>NC_045803.1:23943959-24688423 GCF_009873245.2 Balaenoptera musculus | reverse complement strand
GTGTATTGGTTTGTCCCCAAATTAGAACTTGAAGCAAAGACTTGAGTGCAGATAATTTATTTCGAAGCAATTCTAGTAAACCGGAGTGAGGGAGAGGGCAGAGTGATTCAAGGAAGGAAGGTAGAGTTAACAGAAACCATGTTATTGAGTTGGTTACTGCTGTGGGCAACCGGGCTCAATGCCACTGGAGACTTTGAGGAACTGTGTAGCTAGGGCCCTAGCTTTGGAGGAGACCCTGGAGACAGGAAAGCTGGTAGACTGATGCAGCTGGCCTCTGAGGGCAATCTGTGTGTATGGACCTGTCCACCAGAATTACAGCTGAAATCAAAGGTGGGCTGAGTGGAAATGATGCTGGGCACAAATTCCTGTTAGATTGACTGACCTGCCCGACTTAAAAACCGATGCTCTCTGTGCTCTATCATGTTAGTTTTCTAGGACTGGGCATCAGCAGTATCAGGACACCCTGTCCTTCTTAGGTATCCATCCTTAGCCCATTCCGGCAGGTCCTTGCTCTTAGGTAGATGTCAAGCCTTAGCTGAAGACAACTTATAATTTTCCCCATGCCAGGAGTTCTTAAGTTTTAAGAGAGGACTCTAGAACAGCTTTCTTGAGGTACACTAAGTACACAGCTTTTCATCATATGATGTTCTGTAAGCCCAGGGTGAATGACAGAAAGCCATAATAATGTTAATGTCTGCACCAGATGGTGAATTAGACTTAGATGTTAAAGGAAATTCCAGATCCAGGATTCTACTCCAGTGTTTCATGGGTAAATTCCTATTTATGCTTGTATGTGCATATATGAATGTTGACTTATCTGGGAGCAAATTACAGTGTTCAACTTGTTTTTTCACCCAACGATGTACCTTACAGATTGTCTTAGTCAGTTTGGTCTGCTATAACAAATCTACCATAAACTAGGTGGCTTAAACAACATTTACTTCTCACAGTTCTGGAGACTGGGAAGTTTAAGATCAAACTGCTAGAAGATTCAGCATCTGGTGAGAATCCACTTCCTGGTTTGAAGATGGCAGTCTTCTCCTTGTATCCTCACATGCCAGAGTACAGAGAGAGATGAGGCAAACTCTTTTGAATCTCTCCTTATAAGGCATTAATCCCATCACATGGGTTCTCCCGTCATGACCTAATTTCCTCCCCAGGGCCTCACCTCCAAACCATCACATTGGGTTTTAGACTTCAACATATGAATTCTGGAGAGATTCGAATGTAATATAACATAACATAACATAATACAGATTAATCATTTTATATTAGCATGTATCTATTTTAACATTTGGGTACTATTTCACTATATAAATAGTGCATGGTTTAATCAGGTTCCTCTTAAATTTACATTGCTTCTAGTTTTTTGCTTCATTAAACATGCTTTCACATATATCACAAGTGTATCTCTAGGATAAATTCCTAATAATTGCTGGGAAAATTGTATATGTATTGAAATTGATGGGTATTGCCAAGTTATCCTCCCAAGATGTCATACCAATTGATAATCCCCACAAAAATGTGTGAGTGTGTGTTTTATCACCTCCTCATCAAAAACATTTCTCATTGATCTTTTGATCTTTAGGGAACCTTCTTTTCATTCTGACATTTTTCTACTTAATGATAAATATTAGGAATTGCTATTCTTTGCCCTGAAAATCATAGAATGTGACCTTCACCCAATGTCTTCACACTATTTCTATTTGTCTCTATATCCATCATTGTACTAATTAGCTTTTGCTGTGTAACAAACCACCCCTAACTTAATGGCTGAAAATAACAACCATTTATTTAACCCATAGTTCTGCAGACTGACCATTTAAGATGGGCTCAGCTGGGTGGTTCTTCTATCCTGGGTGAGCTCACTTTTGTAGGTCATGCTAGGTTGCTTCATCTCTGCTCCACATGGTCTCTCCTGCTCCTGGAGACTAGCTTGGGCTTGTTCTCATGGAAGCTAACAGGGTTCCAAAGGAGAGAGCAGAAGCATGCAAGATCTCTTGAGACTTGGGCTTAGAACTAGCACAATGTCAATTCCAACACATTCTATTTGTTAAAGCAAGACCCAAGGCCAGGCAGACCCAGAGAAGTGGGAAAAGACCTTTGCTATTGACCTTTTTATAGGAGAATTTCAAACTCTCAATTTTAGAACGAAGACATGCATGATTATCTTGGGCCACTCTTTCATTTTATAAACGTGGAAATGAGATTCAAAGTGGATGAGTGACATTCAATGTCACACAGCTTGTTAGTGAATATATCCCATTCCTATAGTCAATTGACCCAACTGGACAATATGGTAAAGGAATAAAACCAATGAGACAACCCATGGAGGAGGCAAGATGAGTCATTAGTGCTGAAAATAATGAAAATTTCTGGTTCATCTGCTTGCCCAGGGTAAATCACGAAAAACTGCCTAGCCTACACTTCAAGCCACATTACCACAGCATCTCCTCAGTGAGCCTGTTCTTTATTGAGAATTAAATGATTTATACCACACAGCCTGTAATTATAGGCATCTTCTAAAGACCTCTTCAAGACTAATGGCATAGGTATTGAAACACTGCTATGAGCCAATTTGGGTTTTTCAAAACAGAAAAAGGACACAAGGAACAGCAATTTTCAGTAACGTTGTCATTTTTCAATAATACACCAAGAAGAATGTGGCAGTTCACTGCATGCAATTCATCTTTGTTCTTTTGTATACATTTTGATGAGCTTTCTTAAATTCCCTTGGTAAATAGCAGATATTATGGGCTCTTTATTAAAACTCGGGAACAAATATGCATAAAATGAAATATGACGAGTTTCCAACAAGCCCAACATCACCATTAATAAGAGTGTTTCACTAACACAGGTTACACTTGTTGATTTTGCTGAGTTATATTTTTATACTTCGCAGTTCTGATTTGAGATTTTAAAAAAACAAGCTACCCAGTAGGCAGAGTACATAATTCATAACAAGAAAGAACAAAGATCCTTTATATTAGCTATTCTGCAGAACCTACAGCTTCAGCCACTTTTGTACCTAACCTCAGGGTTGAAAAGGGGTGTGTGAGCAGTTTACGATGTTTTGCTTTTTTTTAATTTAAAATTTAACCTAACACCTGAATTCTCAGGGTAAAAATTAATACAAAGTAGAAATAAGAATAAATATTAAAAGTGATCTTCACCCCTACATCCCACCTCTATCCACTTCAAATGGCACTCACTGTCTAAGAGGTCAACACTATTTGCAATTTACTATATAACTTTCAAGGTATTTTTCTTTGTCTTCGCATTTGTAATATAAACATATAAAGGTCTTCCTTGTTTTACAGAAACAGCATTCTCCTCTACAGTTTTTGTACTTAATTTCATTTTTTATATTAATCATACATCCTACAGATCTTTCCATTCTGTTATATGTAGAAGTACATTATCTTTTTCACTGCTACACAGTATTTCATAGAAAGGAAGTATCGTAATTTGACTTTCTCCCTACTGATGGGCCTATAGACTCTGATTATTTTTTACTATTACAAGTAATGCTACAGTGAATATTGGTGTGTGTGCATGTGCATGTGTGTGTGCTAATGCTTCAGTATTTCTACAGTCTATATCCTTGAAATGGAATTTCTGGGTAAAGGGGATAGGTATGTTAAATTCAATCAATTTCATCAAATTGTGTTCCAAAAAGTTTGTATAAGTTATGTTCTGTGTTCAGTGCAGACAAGATGGGTCTCAGAAAGCCCTGGAGTCAAATAGGCGGGGTTCACATCCAGCATCTACCACTTCCTGGGTAGTGACTTGGGAAGTTACCCAAGCTCTTTGTGCCTCAGTTTACCCACCGCTAACATAAGACTAATGTACATTTTAAAAATATCTTTGAGAGTTTTAAATCATAGTGAATTGAAATGGAAATTCCTGGCCTATGGCTGGTATGCAGCTTTCCCCAAAGGTAATAATCTAGTTTTGAATAAACCCTCCCTGCAGAGCTTGTTGGCAACACAGATTTTAGGGCACCACCCCAGAGATATGACTGGGGTGACCTGAAATGTGGCCCCAAAAGTCATGCTTTTTAACAAGCCTGCCAGGAGATTTTAGTGTAGTTTATCTTTGGATCACACTTTGAGGATCACCTCTTAACTAGGTAAGTTCCATTTCCACTGATGACTTCTGCCTACCAAACAGAATTTATAGATAAATAGACCATTTCCTGTCCTTATTTCTAGCTGTCTGTCTCTATCCTTTCCAGTGAGAAAGAGCAAATGAGCCAGGAGCAGGGATGGACATATCTGCACATATAATTTGTTAACCAGACTTTGGAATCCCATGGATTTTGAGAATTTGTTTTGAGATGGAGAAAATTTTACATAATAAGTTTATAATAATAATAATTGCTCTTGGAGAGAAATAGCCCTGTGTTCAGCTGGAAGAAATGCCATGTTTCATCAAATCTAAAATGCTAAGAAAGAAAAGTGTTGACATTTATAACTGTAAGATGCCTTTTATTGTAAGTAGCATTCCAATTTCAGAGATGTTAAAATATGAGAAAATCTTGGTCCTAGAATTGATGAAAAATGGATATTTGTATAAGCTATTTGACATGAAAGGAGGGAAGCACCAAATCATGTGCAACTACAAAAGAGGATCACCACTCCATCTTCTTGGAGGAGAAAGTCCTATGATTTGGTTTGCTGAGCTCCTAGATGAGTCTGGGTATACAAGTTGGGGTGTAGGTAGAATTGCTATGTTTGTTGGAGGACAGAGACGTATGAAATTCTGGGAGGAACACCGGGAGGAGAAAGAGAGGTGAGGATTCTGGGTACTGCACGATGGAAGAGCAAGAACCCTTAAACACACACACGTACAAGCACACACATATTCATTCAAACATACACAATCCCTTCAGAATATTCTTTAGGTGTGGGAAGTGCAATAAAACCCCTTTCTCCTTCTTACCAGATCTTCAGTGAAGCTGGCATCACTCATTTATACTCTTCATGTGAGTGGGTTCTTTGGGGATGCTTAGGTTTTATTTCTACTTTGGTGGTTGGCAAAGACAGAGAAATCTCAAAATGGGGAAACTGAAGGATGAGGACATAGCTGCCACTGGTTATCAGCCCTGGGTTTTAACTTCATTCAAAAGTAAGGAAACTTCATCAGAAGAGCTAAGTGGCTTGTCCAACATCATTCAGTGTATCTGAACCCCATCAGGGCTCCTTGAGTCCTTTTTAGGCAGGTTGGCCTCCTTCCAGAATCAAGGAGTTGACCCTTCTGTAGGCTACAAGTAATGTTTTGTTCATTAAAATTAACTCTGAGGTGGAAACTTCTCAAATGATATTATACAACTTTCAGTCACCAATAGCGGCTGCAAGCCCTCTGAGATTTCTCCCCCTTTCCCCATATGTCCAAACAGCTGACCCTGGCATAAAGGCTTGGGTGGTCATGGAAACAGACTTTTGCTCACAGTCGAGTATCTGTTACAAAGAAGGGGCGGCACGTTGAGCTCTCGTACAATCTTTTTCAGAGGAGAAATGACTGGTTATGGTAAGGGTCCATCAGTCCCGTCATGACACTCTGTGAAGGGACATATCACTGTAACTTAGATGTACTACAGCTCCTGGTACTCTGGGAAACCCAGTTTAAGATTCCAACTGTCTTAATCGAGAGTTCCAGATCCATAGGTGCTCACATTGAGTGTGGTTCTAAGCGTTCATCCCAAAGGAACCACGCCATCAAGAAAACCTGTTCTGCCTTTGCAAACTAAATGGAATGCTTAATAGTTCACATGAGGAAAATACAAAACCCTTCAACAGCTCTTTCAGATTTAACAAGCTGAAGACCTAGCTGAAGGTTTTCTGCAACTTGACAATCAGAAGTGACATCCACACAATAGAGTGTCACTTTTCTTAGCAGATCCGTTGTTTCTCTGCTAATAAATGCAAGTGTCACATGGAACCCACTTATTGTTCCACTTTCTGCAGCATAATGTAGAACTAAATCACCAGCACCCCAGCAGATCTCAAACATGCTCCCACAGGGTGAATAGAGTCTCTCCAAAAGGACGCATGCTGAGTCTACTGAGTCCATTTTCTCCCTGGGAAGACAGGGAGGGAAAGAGCAGAGTCACTTACAGACAGTCATAGAGCGGATACATGCCTGTTTGTTTGTGTTGATCAACACTATTGAGGTATAATGTACATTCAAAAGATTGCATCCATTTTAAGTGCTGAGGTCAATAACTTTGACATGGAACCACACCACCAGGATATACAACATCAGCATCACCCCAGAAAGTTCCTTTCTGCCTCTTTGCAGTTAATCCCTCTGCAAACCACAGCTCCAGAAAACCGTGGACCTGTTTCTGTGGCTATAAATTAGATTTCCCTTTTTTATAGTTTCATATAAATGAAACCCTGTTGCACATATTCTTTTGTGTCTATTTTTCACTCAGCATAATGTCTATAAAGTTTATTCCTTCTTATTGCTGAGTAGTGTTCCTCTATAACGTGGATGTAACACAATTTGTTTATCCATTCAGTAGGTGATGAACATTTGGATTGTTTCCAGATTGGGCTATTATAAATAAAGCTGCTATGAACATTTATGCATAACTCTTTGAGGGAAAATTAGGTTTTTATTTCTCTTGAGTAGTTATCTGAGAGTGGAATTACTGGGTCATATTGTAAGTGCATGTTCAACTTTACAAAATATTGCCCAACTGGTTGTCAATGTGTTTGCACTACCCTATTGTTCTATCTCCTCACTAATCCTGGGGGTTTTCATTTTTTATACCATCTAGTGGGTGTGAAAAGGTATATCACTGTAGTTTTAATTTGCACTCCCCCAAAGGTTAGTAATATTGAGCATATTTTCATGTGCTTTTTGGTCATTCCTAGTGTTCATTCAAATATTTTTCCTTTTAAAAAAACATTGTATCTCATTATAGAGTTGTAAGAGTTCCTTACATATTCTGGATGCAACTACTTTGCCAAATATATATATATTTTTAACATCTTTATTGAGGTATAATTGCTTTACATTGTTGTGTTAGTTACTTCTGTATAATAAAATGAAACAGCTATACATATACATATATCCAAATATCCCCTACCTCTTGCATCTCCCTCCCACCCTCCCTAGCACAACCCTCTAGGTGGTCACAAAGCACTGAGCTGATCTCCCTGTGCTATGAGGCTGCTTCCCACTAGCAATCTAATTTACATTTGGTAGTGTATATATGTCCATGCCACTCTCTTACTTCGTTCCAGCTTACCCTTCCCCCTCCCCATGTCCTCAAGTCCATTCTCTGCATCTGTGTCTTTATTCCTGTCCTGCCCTTAGATTCTTCAGAACCTTTTTTTTTTCTTTGATTCCAAATATATGTGTTAGCGCACAGTATTTTTTTCTCTCTTTCTGACTTACTTCACTCTGTATGACAGATTCTAGGTCCATCCAACTCACTACAAATAGCTCAGTTTTGTTTCTTTTTATGGCTGAGTAATATTTCATCGTATATATGTGGCACATCTTCTTTATCCATTCACCTGTCAATGGACACTTAGGTTGCTCCCATGTCCTGGCTATTGTAAATAGTGCTGCAATGAACATTGTGGTACATGACTCTTTGTGAATTATGGTTTTCTCAGGGTATATGCCCAGTAGTGGGATTGCTGGGTCATAGAGTAGTTCTATTTTTAGTTTTTTAAGGAACCTCCATTGTGGCTGTATCAATTTACATTCCCACCAACAGTGCAAGAGGGTTCCCTTTTCTTCACACCCTCTCCAGCATTTATTGTTTGTAGATTTTTTGATGATGGTCATTCTGACTGGTGTGAGGTGATAACTCATTGTAGTTTTGATTTGTATTTCTCTAATGATCAGTGATGTTGAGCATCATTTCATGTGTTTCTGGGTAATCTGTATATCTTCTTTGGAGAAATGTCTATTTAGGTCTCCCCGTTTTTGGATTGGGTTGTTTGTTTTTTTGATATTGAGCTGCATGAGCTGCTTGTATATTTTGGAGACTAATCCTTTGTCAGTTGGTTTGTTGGCAAATATTTTCTCCCATTCTGAGGGTTGTCTTTTCACCTTCTTTATGGTTTCCTTTGCTGTGCAAAAGATTTTAAGTTTCATTAGGTCCCATGTGTTTATTTTTGGTTTTGTTTCCATTTCTCTAGGCGGTGGGTCAAAAAAGATCTTGCTGTGATTTATGTCATAGAGTGTTCTGCCTATGTTTTCCTCTAAGAGTTGTATAGTGTCTGGCCTTACATTTAGGTCTTTAATCCATTTTGAGTTTATTTTTGTGTATGGTGTTAGCGAGTGTTCTAATTTCATTCTTTTACATGTAGATGTCCAGTTTTCCCAGCATGACTTATTGAAGAGGCTGCCTTTTCTACATTGTATATTCTTGCCTCCTTTATCAAAGATAAGGCGACCATATGTGTGTGGGTTTATCTCTGGTCTTTCTATCCCGTTCCATAGATCTATATTTCTGTTTTTGTGCCAGTACCATACTACCTTGATTACTGTAGCTTTGTAGTATAGTCTGAAGTCCAGGAGCCTGATTCCTCCAGCTCTGTTTTTCTTTCTCAAGGTTGCTTTGGCTATTCGGGGTCTTTTGTGTTTCCATACAAATTGTGAAATTTTTTGTTCTAGTTCTGTGAAAAATGCCATTGGTTGTTTGATAGTGATTGCATTGAATCTGTAGATTGCTTTGGGTAGTAGAGTCATTTTCACAATGTTGATTCTTCCAATCCAAGAACATGGAATATCTCTCCATCTGTTTGTATCATCTTTAATTTCTTTCATCAGTGTCTTACCGTTTTCTGCATACAGGTTTTTTGTCTCCTTAGGTACATTTATCCCTAGGTATTTTATTCTTTTTGTTGCAGTGGTAAATGGGAGTGTTTCCTTAATTTCTCTTTCAGATTTTTCATCATTAGTGTGTAGGAATGCAAGAGATTTCTGTGCATTAATTTTGTATCCTGCTACTTTACCAAATTCATTGATTAGCTCTAATAGTTTTCTGGTAGCATCTTTAGGATTCTCTATGTATAGTATCATGTCATCTGCAAACAGTGACAGTTTTACTTCTTCTTTTCCAATTTGGATTCCCTTTATTTCTTTTTTGTCTCTGATTGCTGTGGCTAAAACTTCCAAAACTATGTGGAATAATGGTGAGAGAGGGAAACCTTGTCTTGTTCCTGATCTTAGTGGAAATGGTTTCAGTTTTTCACCATTGAGAATGATGTTGGCTGTGAGTTTGTCATATATGGCCTTTATTATGTTGAGGTAAGTTCCCTCTATGCCTACTTTCTGGAGAGTTTTTATCAGAAATGGGTGTTGAATTTTGTCCAAAGCTTTTTCATCATCTATTGAGATGATCATATGGTTTTTCTCCTTCAATTTGTTAATATGGTGTATCACATTGATTGATTTGCGTATATTGAAGAATCCTTGCCTTCCTGGGATAAACCCCACTTGATCATGGTGTATGATCCTTTTAATGTGCTGCTGGATTCTGTTTGCTAGCATTTTGTTGAGGATTTTTGCATCTATGTTCATCAGTGATATTAGCCTATAGTTTTCATCTTTGTAACATCTTTGTCTGGTTTTGGTATCAGGGTGATGGTAGCCTCATAGAATGAGTTTGGGAGTGTTCCTCCCTCTGCTATATTTTGGAAGAGTTTGAGAAGGATAGGTGTTAGCTCTTCTCTAAATATTTGATAGAATTCACCTGTAAATCTACCTGGTCCTGGGCTTTTGTTTGTTGGAAGATTTTTAATCACAGTTTCAATTTCAGTGCTTGTGATTGGTCTCTTTATATTTTCTATTTCTTCCTGGTTCAGTCTCAGAAGGTTGTACTTTTCTAAGAATGTGTCCATTTCTTCCAGATTGTCCATTTTATTGGCATATAGTTGCTTGTAGTAATCTCTCACGATCCTTTGTATTTCTGTGGTGTCAGTTGTTACTGCTCCTTTTTCATTTCTAATTCGGTTGATATGAGTCTTCTCCCTTTTTTTCTTGATGAGTCTGGCTAATGGTTTATCAATTTTGTTTATCTTCTCAAAGAACAAGCTTTTAGTTTTATTGATCTTTGCTATCGTTTCCTTCATTTCTTTTTCATTTATTTCTGATCTGATCTTTATGATTTCTTTCCTTCTGCTAACTTTGGTGTATTTTGCTCTTCTTTCTCTACTTGCTTTAGGTGTAAGGTTAGATTGTTTATTTGAGATGTTTCTTGTGTCTTGAGGTAGGCTTGTATTGCTGTAAACTTTCCTCTTAGATCTGCTTTTGCTGCATCTCATAGGTTTTGGGTCGTCGTGCTTTCAATGTCATTTGTTTCTAGGTATTTTTGACTTCCTCTTTGATTTCTTCAGTGATCTCTTGGTTATTTAGAGGTCTATTGTTTAGCTTCTATGTATTTGTATTTTTTACAATTTTTTTCCTGTAATTGATATATAGTCTCGTACCGTTGTGGTCAGAAAAGATACTTGATACGATTTCAATTTTCTTAAATTTACCAAATCTTGATTTGTGACCCAAGATGTGATCTATCCTGGAGAATGTTCCATGAGCACTTGAGAAGAAAGTGTATTCTGTTGTTTTTGGATGGAATGTCCTATAAATATCAAATAAGTCCATCTTGTTTAATGTATCATTTAAAGCTTGTGTTTCCTTATTTATTTTCATTTTTGTTTACCTGTCCATTGGTGAAAGTGGGGTGTTAAAGTCCCATACTATGATTGTGTTACTGTTGATTTCCCCTTTTACGGATGTTAGCATTTGCCTTATGTATTGAGGTGTTCCTATGTTGGGTGCATAAATATTTACAATTGTTATATCTTCTTCTTGGATTGATCCCTTGATCATTATGTAATGTCCTTCTTTGTCTCTTGTAATAGTCTTTATTTTAACGTCTGTTTTGTCTGATATGAGAATTGTTACTCCAACTTTCTTTTGATTTTCATTTGCATGTAATATCTTTTTCCATCCCCTCACTTTCAGTCTTTATGTGTCCCTAGGTCTGAAGTGGGTCTCTTGTAGACAGCATATATATGGGTCTTGTTTTTGTATCCATTCAGCCAGTCTATGTCTTTTGGTTGGAACATTTAATCCATTTACATTTAAGATAATTATTGATATGTATGTTCCTATTACCATTTTCTTCACTGTTTTGAGTTTGTTATTGCAGGTCTTTTTCTTCTCTTGTGTTTCCTGCCTAGAGAAGTTCCTTTAGCATTTGTTGTAATGCTGGTTTGGTGGTGCTGAATTCTCTTAGCTTTTGCTTGTCTGTAAAGGTTTTAATTTCTCCATCGAATCTAAATGAGATCCTTTCTGGGTAGAGTAATCTTGGTTGTAAGTTTTTCCTTTTCATCACTTTAAATATGTCCTGCCACTCCCTTCTGGCTTGCAGAGTTTCTGCTGAAAGATCAGCTCTTTTCTTTATGGGGATTCCCTTGAATGTTATTTGTTGCTTTTCTCTTGCTGCTTTTAATAGTTTTTGTTTGTAGTTAATTTTTTTTTAAATTTTATAGCTACTTTTATTTTTATTTATTTATTTATTTTTGGCTGTGCTGGGTCTTCGGTTCGTGCGAGGGCTTTCTCCAGTTGCTGCAAGTGGGGGCCACTCTTCATCGCAGTGCGGGGACCGCTCTTCATCGCGGTGCGCGGGCCCCTCACCATCGCGGCCCCTCCCGTTGCGGGGCACAGGCTCCAGACGCGCAGGCTCAGTAGTTGTGGCTCACGGGCCCAGCCGCTCCACGGCATGTGGGATCTTCCCAGACCAGGGCTCGAACCCGTGTCCCCTGCATTAGCAGGCAGATTCTCAACCACTGCGCCACCAGGGAAGCCCTGTAGTTAATTTTTGATTGTTTGATTAATTTGTGCCTTGGTGCGTTTCTCCTTGGATTTATCCTGTATGGGACTCTCTGAGCTTCCTGGACTTGATTGACTATTTCCTTTCCTATATTAGGGAAGTTTTCAAGTATAATCTCTTCAAATTATTTTCTCAGTCCCTTTCTTTTTCTCTTCTTCTGGGACCCCTATAATTGGAATTTTGGTGCGTTTAGTGTTGTCCCAGAGGTCTCTGAGACTGTCCTCAATTCTTTTCCTTCTTTTTTCTTTATTCTGCTCTGCAGTAGTTATTTCCTCTATTTTATCTTCCAGGTCACTTATCCGTTCTTCTGCCTCAGTTATTCTGCTATTGATTCCTTCTAGAGAGTTTTTAATTTCATTTATTGTGTTGTTCATCATTGTTTGTTTGCTCTTTAGTTCTTCTAGGTCCTTGTTAAATGTCCCTTGTATTTTCTCCATTCTATTTCCAAGATTTTGGATCATCTTTACTGTCATTATTCTGAATTCTTTTTCAGGTAGACTGCGTATTTCCTCTCCATTTGTTTGGCTTGGTGGGTTTTTACCTTGCTCCTTCATTTGCTGCATACTTCTCTGTCTTCCCATTTTGCTTAACTTACTGTGTTTGGGGTCTCCTTTTCACTGGCTGCAGGTTTGTAGTTCCCATTGTTTTTTGTGTCTGCCCCCAGTGGATAAGTTTGGTTCAGTGGGTTGTGTAGGCTTCCTGGTGGAGGGGACTGCTGCCTGTTTTCTGGTGGATGAGGCTGGGTCTTGTCTTTCTGGTGGGCACAACCTCGTCCAGTTGTGTGTTTTGGGGTGTCTGCGAACTTAGTATGATTTTAGGCAGCCTCTCTGCTAATGGGTGTGGTTATCTTCCTGTCTTGCTAGTTGTTTGGCATGGGTGTCCAGTACTGGAGCTTGCTGCTCGTTGAGTGGAGCTGGGTCTTAATGTTGAGATGGAGATCTCTGGAAGAGCGCTCGCCAATTGATATTACATGGGGCCAGGAGGTCTCCAGAGGTCAAATGTCCTGGACTCGGCTCTCCTACCTCAGAGGCTCAGTCCTGAGACCCGGCCAGGGCACCAAGACCCTGTCAGCCACACAGCGTAGACAACTGTGGTAAAAATCTGACTGGTGTCTTGGATTTTTCTTCTCTGGGCGATTTATCCAAGCCAGGTTCCCTTTGTCAGAAATGCAGCAAGCCAAAACGATGAGACATCCACGGTTTGCAGTGAAGACAGAGCTTATTCACAGGGCAGCCAAGTAGAAGACAGGAGAAAAATCTCAAATCTGGCTCCCGGAAGAAAAGGAGCTGGGGTATTAATGAGATAAAGAATAATGCAGCAGGGCCATCTGAGGTGTAGGGAGCATGGGGAAAGGTGATTGGGAAAAGGTGTGGTAGGTGTGGTAATCACCCATTCTCTGCAGGTTTAACTAAGCTACAGGCCTCTAGTTTCAAAAATGCAGGACTGCCCTATATATTTTACATATATTTCCTCCTGATGTGTGAGTTGTCTTTTTTAATTCCTAAGTGTTTTGGAATTTGGGAAGTTTTCTTATTTGGGGGATGGGGTTGGAGAGCAGACATTTTTACTTTTAATGAAGTCCAATTTGTGAGGTTTTTAAAAATATTTTGTGTAAAAGCATAACATTCCCAAGAAATCTTTGTCTATTCCAAGGTCATGTAAACTTACTCCTATGTTTTCTTCTAGAATTTTTATAGTTTCAGCTCTATGTGTAAGTCTATGATCCATTTAAAAAACACTTGTAGTTTCCATATAACCTAGAAATTCCACTATTAGGTATTTATTCAAGAATAATAAAAATATATGCCACAGAAAGACTTGAATACAAATATTCATAGCAGCTCTATTCATAAGAGCCAAAAGCCATAAACAACCCAAATGTCCATCAACAAGTGAACTGATAAATAAATTATTTATATATCCTCATGTATATATTCAGCAATATAAAGGAACAAGTTACTTGTTCAAAAGTAATTTTGAACAAAACACAACATTGAAGAATATCACAGATACTAGGCTGAGTGAAAGAAGCCAAATGCAAAAGAGTATCTACTATATTATTCCATTTATATACAATTCTAGAGAAGGTAAAGATAACCTAAAGTGATAGAAATCAGATGGTAGGTAGGCAGGTAGGCAGTTAGGATTTAGGCAGAGAAAGTTTGGGAAGAGGTATGAGGAAACTTTTGGGGAGATGGAAATGTTCTGTATCTTAATTGGGGTGGTGGTTACATTTGTCAAAAGTCATCAACCTGTATACTTAAAATGTGTGAATTTTATTGTCAATAACATTGACTTAAATTTGACACGTTAAATTTTGTAATTGTATTAGTCAAGGGTTCTCCAGAGAAACAGAACAAATTGGGTATATAAAGAGAGATACATAAGAGGAGATTTAACTTAGGAATTGTCTCATGTGGTTATTGAGGTTGAAAAGTCCCATAATCTGCCATCCACAAGCTGGAGACCCAGGAAATCTGATGGTATAATTCAGTTGGAGTTCCAGGTCCTGAGAATCAGGGGGCAGATGGTATAAGTTCTGATCTGAGTCTGAAAGCCTGGGAACAAGTGCACAGAAGTCTGAGGACAGGAGAATATAGGTGTCTTAGCTCAAGCAGAGAAAGAGGAGAATTGGCCTTTCCTTCACCTTTTTTTTCTATTCAGGTCCTCATCAGATAGGATAAGGTGCATGCACATTGGGAAGGGCCATCTGCTTTACTCAGTTCACCAATTCAAATACTAATCTCTTCTGGAAACACCCTCACAGACACACCCAGAAATAATGTTTTACCAGCTATCTGGGCACCTCTTAGACCAGTCAAGTTAATACAGAAAATTAACCATCACAATAATTGTCTACTTATTGGGGTGAATACTATTTAGCATGTCTTCCTTCTTAGCCCTCAAGCTCCATGAGGCCAAGGACCATGTCTACTTTGCTCATCACTGGATCCCCAATGCCTATGAAGTAACCAGCAAATGGAAAGCATTCAAAAAACATTTGTTAAAGGCAGGAAAAAAGAGGAACTTACAATCTTATTCAGGAGGAACAATATAGGGAATTAAATAACTGAGTGCAGGGTGGAATTCACCAAGTGAAAGGGAAACACAGGTTCAGGGAGAAGAGAAATAAATCTGTGTGTTCTAAAACAGTTGAAGGAGACACTGAAATAAGTGAGTTTTAAAAAGTAATAGATTTGAAAAATAGGAGTATAGGAGACATGGAATTCCTGGTGGAGAAAACTTCGTGAATAAAGACATGGAAGTAAATTTGTGATAAATGAGGAGGAAGCAAATTTTCATCTCAAAGTTTGCAGAAGAAGAGAACCCTCTTGCCACTCTACCTCCCATCTCAAATCCAGACCACTTTCCTTCTCCACCAACCTGTGCCATGCAAACCCCCTGGGGGGACCACTGTGACAGAACATCCCACCCATGCTGAGAGCAGGATGATTTTGAACCTCCTCGCTGCTGCTCTGTGAGGCCCTGGTGCTCAGTGGAGGTCCCAGGCTGGGTCACATAGTAGTAAATGGGCTTCCCAGCACCACACACACACTGGAGACAGCAAATTACAAGCTGAAAATTCATGACATTTGTGAAAAAACTGAATTTATCTAGACAAAAGCAGATGGAGAGGATGGATAATCTCATTACATTTCAGCACACTACACTTTATTCAGAAGAAATGCAACATAATGCATTATGTGTTCCTTTCTTTCCATCTGCTTCCCCTTCCCTAAGTTCAGGTTATTATTAATGTAATGAATTCATCCTGCCTCCTTCTCAGTTCCATTAGCTTGTACTCCTAATTAAGTTTTGTTCACATTGTTCTTTTCAACTGCTCAGAAACTCTTTCAATGTAACTATTTTCCCTAGGTCTGAAATCATTTCTACATATGAACCACCACTACCAGGCATGTGAAAAGTCTTAATCAAATCATAATTTTTTTCTCAAATGATAAAGAGTTATCCAGGTCCTTCTGTTCCCCCAAACAGGTCTGACGGACTTGAAGGACAGATTCTTCAGATGATTGGGACCAACTCTTGACCTGGGTTTTGGGAAGACAAGGTGAGTCATCTTCCTCAGATTTCCTTGCTCAGCTCACTCTTAGACAGAATGATAGTTTTCCCACTACCCGTGCCCCACCCCACCGGCCCCAACCAATGCTTTTACCCAAAACAAATTTAATGGGTACAGAAAGTCTCTGAAGGAAAGTCCAAGCTCCAGAGACAGTAAAGACAGATGAACAGATTATGAAACAGTGCTTAGAGGGATGCAGTGACTCAAAGACAAACCCCAGCACTCCCTATACTCCAGTCCATGTTCAAATAGTTTAAGATTGCTCACATTGTTGATCCCTATCAAGGCAGATTGTGTGTGTGGTATTGCCACCAACTGCTCTGGCCTGGGGAGTCAGGCATTTTCCAGACCCTGTTGGTACTTTCCTGACACTCCTTTAGATAAGGCATGCCTGCCTGAGAGAGGGACCCCAGGCTGGGGGCTAAAAGACAATTCCCAGAGTCAACCCTTTACTAAACTGAACGTGAGTCTGCTGGCAAGCAGCAAAGCCAATCTACTGACACCAGGTTGTGGTGAAGGAAAGTACAGTATTTATTTGCAGGGTGCCAAGCAGGGAGAATGGGCAGCTCATGCTCAAAAGACCTGAACTCCCCCATGGCTTTCAGGGAAGCGTTTTTTTTAAGGCAACATTTGAGGTGAAGGTTGCAGATTATGGACTTTCTTCTGATTGGTTGGTGGTGAGGTAACAGGATCTTAATCCCCAACCTTCTGGTCCCAACCAGTCTGGGGTCTACAGGTTTGTGGTCATCATGTAGTCACCATCCTCCTGTGTAGTCACCCCCACCTCCTCCCCGTGTGGAGGTCTCAATTTCTGCAGAACAACTCAAAGATATGCATCAGATAGTTATGTATATCCCTTGAGGAGGAACTGGGACTCTGTTTTATCTCTGAACTATGTGCTTTTCCCTTGTTTCTGCATTTCCTCACCTCCCTAATTAGTAACTATTTAAGTCTGCTCTTTGGAACTCAGGGAAGGCCTAGACTAAAGCCTTTTTCTACAAACAAGAAATAAGGGACACAGAGGGGCTTTTGTATTGGGAGGGCTCTATAGGATCCTATTCAGTTTCAATTCCCCATTTTCGTTGATACTCCTCAATCCTGAGGAGAACAGGGGCAGGACAAGAAAGGGAATAAAGTTTTGTGTAGAGGGGTCAATCATAAACTCAGCAGGGGAACTCAGTTTTAGAGGGACTCGGTTTCAAAACTCCTGTAGTCAAATACCAGTTCTGCCCCCACCTATTAGGGTTAACCTCATCAAGTTAGTTTGTGCCTCTGTTTCCTCACCAATAAAACAGGGCTAATGATTCAAACCTACTTTATAGAGTTATTGTGAAGATTAGATGTAAGAAAGTAAGAAAAACACTCAGCATAGTGCCTGGCACATCAGTGAAACAGGAGAGAAGGGGGCAGGGCACAATATATGAAAGAATGACATAGCCCAAGGACATGACATAAACTGATTAGAACAAAATGGGTCCAAGATGGCAGAGAAGTTGACTTCCACTAGACCTTGAGCCTCAGTATATGCTCATTGTAACACATCAGCATGCTAAATAACACACCCACAGGTGCCATGACAGTTCCAAGGCTGACCATAAGGATCAAAAACTGGTGGTGGCCCAATTCTTGGAAATCCCCACCCCTTCCCGAAATAGCTGGAATACTCCCCCCACTCATTAGCCTATGAAATTACCCACCCCTATAAAAACTGACAACCCAATACCCTGGTGCCGCTTTCGCCTTCTGAGATGGCCCACACTCTGTCTGTGGAGTGTGTTTCTCTCTAAATAAATCCACTTTTTACCTATCACTTTGTCTCTCACTTAATTCTTTCTGTGATGAGACATCAAGAACCCGAGCTTCATTAAGTCCTGAAACCCAGCGTTTGATGTCAGTTGGAAGACCATGGGTTTTGGACAGGTTCAAGGCCTGGCTACATGGGTTCAAGTCCCAATCAGGGTTTTGGCTGGGTTCGAGTCCTGGCACATGGGTTCAGGTCCCAATCTGAGGTGTACTGTTTCATCAGTGCTAGATAAATATTGGCTGTCACAACTGTGGCACCCAGTGTGACTCTGCTGCTACACAGAGAACCTTCAGGGGTCCAGAATTTGACCCTAACTCATGCCTGCATACTTACTTCTACACCCAAAGATTTATTAAGTCAACCTATATCTGAAACTGATAGGGATAAACTAGGATAGTTACACAGGGAGTTGTAGAAGTCCCAGCAGGGGATTATAGATAGAGAGAGAAACCTAGGGAAATTTGGGAGACCACTGTAAGTTAATAATTGCTCAAGAAAGCTATTGGGATGTTGTGGAATGAAGCAGCCTTACTTAACTATAAAGCCATAAATAAAAGCATGAGATATGCCCCAGATCATTAAGTGAAAGAAAAAAATGAAGCCTGCGTTCTGCTGGTCGAGTTCAGCAAAATAATGATCCTTAGGACCAAGGACAGGAGTTTAAGGGAAAGGGGACATTCCAAAGTAGGAGACCCTCATTATACAGAAACCTGAGATAATTCAACATATTTTAGTATATGTTACCGCCCTTCTGCTGATTTGAATAGGCGCTATGACAGTCCTAGTTTGACCTCATGGGGTCAGACACTCTCCTGCCCGATATGATGGAGGAGCTAGTGGTGTAAGTCTGACGTCTACTGGAAGAGTGAGAAAGCAGGCTGTCTTTCCCCCTCCCCTACTTTCCTTTGATTATAAAAATGTAGCCCACTTAATGCTCTGGGCAGAACCCCCTCGCCCGCCCAGTTGCATCACTCACAAGTGTCCTATATTAATAAATCTACTTCTTGCCTATCACTTTGCCTCTCGCTGAATTCCTTCCGTGTTGAGACACAAAGAACCTGAGCCTCAGTAAGTCCAGACACCAGGTGAGTGATTCTAATTAAAAGACCGTGGGTTCAAGTCCCAGTCTGGGTTTAGGCTGGGTTCAAGTCCCGGCATGTGGGTTCAAGTCCCAATCAGAGGTGTATGGTTTCAAAACTACAGCAACTTCCACCAAACATTAAAGAGACCAGCATTTCTCTCTGGGGTCAGTTCCATAGTCCATTTAGCTGAGGAACTGTCTGTCTGGTAGGGTTACTGAGGGAGGTTCCAGTACCATCATATTCTCCTCCCGGAATCCAAATCACGAAGGAAGTTGTTCTCCACTCCCATATGTCAACCTTCCTGGAGGTCATTTATGGTTTTGGTCAGAACCTCCTTCTTGGGGCACTGCATTCCTTAGGCTGATGACCCTGGTGAAGTTGGTCTTACTTTTCTTCTTGTTCTAAAGCTTGAAGCATGAATCACGGACATCTGCTGTTCATATTCTAAAAGTCAACAAGTAAGGTCCGCACCCTCTCTTCATGAAGCTGGGACCTGGATCACAGGGAAGCTCACCAGGCCTCTGGCCTTTATTTCAAATTGACTCTGGGTCCCCCATCACTGACCTCTGAAGACACCAGGCTGAGGCAGGCCAGATGTTGCAGATGATTAACAAGCTTTCTGGAACTCTTCAGTCGCTACCTGTCTTATGCCTTGAGAAAGACCCCTCTCTGACCAGGTGCTGTTTTTCCTCCAAGCAGGGGCACAGCAAGCTAGCTGCCTGCTGACCTCTGAGGCCAGTCAACCCTGCAGTCAGTAGACAGCAGAGTCACTCCCACCTTTATTAAACCCATTGAAAACTTCCAGAATGAACCCACATATACCTCTGCCAGGGGAATTATGACTCTGCTTCTGGGCTTTTAGGAGAGAGTACATTTTCCCAAACTTAAATCTTCTAAATTGGAGTTGCCACCTTTAAAGGGTGAGCTGACCCAATGTCCTTGCTGGCCCAAGAAACTTCTTCCAAATGCAGAGGAAAAATTAACACCTTCCTTTTCAGACGCTGGATGAAAGAGGCCATGCATAGGTCAGAACATTGGCTCAAATCAAACTAGTGAAGGAGTTTGAGTTTATAGAGAGAAAAATTGCAAAATGTCAGTGCCTTCTCGCTCCTCCCTCTGCCTCGGTCTCTCACTCATCCATCAAGTGGCCATGCATGGGGGCCTCAGAACCCTCCAGGATGAACTGTTCTCACCCACCAAGCAGGCATGGTCTGGCCACACTGATCCAGAAAAGTCACATGCCTGCAGAAATGTCAGCTCCCGAGAGGGTAGGAAGCAGCGACTAAGTCAGGACAAAATGTCACAGTCACCTCCACCAGCACCTGTGCCCCTCTGCCCCCAGGCCATGCACTCATGCAGCCCCATTGCTCAGGTAACAGCAGTTGTGAGCAGCGCCGGGTGGTAGAAAGAAAATAAGAGAATACCTCTGATCTGGAAGAGTGTGTGGTCAGGTGGGGATCCAGGGCACAGCCTTAGGGAAGTGATTTGTGGACATGTAAGACAAACAGCATGAGATCTAGGGCTCTGGAGCCAGACTCCCTGGGTTCAGACCCTGTCTCTGCACAATAATTGTGTGGCCTCCATCCCGAAAACCTCATAGCGTTCTTATGAGGACTAAAAATTAGAACATGTACAATATTTGGTACACACTTAAGTTTGAAAACTCTTATTGGTGTGCAGAGCATGACCAGGCTCTTGTAGGTAACCAGAGCAGGCTTCCTGGAGGAAGTGAGTTCTCAGTTTAATTTCTGAGGAAAGAAACGTGAATGGGCAACTCAAAAAAGCCCTTTTGGGCTGCAGGATTTCAGCGCCCAAAGACTTAGCAGCAGAGAGCAGCGGGGGAGTCCCCAGGGACTACAAGGTTTCACCCCGGGAAGATGGTGACCATGACCGCCAGGGTTCACACTTTTCTGTTCTCAGCCCTTCTTCATAGAGACAGAATTTATAAGAACGCTTTTGCCTTCCTAATGAAAATTTAGCCTCTCAAGTCTTATTAACCGTAATGGGGGAAAAATACCTCTATTCTTTTTTTCTGGAGGTCAGAGCAATGATATTAAATGATCCAATTTACCCATTTCTAATACTGCTCTGGTCACTAATGAAGATGCATCTGCGCATAATGTGTGGTTCACACACAGGGCATCCTTACCCGGGTGGAGAGTGCGTAGACGGCTCCATGCAAAATGAAACGTTGGATGCAAATTAAATTCTTGTGAATCAAATATCCCTCTCCTGAGATTCACATGATTAAGAATCATAGTTTCTAATTGGCAGGGCCTCAGCAGAAGTTTCCCCCATACCCGACCTCCCCTCACTGCCAGGCAGCTGACCACCCAGAAGGAACGTGCACACAGGAGAGGCCCATCAGGGAGCCGCACAGAGGGGACTTTGAGCAAACAAGAGAATTTTTAGCAGTGTGCAGATAATGGCTAAATTTAATAATAATCACAAACACGCTAAGTGCTTTGCAGGTAGTACCTCATCACAGCAATCTTATGAGGTAGGTACTTTATTACTTCCATTTGTATAACTGGGAAAACAAAGGCTGAGAGTTTAAGTGCGTTGCCCAGGGCAATCTGATTTCAGCATAAGGACTGCACATGCGTGGTGTAGGTTCACTCAGGTTCACAATTAAGCACTAAAGGAGTTTATGTGTTTATCTTATATTTTATATTCATTAGTTCATTCACCAAATATTTCTTGAACAGCTATGAAATGCCAGGTACTGCATTAGGCCTGGTGTATAATTGTTACCTTGGACTAGCATTCTTTAGGTGCTTCTTTATGATTTATGCCTTATCTCATTTAATTCTCACAATAACTTTGTTCTCCTCCCCCATAGATGAGGTAACAGAAATGTAGAGAGATTAAGCTCCCATGCAAACTTGCACAGTTAATAGCTAGGGAGCTGGGCGTCAAATTAAGCCACATAGACCCCAGAGCCACCTTCTTTGTCTTAAATCTAACTCCCTCCCAAGGAGAGAAATTAAAATTCAAACCTTAGTCCTGTGATCCAGAAACCTATGTTTTTCTACTATATCACACTGTGACGTAGATTCACAAGCAATATTATACACTTAGATCTGCTTATACTGATGCATACAGTTTTGGATGTAGTAGTAGATGCTCAGGACATATTAAAATGGTAGCCACAGTTTCCACAATTGAAGTCTTCTCTCTGGTATAGTGCCCATCACAAGTGAGAACTCTGACCCCATGTTCTTTATGCCCCTTTTGTTCCACTCTCCCTGGGGGCGTGCTGGAAAAAAATTAAAATAATGGCACAGTCAGAATTCCAGAGAAAAGCCCAATTCACTTGAGCCAGGAGTATATATCAAACCTTTGACCCACTGAGGACACTGGCTTCCGAGAGAGAATCCAGTATCCCAAGAGCAAGGCAAGAGAAATGAAGTTTCTCTTCTCTAACTCAGGTCCTATGCGTTTGTCCTTGCTTTGGACAAATCTTGTTCCCAGGAGCTTTCCAGCTGCCTTCTTAGTTCTAGTTTTGGTGGGAGTTTTGCACGTATTCCTCTCTAATTGAGTATCTTGTAACAAACCCCAGTGAGTGCCATTTCAAATGCTAATGTGTGAGGTGAACAAATTAAAGGAGATGAAAAAATGCATCTGAATATATTTATTTGTAATGATAATGAAGTCTGCTGCTTAAGAGAAATAATTCTCTAAAAGGAAAGCGGCCCATCACAATGTCAGTCGTCAAGAGGCTAACTCAAAAGCAAAAGAGGCAGAGGATTTTTCTGCATATAAATGCACAATCAAAGAGCCATCTGCCTCAGATGATAATGATTGAAATTGACAGACAATTCCATTAAGCATAATCTTCAAATTGAGACTTTCAGGAACAGCATGCAAGAAGAGGGTATGTTCAAGATTTATTATGCTTATGAACTATTTTCATACAATTATTCAAAACAGACTGGGAGTAAATTATTTTATAAAATGTACTTGAAATGAGTGTGTACATTTGGGTCTTTAAAGTGTACGCATTTATTAAAGAGCTCTTAACATCCTGCTATTTTATTTGGCATGTGGTTTGTGTTTTAAAATATCAGTCAAGTATTTCTTTGTTTAGGGTTACTTCTCAAGCATTTCTGAAAGAAATGTAAAACAGAATATGGCTGCTAATTCAGTAAAATTCCATCTGGAGGGGCGCTGAACTCTGCGCGTGTGCTCTACCCATTTTGTAAACTGTACTACATCAAACAATGGAGGTGGTTGGTATATTTTAAATATGGATGGCAAATAAGTAAGACAGGCACTAATATCTTTGTATATTATTTACAATGCCCTAATCTCAGGCTTTCAGAAACTTTTATCCACATTCTTGTGCCATAATTCAAGCTAAACTTCATTCACTTTCATGTCTGTTCTGCTAGTGATCTTTATTATCCCTTTGTTTCTCTGGGCAGATTCTGACACTTCCCATCACCTCCTTCTCTCCATCACTTTGATCCTGTAGGACTTGAAGGTAATGGAGCCTACTTCTCCTTCCTCTGAAGAGCCAGCCCGAAAACATTTGGATTTGATATATGCAACTATACTCTTGAATCTGGTCCTCCTGTGTGCCTTCTGAGAGCACGTCCCTTTTCCCAGGGAGAGACCAGTGCCAAGGAGAGAGAAGGGCTGCATGATGTTTCTGCTGCTGTGTTGAGCAATGTTTAAGGGTCCCCAGCTCCTGCATTCTTTTTTGGTTTTTTTTAACATTTTTCTTGGAGCATAATTACTTTACAATGGTGTGTTAGTTCCTGCTATATAACAAAGTGAATCAGTTATACATATACATATATCTCCATATCTCCTCCACCTTTGTTCCCTCCCACCCTCCCTATCCCACCTCTCTAGGTGGTCACAAAGCACCGAGTTGATCTCCCTGTGCTATGCGGCTGCTTCCAACTAGCTAGCTATTTTACGTTTGGTAGTGTATATATGTCCATATATACACTACCACTCTCTCAATTTGTCCCAGCTTACCCTTCCCCCTCCCCATGTCCTCAAGTCCATTCTCTAGTAGGTCTGCGTCTTTATTCCCATCTTGCCCCTAGGTTCTTCATGACTGTTTTTTTTTTTTTTATTCCATATATATGTGTTAGCATATGGTATTTGTTTTTCTCTTTCTAACTTACTTCACTCTGTATGACAGACTCTAGCTCCATCCACCTCACTACAAATAACTCAATTTCATTTCTTTTTATGGCTGAGAAATATTCCATTGTATATATGTGCCACATCTTCTTTATCCATTCATCTGTCGATGGACACTTAGGTTGCTTCCATGTCCTGGCTATTGTAAACAGAGCTACAATGAACATTGTGGTACATGACTCTTTTTGAATTATGGTTTTCTCAGGGTATATGCCCTGTAGTGGGATTGCTGGGTCGTATGGTAGTTCTATTTTTAGTTTTTTAAGGAACCTCCATAAGGTTCTCCATAGTGACTGTATCAATTTACATTCCCACCAACAGTGCAAGAGGGTTCCCTTTTCTCCACACCCTCTCCAGCATTTATTGTTTGTAGATTTTTGATGATGGCCATTCCGACCGGTGTGAGATGATATCACATTGTAGTTTTGATTTGCATTTTTCTAATGATTAATGATGTTGAGCATTCTTTCATGTGTTTGTTGGCAATCTGTATATCTTCTTTGGAGAAATGTCTGTTTAGGTCTTCTGCCCATTTTTGGATTGAGTTGTTTGTTTTTTTGATATTGAGCTGCATGAGCTGCTTGTAAATCTTGGAGATTAATCCTTTGTCAGTTGCTTCATTTGCAAATATTTTCTCCCATTCTGAGGGTTGTGTTTTTGTCTTGTTTATGGTTTCCTTTGCTGTGCAAAAGCTTTTAAGTTTCATTAGGTCCCATTTGTTTATTTTTGTTTTTCTTTCCATTTCTCTAGGAGGTGGGTCAAAAAGGATCTTGCTGTGATTTATGTCATAGAGTGTTCTGCCTATGTTTTCCTCTAAGAGTTGTATAGTGTCTGGCCTTACATTTAGGTCTTTAATCCATTTTGAGTTTATTTTTGTGTATGGTGTTAGTGAGTGTTCTAATTTCATTCTTTTACATGTAGCTATCCAATTTTCCCAGCACCACTTATTGAAGAGGCTGTCTTTTCCCATTGTATATTCTTGCCTCCTTTATCAAAGATAAAGTGACTATATGTGCGTGGGTTTATCTCTGGGCTTTCTATCCTGTTCCATTGATCTATATTTCTGTTTTTGTGCCAGTACAATACTGTCTTGATTACTGTAACTTTGTAGTATAGTCTGAAGTCTGGGAGCCTGATTCCTCCAGCTCCATTTTTCTTTCTCAAGATTGCTTTGGCTGTTTGGGGTCTTATGTGTTTCCATACAAATTGTGAAATTTTTTGTTCTAGTTCTGTGAAAAATGCCCGTGGTAGTTTGATAGGGATTGCATTGAATCTGTAGATTGCTTTGGGTAGTAGAGTCATTTTCACAATGTTGAGTCTTCCAATCCAAGAACATGGTATATCTCTCCATCTGTTTGTATCATCTTTAATTTCTTTCATCAGTGTCTTATAATTTCCTGCATACAGGTCTTTTGTCTCCTTAGGTAGGTTTATTCCTAGGTGCTCCTGCATTCTTAAGGAAAGGAGGAACAGTTCTCAGGAGTCTACCTTTTGCCAAACCTTTGGAAGGCTTACCACTAGCAATTAAATAAATTCTTCTAGAATCAAATATCAGCTTGACTAAGAGTGAAGGAAGAGGAAAAATGAATTAGGGTTTGTTGTACCACCAGAGACAGACATGAAGAATGAGCCAGGTTATTAATTTTTTTTTGTTTAATATTTCACAAACCAAGGTTCTCCCCTTGCCAAAACTACTCTCTGTGTATAATGGCCCAGATGGAATGAGAGGTTCCTTTTCCCTACTGCAAAATCGGATTTTTATTGTTCTCTTCACAGTCTTAGAAATTGTCATACGCCCTGAATTTACGCTTCTCTACCTATCCCACTGCACCAAAACTCAACATGCTCTTCACTTTGCCCTTGAGTTAAATACACTCCCAGTCACTGAAATAGTTCGGAGCATTTCCCACAGAGCTAGCAAGTCTCCTGTTGTTTTTTCCTCCTCTGTCTCATGGTGACTTTAGACATAGGGAAAGAACAGGGATTTGTGACCAAATCAGAAAGTTAGAGCTGAGAGGCTTTGTAGAGATCAGTTGAAGCCCAGAGAGGAAGTGACTGAGCCAGGGTCACACGATCCACATGATCTGGGGCAGATCAGCCAACATGGGGTAAAGATGCATGAACTCTGGGATCTGGCTACCAGAGATCCAAGCCTGCTGCTACCACTTGCCAGCTTAGTGTCCTCTTGGAGCTTTAGTTTTCCCACCCATAAACTGGGGGTAATAATTGATATCTACCTGCTGTGAGAATTCTGTGGGGTAATATAGGAATATAGAAAGGGCCCAACTAGTGTTAGTGATTAATATTAAATAGAGTGACTACCCATTTCATAAGAAAATAAATTCTATTTACCCAAATATTGCTACAACAGAACTCAATTTTTCTTTTTACCGCCATGGGATTTAGTGTTCCCACTTAATATTTTGCCTGTAAAATTTGAGAGTAAATGCTAGAGCAGCAATCTGCCATTCCTTCTGCCCCAAGTGTTCTCAGAGACTTTAAATAATCTTCTCTGTTGCCCTTGGTGACTTGACAAGTAAGAAAAAAAGCGGGGCGTGGGTCAAAGGAGAAAGGAAAAGGGAAATGCACTTTGTAGGAGAAGAAGGGCACAGGAGTGTGAGGGAAAGAAAAGATGGGCGCTACAGGAGCAAACAAAGTTCCTTTCTGGCTAGAACTTAAATCAACTAATCCAACCCCTTGTGTTACATTTGGGAAAACTGAGGCACAGAAAGGGGATGGATCTCCATGGTGGTGGAGATAAGATAAGAACCCAGGATCCAGTTTTCCAAACTGCCCTTTCTTCTGCCTAGAATGCCTTTCACTCTACACCACCCTCCCCATACCACCCTCTCACCTAGTTAATGCCTATTAATTTTGAAATCTCAGCTCCAACTCCCTTCCTCTGGCAAGTCTTCTCGGACTGACCCCCGCCACCACCACTTGATCCAGGCCCCCATTACACATTCTCATAACACCTACCAGTGTGTTTCTTCCCCACCCGCCCATTTCCCACCCACCACACAGGACAAGCAATTGGCACTCTGTAAGCACATGAGTCAATTAGAGAGCAGGAAACACAGAACCTGTGCTCCACGTGGCATGCTTTTTACTTCCCCAAAGAAACATCTCCATACAATTCATTCATTAAGCAACAGATAGAAACAGCTTCCACTGATGGATCTTTCAACAGCAAGTTTCAAGTAGGATTCATTAAAGGAAACTTTGTTCATTGTGATGTCCCCTCCTGCAAAGTCAATGTGGCTTTTTCTCTCCAGCCAGCCCCTCCTCTCAAGGCAAGCAGGGCCTGAGAGGACAAGAACTAATAAGCAAATTCCATCAATTGTTCTAGTGCTTTATTTTGTTTCTAACACTTGCTCTTATCATCCCAGACATACTTTATGTGGAACAAATTGATTAAAACATAAAACGAGATTCACTTTCTGTTAGGCTCTGAAGTGCGTAGTTATTGGGATGTAAAAAGATCCAAGTGGCTTAACTAAATCCAAATAAATCCATCTCCTACTGTCTTATCTTCAGCTGTAAAGTTTAAGCTCCTTGCTGAGAAGGGCGGAGAAAGAGAACTGATATTTACTGAGTTCCCACTTCATGTCAAGCACTGGCTGAGACAACTTCCATCATTTATTCACTCAGCCAGCAACGAAAGAACAAAAGTCCCTGCTGGCATGGAGCTTCCATTCCAGCGAGCAGAGAGCGAAGGTAAGCAAATAAAACTGCATACTGGCAGATAGGAATCACGGCTATGAAGAGAAAGTGGGTTAAAGAAATAGGAGTGTTGGGCAATATTTTAGCTTGGGGGTCAGGAAAGCACTCTCTGAGGACATGGCCCTGGAACAAAGACCTGAATGATGTGAGGGCAAGGTTTGTGACCACTGGGAGGAAGAATGCTCCAGTCAGAGGGAGCGGCCAGCACAGAAGTCCTGAGGTGGGAAAGTGAGCTGCTAAAGGGGCAGGGAGACAGAGGAGTGAGGCAATAAGGATCAAGAGATGGGGATGGGAAGATGGATCATGTCGCCATGCTAAAGATTTTGAACTTTAGTCCAAATTTCATGACAACCCTTTGGTGGGTTCTTGAGTGAGAGCATGCCGTGATTTGATTTACTTTTCAAATGGTTGTGCCTCATTTAATCATCAAAATGACCTTAAGAGAGAAGTAGCATTAACCTCACTTTATCGATGTAGGAATTGGGGGTGGGGAAGATTAAATATCTTGCCCAAATAAATGCTGCTTGTAAATTTTAGATTTGCAATTCTGACTCAGGATAGCGTGGTTCCCAGCCCGAGGCTCTTCACCCCCTCCCACTGCTTCTGAGGACAGGACCTGTGTCCTGCATGATTCTGAAACACAGTCACAGCACCCGGCATGTGGCTCCTGCCTGGTGGGTATTTTCTAAACGAATGCTAAGACTCAAGCTCTGCCAAATCCCTGGGATGCCTGGGTGTTTGGGTCATTGAAGAGATAAATACAATGAATAAAGGGATTTTTATAATCAAAAGAGAGAATAAAAACAAATAAGATGTTTTGATCTGTGCTCTATTTCGGGCGATACCCTTCCATGGAAAAATATGATTTTTTCAAGTGCTTCAATGTTTACCTATTTTTATATTTAAAATTCCATCTTCTACATACAATTCTGTGTCCACACACACATCAACTTTGAAACAGACAGTCCACTTACTGCTCAGGCCAAAGGTCTGTTGGAAATGACACCCATTAAAATATAGCTGAGTTTTGAGTTTACTCCTGGTGGCTATTCACACCCACAGATCATGCCAAGACGAGAAAACTATGACTTGGATCTTGTACCCTTTCTCCTTTCTATAACCGTATGACCCACCATGGAGCCTTTTCCCATCCTTTTCCCTGGGGTGAACTGAAAGAGAAAAGACCATTTTCAGGTGAGGACACATGATACACCCTACCTCTGACTCAGAACCCCGCACAGAATACCCCAAGGCTAGTCCCTCCTCATGGTTTGTTCGATAAAGATTAATAAGTAAGATAACTCCCGGGGTGAGGAACTCTCCCTGGTGCTGGAGTGCTAATGAGCTAAGCCAGGCTGCCCTTGCTTTTGGGAGCCTGCAGGCTTGTCCTGGGGACAAGGTCAAGCACATTCTCACACAAATATTAAGTAGGAAATGTGGAAAGGCACTGAAGGAAACAAACCAGAATTTCTAAGAGCTTCCAACAGGGGCTTTATCTAGTCTGAGGGGGGAGGCATGGAGGGTTCTCTGATGATTGATGTACAAAGGATGGGAGGGCATTAAGAAGATGAAGTGGAGAGAGGAGGAGCAGTCTAGACTTGGAGCTTTCTCATGCTCTGAGGAAGGCAGAAGCAAGGGATGCTGGAGGACCTGGAGAGGGCTAGTGTGACTGGGGTCCAGAGAGAGCCTGGAGAACTGGGGGAGGGAGACAGGGAATTTTAAGGATCTGGTCTCTGCACCTACTTTGCCCCCAGCACACACCATACTAAATGTTGATGCAGCTTCCAGAAGAGGCTGCACAATAAACAGGCAAAAACAGGCTCAGGAAATCCTAGAAGCTCCCAGGACCTCTAGACATAGTGGTTCTACAATCCTGCAAGGAGGCAAGGGTAGAGAGGGATTTGCGAAGAAAGCCATTACCGTCATCTCCCCAGGGAGAGGAACTCCAGGTGAGGCTCTCAGGGAACCTGGCCTTGAATAGTCGCTTGCATGTTTACATCCTTGGGCTCCTAGAAGAAATGAGAAGCAGCCCTCATCCTTCCTTCCCCATAATAACACTGTCACCAGAGGATGGAAAATTACCCTGACATCTCTATATCTCCAAATTGCACTTTGGAGACAGACTGCATAAGGCAAACAGACCCCGAGTGAAAACCTCCTGGCTAGGTTTTCAAGCCAAGGGCCAATAAATAACGCTGAAATATACAGTCTGATTGCGGTTTTGCTCTGTGGCTCGTGGCTTCTGCCCTAGGGAGGATCATGAACTGCAGGGCCTGACAGATGGGTCAGAAAAGTGGTGTCTGCCCTATGGGTTGAGGACCTGCAAATTAACCCCATGGTGGTGCTTGCTTAGGGAAAGACCAACCTTTAAGAGAGGAGTGGGCCTGGAGGCGAGGCCTTGTTGGCATGAAAGAATCAGCCCCAGCCCACAAAGTGCAGAGATGAGACATCCTCCCCACGAGTGAGGGAGCTCTGTGAACCATAGGATCGAAGGAGGCAAACAAGACGTTTAGTAGTGATTGAAAATGCTCATTAGGAGAGAGCCTGGGCGGCAATAAGTGAGCCCAATTGAAAAGTGCGAAATTTTCTTAGTCTGTATTTTTCTTCCTCAGCCAAAAATACTCTCAGTTTGCCAAAGCACTTTTGCAATCATTTGTAAATTGGTCTGCCAGGGTCTCCATGAGAATGTTAAATGACAAGAAGAAGAATCAATATCTCATCGCTGACTCGGGGGTAGGCATCCATGTGAAAAACAAGATTCAAAGCCCCGATAGACGGATGCAAAGATGTCAATCTCTTGGGATGAAAAGTAGTTAAGCAAAAGGTGCCAAATGCCAAGCTAGAGAAAATGATCTAATGCAAGTAAATCTAACATAAGGCAGCTGGAGGTGTTGAAGCTTTTGTTTTTTAATTTGATTTTGTCAGGGACTACTGATAAGAATTACATCAAATAAGATTATCAAGAATAAATTGATTTGCGCTTAAGCAATGGCTGCAAAAAAAAAATTTGATGTGAATTATAAAGAAAACACATGAACAACTTTGAAATAGGAAATTTACAGAGAGTTTAGTAACAAATCTGTATCCTGGAAGAGGCAATGCATTTAGGGGTGGGGGACTGCTATCTGGGAGACAACAAACACTAGCATTTATCAGGTGTTAACTATGTACCAGATACTGTTGTGGGTGTGAGTGTGTGTGTGTGTGTGTGAACAAGGGGTTTTTGTCAACATTCAATGACCCCTGTGACGTATGAAGATTATTATCCCCATTTTGTCAATGAGGAAACTGTGGCACAGAAAGTTAGCTATCTTATCCAAGGTCACACAGCAAATCAGAGCTGGGATTCCAGTCTCAATCCCAGAGCTGATACTCTTTGAAGCTACTTTTCATAATTGTCTGCACATTTGGCTGGGGAGAAAGGGAATTTGGGAAGAGACTAGCTGATATTCCCACAAGAACAAGAAAAAGAAAGAGCTGGATAGCTTTACCAGAGCAAACTTTTTCTGGGAAGAGAATGAAATGCCACAAGAAGAGAGAAGACAGACATCGCTGTGGGTATAGCCATCACCAAGGCTGTTTTCTTACCTCTTAATGCCATTTCAGAGGCTTCAAGCCTCTGGCTGCAACTTCAATGAGAACCCCGGTTTTCCCTCAGGGCAATTATAGTTAGCTAAATAAATACAAATTGGGGAGCTAGAGAGAGTAGTATTACTTTTATATCTTTTTCTCAAGCTCATAGAGAGAAGATGGATCCAAGTAATCATTTGAAATATTAAAAAATAATTACCCAAGACAAAAAGCCAAGGCATTCTCTTCTTTTTCAAGAAACGCTGACTTCTTTTGTGTTTCTACTGCTTGGAATAACAAACCATTCTCTTTCTATTTCTTTTCTCTGTTAGAAAAGCTGCACAAATGCTTCTCAGGCTCATGTTGTGCTCCTCTCAGCAAATTATCAGTGTCTCCTGAAAGATTTTCCTCAAAGATTCAAAGGCTGGTAATCGAATCCTTCAAGAATAAAACAGAACATTTTTCTCCTTTTTGGCTTGTGGTCTTATACCACCACTATTTTCTTTTCTCTCTCAAATAAATATATAAATAACATTCTCTTTCCAAATAACAAACTATTTTCTTGCTTTATTTTAGAAAGCAGGTCTGGAGTGATTGTTGATACAGTTCAAGCCAACAGCTTCCACCAGTAGGTGCCAATGGTCCTCTTTTCTATGTACTGAATAGCCACATTGCTTTTTCTATGGCTTTTTTGTTATCCAGACCCACTTGGCAGTGGATAAGGGCATCAAGTCGATTAACTGTGTTTGGATGCTGCCGGCCTTGTGTTCTGTGAACCAGCAGAGGTTTGCCAGCTTGGCTGTGAGGAAAGGGTCTCAGACAGGGAGAAGAGGATTAGATGGTTTTGTGGGGAAGCTACTGAAAGAGAGCCCATGGCCCAAGTGGACCAGGTGTGAATAGAATGGGACGTAGAGAAGGCAGGCCTGCCAGAGCCCACTTGGCTCGGTGGGTTTCCTCCTCAGGACCAGCAGCTTAGCGCCCCCCTCATGAGATCATGGCACACTGCCCTTCCCACCAGACTCTTCTTTCTCTTCCTCTTTTGTTTCCTTAGCCATTCAGAAAACCTTTCCCTTCACTCCCTCCTCTCCCTTCTCTCACTTCCCCACCTCCTCTGTCTCTGTCTCCTTCTCTCCCACCCTCCTTTTGTCACTAGTGTTTTATAGGATACACTCCATTTGGCTGGCATTTTCCCCCAGGGAACTGATATGCAGTCTTTTGTTCTTTCAAGCTGTTTTTGTTTCCAAGAGACAAAATACCTACTTGGTGTCATGTTCTCTTGTGTGTGACTAATGATAACAGAACAGTTATGAGCTGTACATTTGTAGTCTTAGAAAGCTTAAATTATACCATTTTTAACATAACAATTATATTAGCATAAATTGTTTGCTTCTAAAACAAAACATGTGAAAGCAAGTTAAATGGCTTAAATTATAGATGTCCATTGACTACTAAGCCATTAGAAAGTAGGCTAGTAATTCTCAGCTGCACTGTTTCTGTTGCCTGAGTGCTTCTAAGATGACTCTCTAGGCCTTCTAAAAACTAGAGAAAATCTGCGTAGGAGGAAATAGCAAATGGCATCAAGGCCAATCATCTGCATGTGCTCCCATTTCTGATCCTCACTTTCTGTGCTGATTCTCTCTCTTGACATTTTTGATACAGCAGTTAATATTATTCATAAGATAAAAGGATTTTAAAACCATAGATTTTGCCATAGTTGAACTAACTTTTAATAAACTTTTCTCTGGGGAATGGATAAATGGATGGATGGTGGATAGGTAGTTGGATGGATCGTGGATGGAAAGATTAATGGACAATGGGTTGATGGATGGATGGATGGTGAATAGAGGGATAAACTGTGGGTGGAAAGATGGATGGATGGTAGGTAGATAAATGGTTGAAGATGGATAGGTGGTTGGATGGTGGATGTAAGCAGACTCTTGTAGTCAAATCAGATCATCTGAGGAAAATTAGGTTTGCTTATTTCCAATCAAATGAGTGCCTTCTCTATGCGAGGCATAAAGGTGGTGGATGTTTTGAGACAAAGAAGTAGAAGATAAGGTCCGAGCCCTCAAAAAAGTTGCAATCTAATTTGGAAATAAGGCAATATATAATTAAACATAAAATTATGTGGTACAGATTGTTCAGAGAAAACTCAGGTGGAAAAAACAAAAAAACATACTCCAAGTAAGAAATGGAGTATTCAGGGAAGGCCTTATGGAATTAGATTTGATCTGAGCAAGAGTTTAAAGGGCAGATTAGGTTTGGACAAGTTGGGAGGAGGGTCCATTTCTAAGGAGTAACAAATGACATTTGGTAGCACCAAGTCATTTCTCTTTTATTTATAGTTTTCCAGTGTTCAAAGGCTTTCAGCAAGAGGAATTATAATTTTGTCCTATCTTTAACTGTACACTCAGCCCCTAGCACAGTATTTTGCCCAAATTAAGGTCAATTAATATGGAGTGAATAAATGAGTTGAACAAATAAATGAAGAATTATACCCAAAGTCCCTACCCAGACCATGGTCTCTCCTTGAGATTTTGGCACAAAATGAAGTCCAGCTACACCCTGGTATAGATTATATTTGATTAGACTTTTCCTACATAAAAGAGCCTTGATAGCAAGTTTACAATATGGATTGGGAATAGGTTGATTAAATAAAACGTGTACTTTAGCAATAATGGAGACAAACCAGTTTCTTTACATTTTTTTCCAAGAGGAACATTTCCATATTTGAAATGAAAAGAAAAGAGCCAAAGGGAAAAATGGAGCCATGCTTTGACACAACCTTAATTAAATAACTTCACTCCCAGCTTTTCAGAAAAGTAAAATCTAATGATATTTTGCCCACGGATTGTTCTTCAAGAGAATAATAACAAATCACTCCGCTGGCTTTAGCCTTGCAACCAGCAACGTGAAATAATTTAATTAGCTGATGTGCCATATCAGCAGTTTAGCTACTGTGATTGGCTCTTCTCTGAACGAAACAGGACACTTGACTGGGAAGTGGCAGCTGCCTCCACAGGTCCTGGGCAGTGAGTGACATGGGAGTTTGCTAATGACTTCAAGTCTTGCCAAGCAGTTGACCCCTGATTTTCCTAAAGTCCGTCTGTTCTCTCAGTGTTGTGCCTTTGGGAAATTCTAGCTCCAAGGCTGGAGAGAAAATTGAGAAAATAATGGAGAGAAAGGAAGGAATGTTATAGTCAAGAAGATCTTGCCTGCTTCCTGCCTTTGCATTTACTGTTCCTCCACCTAAAAGGCTCGGCTTTCCCTCACTTCCTCACTTCCCTCTGCCTCTGCTCAAATGTCACCCAATAGAGAGGATTTCCTAGTTCATCCTGGCTATTTCCATACCCCCCCCTCCTATCCTGACCTCTTTTACTTCCCTCCCCTTAAACTTTTATTTTTTTCCAAGCACTTATTACCACATGACATAGATACTTGTTTGTTCATTGTCAGTCACCTCCCATGACAATAGACGGGGTAAGAACCTTGTCACTTGTCCATGGTATTCAATACTTTAACTTTGCTTGAGGTTAGAACAGTACCCAGCACACAAAAGGCACTAATATTTGTTTAAGGAATGAATTTATTGGTTTTTCTTTGCATATTTAAACTCTTCTAAGAGCTAAGCTGAAAGCAAGAGCTCTAGAAAGACTTACAGTTAGCATTTCTTGAATACCTACTATGTGCAAAGCAAACAAAGGTGAACAAACTTCACCTTAGCAGTCTCTGCCTGCTATACTTTGGGTTGCTCTAGAGAGATTCCACACAAGGGGAATTTTATTTCGGATTATCACCTTGGCAGCCTGTGTATGTTGAAAATAAAGGCCCACTTGAGTGATTATGATGATGATAAACTAGCATATAAAGTATTTACTATGTGTTTGGTACTTAGTATGTGTTGGGCACTCATCTGAGTATTAATACATTTAATTTGCACCACAGTCCTATGAAGTAGATCATGATATCATCTTCATTTAACAGGTCAGGAAAATAAGCCAGAGAGAAATAACTTGTTCAAGGTCACACATTCAAACTAATGTCAGAGTCTGGCTCCAGGGTCATGCAGAAATGCCATTAAAGAAAAAAAAAAAAAAATGGAAGCCCAGGGAAGAGAGGTGCTCAGGACTGGAATCCGTGTCAGCTCTGTAGATCCACAAGCTGCAACTCAGCAGGTGCTGTCATCGGAGCAGGGTTACAAAGGATCCAGAGACAAGAGCATTACTTTTCCATGAATAAGCTTATGCAATATTTACAGAAAACTGCTCATTGAAGAGACCATTAAAGGTGGAATCTCTTACCAAAGGGGATTTTTATACCCAATCATCACTAGATAAGTGAAAAAATTCATGCTCCGTGAAGCTAAAAACTCTCTCCCAAGGGGGATGGAAAAAGCAGTCCCTGAAATAAAAAAGGACATGTAGGATAATCATTATGCTAAATAACGTATGTGAAAAAAAACCCAAAAAATCACCCAGTCCCTTGAATTTAGCTGAAGACTTTTTATTGAATGAGCTTCTTTTACTTGCATCTAAGCGATTTCTTTTTCTACTTGAACTGCCTCAAAAAGAGCAAGTCAAAAAGAAAAGTTACTGGGAAAGGAATTCAATAATATTTAAGGAGAAGTGAAATTAAATATTATTTGATGCCTCAATTCCTGGCTGGCCACACGTAAGTTCCTGGCAGGGAGCTCACTTAGCTGAGCTTTAGGAAGTATGTTCAATGGATTGTGGTTCTACACACACACACACAAACACACACACACACACACACACTCACACATTCAGGAGTGGGGGCGGGGTGAGGAATAGAAGGGAATAACCTGCATAGTCTGAGTTCTCTAGAAGCGCCCAGAGGGCAGCTCAGAGACTCTAGCTCAGGTTTCATGTCTGTGTTTCTGTTACTTTTCTGCAGTCATCTAGAATCTTAATAATTTAAATATTAATAGTTATTCTTGGTTGAGCACTTTTGATGAGCCCAGAACTAAAGCTCAGCGTTTTCTGATTATTATATCATCTACATTCTCACAAGTCCACGAAAAAGATGAAGAAATGGGGGCTCAGAAAGGCGACCAGGACTTACCCAGCCTCACAGCTGGTGAGGAGTGCCCTGTGGCAGACCTCACTCCAGCACCTGGGTGGTCAGCCACCCACCCCCAAGCAATGTTAAGGGCCCTTTTGGTGTGGCTTTAGCTGGGTTCACATCCCACCCTTAGCCCTCACAGAGCGAGGTCAGGTGAGAAGTGGTTCCTCAAAATAAAGAGGTGGCTCTTAGACCAGAAGAGGGGATGCTGGGAGAAGTGACAGACCCATCAGCAGTTGCCACTTACACGTGGCACAGATGTGTTTAGAGTCTGCCTTCCTCCTCACCACCGGTACGGAGAAGATTGAAAGGTAGTCAAGGGACACTGTCCAGATGTGATGGCCTCCTGAGAGTCCAGGGCATTGTGGGGAGATCATCTTAAGGCACAAAGACCCCAGAGACAAGCCTGATGCTGCTCAGTGATGCCCAAGGTCACTGGAACAGTGGCTTGTCACGTGCCTTCTTGAGCATCCCCAGAAACGTGATCTCGGAGGATCCTGGATTAGGAAATACCAGGTAAGGCAAGTTCAGCTACAGGGTCTTCCTTTCACTTCCCTTTTGAGATGGAGTCAAGCAAACCATCTTAGATTGGGATCCCAGAGAGGCAAATCCTGAGATGATGATTTAAGTGCAAGTCGCTTATTTGAGAGATGATCTCAGGAATCCAGGAGGAAAGGGTAGGGAAGAGAGCCAATGAGGGCGTGTGTGTAAGCAGGTCCTACTGGGGGCAACTGGAGTTCAAGCCTGCTGAGGACCTCAAGCACCACTTAGACTGTGCCTTGGTGGAGGTATTAATCCACCAACTCCCACCATCACTTTTTGAGAGCTGCTCCCAGGGGTTCCCATTGGGTGGTCTAAGAATGCCCAAAGAAAGCCCTGAGGGAACGATGCACAGGTCAGAGAGGTCAGAAGCCTGTCTGTCTGGGGTGTGTGGGACAGAACAGGCCCAGGGGAGGTGGGCAGGGCACCAACAGTGCTTGTCACACATACAGAAAACGACTCTACTATGAGAAAGCAAGAGCCTCGTGTCAGCAAGAAATTGCAGAGCTAATTAGCTCCAGCCAATTATTGGCCACGTGAGAAGGTAGCCTTAGTGTTCAAGAGAAACTACATATCTAAATTTTATTTGAAATCCTATTTTCAAATGTGTTGGTAACAAATTCAAAATTTTTTAAATACTGCAGTCTAAATAAAAACATCTGCCAGTTGCAGTTTATAGCGGCTGATACAATAGATAATGATGCCACTGCCGGGTATCAGTAAAACACTTGTTCCTTCCTGCCAAGGGCTTGTCCTTCTGTCATCTCATGAGGCCTTTATCACATCCCTGGGAAGAACACATTTTCTGAGAGAGGTTCCTGCGTAGAGCACGTCTCCGAGTTGTCCCACCTGAGAGGCAGAATTCAAGGTGAAGGACTTTGCTGATGCAGAGTTCTGCCAGCTTCACTTGTCTTTCCACCAATAGTTTTGTGACCCTACCACCTCCTGCAGGTGGCCACCTTAGATCAGGAGCTCCTGGAAGGATGAAGTCCCCCCTCTTTTTCACCCACTGTACAGAGACGGGAATTTCTCAAGGGCGGGGGGCCACCATCCGTTGGTGCCTCTCCTCTAATAGCTCTCACACTGGGACATTCTGCTCTCACAGCCTTTCAACAGCATTCTAAAAAGAAAGGCTTAACAGTTGCCCGGGAAACAATAAAATGACAGTGGAACAAAAATGATTCTCCAGACACTGACAAACTTCTACAGAGGCCATGGTCAGGGAGAGAGGGCCAGACTCATGCCCTCCATCAAGAGGTAACTGTGGCTCAATATCAAAAAAACAAACAACTCAATCCAAAAATGGGCAGAAGACCTAAACAGACATTTCTCCAAAGAAGATATACAGATGGCCAACAAACATATGAAAGGATGCTCAACATCACTAATCATTAGAGAAATGCAAATCAAAACTACAATGAGGTATCACCTCACACCAGTCAGAATGGCCATCATCAAAAAATCTACAAACAATAAATGCTGGAGAGGGTGTGGAGAAAAGGGAACCCTCTTGCACTGTTGGTGGGAATGTAAATTGGTACAGCCACTATGGAGAACAGTATGGAGGTTCCTTTAAAAACTATAAATAGAACTACCGTATTACCCAGCAATCCCACTATTGGGCATATACCCTGAGAAAACCATAATTCAAAAAGAGTCATGTACCAAAATGTTCATTGCAGCTCTATTTACAATAGCTAGGACATGGAAGCAACCTAAGTGTCCCTCTACAGATGAATGGATAAGGAAGATGTGCCACATATATACAATGGAGAATTACTCAGCTGTAAAAAGAAACGAAATTGAGTTGTTTGTAGTGAGGTGGATGAACATAGAGACTGTCATACAGAGTGAAGTAAGTCAGAAAGGGAAAAACAAATACCATATGCTAACACATATATATGGAATCTAAAAAGAAAAACAAAAATGGTTCTGAAGAACCTAGGGGCAGGACAGGAATAAAGACACAGACGTAGAGAATGGACTTGAGGACACAGGAAGGGGGAAGTGTAAGCTGGGATGAAGTGAGAGAGTGGCATGGACATATATACACTACCAAACATAAAATAGATAGCTAGTGGGAAGCAGCCACATAGCACAGGGAGATCAGCTCGGTGCTTTGTGTCCACCTAGAGGGGTGGGATAGGGAGGGTGGAAGGGAGATGCAAGAAGGAGGAGATATGGGGATGTATGTATATGTATAGCTGATTCACTTTGCTATACACCATAAATTAACACACCATTATAAGGTAATTATACTCCAATAAAGACATTAAAAAAAAAAAAGATAACTGTGGTGTCTGCCGTGTGCCAGCACACTCTGTGTCCCAAGTCAACAAGACGGGCGAGCTCTCTTCTCTAGTGGCAGCTACACCCTATTCAGGGAAACCCCCACCCAGACTGGAGAAGTTGAGAAAGCAGCTGCAGCTGGGCGCCAACTAGCCACGGGATCTCCTTGGCCAGAGGAGGGTAACACCCCCCCGTCCCACCCACCCTACACATTTGTGTCAAGGTCAGATGAGGCCGTGGGTGCGGAAAGAGTTGGGAAACTGGGGCCTTCAAGTTAAGGCACATTTCATCTCTTGCCTGGTCCACCTCTCCCAGGTGAAGAAGAACAATTGCATCTTGAGATGGCACAGGGAGAAGTGGGTAGGTAATGTCTCCAGTATTGACCTAGAAGTTGAAACTGGGTGGGACGACTGCTTTATCAGTGTTCAGAGTTCATAAGAAAACTCTGGAAGACTCTCATCCAGAAATATTCATTATTTCACAGCAAATTAAGGTGTTTTGCCCTAAAAATTAGTATTGGGGGATCTGAACCAAAGCCTGCAGCCTTGTTTTTTTTAATAACAGTGGGCTTAGTGAATATTAATGCTATGCAAAAATGTGAGTCAGAAAGCATCACTTTGGCCACTCTCCATTTCACATCGGAAAATCGATGTCTGGAGAGAAGACGTGACTTGTCAGAGGCTGCCCAGAGGGTGAGGGCAGAGCAGGACAGGACCAGGACTTAAGCCCAAGCACTCTTCACAACAAATCACAACAAGGACCTTCCATATGAATCATCCAGCTTATTCAATACATTCCTACGAGCGCCTTTCTACACAGTCCTTGGGTAAGTGCTCGGGACAAGAGCTTTCTTAAAATCAGCTTCCCAGGTGTTTTGGGGGCAATTCTGATTCCGGAGCTCTGAAGTGGGGCCTGGGAACCTGCATTTATAACAAATGTCCCCACGTTATTCTGGGAGCCAGACCAGCTTGTGCAAAGCCAGCCCGACTGGCTTGGGGCGTGGTTCTTAACCCAAAGCTGAGCATGACCATCTTAGAGCACACATCCGTGAACTCCACCTCCAGTGACATGTCAGAATCATTTCACTGTATTTCAAAAGCTTCCCTAAGCAAGTCTGATGTGCTTGGGAGGCCCTGACATTGTAGGTAAGAACACCGCTACAGAAGCCAGCACAGCTGGTTTCAAATCCCAGGTTCCCAATTACCAGCTGTGTCACCTGGGGTAAAGTTACTTATCTGCTTCCAACCACAAGGGATAATAACAATGGAACCTACCTCCAAGAGTTCTTGTGACGATTAAATGAGATAATCCATACTGAGCCCTTAGCACAGTGCCTGGCACATGGGTACACAATGAATGTTGGCTATTGTTTTTATTTTATGTAACCTGGCAAACCTACACTTATCTGATAGTCTAAAACTCCACGTGAAGCTACAGTCCTACAGCCTAATGAAAGTAAAAAATATTGGAAGAGACAATGTCTCCAAACATTTGGTACTAAGTCAGCAAATAAATGCTAAGAACCCTATAAGTATGGACTTTAATAAGGGAACCGATTCCACTCCCCTCCCCCACGTCTAAACTTCATGCCTTCTTATGTGTCCCCCCAGCTGAGGGACGTTCCCAACCGCAAGCATCCCAGTTAAGGAAGAGTTTGGAGTTGCCTTTGCATTCAAACCAAGGCACACACTGTGGATTTCTCGGAACATTCCCAGATTTTCCAAGGTTACCCAAGAACACTGCTGAACTGGCAAAGAAGCTCTGAATCAGGCCACTTTTTTAGCAACTTCCCTGATAAGGGTTTACCACGAGCCATCCATTTTGGTGTTCCGCAAAGAGATTATCCTATTCCAGGAGATCCAACTATTTCAAAGGAGCCAAGAAAATAAACACACTTTCCCTGTATTAAAGCCTCTGCCTTCTTTGAACTTCTTATTTTTAGAATATCTCCACTGATAAGGACAAATGCAATTTTCACCATCAGTGGATCTGAACAGACAATTACATTAAGGCACATAAGACAGGGTGAGGCCGATGATGTAAATCACACTGTATGCATCTAATATGCAAACAAAACCCTCGGATGAAAATGAACCCTCAAAAACCAGTCAACAATCATTTCTCTTTTTTTTTTTTTTTTTTTTGCATCTAATCAGGATGAAATTTGCATAAAAATGACTCTCCCTACCACCTCCACAATTGCTGGTCTGGAGAGAGGGGAGAATTCAGCCAATTTTCAACATATTTTCTCTAAGGAAACTGCTCGACCCTCTTGGAAAGGGCTTGCAGGTGCCTAACAAAAAGAATGCCCTCACTGTTAGAACATTTCAGGTGAACAAGGCTCCTGCCCCATTTGGTCCTCACCGCAACCCTGTGAGCTTGACAAGAGCAATTGTTTCTGTCTATATTACAATGGAGGTCAACTTGAGGTTACAAGTGTCAGGACTGTACGTGTCACGACAGTAAATGTCAGGACTGGAACTGGAGTCTCACTTCCCACTGGATGAGACTAGGTTTGCCTCTAAAGTCTTAGCCCAGGTGATGAAAATCAGCCCAACCGGTGGACTCTCCAAGGCCTTATGTGCTCCGAACCCTCCACACACAGCTGGATGGTGATCCAGAGGGAAGCAGGAGCTTGGAAAGGCAAAGCAGAAACTGGACTCGGCCCAGCTGAGATTTACATTTTTGCAGGTGGCGTTTGCGCCAGCCTAGTGGGGAAGCAAAAGGTCAGGCTCACAGGGGCTTCCCTGGTGGCACAGTGGTTGAGAGTCTGCCTGCCAATGCAGGGGACACGGGTTCGAGCCCTGGTCTAGGAGGATCCCACATGCCGCGGAGCAACTAAGCCCGTGAGCCACAACTACTGAGCCTGCGCGTCTGGAGCCTGTGCTCCGCAGCGGGAGAGGCCACGGCGGTGGGAGGCCCGCGCACCGCGATGAAGAGTGGCCCCTGCTCGCCGCAACTGGAGAGGGCCCTCGTACAGAAACGAAGACCCAACACAGCCAAAAATAAATAAATAAATAAATAAGTAAATAAAAATTCTATGAGAACAAAGTTTAAAAAAAGAACTAAAAAAAGGTCAGGCTCACAGAATGAACTCTGCATTAAGCTTTTGTCTGCTGGAAAAAGGGAAAGAAATGATATTCAGGAAAGGAGTGTCAGGGAGACCACAGGGAGGGTGAGATGGAGAGAGGGCTGAATGCACATGCAGAGAAAGGCCGCCGCCCACTCTTTAAAGCCTCCCCAGTGCTAGGCATCAAAGAGAACCGAGGCTCAGGCTGGTGGGCCTCTGAAAGGATGCTGGCAGCTCCTGGGGTGTTATTTGCAGGCTTCTCACACACAGCAGTCAAGGTTTGATGAAGGCCTGGGGTGCTATCCAATGTTGGGGTGCACTGGTGTCACACAGCAAAGTAGGCTCTCTGCAGCCCACCCCACTGCTTGGCCTGTGACTGCTTGTGCCTCCCCCGGGCTGCTGATGGGGCTGGCAGGGGACACACACACTGCTTCTCTGTGGAAGGGGCAGGTAGGGTACCAAGGGAGGAAGGGACTTCGGGAGAAGTTTCCAGATTGGGTTTCTGGGGAGACTTGGTTTCCCCAGGGAACAAGGAAGAGTCCATGAAAGGGTTCAGCCAGAGCAACCCTGCTTTCTACTGTTTTATGTAACACTTCCGGCTTAAAAAATAAAGGGCAGGGGTCTTCCCTGGTGGCGCAGTGGTTTAGAGTCTGCCTGCCAATGCAGGGGACACGGGTTCGAGCCCTGGTCTGGGGAGATCCCACATGCCGCGGAGCGGCTGGGCCCGTGAGCCACAACTGCTGAGCCTGCGCGTCTGGAGCTTGTGCTCTGCAACGGGAGAGGTCGCGATAGTGAGAGGCCCGTGCTCCGCGATGAAGAGTGGGCCCCGCTTGCCGCAACTGGAGAAAGCCCTCGCACAGAAACGAAGACCCAACACAGCCAAAAATAAATAAATAAATAAATAAATAAAATAATAAAAATAAAGGAATTCCTTTTTAAAAAAGTAGAATAAATATCTTTCTTAAAAAATAAAATAAAATAAAGGGTAGGGAAGATAAAAGGGCATCAGTGGCGGAAAAAAATGAAAAGGCTTACACACCACTGCCTAGATACTTCCTAAAGCCTCTTCTGGCTCTGAGGTTCTGAGATTCTCCCCTTTCCAGCAAAAAATGGGTCTAACCTGATGCTTTCCTGAGGTGGGATAAATGTATCACCAGAGATTTTACATGGTACTTGGAAAACATCATTTAACAGTTATGCATTTATTTTAGAGTGGTATCTCATGTTTATGTCAACTGATGCTGATCTGCATCTATAATATGAATATGTGATCTGAAATGTCTTTTTTAAAGTCAACCTATATATCCCTTTACAAAATGAGTTGCTTTTATTACTGAGTAATTATTAAGTAACAGCGCATGTTGGACAAAGAGATGGCCAAAAGCATGCAGTCTGATTCCTAGCAGTTTGGGACTTGCTGTGGGGACCCAGGCAGTAGAGTCAGCCCAGCACTGGCATGAAGCCCGTGGAGGGCCCACAGGCAGCTGAGACCAGCCAGTCTTAGATCAAGTCGCTGTGAGGCAGTGGCTATGCACGAGGATTCATGCCTCCCACCCCGGGGGCAAGGACAGGCTAAAGACACGTCACAATAAGAGATAGCAAAGTCAAAGACCCTGCCCACAAAGGGTGGAGTGAGGGAGGCACCATGGGGGAAAGAAGAGGTAACAACCTCTTGCGAGCTTGTGTCCAACACAAACTCTGCCCTCTAACCAGGCTGTCTGTTGCTGTCCCTTAACCCTACTGTCAACTTTCACCCCCATATTTTTATAAATATTTATCGAATGACTATTTGATGAATTTCTGAGCTTACCTTCCAGGAAGTACAGACAATCTGGTTCGATGTAGATGTCTCTCAAGAACCTTGCCCTGTAGTAATCTCTCAAGTTTTCTGAATACACTCTGAATTTTCTCTACAAATTTTTGGTTCCTCTGTGATTTATTTCACCACATTACATAAGCTATACTCTGGCCTTAAATAACTTAGGAGAATCAGAATGTAAAGAATTCAAACAGCATTCTCACAATCTTTAGGGCCTCAATGGTGAATATGCTCATATTTCTGAAAGACCTTCCACATCAAATCTAAGCATCAAGAGTGGGAGTAGCCCTTGCCTTCCGCACTGCGAGAGGATGATCTGGGGGAAAGCCCTGCCTCCTCTTGAAAGGCACAGTCTGACTTTCTGGGTCCACATGCCCTTTCACACACACAGACTCTTTCCACAGAGAAGAAGCAGGGAAAAGAAATGCTGAAACTTGCCCTGGTGGCAACACCAATCCAGGAGGACTTGAAAGATTACTGTCCTCCCAGAGACGAATTTGCTTTTTCTATATTTGATTTAAGCAGTCCAAACTTTAAAAAAAAAATCAGTGCGGGCTAGGGAGGAAAAAGGAGGCAGGAAAATGAGCCCTTTGAAAATTCCTCTAGAGAGCCAACTCGGCCTATTAATATTAACACAGGGTACCTCTACCCTTGGATGCTTTTGGAGCCTCAGGAACCCTGCTGTGCGTGGTTCTTTTTGAATGTTAGGAATAAAACCCACAGCCTCTGAGTTAGGTAGAAAATGTCCGTTTTCCTTTGTGCACACACTTTCATAGGAAACTGCCTCAGGCACAGAAAAGAAGAAGGAAAATGATGAGAATTCTTAACCACAGGCTATTTCTTGGTAAGGAAAATTCTTATTTAAGGATCTTACAAGGTGAAAGATGAACAGGAGACAACAAAAATGAAGCTCAGGGCTTCCCTGGTGGCGCAGTGGTTGAGAATCTGCCTGCTAATGCAGGGGACACGGGTTCGAGCCCTGGTCTGGGAAGATCCCATCATGCCGCGGAGCGACTAAGCCCGTGAGCCACAACTACTGAGCCTGTGCGTCTGGAGCTGGTGCTCTGCAACAAGAGAGGCCGCGATAGTGAGAGGCCCGCGCACCGCGATGAAGAGTGGCCCCCGCTTGCCACAACTAGAGAAAGCCCTCGCACAGAAATGAAGACCCAACACAGCCAAAAATAAATAAATAAATAAATAAATAAATAAAAATTAAAAAAAAAAATGAAGCTCAAATTCATCTTGGAAAATTATTTCTTTCTGAGATAGACTCAGTTATTGATACTGCTTGGTGACTTGAAACCATTTGTACCCAAAGTACAAAAGTGCAGTGAAAGCAGCGTAGAACCTTGGGCTCAACACAGAAAAATGACTGGAGGGCAGAAAGACTTTTAAAAATTAGAAGAAAGGAAAATAAGTGCCTCAGCCATTCCCTTAGATACAAGAGGTTTCTTATTAGACATTCAGACTTGACCTTGAACACAGAAATTCTCCCCACCAGGCATCCAGAATGGGACTGCACGCTCGGCCACAGGGCTCCACTTTGAGTTCTCTGAACCAGCCTGCTTGTTTGCACAGCTCTGTCTGCCGAGCTCTCCTCGTCCCTCTAAACCAGCTAATTCCTACCAGTCCTTAAGGTCAGCTGAGACATCACTTCCTCCAAAATTCTTACCTAATCATCCAGACACTGTGACCACCTTGTAGCACCATCACACAGGGTTATAATTGTCCATTTAGTCATCTGCTTTTCCCCGTAGACTCCCCATTGGTTGGCATTGACTATTGCTCACCTGACACAGAGCCTGGTACATGCTAAGCAACTCAATAAATATTTGTTGAGTGAATGAACAGGGTATAGACCAGTGCAGTATTTCTGGGGGCAGTAAGTCACCCTCTTGACTTAGGGCTGCATTCTGTTTGAAAAGATAGCATTTTCAAGGTCAAATATATTCCTAGGGTCACATTTAATTGGCCTGCATCCCAAACACTAAATCGTTTAGTTCCAGGAGGAAGATTTTTTTTCTCCCTCAGCAAACATTTCTTAAAGAAAAGTAGATGAGATGACGGTTGGAAGAAAATGGAACATTACCGTGGAGCTGCAAAGATGTCCAAGCACTGCCAAAGATGCCCACGGGTTTGCGCACTTGGAGAATATCTATAAATATTTCCCTCGGTTAGGCTATTCAGACAAAATTATCTTGAAAACACTGTCTAAACAGTAAGTCACAAATGTTTCCTAATAATTCCTTGCCCTTCCTTGCTTTCCTTTCCAACACAACTGGATATGAGGTGTCTTTCATTTTAGGGCTACATTGGAAATATTTGGCCTTCCTGATCATCTCTCAAGAAAAGGCAAAACAGTTAAATTTAGAGTTTGCTTAAAAGAGTCTTTAACCCTTAAATCAGGTATGCTCAGGCTGCCATAACAAAGTACTACAACTCCAGGTGGCTTCAATAACAGAAATGTATTTTCTCATAATTCTGGATACTAGAAGTTTGAGATCAAGGTGTAGGCAGGATGGTTTCCTCTGAGATCTCTCTCCTTATCTTGTAGATGGCTGTCTTTTCCCTGTGTCTTCTCTCTGTGCATATCTGTGTCCAAATTTCCCCTTCCTATAAGGACATCAGTCATATCAGAATTAGGGTGGGAATTAGCCACCTTAATGAGCTCATTTTAACTTATTCACCCCTTTATAGACCCTATCTTCAAATACGTTCACATTCTGAGGGACTGGGGGTTAGGACTTCAACATATGAATGGGGGTGGGAGACACAATTCAGCCCATAACATCAGGATAAAGTTTATTTCCTCAGATGTTTGTGGGCAGAAATGAAAGACACAGAGGCATAGACTCATTGACTACTTTTCTTCAATAGTAAAAAGGAACATGGGACCTGTTCATCCAACATGGGTTACTCTTCAGTGGGAAGCCCCAAGATGGGAAGAGCAGTGATTTGATTCTTCTGTGGTTTGAATTTCCTCCTTCCCATCAGAGTAGGAATAAGATAACTATAGACTTTTTTGAACTTGTACTTTGGTTTCCCCTTCCCTTCCATTTCCAAAGAACTGGGAGACTGGGAGAAGAGGTAGAGTTGTCAGGGGTGGGTGCGGGGTGGACCCTTCCAATCCATTGCCCAGGACTTGGATGCCCCTGTTATTAGTGCATCGCTTTCCTCCAGGATTCAAGGTGAGGATGAGGGTTTGTTTCTCTGAGGGAGAGAAAGCAGAATGAGAAATGACTTTTGGAGGTTGCAAATCACATCGGCTCTGACTTTGATTAAACGTGCTTCTGACTGCTTTTAGGAGATAAACAGTGTTTAATAAGATAGCTTAAACATTCCATCACTCTTCACCCAGACATGGAGAATTTTCTGAGCAGATGGGAAAGCCCGCTATCAGCAACATCACTTACTTTCATTTGACAGGAGCAGGAAGACTTGGAAAGAAATGCCAGATATGCCCACACATGTCCCAGCAGTGGTCAATGGTTATTCCTTGTGTCCCATATCATTTCCATTTACATGTTCAGATCACCTTGATTTTCCTTTAGGGAAAATCCCTGATATTCCTGCTACTGAGAACTTGCCATAGTTCCTGTCTTTTCCAAAGGTTTTTCTTTCAGAATTACCTTGGATTCTGTGAACTATTTATATCTCCCACCCAGACTTCTCTCTCCAATCCCACTCACACACCCAACTGCTATTTGTCACCTCCACTTAAATATTTAACAGGCACCCCAAAATCCAGTCTAACTCCTGATCCTCCCCTAACCCTGCTCTAGACACAGCCTTCTCATCTCATTGGATGGCAACCCCATTCTTCCACTTACTCAGGCTGAAAACCTTGGAGTCATCTCTGACTCCTGTCTTTCTCTCACATTCCATGTGCAGCATGTGAGGACCTCTTGCCGGCTCTCCCTTCAAAGTATACTCAGAATCCAGCTTCTCACCACCTCCTGGCCACCATCACCTCTTTCAGGATTTGCTGCTACTGCCTCATAATCAGCATCCTTGCTTCTATAGTCTCCTCCCCCAACAGCCAGAGTGTGTCTTCCAAAATGAAAATCAGAGCATATCACTCCTCTGTTCAGACTCTCCAGGCTTGCCGCTGAACTCAGAGTCAATTCCAAAGACCCTGCCGTGGCCAACAAGAACCCACATGATCTGGGGCCGCTTTTTTCCTCTCCAACTTCCTCTCTGACCACTGTCCTCCTAAGTCACTCTGCTCCAGCACCCGGCCCTGTTTGCCGCCCTGAATCACCCAGGCACTTCTCTGTCTTCGGGAGCTTTGGCAGGCACGGCTAACCCCTCACCTACCTCAAGTCTCCCTTCCTCCATGTGGCCTCCCCTGACCACCCTAATTAAAAGTGCCACCTTGGATACTCTTGACCCCTTTGCTTGCTCTACTTTCATTTGTTCCATATAACCTATCACTTCCCATATATCCTATAACTTATTTTTCTTTATTATTTACTGTCTGTTTGCCTACCAACCCTTCCCCAACAAGAGACTAATTCTATAATCTCAAGGATCTTTGTTTCTCTATGAAGTATCCCAATACCTAGAATAGTGCCAGGCACATATTAGGTGCTCAATAAATAGCTTTACAATGAATAACAGTAAAGCACATATCCTTCCAGTGACTCCCTTTTAATTCAGTCTAGCCCAAGTCTGTTACTCTTGCTGGCAAGCAAAGTAGCCCAACTGAGAGAATGCCCTCCTCTGAGCACCGTGGCCTGAAAGGAGAACCTATTATATTTTTCTACATTTCAGAAAAGGGATCAAATAACAAGGATTTACTGTATAGCATGAGAAGCTATATTCAATATCTTGTAATAAAGTACAATGGAAAAGAATAGAAAAAAGAATATAGCTATATACATATATATGTATAACCAAATCACTTTGCTTTATACCTGAAACTAATACAATACTGAAAATCAACTATACTTCAATTAAAAAAGAAAAAGGATTGAAGACAGAAAGAAATAGAAAAGATACAGACTTCCTGCTTGTCTCTGTATTGAATTCAGCTCTGACAGAACAGCTGGTCCTTTCAGCCTTCCAAGTTTGATAGAAGCCAGTGCAAAACTCATCTGGGTACCTTGACTCTGCTGTTTACAGATGATGTGAGCTTGAGCATCCCTAGGCCTCAGTTTCCTCATCTCTAAGACAGAGCTAATAATCCCTATACCTCAGGGATGTTGTGAAGCTTAAATGAGGCAATGAGTGCAACTCACCCAGCACAAGCCTGGGAGTTGGAGGAGGGACCCCCCACTCCTTCCAGTCAGAACATCTCAGCATTTCGAGTAAGAGCGTGGGCTCTGGGCCAGGCAATCTGGTTCAAATCCCACCTCCACCACTTACTTCAATGAACCTTGAGCACATCACCTGGCCCCTCTGAGTCTCCACTGCCTCATTTTTTTTTTCTTGGCTGCATCGTGTCTTAGTTGCAGCACGTGGGATCTTCATCGAGGCATGCGGGATCTTTTGTTGTGGCGCGCGGGCTTTCCTCTAGCTGTGGCGCACGGGCTTCCCTCTAGTTGTGGTGTGCAGGCTCCAGGTCAGGGGGCTCTGTAGTTGTCACACACAGGTTCCAGAGTGAGCGGGCTCTGTGGTTTGTGGCACGCGAGCTCTCTAGTTGAGGCGCGAAAGCTCAGTAGTTGTGGCACGTGGGCCTAGTTGCCCCGCACCATGTGGGATCCCAGTTCCCTGACCAGGGGTCGAACCGGTGTCCCCTGCTTTGTAAGGTGGATTCTTTACCCCTGGACCACCAGGGAAGTCCCTTCACTGCCTCATCTTTAAAATGGGTTATAAAGAGTAGCCTGCCTCAGAAGATGAGCAGAGTAATCGTTGGTTTCATGCCCATTAGGTGTTTAGCTCAGCACCTGGCACATGCAAAGCACTCAGTAAATATTTTTTGCTGTTATCACTGGGGCTTGGGAAATGTTCATTTTCCTCCCTGTGATGAGAGCTTCAGCACCTGGGCCAGACCAGTTATTTCTTTTTCTCGTTTGATGTCAGCGATGGCACACAACTTGCCCCAACAACCTGGCTCCCTGAAATATTTTGATGGGATAACACAAAAGGTGTTTCTTGTGCTTTCTCCAGCTATAGTCCTATGACTCCTGGCCTGGAACTGTCAAAATAAGCCTGAAACACAGGCTTTCTTCCAAGTCCTCTTTGGGAGGGAGGGATTTCACACACAGTCCTTCCTTTCTCCCTGCACCCTCTCCACCCCAACCCAACCCAATTCTTCTGCGGCAGCACACCGTGTCAGCCTTGCTCCAGGGGGTTGGGAAAACAAGGGCTTATTTTAGCTCCCTTCAGCAGAGCACAGGGTAGTGTGGAGGGGGCCCAAGGGTAGGAACACCTGAGGATGGTTCAAAAATGCCTGTGAGATGCTACCAGACTACACCAGGGCGCTGGAGGCAAGGGTTATGGCTGTTGTGCCTTGGTGGCTGACTTGGAGTCACGGCTCATGAAACCCTGCATGTTGATCAGGAATCAGAGCAGTTAAGGACAGAAAAGGATGCCTCTCCACCTTGGATCCTGTCTTTCAGGGCGATCTGAGAAGCCAGGGCAGCAGCTGGTTGCCAAACCTTGTTGAAGCATCATCATAACTCCTTTGTCATTTCTGGTTTTGATATGAATCTTGTAAACCAGAGACCCTCCTGCTTCCTAAGGTCTTGGAGTCAGGAATCTATAAAAACAATTTTGCCCCAGGCTCACACAAACACACCATTTCCATGGCATCTGCCCTTGTTCTGATCAGGAAGGCTGGACCATCATAAGTTAACCTTCCACATGAACAAATCGGACCCCTTTGGAAACCACTGTGTTCCACCTGTATATTATCAGCTGTGCAAATGTAGACCTCTGATTGACACAGAAGTCACTTGTCCAAATCCCCACCAAGCACATACATTTAGAAGTAACTCATTGTTTTCCTCAGGTCCCCTTTCTCACTTAGAGAGGATTATATTGGTCAGGACTTTTGAGGGCAGATGACAGAAGCCCAGCTGAACTTAGTATAAGCAAAAAAGGAGGCCTAGTGAACCCTGTGACTGAGAAGCTGCATAGTGGTCCAGCTTCAGGCACAGCTGCATCTAAATGTCCAAAAAATATTGCCAGACATGAGTTTCTTTATTTACACTCTGCTTTCTTCCATACCCACTCTTTTCCCATGTGGGCTATCTTCATGTGCCTCAAGGATGGGTCCCAGCAGTTCCAGTTCCAAGCCTACATCTTGCCAGTTTGGTGTCCCCAGGAAGGAGAATTTTTCTTTGCCAGTATTTCCAGCAAAAATCCCAGCAAAGGATTCTGCCATGATTCTGAATGGCACTGCTTGGGTCACACTTGCCCATGAGCCAAACACTGTGGCTAGGGGCACGTAATGTTCTCATAAAATCCCTGTTTTAGAAGCTGTTATTGTCTACTCTGTGCCAAGACTTTACATTATCTCTTTCCAGACCATGAAACAGAATTAAGAAGTTAAATAACTTGCCCAACTTCACATCCCGAAAATGGAGAAACCAAAATTTTTTTTTTTTTTAATTTTATAGCTACTTTTATTTTTATTTATTTATTTATTTTTTGCTGTGCTGGGTCTTCGGTTCGTGCGAGGGCTTTCTCCAGTCGCGGCAAGCGGGGGCCACTCTTCATCGCGGTGCGGGGACTGCTCTTCATCGCGGTGCGCGGGCCTCTCACCATCGCGCCCCCCCCCCCGTTGCGGGGCACAGGCTCCAGACGCGCAGGCTCAGCAGCTGTGGCTCACGGGCCCAGCCGCTCTGCGGCATGTGGGATCTTCCCAGACCAGGGCTCGAACCCGTGTCCCCTGCATTAGCAGGCAGATTCCCAACCACTGCGCCACCAGGGAAGCCCGAGAAACCAAAATTTTGACCTAGTTCTCCTATACTCCATACTAGAGCACCAATCTCCCTGCTGCTTTGAATAAGTGAATGCCCATATAATATGCATCCACTCCACAAACATTTATTAGGCACCTACTGCGTACCAGGCACTGAGCTAAGATACCAGTTATGGCTAGGAGGTCACGGGGACATTTCAGGCACTGGCTTCCTTAAGCCCCACATGGGCCCCTTGTAGAAAGTGACCTGGTAGTACTAGGATGAGGCATAGCTTATCAGATACTCCTGGGTAGTAGAACTTTCCCAAAGAGGACTAAGTCACAGTTTTCAACGTCTGCTCTACCTGTTTGACTCACCCTCAAGTTGCTTACCATCTTAGGTAAGATAAAAATGAAAAAAGAGTCACAAACTACTTTGGCCCCAGCCATATTTTGTCTGTCTTGAGTGATATTTTTGGCTACATTGGATTTGTTGCCAATATTGAAGAGACAGGACATTTCACAGTCAATGCCAAGTTTCTTTTTTTTTTAATTTTGTTTTATTTTAAGTACAGTTGATTTGCAGTGATTCGGGTGTACAGCAAAGTGATTCAGATACATATATATATATATATATATTCTTTTTCAGATTCTTTTCCATTATAAGTTATTACAAGTTCTTGAATATAGTTCCCTGTGTTATACAGTAGGTCCTTGTTCTTTATCTATTTTATATACAGTAGTGTGTATCTGTTAATCCCAATGCCAAGTTTCAAAGTGTATTAGATGTTGCAGTACTGAGCCCATATTCCATGTGGCGACAGTCACTGAGAACTGAGAAGAGAACTGGCTGCTGCTCTGGGGTGGGGCATGTGCTCCCCAGTTTGTCCTAGTCCCTCGTACTCCTTATTGCCTCCTCCGTAGGCTGTTTTACTCATTGACTTTACCTGCTGAGTGAACAGAGTGAATTAAGTGCTAAAGAGTACAAACAAGAGTCTATGGGCATGCACAGAAAAAAACAATGAATCCTCTGGGTGGAGAGGAAGGAGAAACTAGAAAGAGATTCCAGGAAGAGGTCAAATTTGAGCCAGGCCTTATAGGATGAGTAGGGTTTTAAATACAAAAGTCCTTTTCATATGTAAGGTGGGCTATTATCATTAGAGTGGAACGGTGTGGGGAAGGGGTTTGCCAAGGTGAGTAAAGGGCATGGGGAAAGAAGCAGGCAGAATGTCCACCTGAGCTTCTGGGAGCTTTGCCTGCAGAGGCAGTATTTTAGGACGTCAAATGGAGTATAAGCAAGGTGGGGACCAGCTGGACTGAATTCTTCAGTATTCCTATCCAGCCTCCCTGGGGCTTCACAATAGTCACAGGAGTTCATGGGTCCAGAGATGCAATTGGAGCCCAGCTGGCCAGCCCTGTGGGCCTCAGATGGGACCCCAGGTTGGGGAGCTGTGCTCCAAACTCAACAGCACTCCATTGCTCCCCATAAATGTGACTGTATCCTTAATAGGCCTGATGGGCTTCTTGACCCACATCCTGCTAGGATCAGGGCCTCTTGCTGCTTCTCCCGGCTTCTTTGCCTGCTGCCCTGGCTGCTTCTGAATCTGTGAGTCCAGACACCCCAGCCCAGCCACCAGCCTTCTCTCAGAAGGAAAGATGTCCCCCAGCTGATTCTGGGTCCCCAGGGTTCTGTATCGCCAGGTGGGGGGCTGGGGCTGGTGAGGGGGATGAAGGGAGCACCCGGAAGCAAGTGACAATGTGCCCAGCACAGCTGGCACTTTCCTCTGGCCCCCTCTGAAGGTTGGTAAGGTGATCCCAACTTTACAAATGAGGAAAGTGCAGCTTGGAGAAGTTAATGACCGTGACCCTGGGCATGGCCTCTCAGCTTCCATTTCATCTTCAGTATAATGAGGATAATTTACAAATCTCCTAGGCTTTTTGTAAAATTTAGAAATTGTGCATAAAGGCTGGCTCTGAGCTTTGTATGCATTCATTTGCTTAAAATAATTAGGGAATATCTAATACTCCAGGCACAGTGCTGGGCACGAATTTACAGCATCAACAAGACAGACACAGTTCCTGCCTGTAAGGAGTTATGGGTGGGGTGTATGTGCATGTGTGCGCAAGCACGTGTGTATATTCGTGCGTGCACATGTGTGTGTTGGGGTAGGGGAAGGGAAAGGATGAGTAACAACTCCCAACACAGTGCGTGAGGGACCACTGAGGGGCGTTCAGGAGGCTGGCAGCACATCACAGGGAGGATAATCCTGGATTTGGGGATTCAGGGAGGCTGTGCCATTTCAACATGGGGTCTATAACACAAAGAAAATCAGTGTGACTGGAGCAAAAATGTGCCTGGGAGAGAGGAAAGAAAGGAGACCAGGGAGGAACGTGGGCCTAGAGGATTGTACAGCTTGTGTTAGGGAGTTGTATTTCTTTCTAAGGGCACTGGCGAGTTGTTTTAAACATGGTGGGGGAGGGAAGTGGAGAGAAATGGGGATTCCCTGCAATAACTTTCCAAGGGGTCTTTTGGCAACTACAGTTTATCTCAATTCAGCAGGCTAAGCAATTCTGTTCCACGTCAGTTGGATCACACCATGCCTCTGCTCAGTTCCCTCCAATCGCTCCCCATTTACCTCTGTGTAAAAGCCAAAGTCCTCACAAGCCTTGGGACACCTGGCCTGTTACCTCCCTGCTCATTTCAGGTGACCCACCAGCCATGCGGCTCCAGCCACCCCAGCCTCACTGTGCCTGGAAGGGCACGCTTCCCGCTTAGGGCTTTCTGTCTAGCTGCTGCCTCTGCCTGCGGTGCCCTCTCCTCTTCACCTCTGCTCAAACCTTACCTTCGCAGTGAAGCTTACCACGGTCATCCATTAATACTGAAGACAACCCCCACAGGACCTCGAATACCTCCCTCCCACTTTTATACCTTGCTTTGCTTTTTCTATAACGCTTATCTTCTAACACACTGCCAGTGCCCTCTGGCCATGGACCACCGGGAACACATCTGAAATGGCGCATGCTCAGTTTATCACTGCTGCAGCGACAGAGGTAAAGTACCAGGGGAACCGTGGGGCATCCCCTTTGGTACAATGAGCAATAAACCCAACTTGCTCAACTACACGTGCGTTCCTGGTGGTCTTTGGCTGGAGGACATTGACAATACTACAGAAATTACTTCTTTGTTCTTTTTATTTTCTGTCTCCCCCTTCTAGCTCCATGAAGGTAGAGGTGTTTGGGCTGTTCTGTTAACTGATACATCTAAGTGCCTAGAACAATGTCTAACACACAGTAGAAGCCCAATCTGTATGTACTGAAGGAATTACTTAATTAACCCAAGAGCTAACAGGGCATGGAGATTGGTTGGGAAGGGAGGCAGAGAGAAGAGTTACAGATGACCACCAGGGTGCTGGCTTTGGTAATGGGATGGGTGGATGTGTCATTGGCCAAGATGGGAAGACTAGAAGACGGGCAGGTTTGCAGGATGGAGATGGAGGTGGGGAGGAATTGACAAGCTTGATATATTTCCAGTCACAGAATCATCAGCTTATCTCCCTGTGTCAGCCTCACTCACCTCACTGTGTCACCTACAATCACAACCCACACCCACACCCCAACGAGTGTGCCTCACCTTCAGTGAACTTCCCCAGCAGCAGGAAGAGTAATACCATTATAACATATGCCAGGCACTGTTCTAACACAGGACACAGATAATCCTACCCAGTCAACATCCTTATGATTTTAAAGATGGGTAAACTGAGGCAAGGGGAGGCTCAGGAAGTTGTGAGTGGTCAAACTGGGATTTGAACATAGGTTGTCCAACTCCAGAGTCTAAACTACTGCAGGGCATTCAGCAGCCATGAATCAGATGCCTGGAGGAAAAGACAAGTTGAAGAGATGACATGGCACCAAGGCAAACTTGACTTTGGGATGTAGCAAAGGAACGCATTTTTTGTCCTTGCAACAAACACCACTCTGTGTCCCACAGGGAACCCCAAAGGCTGTCCAAAGCCCTCACAGTCTCCAGGTCTCAATCAGGCCTCTCACACCCCATCGAGTCACCCCTGCTGAGTTATGTAACAGGAAGGGACTGGCACCTCTGACATGATGCACCAACTGGGAAATTCATAAAAATTTTAAAAGGAGTCAAGCCCAGCCCTCCTCTCCCCACCAAAGGAGAGCAGCTGAGATCTGAAAAACAGGGTTATTAACTCCACGAGTTGCCATGGATACCACCAGCCCAGCATGACGTTTCTTCTGCCCCTTAGTCCTGAAACTGCTTTGCTATTCAGCCCTGACTCATGCTGGCAAAGAGAGGATTTTTCTCCCCACCTCCCCAAAACCAGTCTTCGGAGTACAAAAGGCATTTGAGGACTCAGAGCTGGGAGAGCTCATTTTGTTCCATGTCATCTTTTCAATCATTGATTTCTTTCAAACTCCGTTGTGCATCACGCTAGCTGCATTCTCATTAACGTGAGAGTGTGTGACCATGATTGTGCTCTTAGAAAGTATGTATCTTTGTATCTATACTGAACACCTTGGAGGTCTGAAGAGAGAGAACTAAGAAGCAAATTAACAAGTTCAAGTGTCTGTGTGTATGTGTATTACAAAGATGGTCACTGGTGATCCTGAGACTGTATTAAAATTGTAAATATCAGCACCATAAAGTGAAGCCTACACTTTGTTCCCTTAGTGAAACCCCCCAGGTTCCTCCAATATAGAGACAGTGATTGATCATTGTCTCTGTGATTGATCCCCGAGACCTCACACAAAACTGGGGCTGTTGCTAACATTCTCAATGATGTTTATCAGGTAAGCATATTTGAATGCTGCTTTTAACTTTTTGAATATTCCTTACCTCATTTGAGCCTCACAACTACATGAAGTCAACAGTACAATTGTCCAACTCGGGCCAAAGTGAATAACATAAATGATAATCATTTAAAAGCGCTATAGTGGAAGCTCACTTGAAATGCATCAGTCCTAATTGGGTTGATTGGTGGACAGCGGGACAATAGATGGAGAGAGATACAAACAAGCAAATATAGCAGGATGGGAAAAGATCTGCGTTGGACAAATCTCAAAGGTTCTTTTGTTCTCCCAAATTCTATGTTTATATGTTGATTTCCTAAGCATTTATCAGATATTTACTATAATATGAAGATGAGCTAACATTAGTCAACTAAATGCCATTTAAGATTAACCTTTGCAGCTACTCAGGATTGAGCCAGAGTGTGAGTCAGGGGCTAGCTTATGCTGTGGTAGCAAACATCATTAAAATGTCAGGGCTTAACATGACAAAGGTTTATCTCTTGCTCATGTCACAGGTCCCCCGCAGGTTAGCTGGGCACTTTGCTCCAGCATCACCACCTACATTGTCATCTTTTTTGCTCTTACTCAGAGCCCAGTTGACAGTGAACCAATGTACTTGCCTGAAGGAAAGAAGAGAGTCCAGCAAAGCACAAATGTCTCTGAGGCGTCTTAATTTCATCAGCTAAAGCAGTCGAGCCACGTGGCCAAGGGAGGGGAAGCAAGTATGTTGAAGTGTGACATTGTCCTCAGGCAGAGTAATACACGAGCCACTCTGGCCTTTCTCTCCTGTTAGATTGCAAGCTCCTTGAGGTCAGTCTCCATGGGTTTTTCTTTTTTCGAATTGTGCAAAATAGAATGCCTAGAAAACTTCCACCTCTCTGACACTCAGTAAAGATTTGCCATTGATCACTGGATCTCTAATATCTTTACCGTCTGAGAACAGTAGCTCTTTTATAAGTATGATACTCTTATTGTGCCAGCTCCAGGATGAAATCACACAGACAGTGTTCAAGGTGGGTCTTAGAACCTGTGGAACAAAGGCGCTGTATGGTTTTCTTTGCCTGGTTGAGATCTGAGGCTCAGCAGTAAGACACTCTTTCTGGAAGCTCTCCGCCTGATGCTCTACCATTGTGCCACTGCAGCAGGGAGCGGGAAAGAGGGAATCATTTAAGGACCCCAGGGTTTGTGTGGAATTTCCACAAGATAGAGAGGTGATAATAAAAACTCAATGGAGTGGGACAATTGGGAGGGAGAGAACTATTAGCGGGCAGCATGGGAAGGGGAAGGGGCTTAAAAGAAACGCTGAGGTTTGTTTCCAAGGCAAAGATCACATCTCCTCATCTGTGCAGCCCTCTCAGACCCCTGGTCTCTTCCCCCACACTGATGTCTTTGTGGCTTCTCCTTGCCATGCATACAAGTCCAGGCCCTCTCCCCAGAGGCCATTGAGCCAGATGATTCGTGCTGTACAACTTGATACATTCTGACACTGGCTTCTGTGAAAGCCAGCTTAGCTCTAAAGCTGCAAAGTACAAAGCCCTGCACAGCAAAAGCCAAACAGGTACATAAATGAATCAATACTCAAGCGCTCAGCACATTCACACATATTTACTACAGAAACACCCTGTTCCAGGCCCAATACCTAGGCTCCTAACTGTGTTAGTCAATATCACTCATCAATTAAAAACGAAAAGAGTTCTATCACTCCCCCTGACACCCCAGACTCCTGGCTCTTAAAGTGGATTTCAAGTAGGTGTAAATAGCTTGCTTTGCCCGGCAGCTGTGTTCCTGAAAAGTTTCTTGTAAATCAAATCCTCTTTTAAAATGCATGAAACTTTTGGGTTAAAAGGAACCCTGTGATTAATCCTTTTGTAAGGCAAAGAATCTTTCTGTGATATCAAATCACCGCTACCACCTGCTCGCATCTTGCTCTTCCTCCCCTCTCCCACTCCACCCCTGCTGGTGGCCACCTGCCCACACCCACTCCATTCTATAAGGTCAGCTTTAGGCATAAATAACATGTTTAAAAGAGGACTTAACGTCTTCATGACTTGGAAGCAAACCAAAGCCCATCTTTTTTAACATTGATCTTACAAACATCCTGATAGAGAGGCCTGTGGAATATATATCGCTTGTTTACAGATACCACAATGCACAATCACCAGAAATGCTGATGTGCTTGGCTATGAAAGGAACTAGCTGATATTCTCTGAGAGAATGGCTCATCATCCCTCGCTCGGCCCCCAAACCAAAGACAGCATCTTAGGAGATGGGCGGAGAGACAGTGAGGACACCTTTATCTCCCTCCCCAGCTCACCCCATCCCTTCCTGCTGGTGAAGACTGAAAAATAGAATGAATCATAGAAAATATCACTCTCCAAGGATCATTGGGAATATCAATCTATAATTTTGCCCAAAGACAAAGCCAAAGACTAACCCAGCGCTTCTCAATCTTTAGTCATTTGGGAGTTTTACTATGTCCATGTACCAACTATAGTATTATTTACTCAGTGGCTCTTGTTAAATTGACTCACTGCTTTTTACTTAGCCTCATGAGAAGCAATGAGATTTATGAAAGCACAAGTTTGAGATGTAGTTATATATTTTTGGATACATTAAAATAAATTTATCACTTTAAAAAAACGTGTTCACCCATGTGCCACTTAAAATCATCCTGCAGGCCACTAGTAATACACACTTTGCCAAGATTAGATTAGGTGGCCTCCCCCAACCTGAGTCACGGTGGTCTCAATCCTCTTATCACTGTTTACACACCTGTGTCTTCATTCATTCAACAGACACTGTTGAGTAACTACTGTCCATGGGCATTGTGCTAGGTATGGGTGACAAGAGAGGAAAAGCCTTTGTGTCTTTGGGAGCTTACAAGTAGTGGAGGCGGGGCAGGCTAAAAGAAAGAGAGTTATAACATAGAGTATTGTACAAAGAACTGGGGGAGCAGAGAAGAGGAGTAATGAACTGTGCCTTGGGGACAGGAGAGCACTGTGGCTGGGCTTGGAAGTATGGATGAGATTCCCCTGATGGGAGGAGTGAAGGAAATGCATTCCAGGAGAGAGAACAGCCATGTGCCCAGGGGCATGTGGCATGACAGCAATGATTAGCTGAGTGCTTTTCATGGCAGGACAGGGGGCAAGTTTTAAGATCGAATCATAGAGGTCTTTTGTGTAGGACATTAAGTGATAATGCCCTCAAGGTTCATCCATGTTGCAGCATGTTTCCTCCCTTTTTAAGCCTGAATAATATTACATTGTATGTTGTTATGGACTGAATTGGATCTCTCCAAAATTCGTATGTTGAAGCCCTAACCCCATGTGACTGTATTTGGAGATAAGGCCTTTAAAGAGGTAATTAAGGTTAAATGAGGTCATGAGTGTGGGAATCTAATCCAATAGTACTGGTGCCCTTAAAGAACAGGAAGAGACAACAGGGAAGCAAAGGCAGAGAGAAAGGCATTGTGAGGACACAGCAAGCTGCTGGCCTTCTGCAAACCGAAGAGAGAAGCTTCACTAGAAAACACTCTTGATGGCACCTTGATCTTGGACTTCCAGCCTCCAGAACTGTGAGAAAATAGATTTCTGTTGTTTAAACCACCTAGTTTGTGGTATTTTGACACTGCAGTCCTAGCAAATTAATAGATATGTATATACTGCATTTTGTTTATCCATTTATTTGCCAATGGATATTTGGGTTGCTTCCACCTCACAGCTATTGAGAATAATTCTGCTGTGAATTTGGGGGTACAAATATCTCTTCAAGACTCTGCTCTCAATTCTTTTGGATATCTATCCAAAAGTGGAATTGCTGGATCATATGGTAATTCTATTTTTAATTTTTTGAGGCACCTCCATACTGTTTTCCATAGTGGCTGCACCAATTTACAATCTTACCAACAGTGCACAACTTTAATCCATTATATGTGGATATCAGGTTTTCATAACACCATTGTCCCTTCCCTATTAAGTGGCTTTGGTACTCCTGTTGAAAATCATTTGACTATATACACAAAGGTGTGTTTCTGGGCTCTCTATTCTATTCCTTGGTCTATATAGCTTGTCTTTATGCCAGACAAGAGTGCCGCTCTATTTTGATTACTGTAGTTTTGTAATATGTTTAGAAATTTAGATTTTCTGGAGAGGAGAAGATGGTGGAAGAGTAAGACGCAGAGATCACCTTCCTCCCCACAGATATATCAGAAATACATCTACACGTGGAACTGCTCCTATAGAACACCCACTGAATGCTGGCAGAAGACCTCAGACCTCCCAAAAGGCAAGAAACTCCCCACGTACCTGGGTAGGGCAAAAGAAAAAAGAAAAAACAGAGACAAAAGAACAGGGATGGGACCTGCACCAGTGGGAGGGAGCTGTGAAGGAGGAAAGGTTTCCACACACTAGGAAGCCCCTTCGCGGGCAGAGACTGTGGGTGGCGGAGGGGGGAAACTTCAGAGCCACGGAGGAGAGCGCGGCAACAGGGGTGCGGAGGGCAAAATGGAGAGATTCCCCCACAGAGGAGCGGTGCCAACCAGCACTCACCAGCCCGAGAGGCTTGTCTGCTCACCCGCCGGGGCGGGCGGGGGCTGGGAGCTGAGGCTCGGGCTTTGGTCGGATCGCAGGGAGAGGACTGGGGTTGGCCGCGTGAACACAGCCTGAAGGGGTTAGCGCACCGCAGCTAGCCAGGAGGGAGTCCGGGAAAAAGTCTGGACCAGCCGAAGAGGCAAGAGACTTTTTCTTGCCTCTTTGTTTCCTGGTGCGCGAGGAGAGGGGATTAAGAGCACCGCTTAAAGGAGCTCCAGAGACGGCACGAGCCGCGGCTATCAGCATGGACCCCAGAGATGGGTGTGAGACGCAAAGGCTGCTGCTGCTGCCACCAAGAAGCCTGTGTGCAAGCACAGGTCACTCTCCACACCGCTCCTCCTGGGAGCCGGTGCAGCTCGCCACTGCCCGGGTCCCGTGATCCAGGGACGACTTCCCCGGGAGAACGCACGGCGTGCCTCAGGCTGCTGCAATGTCACGTCGGCCTCTGCTGCTGCAGTCTCGCCCCACAACCGTACCCGTCCCTCCCCCCGGCCTGAGTGAGCCAGAATCCCCGAAGCAGCTGCTCCTTTAACCCCGTCCTGTCTGAGCAAAGAACAGACGCCCTCAGGCGACCTACACGCAGAGGCAGGGCCAAGTCCAAAGCTGAACCCCAGGAGCTGTGCGAACAAAGAAGAGAAAGGGAAATCTCTCCCAGCAGCCTCAGGAGCAGCGGATTAAATCTCCACAATCAACTTGATGTACCCTGCATCTGTGGAATACCTGAATAGACAACGAATCATCCCAAATTGAGGAGGTGGACTTTGGGAGCAAGATATATTATTTTTTCCCCTTTTCCTCTTTTTGTGAGTGTGTATGTGTATGCTTCTGTGTGAGATTTTTATCTGTCTAGCTTTGCTTTCACCATTTGTCCTAGGATTCTGTCCATCCGTTTTTGTTTTTTTCTTTTACTTAAAAAAATTTTTTTTCTTAATAATTATTTTTTATTTTAATAACTTTATTTTATTTTATCCTCTTTCTTTCTTTCTTTCTATTTTTTCTGCCTTTTATTCTGAGCCGTGTGGATGAACGGCTCTTGGTGCTCCAGCCAGGCATCAGGGCCATGCCTCTGAGGTGGGAGAGCCAAGTTCAGGACACTGGTCCCCAAGAGACCTGCCAGCTCCACGTACTACCAAATGGTGAAACTCGCCCAGATATCTCCATCTCAACACCAAGACCCACCTTCACTCAATGACCGGCAAGCTATGGTGCTAGATACCCTATGCCAAACAACTAGCAAAACAGGAACACAGTCCCATCCATTAGCAGAGAGGCTGCCAAAACCATAATAAGGCCACAGACACCCCAAAACACACCACCAGACATGGACCTGCCCACCAGAAAGACAAAAGACCCAGCCTCATCCACCAGAACACAGGCACTAGTCCCCTCCACCAGGAAGCCTACACAACCCACTGAAACAAACTTAGCCACTGGGGACAGACACCAAAAACAATGGGAACTACGAACCTGCAGCCTGCAAAAAGGAGACCCCAAACACAGTAAGATAAGCAAAATGAGAAGACAGGAAAACACACAGCAGATGAAGGAGAAAGGTAAAAACACACCAGATCTAATAAATGAAGAGGAAATACGCAGCCTACCTGAAAAAGAATTCAAAATAATGATAGTAAAGATGACCCAAAATCTTGGAAATAGAATAGACAAAATGCAAGAAACATTTAACAAGGACGTAGAAGAACTAAAGTGGAAACAAGCAATGATGAGCAACAGAGTAAATGAAATTAAAAATACTCTAGGAGGGATCAATAGCAGAATAACTGAGGCAGAAGAACGGATAAGTGACCTGGAAGATAAAATAGTGGAAATAACTACTGCAGAGCAGAAGAAAGAAAAAAGAATGAAAAGAACTGAGGACAGTCTCAGAGACCTCTGGGACAACATTAAATGCACCAACATTTGAATTATAGGGGTCCCAGAAGAAGAAGAGAAAAAGAAGGGGACTGAGAAAATATTTGAAGAGATTATAGTTGAAAAATTCCCTAATATGGGAAAGGAAATAGTTAATCAAGTCCTGGAAGCACAGAGAGTCCCATACAGGATAAATCCAAGGAGAAACACACAAAGACACATATTAATCAAACTATCAAAAATTAAATACAAAGAACAAATATTAAAAGCAGCAAGGGAAAAACAACAAATAACACACAAGGGAATCCCCATAAGGTTAACAGCTGATCTTTCAGCAGAAACTCTGCAAGCCAGAAGGGAGTGGCAGGACATATTTAAAGTGATGAAACAGAAAAACCTACAACCAAGATTGCTCTACCCAGCAAGCATCTCATTCAGATTTGATGGAGAAATTAAAACCTTTACAGACAAGCAAAAGCTGAGAGAGTTCAGCACCACCAAACCAGCTTTACAACAAATGCTAAAGGAATTTCTCTAGGCAAGAAACACAAGAGTAAGAAAACACCTACAATAACAAACCCAAAACATTTGAGAAAATGGTAATAGGAACATACATATCGATAATTACCTTAAATGTAAATGGATTAAATGCTCCCACCAAAAGACACAGACTGGCTGAATGGATACAAAAACAAGACCCATATATATGCTGTCTACAAGAGACCCACTTCAGACCTAGGGACACATACAGACTGAAAGTGAGGGGATGGAAAAAGATATTCCATGCAAATGGAAATCAAAAGAAAACTGGAGTAACAATTCTCATATCACACAATATAGACTTTAAAATAAAGACTATTACAAGAGACAAAGAAGGACACTTCATAATGATCAAGGGATCGATCCAAGAAGAAGATATAACAATTGTAAATATTTAAGCACCCAACATAGGAGCACCTCAATACATAAGGCAAATACTAACAGCCATAAAAGGGGAAATCGACAGCAACACAATCATAGTAAGGGACTTTAACACCCCACTTTCACCAATGGACAGATCATCCAAAATGAAAATAAATAAGGAAACACAAGCTTTAAATGATACATTAAACAAGATGGATATTTATAGGACATTCCATCCAAAAACAACAGAATACACATTTTTCTCAAGGGCTCATGGAACATTCTCCAGGTTAGATCATATCTTGGGTCACAAAACAAGCCTTGGTAAATTTAAGAAAATTGAAATTGTATCAAGTATCTTTTCCAACCACAACGCTATGAGGCTAGATATCAATTACAGGAAAAGATCTGTAAAAAATACAAACACATGGAGGCTAAACAATACACTACTTAATAACCAAGTGATCACTGAAGAAATCAAAGGGGAAATCAAAAAATACCTAGAAGCAAACGACAATGGAGACACGACGACCAAAAACTTATGGGATGCAGCAAAAGCAGTTCTAAGAGGGAAGTTTATAGCAATACAATCCTACCTTAAGAAACAGGAAACATCTCGAATAAACAACCTAACCTTGCACCTAAAGCAATTAGAGAAAGAAGAACAAAACAACCCCAAAGTTAGCAGAAGGAAAGAAATCATAAAGATCAGATCAGAAATAAATGAAAAAGAAATGAAGGAAACGATAGCAAAGATCAATAAAACTAAAAGCTGGTTCTTTGAGAGAATAAACAAAATTGATAAACCATTAGCCAGACTCATCAAGAAAAAAAGGGAGAAGACTCATATCAACAGAATTAGAAATGAAAAAGGAGAAGTAACAACAGACACTGAAGAAATACAAACGATCATGAGAGATTACTGCAAGCAACACTATGCCAATAAAATGGACAACCTGGAAGAAATGGACAAATTCTTAGAAATGCACAACCTGCTGAGACTGAACCAGGAACAAATAGAAAATATAAACAGACCAATCACAAGCACTGAAATTGAAACTGGAAGATTAAAAATCTTCCAACAAACAAAAGCCCAGGACCAGATGGCTTCACAGGCGAATTCTATCAAACATTTAGAGAAGAGCTAACACCTATGCTTCTCAAACTCTTCCAAAATATTGCAGAGGGAGGAACACTCCCCAACTCATTCTACGAGGCCACCATCACCCTAGTACCAAAACCAGACAAAGATGTCACAAAGAAAGAAAACTATAGGCCAATATCACTGATGAACATAGATGCAAAAATCCTCAACAAAATACTAGCAAACAGAATCCAACAGCGCATTAAAAGGATCATACACCATGATCAGGTGGGGTTTATTCCAGCAATGCAAGGATTCTTCAATATACGCAAATCAATCAATGTGATACACCGTATTAACAGATTGAAGGAGAAAAACCGTATGATCATCTCAATAGATGTAGAGAAAGCTTTCAACAAAATTCAACATCCATTTATGATAAAAGCCCTGCAGAAAGTAGGCATAGAGGGAACTTTCCTCAACATAATAAAGGCCATATATGACAAACCCACAGCCAACATCATCCTCAATGGTGAAGCACTGAAACCATTTCCACTAAGATCAGGAGCAAGACAAGGTTGCCCACTCTCACCGCTATTATTCAACATAGTTTTGGAAATGTTAGCCACAGCAATCAGAAAAGAAAAGGAAATAAAAGGAATCCAAATTGGAAAAGAAGAAGTAAAACTGTCACAGTTTGCAGATGACATGATACTATACATAGAGAATCCTAAAGATGCAACCAGAAAACTACTAGAGCTAATCAATGAATTTGGTAAAGTAGCAGGATACAAAATTAATGCACAGAAATCTCTTGCATTCTTATACACTAATGATGAAAAATCTGAAAGTGAAATTAAGAAAACACTCCCATTTACCATTGCAACAAAAAGAATAAAATATCCAGGAATAAACCTACCTAAGGAGACAAAAGACCTGTATGCAGAAAATTATAAGACACTGATGAAAGAAATTAAAGATGATACAAATAGATGGAGAGATATACCACGTTCTTGGATTGGAAGAATCAACATTGTGAAAATGACTCTACTACCCAAAGCAATCTACAGATTCAATGCAATCCCTATCAAACTACCACTGGCATTTTTCACAGAACAAGAACAAAAAATTTCACAGTTTGTATGGAAACACAAAAGACCTCGAATAGCCAAAGCAATCTTGAGAACGAAAAATGGAGCTGGAGGAATCAGGCTCCCTGACTTCAGACTATACTACAAAGCTACAGTAATCAAGACGGTATGGTACTTGCACAAAAACAGAAATATAGATCAATGGAACAGGATAGAAAGCCCAGAGATAAACCCACACACATACAGTCACCTTATCTTTGATAAAGGAGGCAAGCATATACAGTGGAGAAAAGACAGCCTCTTCAATAAGTGGTTCTGGGAAAACTGAACAGGTACATGTAAAAGTATGAAATTAGAACACTCCCTAACACCATACACAAAAATAAACTCAAAATGGATTAAAGACCTAATTGTTAGGCCAGACACTATCAAACTCTTAGAGGAAAACATAGGCAGAACACTCTATGACATAAATCACAGCAAGATCCTTTTCGACCCAGCTCCTAGAGAAATGGAAATAAAAACAAAAATAGACAAATGGGACCTAATGAAACTTCAAAGCTTTTGCACAGCAAAGGAAACCATAAACAAGACCAAAAGACAACCCTCAGAATGGGAGAAAATATTTGCCAATGAAGCAACTGACAAAGGATTAATCTCCAAGATTTACAAGCAGCTCATGCAGCTCAATAACAAAAAAACAAACAAGCCAATCCAAAAATGGGCAGAAGACCTAAATAGACATTTCTCCAAAGAAGATATACAGATTGTCAACAAACACATGAAAGGATGCTCAACATCACTAATCATTAGAGAAATGCAAATCAAAACTACATTGAGGTATCACCTCACACCAGTCAGAATGGCCATCATCAGAAAATCTGCAAACAATAAATGCTGGAGAGGGTGTGGAGAAAAGGGAACACTCTTGTACTGTTGGTGGGAATGTAAATTGATACAGACACTATCGAGAACAGTATGGAGGTTCCTTAAAAACTAAAAATAGAACTACCATATGACCCAGCAATCCCACTCCTGGGCATATACCCTGAGAAAACCATAATTCAAAAAGTGTCATGTACCAAAATGTTCATTGCAGCTCTATTTACAATAGCCAGGACATGGAAGCAACCTAAGTGTCCATCATTGGATGAATGGATAAGGAAGATGTGGCACATATATACAATGGAATATTACTCAGCCATAAAAAGAAATGAAATTGAGTTATTTGTAGTGAGGTGGATGGAGTTAGAGTCTGTCATACAGAGTGAAGTAAGTCAGAAAGAGAAACACAAATACAGTATGCTAACACATATATATGGAATCTAAGGGGGAAAAAAATGTCATGAAGAACCTAGTGGTAAGACAGGAATAAAGACACAGACCTACTAGAGAATAGACTTGAGGATATGGGGAGGGGGAAAGGTAAGCTGTGACAAAGTGAGAGAGTGGCATGGACATATATATACTACCAAACGTAAAATAGATAGCTAGTGGGAAGCAACCGCATAGCACAGGGAGATTAGCTCGGTGCTTTGTGACCACCTAGAGGGGTGGGATAGGGAGGGTGGGAGGGAGGGAGATGCAAGAGGGAAGAGATATGGGAACATATGTATATGTATAGCTGATTCACTTTGTTATAAAGCAGAAACTAACACACCATTGTAAAGCAATTATACTCCAATAAAGATGTTAATTAAAAAAAAAGAAATTTAGGAAACATGACATCACCAACTTTGTTCTTATTTTTCAAGATTGTTTTGGCTATCCAGGTTCCCTTGAGATTCCACATGAATTTTAGCATGGATTTTTCTATTCCTGCAAAACATGCCATTGAGATTTTGGTAGGGAATACATTGAATATATAGATTGCTTTGGGAATTATTGAAATCTTTAAAAATATGAAGTATTCCAGTCCATAAACAAAGGATATCTTTCCATTTATTTGTGTTTCCTTTAATTTCTTTCAGCAATTCTTTCTAGTTCTCAGTGTACAAGTTTTTAATCTCCTTGGTTAAGTTTATTTGAGTATTTTTTCATGCTATTGTAAATGGAATTGATTCCTTTTCTGATTGTTTTAGTTAGTGTATAGAAACACAACTGATTTTTATGGGTTGATTTTGTATCCTGCAACTTTGCTGAATTCTTTTATTAGTTCTAACAATTTTTTTGTGGAATCTTGAGAATTTTCTACATGTAAGATCATGTTGTCTGCAAACATATAATTTTATTTCTTCCTTTCCAATTTGGATGTATTTTATTCATCTTTCTTGACTAATTGCTCTGGCTAGGACTTCCACTACTATATTGAAAAGAAGTGGTGAGAGTAGGTACCCTGTCTTATTCCTGATCTTAGAGGAATAGCTTTCAGTCTTTCACCATTGAGTATGATATTAGCTGTGGGCTTTTCATATATAGCCTTTCTTATGTTGAAGTTGTTTACCTTTACTCCTAATTTGTTGAATGTTTTTATCATAAAAAGCTCTTAAATTTTGTCACTGCTCTTTTTTGTTTCAATTGAAATGATCAGGTGAGGTTTTTTCTTCATTCTGTTCATGTGGTATATTAAATTGATTAATTTTTCTATGTTGAGCCATCCTTGCATTCCAGATATAAATCCCACTTGGTCATGGCTTATAATCCTTTTAAGGTACTGTTGATTTAGACCTGCTAGTATTTTGTTGAGGATTTTTACATCCATATTCATTAAATATATTTTTCTGTATGGTTTTGGGAGTTTTGTGGAAGTTTTTGGGGGGGGAAGGCTGTATGTTTGTCTTGTCTTATAGTATCTTATAGTATCTGTTTGTCTTGTCTTATAGTATAGTGTTGGTATCAGGGTAATTCTAGCCTCATAGGATGAGTTTGGAAGTGTTCACTTCTCTTCATTTTTTATCAAGAGTTTGAAGAGGATTGGTGTTAATTCTTTAAATGTTGACAAAATTCTCCAGTGAAGTCATGTGGTCCTAGGTTTCTTTGCTGGGAGGTTTTTCATTACTGCTTCAATATCCTTATGAATTATAGGTCTATGCTGATTTTCTATTTCTTCCTGATTTAATCTTAGCCGGTTGTGTTTTTCTAGAAATTTATCCATTTCTTCTAATTTACCAAATTTGTTGGCATTTAATTGCTCATACTATTCTCTTATAATCCTTTTTATTTGTGTGCCATCACTTGTAATGTCCCCTCTTTCATTTATGCTTTATCAATTTGAGACTTCTCTCATTTTTATTAAACTAGCTAACGGTTTTTCAATTTTGTTGATCTTTTCAGAAAACTAACTTTTAATTTTGTTGACTTGTTATTGACTTTGTTTTTCTATTCTTTGTTTCATTTACCTCTGCTCTTTTATTTCCTCGCTTCTGCTAAATTTGAGTTTAGTTAGTTCCTCTTTTTCTGGTTCCTTGTGATGTAAAGTTAGGTTGTTGATCTGAGATCATTCCATTTTTTTAATGTAAGCATTTACAGCTATAAACTTTCCTCTTAACACTGCTTTCATGCCATCCATAAGTTTTAATGTGTTGTGCTTTCATTTTCATTTGTCTTGAGATATTTTCTAATTTCCCTGTCATTTCTTCTTTGATCCGTTGGTTAAGAGTATGTTGCTTAATTTCCACATATTTGTGGATTTTCCAGCTTTCCTTTTACTATTGATTTCTAATTTCATTCCACTGTGATTGGAAAAGAAACTTGGCATAATTTCACTCTATTTAAATAATTTAAGATATTAACATGTAAATTAAAGTTTTAAGAGTTGTTTTGAGATCTAACAGGTGGTCTATCCTGGAGAATGTCCCGTGTGCACTTGAGAAGAATGTGTATTCTGCTGCTTTGGGGTAGTGTTCTGTGTATGTCTGTTAGGTCTAATTCATCTATAGTATTGTTCAAGTCCTTTGTTCCCTAATTGATCTTCTGCCTAGTTGTTCTAACCATTATTGAAAATAAGAGTACTGAAGTTCCCTGCCTTTATTGTAGAACTGTCTATTTCTCACTTCAATTTGCCAAGTTTGATTCATATATTTAGGAACTCTGATGTTCAGTGCATATAGATTTATAATTGTTCTATTTTTCTGGTGAATTGACACTTTGTCAGGTAATTCAGAGATATGTGTATTTCTAGGGTCAGTTTCTGGAGATTTGTTTTATTCTTTTGTTTGGTCTGAATGTCCCTATTTCTTTGTATGCTTTGTGATTTTTGTTGAGACTTGTGTATTTGAATAAAGAGCAATTCCAGTCTTTATAGACTAACTTCATGCAAGAGAAAACATTCACTAATCAGCCTTCCTAGAGGTTCTGGGACCTCTTAAACTTTTTCTTGGCATACATATTCTCCGGACTTCTGTGTGTGTGCTTTTATTTCAGTATATACAGCTGCTTTTAACTATTCTTAATTTCTCTAAGAAGCTCACCCTGCTCCACTTCAGGACCGTTCAGTTTCTGCTTTTATTGTATTCCTCTGCCTATAATCTCTTGCTCCCCTGATGCCTGTCTCCAAAACTTCAGACTCCCTGCTGCTCTGACATGCTACAGTGCTTGCCTCTGTTTTCAGCATGGCCTCCAACTTAATATCTAAACTATGCCTCTACTGCCATTAGTTTTAAAGTCATGAGATGGAAACCAGTCCCTGGGGCAGCCACCAGACTAGCTAGAATATTGAACACAAGTACTACTCTTTTCTTTCTCTCCCAAGGGAGGAGCCAGAAATTGGGAGGTTTCCTCCCAATCAGGCTGCAACAAACTGGGCAGGAGAAAAGGCTAGAAGGTGCAGAAAGCCACAAACTTTCCTACCATTTTCAGTGGTTTGGTTTTTTTGTTTTTTTTTTTAATTTACCTATTTTTGGCTGTGTCAGGTCTTCGTTTCTGTGCGAGGGCTTTCTCTAGTTGTGGCAAGCTGGGACCACTCTTCATCGCAGTGTGCGGGCCTCTCATTATCGCGGCCTCTCTTGTTGCGGAGCACAGGCTCCAGAAGCGCAGGCTCAGTAGTTGTGGCTCACGGGCCCAGTTGCTCCGAGGCATGTGGGATCTTCCCGGACCAGAGCTCGAACCCATGTCTCCTGCATTAGCAGGCAGACTCTCAACCACTGCACCACCAGGGAAGCCCCAGTGGTTTGGTTTTTTTGTTTCCCCCTTCACTATACGTTCCCCTGGATTTTCAGCTTCCCAACTGATTTCTAGAATATTCACAACGGTACTTTGGTCAATATATTGTTATTAATTTGGTGTCTGTGTGGGGGAATGAGGACCTGCAGCTTCCTATTCCACTATCTTGCTGATATCACCAATCGTTTCTTGACAAAGGCAAAAAGGCAATTCAATGGAGAAATCATAGTCTTTTCATTAAATGGTCTGGAATAATTGGATATACATATGCAATATATGAATCTTTACTATCTTTCACATCATATACACAATTTTGCAAATTGGATTATAGGCAAAATTGTAAAACCTAAAGCTATGAAACTTTTAGAAGAAGTCATACAAGAAAATCTTTGTGACTTTAGGTTAGACAAAGATATTTTGATGTGGTACAAAAAGAGTGATTCATAAAATTTTTTTTGATAAATTGAACTTCATCAAATTTTAAAACTTCTGCTCTTCAAAGATCCTGTTAAGAATAAAAGATATTTAAGATGGTACATTTTATGTTATGTGTATTTTACCACAATAAAACAATTAGAAATAAAAAGAATCAACAAGCCATGGACTGGGAGAAAAGAAACATACAAAGCAAATATCTGATGAAAGACTTGTTTCTAGAATACATATAAACAACTCTCAATACTCAGTAATAAGAAAATATAGAACCTAAAGAAATGGCAAAATATTTGAACATATGCTTCACCAAAGAAGATAAACTGTTGGCAAATAAACATATGAAAGGATTCCCAATGTCACATGCAAATTAAAACCTCAGTGAGATATCACTACACATCTATTAAAATGGCTAGAATTTTTTTAAAAACATAATATCAAGTGCTGGCCAAGATGAGGACCAAATGGAACTCTGAGACATTTATAATGGGAATGCAAAATAGCTTAATCAATTTGGAAAATAGTTGGACAGTTTCCTTAAAGTTAAACCTTTACCTCCCATATGACCCAGTAACCCATTCTTATGTATTTACCCCACTAAAATTAAAAAGCATGTTTATACAAAAATGTGTACATGCATGTTTATAATGACTTTATTCATAACCATCAAAAGCTTGAAACGACCCAAGAGTTCTTCAACTGGTGAATAGTAACCAAAGAATGATTAATCCATACAATAATTCAGCAATAAAAGAGAATGACAATTGCTTCCCACAACATGGATGCCCTGAAATGCATTATTCTATGTGAAAAGAGCCAAACTCAAAGGATGTATGATTCTAGGTGCCTGATTCCATTTATATGACAAGAAACAGGTCTGTGGTTGCTGGGGCTGGGTTTGGGGAGGAATTGCCTATGAAGCAATATAGCAGTGGTTACATGATTGCGTGCATTATTCAAAACTCATAGAATTATACACTAAAAATGGTGAATTTCACTATATGTAAATTATGCCTTAGTAAACCTGAGACATATATATATATTTATATATATACATACACACACACGTATGTTATGTTCATGCACACACACAGCTCTTTCATATTCTTGCCAGCGCTTGATATTATTATTTTAATCGCTCCAGCCATTCCAATAGGTGCATAGTGATGTCTCATTATGGTTTTTTTGTTAACATCTTTATTGGAGTATAATTGCTTTACAATGTTGTGTTAGTTTCTGCTGTATAACAAAGTGAATCAGCTATACATATACATATATCCCCATATCCCCTCCCTCTTGCATCTCCCTCCCAGCCTCCCTATCCCACCCCTCTAGGTGGACACAAAGCACTGAGCTGATCTCCCTGTGCTATGTGCTGCTTCCCGCTAGCTAACTATTTTACATTTGGTAATGTATATATTTCGTCCCAGCTTACCCTTCCCCCTCTCCATGTCCTCAAGTCCATTCTCTATGTCTGCGTCTTTATTCCTGTCCTGCTCCTAGGTTCTTCAGAACTTTTTTTTTTTTTAGCTGCCATATATATGTGCTAGCATACGGTATCTGTTTTTCTCTTTCTGTCTTACTTCACTCTGTATGACAGACTTTAGGTCCATCCACCTCACTACAAATAACTCAATTTCGTTTCTTTTTATGGCTGAGTAATATTCCATTGTATATATGTGCCACATCTTCTTTATCCATTCATCTGTCAATGGACACTTAGGTTGCCTCCATGTCCTGGCTATTGTAAATAGAGTTGCAATGAACATTGTGATACATGACTCTCTTTGAATTATGGTTTTTTCAGGGTATATGCCCAATAGTGGGATTGCTGGGTCGTATGGTAGTTCTATTTTTAGTTTTTAAAGGAACATCCATACTGTTCTCCATAGTGGCTGTATCAATTTACATTCCCACCAACAGTGCAAAAGGGTTCCCTTTTCTCCACACCCTCTCCAGCATTTATTGTTTGTAGATTTTTTGATGATGGCCATTCTGACTGGTGTGAGGTGATACCTCAGTGTAGTTTTGATTTGATTTGCATTTCTCTAATGATTAGTGATGTTGAGCATCCTTTCACGTGTTTGTTGGCAATCTGTATATCTTCTTTGGAGAAATGTCTATTTAAGTCTTCTGCCCATTTTTGGAATGCGTTGTTTGTTTTTTTGGTACTGAGCTGCAGCTCATTATGGTTTTAATCTTCATTTTCCTGAGGACTAGCAAAATCGACTACCTTTCCATATGCTTATCTACCTCATAAAAGTGTTACGAGTAGTGTGAGGTACATGGAAACACTCAACAGATTGTATCTGAGTTCAGAGTGGGTGGCAGGCAAGAAATTCTTCGTAGATGAGGTGGTATTTGAGCTGAGACTATAAGGAAGACAGATGTTGGATATGCAAGCACTTGGGATAGTATTATTAGAGCAGACAGGCTTCGGGAGTCCAGATTCAGAATAAAAGTAGTATGAGGTGCATTTGAGAAATTAAGTAGTCAGGTACAAGAGAACTATGAATATCAATAATAGTAAGCATAACAAACTGGTCTTAGGTTAGAGAAGGCTTGAAAGTCAGGATGAACATAGGGTTTTTCTTCCAGAGGTTTTTGAATATATGGTCTTTCTTCTGAAAGTTTTTTGAGCAGTGGACTGGTATGGTCAGAGCTTTGTTTTACACATGGGAAGAGACTGGCAGTAAGTAGACCCCTCGAGAGCATTCCAACAGGGGGATGGCATGTGTAAGATGCTGAAGCCTGAGAGGGATGATGAGGACATTTGGGAGGACAGACTAGCACAGAACAGTAGAGCCCGACAGGAGGATGAGAGGGACATAGGAGGCATCTCAGCACAATACGCTGAAGGATGAGGAAGGCTCCCGTGTGACTGAGGGAAGGGCAACATGGCATGGAGTGCTAGAGTTAGGGCAAGATGCATCTCCACAAGGGGTGGCGGCCCAGCATATGGTGTGAGGTCCTTGTGAGTGAAGAGGGTATCACACAGGCACAGGAGGGCAGCAGCACAGTGTGGGGTGTCAGAGAGTGGATGGGGTGAAGAGATGTCCACGTTGGTGGGAAGGGCAGCAGCAATGGGAGACTGGTTACGTAAGGAAGAGTTGGTCAATAAATAAGTATGATAAGGATCATGGAGACAGGTGTCTTTCTTAGGATTTCCATCTCTCTGCTTACATTGCCCATCTCTTCTTGCATGCTGTCTACTTTATCCATTAAAGCCCTATGTTAATCATAGTTGAATTCCTGGTCTGATAATTCCAACATCCCTGCCATGTCTGGTTCTGACGTCTGCTTTGTCTCTTCAAGTTGTGCTTTTTGCCTTTTGGTATGCCTTGTAATTTTTTCCTGATAGTCAGGTATGACATACTGGGTAAAAAGAATTGCTATAAATAGATCTTTGGTACTGTGTTGGTGAGGTGTGGAGGGAGGGAAAGCATTCTATAGTCCTGTGAGTAGGTCTCAGCCTTTCAGTGAGCCTATGCCTCTGGACTGAGAACTTCACAAGAGTTTCTCAATTTTTTTGTCCCTCCTTAGTAGGACAGGATGGCTAGAGTGGACTGGAGTTGGGTATCTCCCTTCCCCGAGTCAGTTAGGCTCTGATAATACCCTAGCAGTTTAAGTTCTAGTTAACTAGTTTCTCCTGAGGGCAGGGCTCATTCAGAACAGAGTACTGTGGTGTATTTCAAAATGATTCTTTTTCCCCTCCCCCTAGCAGAAGCAAAAAGAGATTTTTCTCAGGTATTTACTGTGGGAACTTAGTCGAGTTCCTAAAGGTAAATTCCCCTGGAGTTTTCAATTCTCAGAATTGTTCACACTGAGCCTCTAGCAATTGTCAACTACAATTGTCAGTTTTCTATCCTGGCACTTGTTCCCCCGGTGGTGTCTCTGTTCTGGTAAGCTGCAGCTTAATACTGCCTGTATTTGTTTATCTCTGCAGTTTGGGGGGCAGTGGTTTGTACTGGGTTCCCACCGTTCCAAACACTGATCCAAGAAGAGTTGATTTTCCTTTCTGTTCAGCTTTCTGCTTCTTGTTAGGAAAGAGTGGCAACTTCCAAGCTCCTTACATGCGAATCAGAAACTGGAAGTCTTTGGAGGCAGGTTTCTTATTGTCAGAGAGGGAGTTACAAATAGGAAAAGGGAGAAAATTAGAATGAATAAATAAATATGGAAATAAATATAGATGTCAATGTGTAAATATAAATTCCCTAGTGCATCACTGTGAAGGCCTAAGAGCAGTGACACCCTAGCATCAGTAAGCACACCAGATCTGAGTTTCTAAGTATCATTCTTCTATAAAAGGACCAGAGCTCCTTGGAAAAATTATTGATTTCTGGGTTGGAGCAGGGCAAGTACAAGATAAGCCTAGGTGCTCAAATATTGATGGGGTCATGTCAAAAAAGCACAGAAACCAGCTTGAAGGGGCTCCCACTATGCAAATCTTGGATAATCTGAGCATCAAAATGAATGATAACAACAGATTATAACTAATTGGCTAAAACAGGACTTCATGAATCCATACCAATAGATATAATAAATTGAAAGTTTGAGGAGAAATAGAATATCCACATAGTCTCAAAATACCCACCCTCCAAGAAAAGCATATGAATTGCAAAGGGAACAATAATAACTTTATAAAGCCTGATAGACACCACCTTAGTAAATCAAAGTTAGTGTCACCAGTAATGATAGGACAAGTCATAATCATGTGCCACTTAATAAGATGCAATAAGAAGCATATTGTATCACTTCTGTGATATTCCCTGTTTAATCAAAGATGCATACCCTGTTTAATCATGAGGAAACATCAAACAAACCCAAATTGAGGAACATTTTACAAAATAAGTGGCTGTAATCTTCAAAAGTGTCAAGGTCAAAGTCAAGGAAAGATGGACACTGTTACAGACTGAAGAAGACTAAATACAACACGTAATACTGAACTGGATCCTTTTACTATAAAGAGCTGTAGACCAACTGGGAAAACTTGAAGGGAATCTGAAGATTAGATGGTAGTAATGTATCAATTTTAATTTCCTGAAATTGATGATTGTATTATGGTTTTTGTGGTTACTAAAGTATTCAAGGGTAATGGAGCATGATATTAGCAACTTATTCTCAAATGTTTTTACGACTTTCTGTAAGTTTTAGGTTGTTTCAAAAATGAGGGCTGCTTCAGTGATTGTAACAGTTGTTCAAATGAACCTCAATGAAAGTATGAACAAGGAATTATTAGGAGGAGGACAAGATGATGCGGATGAAATTGGCAAGACTTGCAGACTGTTGTGGATGAGGGGGCAGCAATAGCAGGTGGAGACTAGGATGACTGTCAGTTTTCAGGCCTGGAAGATTGAGAAGATATTTGTGCCCTATTAGAAAAAGAACAGTAGAAATTTATAAATCAGGAAGAAGATTAGGGTTGAGGGAGGACAACAATCAGTTTGTTTTTTGGATATATTGGCTATGTTGTGTTGAAAGAGTGGTTCACCATCTATTCAGAATCCAGGCCCCTCTGAGGATTTGGATAAGAAGAGACGCTAAACACAAGTGCGTGTGTGTGTGTGTGTGTTTGGTGGGGGAAGCAGATCAATGTTAGGCTTGGCTTGTCCTGGGTCCACCCCCAATAACTGTCTGAAAGTGCAGCATTCCAACCATCATTTATTCTTTCACTAGCTCCCTGATTATCCGCACCTGTGGAGAATGAGCCTAAATATATAACTGATTATTCTTGGAAGGTCGCCAAGAATAAAAGCATAACCCAGAAACTTCCCAAGCTATCTCCAGAGCATTAATGTCTTTTCAGCTTACGCAAATCCCCTGTTGCCAAATGATCTGTCAGTGGCCTGGACAGTTAAAGAGACTGAATGCATTTTGGTTGCACAAATGTGTCCTTTGATTACATTATTATTTAGTCCCCTCTTTAAAGGTAACTTGTGACCCCAAGACCTTATTTTGTCATTTGAGACTCTCTCCAAATGTAATTTTGTATCCCCATTTCCTCTCCTCTCCTACCAGAGTCCCCACTCCAGCCAGCCCTATCTCCTTTCCATTGTCAAACTTGTCATGCTCTTTCCCACTTTTGAGACTTGACTCATCTCACAAGTTGAAATTCAACTCGTGTCCAGAGAGGGCATTGTGCTAGGCACTCTGGAAGCACTGAGTTGATTAAGACACAGTCTCTATGCTCAAGGAATTTCAGATAAAGTAGAAATGGAAGGTGCCTCTATAAGGAAGAGGAGGACCTTCTTTATGAAGGCAGATGTGGAAGAGGAGTGGACATGTGGAGTTCAAGATTGGACAGATGCTTACTTTTATAATTACGACTCGAAGCATCAAGCCAACCCATCACCAAATCTCCCATTTACAACTGGCTGCTCCTACTGCCTGGAGAGTACACACCATGCTTTGTCACCCTTACTGCCCCTCATTCTTCAGGCCTCAGCAAAAAGTAAACATTTCCTTCAGAGCAGCCTCTCCTAATCCACCCCTGCTACCAACTAGTGTGCAATGAGCAAGTCTCCACTCACACATCCTTTCTGTCTCATCAGGGAAAAAATGGCCAGGTGCATCATAAAAAATTGGAAGGAAAAAAATTAAAGAGTCTCAGAATCTCAGAGCTGGAATGGGCCTTAGCCAGCCCAGCCCTTTGCAAGGCAGATGAAGAAACTGAGGCTCAGACAGGGAAAGTAATTTAGCCCAACACCACACAGCAGTTCAGATGCTTTGGCTGCAAGAAATAGAAATTTCAACCCAAAATGGTTTACACAAAAAGAGAATTTATTGGCTCATGTAATTGAACAGTCCAGAGGTATACCTAGGTTTAGCTGAGACTTGATCTAGGACCCCAGTGATGAGATTGGGATTAGTGTGTCCTCCCTCTCTTGGCTCTCCTATTGGGGTACCAAAATGGGTCCTCCAACATCCGAGAAATATATACTTCCTCACTGGATTCCATTTCCCCAATAATCCAACTGAAACTCCAGAAGTTGGTTTTATTGGCCCTGATTCACCTAGCTTTGTGTGTGGTATATCTCTGAACCTATCGCCATGGCCACTGGAAAGGGATATGCAGACTAAGTTAAGGCAAACAGGGCCTCACTCTAGAGCTGGAGGTAGGACAAGTCCACCCAAATCTCATAGCTGAGAAATTTTGGATGCTGCTGTGAAGAGGATAGGAGAATGGATGCTGGGGATACAGAAAGTTACCTCCACAGAAAGTTACTGGCAAAGTCAAAGCTAATGGCCAGGCCTCCCAGCTCTGATTCAGTGGCTTCATCATGTTATGGAAAAGCCGGCCAAGGTTCCATGGCACCAAGACATAGCCAATGGAGTTTTGCATTCAAATAATTTTATACGGACTCTGAAATAACAATGCTAAATTCACAGCATCCCACAGGCAGAGAGAGAGGAACTCCTGGCTCTGAGTCCAGACAGAGATGTGATGCAAGAAGAGAGACAATTACTGAAAGGAGCTGCAGAACTAAATTAGGAATGAGAAGTAGAGAACATGGGTAATAATTGTCCTACGTGTGATGCCAATGGAATTGAATCAGCATAATTGATTTAATCTACACAAAATGAGACAGGTCTTCTGGAAAACTGCCCATGAGCAGATCAGCAAGACCTATAATTGGCATATTAAATGAAAATAAAGTGAAACTAAAGGTGGAGCTTTTCCAACCTGAAATACCCAGAATAATGCAAACAGACTGGCTGGTTGGAGGAAAGCAGGAAGAAGGATGGCAAGTGTGATTTATTCCCAGGGAGCCATCGTTCAGATCTGGCTCCTTTGGGGATCTTTATTTGTGTATTGTATTAAACGTGAAGTTCACACAGAATACGTTTTATTCCCAAGAACGTAGAATTTAAGATGTGCTTTTTCCTTGGTTTAATCACAAAAATAGTACATCTTTTAATCCTCTTGGGGTTTTCTGAGTTCCATAACAATAACCCTTCCTGGCACAGAATACTGTCAACAAATAAGTGGGTGATGACTTACCTCATTTGATAATTTCACCTTCATCAGTGTTAAGTGTTCTCTTGGAGAGAAGGGCTGAAAAGTTATAGGACAATTCTACCTTGTGAGGACCCCTTTATGGCACATATTCAATAAGAAGGAAACTTCTAACTCCTTGACAAGGCTCTCCATAGTCTAGTCCTGGCCCATCTTTCCAATTCAGTCTCTACTGCAACAAGTCTGAAGCAAAGACTTTTTCTATACAGTTTCAATTCTTGTTTGATGTGCTGCCTTATATAGACTGTATCTTTTACCTTCCCACACATCTATTGACTAGATACAGATGGTGACTTCCAGCTTGTGACCTCTAGATTAAAATTCCACCTTTCTGGTGAAGCCTTCTTTGATTCTCAACAAGAGGAGATGACCACTCTCTCCTTCGGACACCTCATCATTTTACCTCTCTTTCTTTGACCACTCATAACATGTCCTGCCTTGTATTATGTGATTTGTGCATCCATCTTAACTTTCATGTCAATCTCTGTATTTCCAAGGCAGAGATCACAGGTGGTTTATCTCTGTAGTACCATGATGCCTACCCTGGATGGATTTCTTAAAGAAAATTCTTAAAGAAATTTCTTGAAAATTTTCTGGGCGAAAATACACATAGACAAAAACTGTGTGTGTTTTACTAACTGCAGCACCTTGAAAAGCACAATCAGATATCTCGTGAAAGCTTTGAGGGTAAAAAAATGGGGAAAGACCCTGGGTGCATTTTCTGATGAGATTCCCTGAAACATCCCTTTCATTGTCCGCACCCTGAGTCTTTCACAGTGGAGGCTGTTTGTCATCTTTAGCTCAGAAGAATCTTCACTTATTGCATTACTGTGACCCTGAGCAGTTACTAATCTGTGAGGCGATTTCAGGCCAGCATTTCTGGTGGCACTAATCATCCATAAAATTTATTGTGAGGTGACATGCAGCTGGTAACATGCTTTGGAGTGGGACATTCCCAGGAAGGTTGTCTAGATTAGAAAAAATAGACTCTGAAGCCACTCGTTAGAGAATTAGATTCTGGTACTAGACATCATTTTGGTTCTCACTTTGTTTCTTTCCCCTGTGCTGCTGCTACTAACTTACCCCTGGACTCCAGCTACCCAAACTGCCCTACCCCTGTTCACAGTGATAGTAACTCTTCCAGGAGTCAATGGCATATAGGAAGATCTGAAGACAAAAGACTCTCGGCTTCAGGAAAAACTAATCAACAATGCATGTGTGTTGTTAAAATTAAAATGGAAGACAATGGAATGTCAACCACTAAAAATATAGGTTCTAGAGTTAAGATCCATGGTTTGAAACTGGCTCCCTTAGCTGAGGGCACTTGAGAAAGTTATCTGACTTCTCTGAGCCTCAGTGAACTCATCTGTAAAGTGATAGCAGCAATAGTGTCTACCACACAGGGTTGTTTTGAAGATTAAGTGAGATCATGCAAGGAAAGCTCCTAGCCCAGTACCTGGCACATAGTAACACTCAAAAGATGTTACCTATTGTTATATCTACTTTATCATCATTATTGGTAACATATCTGGTGCTAAAATTCCCAGATTAACAGCTAAGAAGAGCCATAGGACAGGCTCTTGACCACCATCTTTCCTGGAGCTGAAATACTCATAGGATATCCAAGCTCCTCTTCTGCCTGCAGGAATGTCTGTTCTCACACATTTTGGAACAATGTTCCTCATCCTTTTGTCAGTCCTCGGTTAGTCCAAAAACCAGAGCTAGAACCACCAGTTGAAAAATATGGGGAGACTGCTCTCAACTAAGTATAACAGAAGAACTTTCTCACAGATAGAACTGTCTGAATATGGGACAGACTGCCTTTCAATGCAGTGAACTGCCCATTACAGGAGAAATTCAGCTGGATAAACACTTGCTGGAAATACTGTGAAATAACTCAGGCATCATACACAGGAACCAAACTGGAAGACCTCTGAGGACTTGACTAACCCCAGGCTTCAGTGCTATCTCTTTTTTTATTCTTAGCACTTCCTTATAGAAAAATAATTTGATAACATTGAAAAGCATCCCAAACAGTCATTTCAGCTGGGGACCAGCTTTGTGGAACAGAGTATTTTGCAAAGCAAAGATCCCAAAACTGTTATCTTTGGCTAATAGAAAAGAATTTCTAGTAAACATGCTACCAACACCTACAAAAATCACACTTGAGAATTGAAAGAAAATTCTACTTGGTAAATTCTTATTTTAGAAAGGCATTCACTGAATTGCTTAGCTATGTGCACCTTGAGTTGAATTAAGTTCAGGAGCTAAATGTATCCTAAAATATGCCTGCCTTCTATCTTTTGCTACATCACACATTCTGGCTTTGGAATGTATCTTTCATCTTCTGGGGAGGATAAAATCTTTCATCTTAATCAGAACACTTATTATATGCTGTAGTAATAATAAAGAATTTGCCTAATCTTTGTCCAGGTTTTTGGCAGGAAGTTTCTAAAAACCTTGAACTTTCTTGAGTGATAGGGTGTCTTTGTTAGGCTAATAAGTTGACTCATGGTGGACCCTCAAATAGCTTCAGAATGGGGCTGGTCACCAGAAGGACCAACCAGGTGATTAAAGGGTAGTGACCTCTGGCCAGACCAACCACTAGAGAGAAGAGAAGGCACTGAGTTCAGCCACAGAGTCAAGGATTTAATTAATCATGCCTAAGTAATGAAACCCCAATAAAACCCTGGACACCAAAGCTCAGTAGAGCTTCCTAGTTGGTAAACACATTGATGTGCCAGGATGGTGACATGGTCTGACTCCACAGGAAGAGGGCATGGAAGGTCTGCCTTCAGGACCCTCCCAGACCTCACCATATGTGTATCCTTTATAGTAAAATTATAATTAAAAATATAACTCAGTGCTTTCCTGAGTTCTGTGAGTCATTCTAATGAATTATCAAACCTGAGAGGGTCATGGGAGCTCCCAAATCTATAGTCAGTTGGTCAGAAGTGCAGCCGGGGGACACCCAAGGTGTGGCTGGTGTCTAAAGTAAGCATTATCTTCTGAAAGATGGAGCCCTTGAACATGAGGAATCCAAGGCTACTTCAAGGTGGTTCATGTCAGAATTGGACTGCAATATACCCAGTTGGTGCTGATATAGAATAGATGCCATAACATAAAGTTATTTCACCGGATAGCTGTGTCTTGTCTCTGTCTTCTAAGAAAGTTTGGGCCACCAGGATTATAGAATAGGAACATAACTCTTGAAAAGTACTTGGAGGCATCATACAGGAAGAAGCTGGGCCACTGGGGGATTATGAGGAACATGTAGGTTCTTGGGAGGATACTGCACTGGCAAGAGGATACAGGGAGCAAGATTAAGATCTGGTCATGGAAATTCAGGAAAGAGTGGACCAAAAGGAGTGTTTTACAAGTTCTCATTTAATTCTCATACAAGCTTATAAGATAGTCATTTTCACTTTCCTTTTGCAGATGAGAAAAGTGAGACCCAAAGAGGGTAAGTAATAGAATCAAGCTTGTAAGTGTCAGAACCAGGATTTTTAACCCACTTCTATTTGAGTTTAAACCCCTTGCCCTGTGCTGTATGCCATACTGCCTTTTCCTGTAAGGGCAACAGGTAATGTCTCAGCACCACTATCTGTGATTGGAAGTCTCTGAGCAGGAGACTGGGACAGGCTCACTCAGCCAAGACTGGGGAACAGGCCTTTAGTGGCAGGAGAGGGGAGGCCTGAGGAGGGCTTTCGGAGAAGCTGAAGCATGTGGCAAGGTTGCAGTGACAAACATTCACACATGAAGTTATGATGCTGTAACTAGAGTACAGGGAGGGACTCAGTCACAGGACTAAGGCAGAAAAGAGGCAGCTTCTCATACCCTTGATGCTGGACAACCTGGATTCCTCTGTCACAGGTCAGAATTAATCCCCTACCCCAGCTCTAGGGCTACAAGTCTTTAGAGATGAGGTTGGCCAGATAATGAGGTCATCAGTCTAAAAAGAGCAATTTTAGCCACAGCAATCAGAGAAGAAAAAGAAATAAAAGGAATACAAATCAGAAAAGAAAAAGTAAAGCTGTCACTGTTTGCAGATGACATGATACTATACATAGAGAATCCTAAAGATGCTACCAGAAAACTACTAGAGCTAATCAATGAATTTGGTAAAGTACCATGATAAAAAATTAATGCACAGAAATCTCTTGCATTCTTATACACTAATGATGAAAAATCTGAAAGTGAAATTAAGAAAACACTCCCATTTACCATTGCAACAAAAAGAATCAAATATCTAGGAATAAACCTACTTAAGGAGACAAAAGACCTATATGCAGAAAATTATAAGACACTGATGAAAGAAATTAAAGCTGATACAAATAGATGGAGAGATATACCACGTTCTTGGATTGGAAGAATCAACATTGTGAAAATGACTCTACTACCCAAAGCAATCTACAGATTCAATGCAATCCCTATCAAATCATCACTGGCATTTTTCACAGAACTAGAACAAAAAATTTCACAATTTGTATGGAAACACAAATGACCCCAAATAGCCAAAGCAATCTTGAGGAAAAAAAACGGAGCTGGAGGAATCAGGTTCCCTGACTTCAGACTATACTACAAAGCTACCGTAATCAAGACAGTATGGTACTGGCACAAAAACAGAAATATAGATCAATGGAACAGGACAGAAAGCCCTGAGGTAAACCCACACACATATGGTCACCATATCTTTCATAAAGGAGGCAAGAATATACAGTGGAGAAAAGACAGTCTCTTCAATAAGTGGTGCTGGGAAAACTGGAGAGCTACATGTAAAAGAATGAAATTAGAACACTCCCTAACACCATACACAAAAATAAGCTTAAAATGGATTAAAGACCTAAATGTAAGGCCAGACACTATAAAACTTTTAAAGGAAAACATAGGCAGAACACTCTATGACATAAATCACAACAAGATCCTTTTTGACCCACCTCCTAGAAAAATGGAAGGAAAAACAAAAATAAACAAATGGGACCTAATGAAACTTAAAATCTTTTGCACAGCAAAGGAAACCATAAACAACATGAAAAAAGAACTCTTAGAATGGAAGAAAATATTTGCAAATGAACCAACTGACAAAGGATTAATCTCCAAAATTTACAAGCAGCTCATGCAGCTCAGTATCAAAAAAACAAACAACCCCATCCAAAAATGGGCAGAAGACCTAAACAGACATTTCTCCAAAGAAGATATACATATTGCCAACAAACACATGAAAGGATGCTCAACATCACTAATCATTAGAGAAATGCAAATCAAAACTACAATGAGATATCATCTCACACTGGTCAGAATGGCCATCATCAAAAAATCTACAAACAATAAATGCTGGAGAGGGTGTGGAGAAAAGGGAACCCTCTTGTACTGTTGGTAGGAATGTAAATTGATACAGCCACTATGGAGAACAGTATGGAGGTTCCTTAAAAAACTAAAAATAGAACTACCATATGACCTAACAATCCCACTACTGGGCATATTCCCTGAGAAAACCATAATTCAAAAAAAGTCATATACTAAAATATTCATTGCAACTCTATTTACAATAGCCAGGACATGGAGGCAACCTAAGTGTCCATCAACAGATGAATGGATAAAGAAGATGTGGCACATATATACAATGGAATATTACTCAGCCATAAAAAGAAACAAAATTTATTTGTAGTGAGGTGGATGGACCTAGAGTCTGTCATACAGAGTGAAGTAAGTCAGAAAGAGAAAAACAAATACCGTACGCTAACACATATGTATGGAATCTAAAAAAAAAAATGGTCATGAAGAACATAGGGGCAAGACAGGAATAAAGACACAGACCTACTAGAGAATGGACTTGAGGATATGGGGGGCTGGGAGAGGTAAGCTGGGACAGGGTGAGGGGTTGGCATGGACATATATACACTACGGGACGTGAAGTGGATAGCTAGTGGGAAGCAGCCGTGTGGCACAGGGAGATCAGTTCCGTGCTTTGTGGCCGCCTGGAGGGGTGGGATGGGGAGGATGGGAGGGAGGGAGATGCAGGAGGGAGGGGATATGGGGACATATGTATATGTATGACTGATTCACTTTGTTATAGAGCAGAAACTAACACACCATTGTAAAGCAATTATACTCCAATAAAGATGTTAAAAAAATAAATAACTAAAAGGAACAGGTAACAAGCACAACAGACAGTGTATTGTGATGAAGCCTAATACCAGCCTGATTTATAAGGAATCAAAGCTCTTTTAAAAACAGCATAGGTCTAAAAAATGTATCCATAGTTTACCAGTGTGTCATCTCAGGACAAGTGAAAAGTATAATATTCATTTGGGGAAGAGAAGAGGAATTGAGTGAGCTTATTTCTCTCTTCAGAGATGTTACCAGGCAGATACAGGTCAGTTGTTTTCTTAACTCAAACAAGAAGACAATGTACTGATATTAAAATAGGAAGAACGGCTTGACTGTCAAGGATATTAAAAAGAATGGAACCAATGAAAACTGTGCCAAGAAGACAATATGCAAGTCTGCCTTTCTCTTGGTTATCAACTTTTTAGGAGTTTGTTGAACTTCTAACATCATGTTATCCAGTTTTGCAGAAACTCACATCATGTCAAAGAACTGTAAATTGACTTTTTATTTATCCGAATTTCAATTAAATTTGTCACCTCTACCCTCTTAAATAATGTTGCATATCTGAGGTTTCATAAAATTGGAATCTAGACATTAATCTGTTCAAAGCCACATAATAAAGCAATTAACTTATTAGGTGCCCTTCCAGCTCTGTGAGTCTTAACTTTATGTTTAATTTTTAACCTTTTTATTGTGACATATATCACATATACAGAAAACTGCACTCTTGAGATTTTCTAATTTTTTGGTGTGTTCATTTTAGTAAGTTGTATTTTTCTAGGAAGTTGTCTATTTATCCATATGTTAAATTATTGGCTTAAAGCTGTTCAAAATATCCACTTATTAACTTTTTTATGTCTATGGGGTTTGAAATGATGCTCCCTTTTTTCACACCTGGCATTGGTTACTTGCACATTCTCTCATTTTTTCTTGATCAGCCTCAATAGGGGTATCAAATATTATTAATCTTGTCAATAATGACATAATTTAATTAATTCTTTTATTTATTATTTCCTTTCTTCTACTTGCTTTGAGTTTACTTTGATTTTTTTTCCACTTCATGAAAAAGATACTTAGTTCATTGATCATCAGTCTTTCTTCTTTTTTATATACATTTAAAGTTCAAATATTCCCTTAGGCACAGCTTTAACTACACACCACGAGCAAGTTTTGAATGTAGAATTTTAATTTTCAGTAAGTTCAAAACATTTTTTCCCCAAATGTTACAGCATATTTTTTATTAATGCTTTTGAGCACCAAAGTTTTCTGATAATTAAATCAACACTTTAGTGAGAAAGTCAGCTATGAAGTAAGTACAGCAGACCCTTGGCAAAATTGTGAAGTAAAACAGATACATCTTTGGACCTTTCAGACCTTTCACCTTTTCTTTCTTTTTTTCTTTTTCTTTTTCTTTTTTGGTGATGAGAACTCAGGATTTACTCTCTTAACAATTTTCCTGTATGTCCTATAGCAGTAGTAACTATAGTCATCATATTGTACATTACATCCCTAGTCCTAATTTATCTTGTAACTGGAAGTTTGGACCTTTTACCTCCTTCCTCCAATTCCCCCTGCCCCTTGCCTATGATAACCACAAATCTGACTCTTTTTATGAGCAAAACATTTCTAATTTCAATTGAGACATCTCCTTTGACCCATGGTCGATATTACCATGGATAAAATAGAAGTATATTTCTTAATTTTTATATATATAAATTATATTTTTGTAATTGATTTCCAGCTTAAGTACATTAACTCTGAAAACATACTCTGAATTATTTAAATCCTTTGAAATTTATTGAGACTTGTTTTAAGACCCAACGCAAGAGATTTATTGTAAATGGTGAATGAGTGCAAATGTTTCCTGTGTGGTTTAAAAACACAAGTATTCTGTAATTATGGAGGGTAGTATTTTGATTTTCATTTTAAAAAGGGTTAATCAAATATTTTATATTCTTATGATAGTTTGCCTGTTTTTCCAAAAACCCACAGAAGGAAAGATGTTAAAAATTCCCCATTATGATTTTAGATTTTTGATTTCTTGTTGTAGTTCTGTAATTTTTCCCTTATACATTTTGAAGCTGTATTTTTGGTTGCATATAAATTTAGAACTGTGATATTTTTCTAGTGATTTAAAAATCTTATCGTTTTGAGTTATATCTCTAGTGGGGTTTTTTTACTGTCTAATTGTATAGTTTTTTTAGTGGGCTGCTCTAGAATTCACAGTAAATATACAGTTAATGCTTATTATTCATAGATTTCATACTTGTGAATTTGCCTATTCACTAAAATTTATTTGTAACCACAAAATCGATACTTGTGGCACCTTCACAGTTATTCACAGACATGCAGAGAATGATGAAAAATTTGAGTCATCCAACATGCATGTTCCCAGCTGCATTAGAATAAGGTGATGTTCTCCCTGCTTATTTCAGTTTCATGGTGTAACCAAATGTCCTTTTCATGCTCTATTTAATGACACATTTTTCATATTTTGTACTTTTTTGGTGAATTCAATGTTTGAAATGGCCCGCAATTATAGTCCTGAAGTGCTGTCTACTGTTCCTAAGTGTAAGAAGGCTGTGATGTACTTTACAGAAAAAAAAATATATGTATTCAGTAGTTCAATGTCAATGGATCAACAATATAGATTAAATAAGATGCCTTTAAACAGAAACACACATCAAACAAGGTTATCTATTGATCAGTTAATGTAAGTTTGACCAGAGTCTTCCAGAAACCTTATCCTGTATTTCCCCTTGGAGCAATGGTTCAGTATTTGCTAATTCAGTGTCATGGAGAGTTTATAGAATATAACTACTGTAAATAAAGATAACTTACTGTACTTAACTTTTCACAGTCTACTTAGAATTACTATTTATCACTTCAGTTGAAATCTAGAAACTTTACCACCGTATAGGTCCTTTACCTTCCTTCCTTTATCCTATAATTGTCCTAAGTAGCATATCTACATACATTGAAAATCCTACTAAACAATATTACAATTTTTACTTTCAACTATTATACATATCTCATCTTAAAAACTTAAAGGGGAAAAACCAGTCTATTATATTTGTCCATATACTTACCATTTCTGTTGCTCTTCCTTCTATCTTGAATTTCTAATTCCTCTGGTATCATTTCTCTTCAACCTGAGAAACTTATTTTAGCACTTCTTTTAGATCAGGTATATTGGTAATTAATTATCTTAGTTTTCCTTCATATGAGAATGTCCTTTTTCTATCTTTATTCCAAAAAGATTATTATTATTACCATTTTTGCTATATGTAAAACTCTGGGCCTTTGAGCACATTAAAAATGTTATTCCACTGCCTTCTGGCCTCTATGGTTTCTGAAAAGAAATCTGCAGTCATTCAAATTGTTGTTAATCTACATGTAATGTCTGCTATTCTCTGACTACTTTCACAATATTTATCTTTGGTTTTTAGCACTCCCAGGTGCTATGTCTGTGTGTGGATTTCTCTGAGTTTATCCTATTTGAGGTTTGCTGAGGTTCCTGAGTTTGTAATTTTATATATTTTACCAAATTTGGGAAGTTGCTAGTCATTATTTCTTCAAATATATTTTTTGCACACTCTTTTCTCCTTCAGAAACTCCAATGACATAGTGTTAGACCTTTTGATATGGCTTACAGGTAATTTTATTTCATAATCTTTCCACCTCTGTTTCTCAGATTGGATATTTTCTGTTTACCTGTCTTCAAGTTCACTCTTTCCTCTGTCATCTCTATTCTGCTATTGAAGATCTTAAGTGAATGTTTTATTTCAGTTACTATGTTTCTCATTCTAAAACTTCCATCTTGATTCTTTTTCTTAGCAACTGTTTCTTTGCTGAAAATTTCCATTTGTTTCAAGGAGTATTCACCCTTACTTCTTGGAGCATGGTTTGTCTAATAATACCAACATCTAGATCATCTTGAAGAAGACACCTGTTAATTGTCTTTCCCTTTGCATATTGTTTTAATTTTTCTGCTATTTTGTATGTTGAATAATTTTAAACTGTATCCTGAACATTTTGAATATTATGTCAAGAGAGTCTCATTCCTGTTTAAATCTTATGGAGAATATTTATTTATTTATTTGCTTATTTGTTTGCTTGTTGTCGCTTAGCAGGCAATAGACCCAATTAGGACCAGGCCACGGGTTTTGACCTACATTTTGTGGTCTGTGGTTTCAATGTCAGTTCTGTTTACAAGGTTTTTCCAGTGTTATTCAGAAATATTCTGTGTGGGTGTCACCCAGGGACCAGTTGGGGACCTGGGTGGTCATCTACCCCCAAAGTTCAGTCCTCAAAGTAGTTGATTTGCTATTTGGAATTAGATCCACATGTGTGCAGCTTGGAGATTGAATCCAGGAGTTCATCCACAGCAACTTCATGGGATCCCTTCCTCAATCTTCCTCCTCTCCACAATCTCCACACTCTCTGCCAGGACCCCGTTTCCTGCCCTTTGGCTGGAAACCCAGGGCTTTCATCTCTCTAAAGTGCTATGCACGTCTTACAATAGGGTCCACCTCAAAGGCCAAATAGTTTGAGAATAGAGAGAGGAAAAAGCAGTGGGAAACACCCCCATACTTCAGACAACAGTTAGGTTTAAAAAGAAGGATTCAGGGACTTCCCTGGTGGTGCAGTGGTTAAGAATCCACCTGCCAATGCAGGGGACACTGGTTCAATCCCTGGTCTGGGAAGATCCCACATGCCGTGAAACAACTAAGCCTGTGTACCACAACTACTGAGCCTGTGCTCTAGAGCCCGCAAGCCACAACTACTGAGCCCACACACCACAACTACTGAAGCCCATGTGCCTAGAGCCCATGCTCCACAACAAGAGAAGCCACCGCAATGAGAAGCCCACACACTGCAACAAAGAGTAACCCCCACTCACCCCAACTAGAGAAAGCCCGCATGCAGCAATGAAGAACCAATGCAGAAGAAAAAGAAAGAAAGAAAGAAAGAAAGAAAGAAAGAAAACGAAAGAAAGAAAGAAAGAAAGAAAGAAAGAAAGAAAGAAAGAAGAAAGAAAAAAAAAAAGAAAGAAAGAAAGAAAGAAAGAAAGAAAGAAAGAAAGAAAGAAAGGAAAAAAGAAAGAAAGAAAGAGAGAAGAGAGAAAGAAAGAAAGAAGAAAGAAAGAAAGAAGGATTCATCTTCCTCAGAATTTTAGATGCCTGCCTGGTCACTGCTGCCAACATTGCCCTTGCCAGGTTTCACTTTCAGGATTAAGGAGAGAAGGAAAAAATACAGGAAAATTTCCTCATTCTCTGTTAAATAGGGGCTCCTCTTCCTAATCCTCTGTCGAGAAAAGAAGGGCTTCTCTTGGAGCTCTTTCTTTCTGTATTCAGTGAGCTGTTCCAGGATTCTAGTGCCTTTGAACTAACACAGAATATATAAGGGGAAAAGCAGGAAAACCACCAATATATCAATCATACTTAAAGTTCAGGTTTTCTTTCCCAGTCTGCCTGATACCATTTACTTTTCAGAGTCCTCAGATAGCTGCTCCATGTATTCTGTCCTGGGCTTTTAGTGGAAAAACAGGATGGAGTGTGTTTACTTCATCTTAATTGGAACTAGAAATGTTTTTGTATATTTCTAAATCTTATACAGATTATATCAGACTATGTCATTCACTTAGCTTAACATTTCATTTAATTTTATATTATCATGTAGATCTTATTATAAATATATATTAACTGCTATATCTATTAACCTACCACTTATCAATATTTAGTTTCTAAATTTTTACTGTTACAAAAATGTTGTAATGAACATCCTTATACATGTTTCCTTGTGTCTGTGTGTGAGAATTTCTTTAGAACATATGCATAGAAGTGTCACTGCTGAGAAAAAATTATGTCTTATGTATTATGAAATACTATCTAAAGTAGTTGTGTCAGTTAACACTCCTGCTGGCAATGGATGAGCCTTCTCCACTCCTTCCCCACATCCTTATAAGCAAATAGCATTTTCAGATTTTTTTAATATTTTCCACTCTGATGGATGTGAAATGGTGTCCTATGATTGTTTTATTTTTCATTTCTGTTTTATTTTTCATTTCTCTTTTAAATTATTTTCTGACTGCAAAAGCACATATGCACTATAAAAGTAACATATGCTAAGGTAGAAAAATTGGGGAGAAATAGAAAAATATGAAGAAGATTGCTTTAAAAATATAATACACCAAACTAATACAAGTGATTATTTCAGAGGAGGAGGACAGGCGGTTAAGACTGGGCACAGGGGCTTCCCTGGTGGCGCAGTGGTTGAGAATCTGCCTGCTAATGCAGAGGACACGGGTTCGAGCCCTGGTCTGGGAGGATCCCACATGCCGCGGAGCAACTGGGCCCGTGAGCCACAACTACTGAGCCTGCGCGTCTGGAGCCCGTGCTCTGCAACAAGAGAGGCCGTGACAGTGAGAGGCCTGCGCACCGCGATGAAGAGTGGCCCCCACTTGCCACAACTAGAGAAAGCCCTCACACAGAAATGAAGACCCAACACAGCCAAAAATAAACAAATTAATTAAAAAAAAAAAAAGAAGATATCATTAAAAAAAAAAAAAGAAGACTGGGCACAGTGGTCAAAGGGCATTTAGCCTTGGTGTAATATTTTAATTTTTTTTTACATAAAATATGTATTCATGCATTTCTTATCATTAAGAATTAACTTAAAAACAAATTATGATTCTCTTGTTGGGATATTTCTTCACGTTTTATATGTTACTATGTTTTATGTTTATGTTATATGTTATTACATAGATATCAGTAGACTATATTTGAAATTTAAAATCTTGATTGTTTTTTACTAAATATGCCATAATAATTTCTTTATTTAAAAAAACCTCTGTAAACATCTTTAATGGTTGCACAGAGGCCCATTCATGTAAGTGTGTTATAATTTACTAAACCATTCACCCCTTATGGGCTTTGGAGTTAGTTTCAGTTTTTCCTCTGAGGGCAAAATAACACATCAAGGGACATCTTTGTTAACCAGCAATATACCAAAGGATTTTGCAAGTATAGGGAAATTCTGTGTTTTAACGATTTCTTTTTCTATGTTTTTTCTAACTTCTTTTTTTTTAATGTTTCTCAGAGAGGAATTTCATAAAACAGTCTAAAATATAGCTTCTAATTTACTTTGTCTAAAACATAGTTTCACTATAGAGAGAATGTGTGTGTGTGTGTGTTTGAGAGAGAGAGAGACAGAGACAGAGAGAGGAGGACCACCTTCTCTGCCCCAGCCATAAGTAGGCAAGACAACACAAGTCATTTGTTGCAGCACCTGCACTTAGTCCGCTCAGTACATCCTGCAGGAGAGTGGAGGAAACTGGAGCTCCAGTTCTGCCCAGCAAAATTAACCCCTGCCTAAAATAACACAGAATACCCAGCTCATTTTAGATCTGAGACATTTCAGATCCCTGGAGAAATGCTGTTATTAAATGACTGAATTCAAAACATCATTTTATATTGTATATACAAAAAAAAAAACTAGCTTTTTGCTCCCAGGAAACACACTTTCTGAAACATTCAAATCATTTGAAAATCAAGCACACAAAATGTAGTCACACAAAACAATTCATAAGTCTAAAAGCTAGTGTTAAAAATTGAACATAGACCCACTTTGCAAAGATAAAAATAATTTGTGAGTTCACTAATGAGAATCCCATTTACAATATTACTTCCAGCTTTTCTACGTGCATATTTTAAAGTTATTGAGATGACAGCATATAGATAATTTTTATCTTGCTTCCTTACTTAACTTTTTAATGTGAGCATTTTACCTGCCATTCATCACTCCCCATAGCATTATTTTTAATAGCTGCATAATTTACTACTTGCCTTTAGTTATCTGGTTAGTTCCTATGAGGCAGGCACTATGATCATCCCCATTCTACAGATAAGATTGTTGCACAAAGCTGGTATTCTATTTCAGAGATGAAAAAATCATGATCTAAATAGTGATGTTTATTGTTAACTGGGATTTCCATAGAAAATGAGAGCCCAAATAATCACTGTTTTAAAACTTCAGTTACCTTGTTTTAGCTGAGCTGGTATCCATTTCCATGGAAATAGAAGTAATAGCAGCAGTGGAGTGAGAATTGGCTTTGGTGAGCGTCAGAAACAATTGCTGCCTGAGATCAGAACTGTGGCTTCCTAAATCGCACCTGCCCAGCCCAAGGCATGAGATACGCGGCTAGAGTTTGTAGATTATTGACTTTGGAAAGTAAAAAAAAGAGTTCTGCCAGATCTGACACCCAACTCCCCAGCTAAGCCTCGCTAGTCTGAATAATTCAGGCAGAATTAGATTTTTATTTTTACCCAAAGTTTGCAGAAAAACTACCTTGTTTTCTCCAATATTTTCAAGATAATTGATGAATATTCTACTTCATTTATTTGGAAAAGGCTGCCTTTTATCAAAATGTGATTACTGTTAAGTGACCATTTGCGCTATGCACAGCAATAGAGAGTAAGAATGTTGTCACTAGGTCTCACTCCTTAAGACATTATCACATATAATTTCAGGCACTAATATTTTAACGTTTTACTATGGAAAATGTAAAACATCTACTAAACTAGACAGAACAAAGCATGGGTCAGCAAATTTTGTTCCATGGGCCAGATTTGGCCTGCCACCTGTTCTTGCCAAGTTTTATTGGAACGCAGCCACTTTCATTCATTTACATATTGTCTACAGCTGCCTTCACACTACAAGGGCAGAGTTGGGTGATAGCAACAGAGACCATAAGGCCTGAAAGCCTGAATTATTTACTCTCTGGCCCTTTAAAAAAATGTACCAGCCCCTTATCTAGTGAACCCCCATAAACCCATCACTCAGCTTCAGCAGTTATCAACTCATGAGGGGCATACACTAACAAGTGAGCTTTATTGTTTTGTCTCCCTTTGTGCCTCTTATAAGGCATTCAATGATTTATACAACATAAATATCAACAGCTAAAAATAGTTGCAACCAGAGGCAACCTGGGATTGCTGTCATTTCTTCCTCCCTCTTTATGTCACTCTGGACTTGGTACTGAGGGAAAGAGGGCAACAGACGTCAAGGCTGAGAAGACGCACAGGGTGCTTCAGAAAGGCACGTAAGCAGCGTAGAAGTGAAGGAAGAGCAGGAATCCAACGAGGAAATATCCAGAATCCTCTCTCCCTCACCTCAAGCCCAGGAGCCTGCCCAGCACACACCACCAGCCCTGATTTCAAGATTTTCTCGTACCAAAACTTGGTTTAGACTGCAGGGTATGGGGAAAGAGCACAGAGCCCATAGCCAAGTGCTGGGGTCTGCACTTAGCTTACTGCACAGTGTTGGGAGGGTCATTCTCCAGTCGTGAGCAGATGAGTCCGTGGTAGACTCAGTTTGCTCAGAAATTAAAGGGCATCATCCCTGCCTCTCATCACCCCAGCTCTCAAAATTCTGAAGATCAGATTGAGGGGAATATGCATAAATGTGCTTTTCAGAGCACCATAGTTCACCTACGTGGTGGATATGAGGGATAACTGGTAGAAACCATCCAAATGACACTCAAGAATTGAGTGAAACAAACAGACAACCAAAAAAGGCAAAGGGGGAAAAGTCCTTCCTTTGTTTTCCCCATACCTTTTCACTGTTTTCAATGCTCTTTAAGATTTATCCATTTATTTTCTCCTCAGAACCTACCTTTAAGGTATGTAGGCAATTTATCTAAACACACATTTTATAGATGAGGAATTCAAGACATCGAGAAGTAAATACATTCCTCAAGCCCGTGTAAAGATGACAATGCTCAAAGGACAGATGGTGGGAGCTAAGCAGTAGGACTCAGATTTCCGATCCTAACACGTGCCATCTCTGTCTCCTTGAGCAAATTTCTTAACCCCTTTTTACCTCTTTCTTTCTCCTTTGTAAAACGTGGGTAATACCTAATGAGTACTTAACAAATTTTTTTTTCCCATAATGTGTATCCTGGGAAGAAAAAAAAGCTCAACATGATTTTTGTTGACTTATTTGGGGCTTTTTATAGGAGAGGTATGTAAGAGTGGGAGAAAGGCAGAGTCCTGTCCTCACTCTGGGTGAGTAGTCAGCATAGACTATCATTGTGAATGGCAGAGAAGGGTAAATATTCAGCATTTGAGAGAATGCTCTGGTTCTGTTCTCAGACACAATTTTCAAGAAGGCAGCCCTAAATGATAAGACTATTTTGGCTGAGCTATTAGCCTTGACTTTTGGAAACTTAATCTTCAACCAAACCTTGAGCCAGATGACTTTGGTGTTGGCTAAATAAGGTGACATCTCCATCTAAAATTACTAAGACATTAGGAATTCAAGTATATTCATGCCCACAGGCTGCTGACCACTGCACCTCCCCAGCCATGCTACCCTCCTTTTGAGAAGCAGAGATCCTACAGGTTCTATCATGAAGACACATAATGCTAGCAGAGGCAGGTAGACACACAACTGCTGTAGCACAGAACTAGCAGGGCTGCAGACTGGCACATAAATGGCTAAGCACGCAAACCATCAATATCATTCCCATCAACCTTACTCAAAGTCACGCCTCTGCATTCCGTTTACCGTGGTGAGATTTTCTCCTCTTCAGCCTATTATCCTAGCATTCATCTGTCCTGTCAACACATCATAAATTGTTTATAATGCATCGCTCCAGAACAGCACTGAAGTAATGAGAATAAATAGATCCTGTTAGACATATTGCAACCCACCAAGACTGAACCATTAAACAGCTCATGAATATTTAGGAGGTGTCAACGTGCTTCTCACTGCATAAGGTGTTTGGGAAATTTTGCCACATATGGGGGTCTGATGTTTGGGGAGCCACGGTAAATGAATGAATAGACCGAGTTGGAAATAGACGTGTTCCAAGCTCTGTCAGTAACTGAAATAACTGGCTGTGAGGTTTTTTAAGCAAGTCCCTTAAACTCTCTGGGTGTTAATCTGCTTACCTGAAAGTACCTGTAATGTGTCTCCGAGATTTGACATTCTGATTCTGGGGGAAATAGGGGCTTCTTGTATGTCACTTCAGTCCTCTCAGCCTCACCTGACCTAGGGCCACTTGTTCCAGCCTGCGCCAGCCCTGCGGTGACCGGCTCACATTGACTCAGCGACAACCTCACATGAATACAACCGGACAGTGCCCTGCCTCCGGCCCATACCACCCACCTCCATCTTATTGTCCTGGGACTTCCTCATTTGACACTGAGGCATGAACGTCCATGCTGCATAATCTCAAAGTACGAGGGCATTCAAGCCCTGTAGGTCAAGCGTCTGACAGATGGGAGATGGAACCTTGTGGGAAACTCTTCTCCCTTGTTGAACCAGATGAACTGTTCTAAGAAGCATGTTTTTATTTGGCATTGCAGAAGATGGTCCAATGAGATAGAGCAAAGAGTTACATTCACCAAGCGGTGGCCAGCTGACCAAGGCATCCTTACATTGGCTTTCCCCCGCTCTGCCTCACTTCCCTTGTCCCTCACTCCTGTGCCCTGGGATTTTATTCCCTAATAAAGAGATAGCACATGAGCTTTGCCCCAGGCTTTGCTTTCTGGGGAAATCAAGCTAAGACACTGGGAATATTCAAATTAGGCAATGTGAAATTTATAGGCCAAAAGAAACACCCAAAGTCCTATACTTGATTTGTGACTGGTTTTAGAAAGTAGAGCATCATTGGGCAATTATTTTTATCTATCTACTTGTGTACCTATCTACCTAGAGAAAGAAATAAAATTCCCTTCAGAAATAATCTTTAAGTGAGGCAAGAAAAAGGGAAGACATAAACCTCCCCATCACTGAGACTTCTGAGTGGGAGAAAATAAACAACATACTTTTTTTCCAATGGCTGCCTTACTTAACTTGAACCCAACAGGACAACTCTTACAACTGGTTCCCTGAGGCTTTGCTTGTCCTCACCATCACCATTCACTGCCCCAATATCTAGGGTTTTGATATTGGATTTCTCCTGAAAATAAATAATTCTGCCTAAAATTCTTACGAATTTTTATGTGGCCTCACTAGGGTCCTGGTCACAAAAGAAAATACAGGTTCCAAGAACAGAAAACTGAATTCTAAGATTCTACACAAAATGATCTCACATCAATATATGATGGGTTATTCTCCTGGGCCCTGAGGACAATCTCCAAGTTTGTACAAAGTCATATGTGGGTGCTTTGGTGCTATCGTTGTCATCTGACCAGCTTTCTGCTTTCTCCTGTCCCAGCTCCCACCTTCTGGTTACAAAACTTTGCTCCCTGCACAGGGTTGGGTATATGACCTAGCCTGGACCAACCTTAGCACCGTAACTTACCCCTCAAGCCAGAAATTTGTCCAGGGGAAGGTACTTGACCCAATCTAGGTCAATCAGATGCTTTGGCTGTTTTTTTTTTTCTTAACAGAACTAACATGGAAGATTCCCTTTTCCTTTGACAGAAGCTTCAGAGATGTGACCCCAGAGTCTCTAGAAGTCGTGACCACCGCTAAATGGAGAAAACTTTTCTGGCATAGAAAAGAATGAAGCCAAGACAGAGAGAAAAACAAAGATAAGAGATGGATAGAGGGAGACAGGGTCTTAGAATCAAGTCCCCAGTTCCAGTTTCTGAGCTTCAAATATTCCTGCAGCTCATTTTTATTCTCTGAGATGCCCCAGTATCTTGTTACTAAATCCGTTTCTTTGCTTAAGCTGGCTGGAATTGGGTTTCTGTCACTTGCAATCAAAAGAATCCCGGTTAACATAGATGTGTGTAAAAACCAAAGCCCTTTCTCTATTTTAATATGCCTTGCTATTCTCTTTTTCTTTGTGCAAAGGGATGAACTTGATGTGGACCTTCTAGCTACCTGTGCACTAGTTAGTTAGACTGGATTTACAGCTTATCTTTGGACCCTGATCCATTATCCCTGTTTTTCCGTGCCATAGAGAGGTTTTATTTGGATGCCTGCTCAAACCAGAATAGGAAGCCGTAGATTTAGGTGACAGAGAAACCTTAACCAAGCCAGTTTGCTCTGCTGTGCTAATGTTAAATTTCATTCATGTACATGTACAGCAGATGGAGGAAAAACCCAAAATGTTTAAATTTTACTTCTTCTGATTCAGACACATTGGCAGGTAGGTAGAAATAACAGGCTTATTCTTTGGATGGAGGCTTTTCACCATGGACTTGCATGATATTTATTCTCATATCTTTCAGAAGCACAGATAGCTGAGTAATTATGCAGCATGGAATACCTAATTGCATTCAATAATTACATGGGAAGCTGCAGTGTGGAAAATAAAGAGTTACCAAAATAACACGTTGTTTCTGACAAAATGAGAGGAAAGTATAGTTCTGGCTCGAGCAGAAACAGCTGCCTGCCATGAAGCTGGTGCCCTTCCTGCTTATCTGGACAGCTTTGCCACCCATGCCCATGGGTATGAAACCACCCGAGACACTCTGAGAGCTGGCTCTTGTGGCTAGCACGTCTTTCTCTGAAACAAATTATTTGGACTCTTTTCATACTTGAAAAAGGCTGTGTTTCAAAAATCGATTCTCAGGCATCTGTCGTTCTAGCTTCTGAAATGTTTTCTTCAAAGATATAGGCACTTCAGTATGCTGCCTCACAGCTACACAACCTGATGTCTTTTAGGTATGCAGCTCTGGCAGGCCTGCCAGCATGCACTCTGGATCCCTATGTTAGCCCATTTACTCCAATAAGCAACAGGAAATCGAAACCCTTTGCATTTGTATAGCACTGTCTTCTCAAAGACCTTCCATTATAAACTTGACTTCTACCTTATTAGGTTTATAAGGCAGGGAAGATTATCACCATTTCATGGAGAAGAAATCTGAGGACCATGAAAAGGTCCAGAATGAGTTAGGACTGATCCTAACTCATGTAGAGGGTGTGAGCTCCTGGATGCTGTACACACACACACACACACACACACACACACACACACACACACACACCAGTGGGAGGTGTCAATTAATAGTGATCATCTGTTACCTGATTATTTTCCCCTAGAGATATGAGACCATTCCCAGTCTTTCCTTATCTTGACCTTGGTTAATCCACCATGGGATAAAAATCTTAACTGTATTAATCAAAATATGGATTTATCCATGATCTCCCTCATTCTTGTAATCATTAGCCAATTTAGAGTCGACTGTGTGTCAGTCCTCAAGTCTTCGCAAAAAAAAAAATGCGTAATGTTATACTATACCAGTTACTTTGAGCCTCAGGATTCCTAGCATTGGTATGTTAATTCCACAAAAATTAAAGTATCAACAAAGACCTTTAGAAAGTTCTTCAAAAGAGATACAGAGAAAAGCAAAGAGAATATAGACAAGGCACTAGGTAGTCACTGAAATAAGCAGTCCTCCTCAATCATTATTAAAAGAACACCACCAAATATCGTCCAAAAATTTTGCAAAAAAAATATTGCAAAGCCCCCTAGCATAATATGTTTAAAGTCATTAAGGTGAAATCCACCAGGGAGAAAACTAAGGCAGACATGGCAGTAGAAGGTCAGCATCCTGGGTAATGGAGAATATACCCCAGAGGGGTCTTGATTTATCTTTGTGATTTTGTACAATATGAAATGTCACCACACAGTAAGAGCACTGGAAATGTGGTGTTCAGAGACACTCCTACTTGCTCTGATGAGGCACAGGGTCCACTAAGGATCCAGGGTGGGTCTACCATATACGGTCAGTGGGCCGAGGAAGCTGTGACAAACTGAATTCATCAGGTCAGAAGAGAGGAACCATCCCTGCTACTCATTTAGTTTCTAGCTAACTGGTTATTGTTCTTCTGGGCGCTTAGAGAACATTTCTGAGAGGCACTTAGTAACTTCTAACACAGAGAAAAGGAAAAGAGCTCTGAGTAATTTTGTGAAGAAAATGGGAAAACACATTTTTGCATATAGAAGACAAAAATAAGTGGGGGTGGGAGAGAAGAAGAAGGAAGAGGGGGCTTCCCTGGTGGCGCAGTGGTTAAGAATCCGCCTGCCAATGCAGGGAACATGGGTTCGAGCCCTGGTCCGGGAAGATCCCACACGCTGCGGAGCAACTAAGCCCCTGTGCCACGACTACTGAGCCTGTGCTCTAAAGCCCTCAAGCCACAACTGCTGAGCCCACATGCCACAACTACTGAAGCCCGCAAGCCTAGAGCCCATGCTCTGCAACAAGAGAAGCCACCACAATAAGCCCACGCACCACAACAAAGAGTAGCCCCCACTCGTCGCAACTAGAGAAAGTCCACACGCAGCAACGAAGATCCAACACAGCCAAAAAAATAAATAAATAAAATAAATTAAAAAAAAAAAAAAAGAAGAAAGAGGAAGAGAAGGAAGAGGAGGAGAAAGGGAAACAGCTTCTATTTTCTGCCTGTTTTGGGCATTATATTGTATATATTCAGATTGTCATAGTTGGTGTTTCAAGTCAACCCATTTTGAGACAGCAGTGCCAGGACCATGCACAGATGAAGTAGGTGGATATCTTCACAGTGTGATTTAAGGGGTAAGCAGACCCCAGACTCCAAAAGAGTTCTTCTCCTGGCTTGACAGGGCACATTAAGTAGTGATTATTTCAGATTCCTCTATTTAAATGCAAATAACTCTGGAAAAGATAATACATTATGAGAGTCATTAAGCATCATAGTGATTAGTTTATCATATCACTTTCCCGCTAGACTCCTAAGAGATCCTGGTTCAAGATTTACCTTGACATAGGTACTAATTTGTCATCATGGATAATTACCTTAACCTCAAAACATCTCAGTTTCCTCTGTTATACAAACACCAGGGTTTACCCCATCTACCTCTCCAGACACTTTAAGAATTGAGTGAGATAGATAATGCGTAAGTAATAAAGTAACAAAGACACTAGTGAGTCATTACACTTAGAATTGTAAACACTGGAAGCCTGAGGGGGAAGGGCCTGAAAGCTAAGAACCACTTTTCGACCTAAGGACCAGTCTCAGGCACATACTTATTTTCATAAAAGCTGTCCTGTGTAGCTCAAAGAAAGAGCATTGAATTTAGAGTCAGAAGACCTAGTTTTCAAAACCATCAAACAGGAAAGTAGACAAAGATTATGAGAAGGAATTTAAGTAAGAAAGATTCAAATGGCCAAAAATACTTGAAAAAAATATCCAATCTCAATAGTAGTATAAAAAAGACAAATTAGAACAGAAAGTTGCCATTTCCACCCATAATATTTTTAAAATATGTTTTTAAGTAATAATACTCAGAGTATATTAGCATAGAGGAAAATGAGCTGCTGATGGTTGTACAAATAGGACTATTTAGCAACATGGATCAAAAGACCCATCAATTCCAATTCCAATTCCAGCCATTTTCTTGAAGAAACAGATAAGAATATGCATAAACATTTATTTTCAAAAATTCTTTTACAGTTCTGCTTATAATCACAAAACAATAGAAATTATGTAAATGCCCAACTAAAAATGGTCATAAAATATGGTATAAACCCACAATTATATACTATTATATATTATTTTGAAAAGTTGTAAAAATATATTTATTGACATAGAAAAAGTACCTAATAATTTTCTAAGTGAAAAATATGGTTGTAAAACAGCATATACAATATTAGATCATATATCTTCTTTCCATCTATCTAATCTATATTAAGGAGTATTTATCAAAATGTTAATAGTAGTTCTCTATGGGCGTGGGCCCATAATGTATTTTTTTCTTCTTTATTTACCTGTATTTCCAAAATTTCCACAATTAACCTTTTTTTAACCTATGTGGAAAATATTTGTTTTAAGAGACATCTATCAATATGAGAGAAATTTCAATAGGAGTAGAGCTTTTTAGATTTGAGCCAAGTATTCCCAGTCTATAAAATGTGGGAAGAGGGAAACACCTTCCCTACAAAGTCTACAAAACCTTCAGGAAAAAAACATAAGATATGTGTGAAAAGAGTTTTGAAACCCATAAATTCCTCCGTAGTGTCAAAATGGAAGACAGTGGAAACACTATTTCCGCCTTTGTCGCCTGCTGTAAGAAAATTGTTTCAGCACCACGGACAGCAAAGCCACCCAATTACTCGGAAAAACTTGACCCACCAACGCAAATGAAAGGAAAGAAGTTTTAAACCACTTTTAAGGGCAGATGTGTGTCAATTAATGCAAGAACTTATTTCATTAAAATGGCAGAGTTATTAGTCAATCCATTCAGTCACTGAAATGCCACTCCCCATAAGTATCTGCTCCTTCTACCTCTGGTGAGAATAGGTGATGGTTGGCAAGAAATCCTATTACATATGGCTTGCTGGCATTCATGGCTTGCTCTACACAATAGAGAGGACAGAATTCTCACAAGGAACAGCAACAACTGCCCTTCCTGCGTTCTCAAACTTTCTTTAGCTCCTCGACAAAATTTAGTTCATTCCTTCACATGAACACAACATAATGAATTCCAGAGTACAATGCAGCCACTGGTATCATACAATACCACCCACTGAAGGGCCCCCAAGCACCTTGCAGGGAACAGCCACACATGTATCAGCTCTCAGACTCCAATCACAGCTCCAGGTCAGCAAGAGGTCCAGGACCAGAGCCAAGAGTGGGCCTGCACATCTAGAGACAGGGGAGAGGTGATGGGCTACCTTCAGAGATGTTATCTGACCTCCAAATCCCAGGTGTTATCTGACCTCCAAAACCTGGTAGTGTTCTGGTCACGTGGGATTCCAACCATGAAGAAGGAAGATAGGTCCCTGCAAACAGGAAGTCTGCATCCTAGTGGAAGTGACAGACAACAAAGAAATAAATAAGATAATGATAAGTACTATAAAGAAATGGAAATATCATGAGATAGGGAGTGGACTAGGAATGGCAGGGGGGCAACTTCGGATTAGGGGATAAAGGAAGGCTTCTCTCAGGAGACCTGACAAATGAGAAGGAGGAAGTGGAAAATAGGTGAGGGAAAAGCATTAGGTAAGGGAACAGTGAGTGCAGTGGTTCTGAGCTTGGTATGTTCAGGGAACCAAGGAGTTTAGTAACCAGGGAGAGAGTAGAGTGAGAAGGAGCCAGGGAGGTAGGCAGAAGCCAGATCATGTAGAGCCATATAGGCCTGGTGTAAAACTTGAATTATATTCTAAGTGCAATGGGAGGCCAATTGGGGGATTTTAAGACAGGGAATGACATTCAGACTGTTGACTGAACATATTTCAGTGACTTAAATGTCGGTTTTTCCAGATTCCTCACATAAAGTGCAAATACCCTTGAAGGAGGCAGCATTTTAATTGAAGTCTATTGACCACACTCCCCTTCTCCATTCTTTACAGTACAGGCAGGGTGAAAGCACAGAGTGTCTGACTAGGAGGCTCCAAATGCGGGGAGAATTGCTTTGAAAAGCAAGAATACACAAGCACCTAAGACCAAAAAAAAAAAAAAAAAAAATTGCCAGGGGCAGAGATTGAAAAAAGATTCCTCCAGCATGGTGAGAAGGAGAGATTAACTTTGGAATCAAACAGTGTTAAATTGAAAATCTGGTTTCTCTTTTCTCCTACCTATTAACCTTGGGCAATTTCCATTCTTAGAAAGTCAGTTACAAAAGCACACAGGATGGACATTATGTGCTGTTATGGACTGAATGTGTGTGTTCTCCCAAAATTTATATGTTGAAATCCCACACCTCAATGTGATGGTATTACAGGTGGGGCCTCTGAGAGGTAACTAGGATTAGATGAGGTAATGAGGGTGGAGTCCTCATGAATAGGATTAGTGCCCTTGTATGAGTCACAAGTGAGCTTGCTTCCCTTCTCTGACCTCCACCATGTGAGGAGACAACAAAAAGTGGGCAACCTGCAACCTGGAAAAGAGCCCTCATGAGAATTTAACCATGCTGGTACCCTGATATCAGACTTCCAATCACCATAATTGTAAGAAGTCAATTTCTGTTGTTTATAAGCTACCCAGTCTCTGTTATTTTTGTTATGGCAGCCCAAACTGACTAAGACACTTAGAAATGTACTGAAATTTATCTCAATCATCTTTGTGAATTCCTGAGTTAACTAATGTACTATAGGAGCACATTAGGATTTCATTCAATATCATACAGTATGCCCAGAGCTATGCTAGGTGCTGGGATTTCAAAGATGAATCAGACAGCAATAATATCCACATGCTTCCCTGCACACTTTTTCTCAGAAAGTAATGAAATTTTGGAACCAGTCTTTGGCAAAGAAATTTTCTTAAGTTAAAAATAACAGGATGGATATTTTTGGCAAAGAAATCTTCTTAAGCTAATAACAGGATGGATATTAAAACATTTTAAAATGTCTATGTGAGTCTCCACCAATATGAAAGAGTACTGCTTTTTGGGATATCTTCTTATTCTGAATTAATTAGCAAGGTGAGTTGGAATCCACATCTAGTTCTTGGGGGATTTGGCAAGATGGCAGGAGTTCTGCAGTGTAAATTGTTTACAACTGATGCTAATACCTGCTCATTTGATTTAATGTGTGGTGTGCCATTCAATTGCTCTAGGGGAGGGGGGAAGGGGGGAATTTCTCATAATAGTCAATCTTATCCATAATTGCAATGTCTGCCTGCCAAATAAATTCACAAATATTAAAAAAACAATTGTATGAAACAATGAACTAAGGAACCTGGAGAAAATTTGATACCACATGAACAGGAATGTGGATGAAGAGGCAGAAGCTATAGAGGCTGCTGGAGAGAAGGTGCCCTATTGGAGCTGAGGGTCAAAAGTGAGGAGCAAGTTCCAGGAAGAATTGGAGAAAAAGGAACTGAGGTTAATTCTAAAGAGAAAAGGGGGACTTGCCTGGTGGCACAGTGGTTAAGAATCCACCTGCCAATGCAGGGGACACTGGTTCGATCCCTGGTCTGGGAAGATCCCACATGCCACGGAGCAACTAAGCCCGTGCTCCACAACTACTGAGCCTGCACTCTAGAGCCCGTGAGCGACAACTACTGAAGCCCACACACTCTAGGCCCCGCGTGCTGCAACTACTAAGCCCACATGCTGCAACTACTGATGCCCGCACACCTAGAGCCTGTGCTCCACAACAAGAGAAGCCACCGCAATGAGAAGCCTGTGCACCACAACGAAGAGTAGCCCCCGCTTGCCACAACTAGAGAAAGCTCACATGCAGCAATGAAGATCCAATGCAGCCAAGAATTAAAAAAAAAAAAACAGAGAGAGAGAGAGAGAAAAGGATGTTCTAACAATAACTTTCCAAGAGCTCTCCCATAGATTCCATCTGCCTTTCAGTGCATCACCACAGCTATCCACATCCTTAAAGTAGGAGAAGAATGTTGTTGGGAGGGAACATTCAGGGGCAAATACCACACTGGTTGAATGTCTGAACAACTCTGCCTTTGCTATCTCAAATAAACAAGTGACACCCCAAGCCCTGAATTAAAAATCCCAAACATAATTTGACCACCTCTCCTAAATCACAACCTTGTCTTTGGTCCTAATCTGAGGTAAACAGACTCTCATCCCTCTAGCTCAAGTAACTAGGAACAAAAACAGGTCAGGTCAAAGCCATCTTTCCTTCAAAAGTTGTTTTCCTTAAAAGTTTAAGTTTTCCTTAAAAAGTCAGCTAATGGAGAGGGGGGCCAAAATTTCAAATGTTTTTGTTCCCTCCTAGTTCACTGCTAAATCTATTTTAATTTCAGACCTCTATATGACAAAGTATAATATGACTCAAATCAGTGACACCTTATCAATTGTTACCAAAAAATTACTCAGGTCATGGGCCAGAAGGTGGGACTCTTTGGCCTTGGGTCCACTAACAAAATTCCAAAATGACAAAAGGCTCTTCAAAAACCTGTGGAGTTGATCTTGGTAGCTGTTTCTAAGGAAGTATTTTCCAGTCTAGTGAAACATTGGGATGGAAATGGAAGCCCTTGAAGTATCATTTGTCTTAGGTTAGTTCTCTGGCAAACAGACTCTGAGATGGAGATTTGCAAGCTGGATATGTATTAGAGAGTGACTTAGGAATCAACACCTTCTTTCAGAGTGAAAGAAGTGGGAACCGGTAAGGGGAGAAGCTGAAATTTGTTGCAAACACAAAATAGGCCACCACGCATGTGGAGCTCTGGTGCTGGGATGGTTCTTTAGAGTGGTCCAGTCTAGAGGTGAGCAGGCTGGAACTTTACACTCCCTCATTGACTAGTCATTGGTTGAGGGATGCCTGCAGGAGGGGGCATGACCTTGAATGAGGGTTTTCTTTGGCTGAGGGCAATTCTCAGAGAGTGACTCAACTGAGAGCCATTGGCTGCCACACTCCCAGCACCTAGGGGAATGGATGCCTCAATGCTCTCAGTCAATTGCAGACCTGGGCTGCAAGCCACGGCGTCCATACCATCCGTGGTATGAATGGCCAGCCGCGTGCCTGCATAGTCCAGGCTGGGAGTCCGCCCTCACAGATGTCCTTCACACACTCGAAATTTCTCTCCTGCCTTCTTTCCTTGGATTAGATTCTCTCTTCTAACAGTAGTCTCTGATTACTGACTGTATGTGTTATCCAAACTGATGACAGTTCTTCTGTCCCCACTTTCTTAAGTTTCCCTCGAAGAGGAAAATGCTTCATGATCCAGTGCATGTTGGTTCTCTCATCCTCATTCCTCCATTCAAACTCCATTCAAACAAGAGCACTCACAGGGCTCTTGTTATTGTTGGCACTGCACTCAGCCTGAGAATTGCAAACAGGACCCCAGCCCTGTCCTTGAGGAGCTCACAGTCTATTAGAAGAAAGAGTGAAAACAAATTTCAAAACAGTGTGGTAAGAGCAATGATAAATGTCATGAAAAAAATTTTTTGAGAACCTAAAAGAAGGAATGGCCAAACTCTGCTTGAGGAAATCAGAAAAAGCTTTCCTCTAGAACTGATGTTTGAGCTTGGCTTTGAAAAGTGAGTTGAGCTCTGCCAGACGGGGAGACGGAAGATGGGCATGTGAGGCAGAGCACATGCAGAGGTGTGAGTAGGGTCTAGAGTCATTTAGGTGAAGTTAGGTTAGTTAGAATCTTTTAGGTTTAGCATGGCTTGATCATAGGGTGTAGATGGTCTTGTGTTGAGCTAATAAGTTTGGATTTTATTCTGTAAGAAAAGGGATACTAATCTAATGGAAGTTTTCAAGTTGAGAACGACAGAATCAGATTCATTTATAATTAAAATATCAAATATTAAATAATATTACTTAATATTTTAAAAATAAATATAATGTTAAATAATAATATTAATTTATTAAAATTTGTAGTGGAATTGTGGAAGAAGGATGGGATGAAGGGGGACTTCCAGAAAGGAGGCTAGGCAGAAGACTTGAAAGATTTTTATTATTAAATATTCCAACTATAGAGAATATAATGAATATCTGGTTCATACCACACAGATTCAATAAGCCTTAAACTTTTGAGGATATTTGCTTTAGATCTTTTAAAAAATATGAATTAAAAACTCACAGACACTGTTGAAGCCTCTCTTGTATCTCTCTCCTGGACACATCCCCCTCCCTCTCACTCGGCACCCCCAGGTGACCGGCCTGTGATAGGAGACTCTGGAAACAATTCAGGGGTGAGAATATAAAGGGTAGTTTAAGGCAATGGCAATTAAAAAGATGAGAGAAAGGACTGAGAGACCTTCTAAGGTGTAACTGACAAAATTTGAGGCAAATAGATTAAATGAAGGAGAGGAGGATTATCTTAGTCTGTTCAGGCTGATATAACAAAATACCACAAATTGGCACCTTATAAACAACAGAAATTTATCTCTCACAGTCTGGAGGCTGGAAGTCCAGGATCATGGCAGATTCGGTGTTTGGTAAGAGCCCACTTTCTAGTTCATAGATGGCACCTTCTCACTGTGTCCTCACATGGTGGAAGGGTCTAGGGATCTCTATGAGGTCTCTTTTATAAGGGCACTAATTCCATTCATAAAGGCTCTACCCTCCCAACTTAAACACCTCCCAAAGTCCCCACCTCCTAATACCATCCTCTGTGGGAAATATGATTTCAACATTTGAATTTGGGGAGGGGAGACAGAAACAGTAAGATGATGGTAAGGAAGAAATGAGAAAAAGGCAACTCCTATGGTTTTAGCTTGGGTTACAATTTAGCCAATGATACCATCAGTGAAAATGAAAATGGGTGTGGCAAAGCAGATTTGGAGAAAACAATGATGAGTTTGGCTTCAGGTAGTTCTGGACCTCTAACCAGAAGTTGGGGCTGGAATATCTTCCTGGTGTCCACACATGAATGATGTTCTGAACTTTGGTCACCTGCACCCTGTATCTTCTTGTTTCCAATTTTTTCTTTGTTGTAAACAACATATAGATGTAGCTTCTGAGTAAGTTGATGACTAGAACTGGAATTACAGAGTTACAGGGAAAGGAGCATTTGGCATTCGGGATTTGAACATACCGAAGATGCACAGGAATTCCTCTCATAGCTCACTCTTGCCAGAATCAGCTATTATCATTTTGACAAACATTTGCTAATCTGGTAGGCAAAGAATGGTTCACTTACTGTTGTTTAAATTTGCATGTCTTTGATTATACTGGAAGTTGCACATTTTTCCATATGTTTGTTTACTGCTTTACATTTCTTAGTTTGTGAATCATCTGTTCATGTCCTTTGCCCATTTATCTAGTTTGGTTTTAAATGTTTTCATAATCATCTTTAGGAGTTCTTTATGTAACAAAACTATTAACCCAATGTCATGTGGTTTGCAGATATTTTTTCTTGCCTTTTCATTTCAGTTGTGGTTTTCATTTTTGTTTTATTTACATATATTTCTATACTTATTCTTCTGCTTAAAATCTTTCGCACTCAACTTCTGAACATGGTATGCAAGGCCCTTGGGGGTCTGGCTCCTTGCATCTCTCCCCTGGCAATTCTTCCTACAAAAATACATGTTCTAGACACCATCAACTACCTCTTCCTGCAAATGCAAAGAAGCTCTCTCATACTTCTAAGATTTAATACATCTGCCCAGAATGCCTTTCCTGCCCCCGTCAACCAAGATAATGTCTAGTCCTTTAGAATCCAGCTCAAGCATCACCACCAGGGTAATGTGATGGAGAGGGTCAGTGCATGGACTCTAGAGTGAGAGGTCCTGGGCTGGAGTCCCAGCTCTGCAATTTCCTCACCTGTTAAGTGAGAGTAAAAGTAGTGGTCCCTCAAAACGTTAAATGTAGAGTTACCACATGATCCAGAAATTCCACTCCTACACATATGCTGAAGAGAATTAAAAACATACTTTCTAACAAAAACTTGTACATCAATGTCCATAGCAGCATTATTCATAATATCCAAAAACTAGAAACAACCTAAATGTCCATCAACTGATGACTTGATAAACAAAATCCGATATAGCAATACAATGGAATATTGCTAGGTATAAAAAGGACTGAAGTACAGATACACATAACAACATGGATACACATAACAACATGGATTATGTTAAGTGAAAGAAGCCAGACACAAAAAGACACATATTGTATGATTCCACTTATGTGAAATGTCTAGAACAGGCAAATTCATAGAGAAAGAAAGCAGAGATTAGTGGTTACCAGGAGCTGGGGATGGGGGGAATGGAAGGGGAGGTGACAGTTTCTTTTTGAGGTGATAAAAATGTTTGGAATTAGATAGTGGTAATGGTTAAACAACACTGTGAACATACTAAAAGCCGAATTGTATACCTTAAAGGGTTTAAAATAGCAAATTTTATATTATGTAAAATTTACCTCAATAAAAAAAAAAGCAGTACCTATGCCACAGTGAAATCATGTGACTAAAGGAGAAGATGTGTGTCTGGGGCACAGAGTTCAGTTGGTCTGCTGTGTCAAGCTGACTGGGCACTGGGCATAGGAGATGGATGGCACAGAGTGAGTGTTACCCCGTCTCTCCAGGGCAGAGCTGTGCCCCTCAAACTCCTTTCCATCCTCTAATCCAGCACTTATATGCATCGCAGCCTTTGCTTTACCTGCCCGGGGGCTCCTTATGAAAAGGGTTGAATATGTCCCTGGTGCCCAGCATAGGGTCTAGAATATACCTTTGTTATTGGATCAGTTGAGAGTTTCCCAAGTCTTCAGAGTCAGCTGGAAATGGAGTTGGTCTAAATCCCAGAAACATATGTGTCTGGTAAGTATGAATCAGGAGGATCAACTGGAATCCTAGAATTGAGACAGCTCATAAATATAGTTTTGTAATTCCACCTTTTATTACAGGAGGAAACCAAGACCTAAAAAGTTGTATAATGTACTTAGGCAACATGAAGGGGAGGGAAAGAGGAATGGATTCAAGACACTTGCTGAGGACACCCCCACTCACACCTATAAGACCATGTTATGGACTGAACTGTGTGCCCCCAAAATCATACATCAAAGCCCTAACCCAAATACAGTGTGACTGTATTTGGAGGCTGAGCCTTTAAAGAGGAGTTAAGGTTAAATGAGGTCACAAGGGTGGGGCCGTGATCCAACAGTACTGGTGTCTTATAAAGAAAAGAAAGTGACCCCAGGAATGTGCGTGCACAGGGAAAAGACCAGGTGAGGACACAGGGAGAAGGTGGTATCTGCAAGCCAAGGAGAGGCCTCGGGAGAGACCAGTCCTACCAACACCTTGATCTTGGACTTCCAGCCTCCAAAACAGGATCAATTTCTGTTGTTTAAACATCCAGCCTGTGGTATTAGTAATGGCAGCCTTGGCAAACTAATACAGTCACCGACAGGCTGTTGGATGCCTGCTCAGCGTTATCCTGCCCAAAAGAAGGAAGAAGCCCCAAATGATGGATCAAGGTGAAGGTGAGGGCAAAGGGAATAGAGTCTCCAGACCTTCCTCCCCTATTCCTGTCCTCTGACCCTCTGTCTTTGCCCACATCTGTGACCTCTCTGGCTACAGGAATGTTTCTCCAGCATTACTTAGCAAAAAGAGAGCTGGTTCTGGGAAGAGCCAGGGAGGAGTAAGATGGAACATTTCTGAAGGCCCAAACCAATGTCCTGCCTCATCATTCAGAGCAACATCCTCCTTCTCCCACCCCAGGTGACCTTTTCCTGTAAATAAACCCATGAATGGTTTAAGATACAGGCATTAAACTAAAAAGATCATTTTCTGCTGCAAATTCTCCTTACTGTCTTAGTTACTTTGCATGCCCGAAATTCTTTTATTTTTAGTTAACACATTTTTTTAGAAAACAGAATTAAATGAAAATCCTTGCAGAGCTTGTCCAACTCCTGTAATGCTTAACTACATAAAAATTTCAATGTATTATTTATATCCAGATATGCTGCAGCTGAATTTCACATGTAACTGTTCAGAATCCCAAGTTCCTTAACTGAAAAGAAAAAAAAATCCTCTTCACTGCTACTTGCTTTTTTTCTTTCATCTTTTATTAAAGAGCCTTTTAACACTTTAAACTGTGACCCTCTTACACACAGAGATCCCAAATCAAGTCAACATCTTGCTTTAATTCACAAAAGAATGAAAATCCAACGCATCTGAAAAGTGTTCAACCTGTTTTTTTTTTAACATCTTTATTGGAGTATAATTGCTTTACAATGGTGTTTTAGTTTCTGCTGTATAACAGAGTGAATCTGCTATATGTATACATATATCCACATATCCCCTCCCTCTTGCGTCTCCCTCCCACCCTCCCTATCCCACCCTCCCTACCCCACCCTTCTAGGTGGTCACAAAGCACTGAACTGATCTCCCTGTGCTATGCAGCTCCTTCCCACTAGCTATCTATTTTACATTTGGTAATGTGTATATGTCAATGCTACTCTCTCACTTAGTCCCAGGTTACCCTTCCCCTCCCCATGTCCTCAAGTCCATTCTCTATGTCTGAGTCTTTATTCCTGTCCTGCCCCTAGGTTATAAACACTCTAAGTGGAGGAAAATGCAGAAACAGTCCTGGATTCTGAATAAGTACTCTCCTTGCATTCAGAGGAACAAGAAATGCTTGGCTTCTTCTAATAACATCTATAGTCTGTGAACTTGTACCCTTAAAACCAATTATTTAACTCCTGAGAGTGTGGGGAGACTCAGGGAGAAATCAAATGGATGGATCTGAGCCTCAGAATCTTTAGGCCAGTTATAATCATGGAAGTAGTGATGCTGATGTGAGGCTAACCGACTCAAAAAGAAGCACCAGGATGCAGGAAAGGGAACACACCATGCTGTAAGCAGAGGCAGAGCCAGATTCCAGCAACCAGTGAGCAAGACTGGGGTTGTGAGGGAGGAATCAAGAAATCCTGACCCCCTCCCCCAACCTTCTCTAGGGTTCTCTCCACAGGTCTGTTAATGTTCCAATTGCATCTTGGACAGACTGGCCCTTGCTTTCACAGAGCAAGAGACAGACAGAGGGAGGTGGGGGAGTGAGAGAATCAAAGCCACACTACTTTTGGAGAATGGACTTTGGGGAGAGAATGGGTCCACTAGCAATGCTTCTGACCAGGAGGAAGAAGACCCAAGTCTAGTTCCTCTTTCTGCTCCAGCCATGTGACCTTGTGATGTCACATAATCTCAACAACAATATGAGTCTGTTTTCAGTGAAGGTAGATGATTGTTTGAAGTTCCTTGAATTCTGAGTTCTAGGATTCTAAGAATTTGCATTAAGACCATAGAACACGGGCTTCCCTGGTGGCGCAGTGGTTGAGAATCTGCCTGCCAATGCAGGGGACACGGATTCGAGCCCTGGTCTGGGAAGATCCCACATGCTGCGGAGCGGCTGGGCCCGTGAGCCACAATTACTGAGCCTGCGTGTCTGGAGCCTGTGCTCCACAACAAGAGAGGCCGTGATAGTGAGAGGCCCGCGCACCGTGATGAAGAGTGGCCCCTACTTGCCACAACTAGAGGAAGCCCTCGCACAGAAATGAAGACCCAACACACAGACATAAATAAATAAATAAATAAATAAATAAGAAAGACCATAGAACACTATACTGGGAAGAAACCTGGAAAACTCTTCCCTCTCTCCTCACCAGTCCTGGTGTCCCTCCAGGCCCCAGAAGTTCCAGCCTTCAGAGACAGTTCCCTCCTTAGCCCATGAAGACAAACAGAGAGAGTTGGGCTTGTGAGTAGGCTGAATCTCTGGGGAAAGTCATCACTGTGCTGTCAACTATTCAGAGAACATTTCCTGGAGGAGGAACATTTCCTAGAGAACATTTCCTGGAGGAGCAGACAGCTGGAGCACTTTCAGTAAAGGTGAATGAAAAAAGCTGAGAAGCTGCAGAAAAGCCTGAAGCTCTCAGGGGCTAAAGGGAGAGGACTTTGTTCACAGAAAGTATAGAGGCAAAGGGGATAGACACCAGCTCTAGGCCCATGGGTTTACCCAGGAACTGTCCTCGTGTGGCTGGGCTGGGTGCACAGAGAAGATGCTCAGTGCCAGGGTGGGACACTATTCCCAAAGGAAGGGGGAAGACTTAGGTGTTTCACCCCCACGGTTCAGAGGAAGAAGGGAAAAGAGGGCTGGAAAGAGACCTTCCTGAATCATCAGAGATCATGGGTAGAGGGCAGTGAGAAGACCCTATAGCCATAAATCCTCCTCTAATAATACAACACTCATCTAATAGCTCATATCTGTTATGCGATTATATGTTAAGCAACATACTAAGCACTTTACGTTTGTTATCTCATTTTTTCTTCACAAAACTCCCGAGACATAGATATCATTACTGCATATTTTAGATGAGAACCTGGAGGCATGGACGACTCAGTAACTTGAGCAAAGCAACACAGTTAGGAAACTGCCAGGCAGGGGTTTGATCCCACAAGATCAAAAAGAACTTGGGTTTTAATCCTTTTAAAGATTCCCTAAACTTAGTATTGTTGTTACCTCCTGAAAATAAAAGTGTGTGGGTATCTGTCTGAAGAAGCTGGAAGGTGGGAGCTGAAGAGGTGCTGCCTTCAGGCAGCCTCCAGGTAAATGTGAGGCAGTGAGGGAAGCCCTCGGGAGAGAATCCAGACGTTGGGGCAGGAGGCGTATTTGCACTGCCTGAAAGCTGTGTCCACAGCACCCTTTTCCACAGAATAAAATGGCAGAGAAACACTGTTTATCACTGGGCTGCTGTAACATACTAAGCCTGCGAATTTGGGGGTTGGTTCAGTCCTGGTTTGTTACGGACTGAATGTTTCTGTCCCCCAAAATCCATATGTTGAAGCCTTAACCCGCAAATGCAATGGTATTAGAAAGGGGTCTTTGTAGGTAACTATGTTTAGATTAAGTCATGATGGTAGAGCCCTCATGATGGAATTAGACGCTTAGAAGAAGAGGAAGAGAAAAGGAAGCCACCTCTGTCTCCACATGTGCACAAAGAGGAGGTCGGGGAGCGAGAGGAGAGCTGTCTGCAAGCCAGGATGAGGGCCCTCACCAACAACGGAATCTGCACCTTGATCTTGGACTAGAATTCTAGCCTCCAGAACTGTGAGAAATAAACGTCTGTTGTTTAAGCCACCCAGTCTGTGGTGTTTTGTCATGGCAGCCTGAGCTGACTAGGAGAGGACTTTTGGCTGCAAGCAACAAAAACAAAGGGAATCTGTTGAGGATATCAAGGCACTGGTGGAATCCATGGAGCAGTGGTTATGGGAAAAGGCAAGAAACAAGAGGGCGCCAGAACGTCAGGAGATGGGCATTGGGAAGCCCGGTGCCTTTTCACACCTGAACAGCCTGAGTGGGACACCAACCATCCCCTCTGTTCCTGTGTCTCGGCCTCTGTGCACCAGTGTCAAATCAAATCTCAGAAACAGAGTTTTGAGTGAAGTAAAAAGAAGAGCTTTATTGCTTTGCCAGGCAAAAGGGACACAGTGGGCTCAGGACCTCAAAAACTGTGTGTCCCAACCCAGGGGGATTTGGTGAGGAGTTTTATAACAGTGGTTCAAGGGCTGGGTTGCTGATAAGGATCAGGTTGTGTGCAGCGCCTGCATTCTTTTAATCTGGCCTCAGGTGGTATCCTGATGAGCTTCTGTGGCTCCTTTAATCTGGCCTCAGGTGGTCTCCTGATGAGCTTCTGTGGTTCTCAAGGTTATCAAGCTGTGACCTTCTCTCTGGAATGAAGAATGCTTCATCAAGTAGTTAACATCTTCCATTTGTTGGGGACTTTAGTTCTGCAGAAGAGCTCAAAGATATTGTTATGTGTATCCCTTGAGGCAGAACCAGGACCCTGCCCCAAGGCTGCACTATTGTTTCTTGACTGCTCCTCCCTTGTCTCTGCATCCCCTCCCTTCGCTGATTAGCGACTATTTAAGCCTGCCCTTTGGCACTCAGGGAAGGTCATGGAGGCTGAAGCCTATACCCTACAAACAAGAAACGGGGCACACAGAAAGCCTTTCATGCCCAGGAACCCCCTAGGGTCCTGCTCAGTCTCACTCCCCCCTTTTCTTTGATACTTCTCAATCTTGAGGAAAACAGGTGTTGGACAAGAAAGGGAATAATTGTTTTGGATAGAGATGTTAATCATAAACTCAGCAGAGGAACTTGGTTTTAGGGGGACTTGGTTTTAATCTCCACTTCTGTTTTATCTTTCCCCAAGTCTTTCAGGGAATGGAGCTATGACTGTTCTGGCTACTTCCTGCTGAAATAGGGTGTAGTCCTGCCTCAGTTTGGGGGGAATGGATACTGAATTAGAAATATTTGAGTTCCAAGTTATGGATCTTGGTCTTGTATGATTAAGATCTCAATCCCTTAGTCTGCCATTTTGGTGCCACAGATCCAGTTAGAAGTAGGAGGAGTGACAACTGGAACTTTAATAGACAAAATAGATCTCATTCCCTGAGGAATTCAGAAGAATAAGCCTGAAACTCAGTCTGGACCTGACACTTCAGGGAGACTTGTTGTCGCCAGTTGTCTAATTTTACCTAAGTATGTTTTAACTTCTGATGTAGCATTAACATATACATAACAGGAGCTATTGGCGACTACAGATATGTCTCCTCTTTCTGTTAATATCTGGTCTAAAGCAATTTCATTGTCTAAAAATGTTAAGAGTTACAAGAGGAGACTTTGAAAACATAAGGTTGCAGCTACCAGCTGCCAGCAGACACTGTTTGGGAATTGCTAGTGGCATCCCAAGTCTGACATAGCTCAGAAAATTCAAGTTTTCAGCAATACAAGAATGAGTCTGAAATAACATCCACAATGGTCACTTAGTTTTACCTTAGATGTCTGAACCATAGTTACTCCTTTTTGACTTTCAAGTGCATTCCCCTCCTCAGTAGCCAAAGTAGATGTACAATGCATGTCCAAAAGGCCACAAAACAGGCTGCTTTGGTTAGTAAAATCTAAGTTAAACCATATATAAGCCACAGTGACTTCCCCATACTTCAATATGCTCAGATTTTTTTTATTTTTTTCTCATCATTTCCCTTTTTGATTGCAAGTGTTTCAGTAGAAAACACTGATGGTTAAAATATCTGTCCCTCAATGCCAGGGTGATTCAGCTGTTTGCCCCAGGTATAGATCATGTCCCCTGATGCTAGGCCTCCTTTATATTTGCCTAGTTAATCCACGTTGGGGGAAAACTGATCAGGTATCATGAACAAGCTCAGAGGTATGTTAATGAGAAAAGGCTTTATAGGCCATACATTTTATCATTTATATCCAATTGTCACACAAGCATTGTACATGTGCTTTTAGCAGTAGACCTCAAGCAAACAGTGATATGTCATGAGTAATTACACTCTGATAACTTTACTAGGTAATTTTCCTACCCTCCTGAACATCAGGGCAAAAGTATGGCTAACACAATAACTTTCATAAATGCAGACTTCTACTAGCAGAACTAGAATTTCATATCTGTTGAAACATAAACTTTTTCTCTAAAATTACCCTCCTCTCCATCAAACACAGTCAAACCAAGGCTAATTTTTTTCCAAAATAATTCTGGTCCATTGACTACATAGGCTCCTCCTTATTGACTCTGGTGTAATTCCTCAGAAGAAATCTCAAACTAAATTCCTGAAAGGCCTCTCAAGGACAGGAAAGCCATGCCAAAGGCCTCCCATCAGATTCTGCCTTGGTGGATTTCTCTTTTCTAAAAGTCCCCAAAATATCAAGATTCCTGCACATGTCAGGAGACAGTCTTTCCCATTCACCTGATAAGGTTACTCAGAACCCAAGAGTCTCCAATTTCTGGAGCAACCAGACAGAGAGAAAATAAAAATATTTCAACTTTACCTACAGAGGTGTAATTTATCCAATTTCTCTAAGTCATAAGTAGCTTGAAGAGAAGAGCTTCCCTATGTCTGGAAAACACAGATCCAAACAAGTAATATTCCATACAAAAAACCCACAAATATTATAACCATATTCACCAGTTCACTCAGTAACTAATCTTTTTGTTATCTGCTTTATGAAGCCATCAGTTTTCTCATTAGGTTTTTTTTCTTTAATGTTTGCTTGTGTATTTATTTATTTATTTATTTATTTATTTATTTATTTATTTATGGCTGCATTGTGTCTTAGTTGCGGCACGTGGGAGTTTTTGTTGCAGCGCACAGGCTCTTCATGTTGGCATGCAGGCTTCTCTCTAGTTGCGGCACATAGGCTTAGTTGCCCCACAGCATGTAGGATCTTAGTTCCCTGACCAGGGATTGAACCCGCGTCCCCTGCATTGGAAGGCAGATTCTTAACCACTGGACCACCAGGGAAGTCCCCTCCCATTAGGTTTTTATAATTTTTTTTTACCCAGCTCAGCAGTATTGTCTGAAATTTATCAGAGACTTTTACTTCTCAAAAGGTCCTTCCCATGAACATTTTTTTTTTAGACAGTAAACATTGTCTATTTTTGCTTCTTTCCAATAGAATACATTTGATCACATTTTTTTTATACAGCAGGTTCTTATTAGTCATCAATATTATACACATCAGTGTATACATGTCAATCCCAATCGCCCAATTCAGCACACCACCACCACCACCTCCCACGGCTTTTCCCCCTTGGTGTCCATACGTTTGTTCTCTACATCTGTGTCTCAATTTCTGCCCTGAAAACCAGTTCATCTGTACCACTTTTCTAGGTTCCACATATATGCGTTAATATACAATATTTGTTTTTCTCTTTCTGACTTACTTCACTCTGTATGACAGTCTCTAGATACATCCACGTCTCAACAAATGACTCAATTTCGTTCCTTTTTATGGCTGAGTAATATTCCATTTATATATGTACCACAACTTCTTTATCCATTTGTCTGTCGATGGGCATTTAGGTTGTTCCATGACCAGGCAATTGTAAATAGTGCTGCAATGAACACTGGGGTGCATGTGTCTTTTTGAATTATGGTTTTCTCTGGGTATATGCCCAGTAGTGGGATTGCTGGATCATATGGTAATTCTATTTTTAGTTTCTTAAGGAACCTCCATACTGTTCTCCATAGTGGCTGTATCAGTTTACATTCCCACCAACAGTGCAAGAGGGTTCCCTTTTCTCCACACCCTCTCAGGCATTTGTTGTTTGTAGATTTTCTGATGATGCCCATTCTAACTGGTGTGAGGTGATACCTCATTGTAGTTTTGATTTGCATTTCTCTAATAATTAGTGATGTTGAGCAGCTTTTCATGTGCTTCTTGGCCATCAGTATGTCTTCTTTGGAGAAATGTCTATTTAGGTCTTCTGCCCATTTTTGGATTGGGTTGTTTGTTTCTTTAATATCAAGCTGCATGAGCTGTTTATATATTTTGGAGATTAATCCTTTGTCCATTGATTCGTTTGCAAATGTTTTCTCCCATTCTGAGGGTTGTCTTCTCACCTTGTTTATGGTTTCCTTTGCTGTGCAAAAGCTTTTAAGTTTCATTAGATCCCATTTGTTTATTTTTCTTTTTGCTTGCATTACTCTAGGAGGTGGATCAAAAAAGATCTTGCTGTGATTTATGTCAAAGAGTGTTCTGCCTATGTTTTCCTCTAAGAGTTTTATAGTGTCCGGTCTTCCATTTAGGTCTCGAATCCATTTTGAGTTTATTTTTGTGTATGGTGTTAGGGAATGTTCTAATTTCATTCTTTTACATGTAGCTGTCCAATTTTCCCAGCACCACTTATTCAAGAGACTGTCTTTTCTCCATTGCATATCCTTGCCTCCTTTGTCATAGATTAGTTGACCATAGGTGAGTGGGTTTACCTCTGGGCTTTCTATCTTGTTCCATCGATCTATGTTTCTGTTTTTGTGCCAGTACCATATTGTCTTGATTACTGTAGCTTTGTAGTATAGCCTGAAGTCAGAGAGTCTGATTCCTCCAGCTCTGTTTTTTTCCCTCAAGACTGCTTTGGCTATTCAGGGTCTTTTGTGTCTCCATACAAATTTTAAAATTTTTTGTTCTAGTTCTGTAAAAAATGCCATTGGTAATTTGATATGGATTGCATTGAATCTGTAGATTGCTTTGGGCAGTATGGTCATTTTCACAATATTGATTCTTCCAATCCAAGAACATGGTATATCTCTCCATCTGTTTGTATCATCTTTAATTTCTTTCATCGGTGTCTTATAGTTTTCTGCATACAGGTCTTTTGTCTCCCTAGGTAGGTTTATTCCTAGGTATTTTATTCTTTTTGTTGCAATGGTAAATGGGAGTGTTTCCATAATTTCTCTTTCAGATTTTTCATCATTAGTGTATAGGAATGCAAGAGATTTCTGTGCATTAATTTTATATCCTGCAACTTTACCAAATTCACTGATGAGCTCTAGTAGTTTTCTGGTGGCATCTTTAGGATTCTTTATGTATAGTATCATGTCATTTGTGAACAGTGACAGTTTTACTTCTTCTTTTCCAATTTGTATTCCTTTTGTTTCTTTTTCTTCTCTGATTGCCGTGGCTAGGACTTCCAAACCTATGTTGAATAATAGCAGTGAGAGTGGACATCCTTGTCTTGTTCCTGATCTTAGAGGAAATGCTTTCAGTTTTTCACCATTGAGAATGATGTTTGCTGTGGGTTTGTCATATATGGCCTTTATTATGTTGCAGTAGGTTCCCTCTATGCCCACTTTCTGGAGAGTTTTTATCATAAATGGGAGTTTGAATTTTGTCCAAAGCCTTTTCTGCATCTATTGAGATGATCATATGGTTTTTATTCTTCAATTTGTTAATATGGTGTATCACATTGATTGATTTGCGTATATTGAAGAATCCTTGAGTATATTGCATATATTTGCATATATTGAAGACTCGCTGCACTTCCTGGACTTGGGTGGTTATTTCCTTTCCCATGTTAGGGAAGTTTTCCACTATAATCTCTTCAAATATTTTCTCGGGTCCTTTCTCTCTCTCTTCTCCTTCTGGGACCCCTATAATGCGAATGTTGTTGCATTTAATGTTGTCCCAGAGGTCTCTTAGACTGTCTTCATTTCTTTTCATTCTTTTTTCTTTAGTCTGTTCCTCAGCAGTGAATTCCACCATTCTGTCTTCCAGGTCACTTATCCATTCTTCTGCCTCAGTTATTCTGCTATTGATTCCTTCTAGTGTAGTTTTCATGTCAGTTATTGTATTGGTCATCTCTGTTTGTTTGTTCTTTAATTCTTCTAGGTCTTTGTTAAACACTTCTTGCATCTTCTCGATCTTTGCCTCCATTGTTTTTCCGAGGTCCTGGATCATCTTCACTATCATTATTCTGAATCTTTTTCTGGAAGGTTGCCTATCTCCACTTCATTTAGTTGTTTTTCTTGGGTTTTATCTTGTTCCTTCATCTGGTACATAGCCTTTTCGTCTTGTCTATCTTTCTGTAAATGTGGGTTTTGTTCCACAGGCTGCAGGATTGTAGTTCTTTTTGCTCCTGCTGTCTGCCCTCTGGTGGATGAGGATATCCCCATGAACATTTTTGAAGATGAAGTACTTTTGCAAAAGCACAAGAGTACCACAATAATTGTCTATAAATGACAGAAAGACTTAAAAGGGCAAAGTTAAACATCTGATTACGATGTAATCAGTAAAGAAACTTGGTTACAGTAACCCGAATTATGACTTGGTAGCATTTTCAGAACATACCAGATTTGTAGGAATTACTCACTTGACAATGCTTCCCATGTAATTTAACATACCAAGTAATCCTGGTTAATTTAGTATTTCTCTGAGACGCCTCGTTTCCTCTGAAGAATCTCAAAGTTGGCTGGAGGTCAGAAGAACTTTTAGAATCAGCCAAACAATACTTATTTACTAAGGCAAATACAGATCACTTAAAGACAAAGGAACTCACAAGCTGTTATCAAAAGCAGTATTCCAAGAAGACTTTGGAGGGAGAAACCAAATTCAGTCTTGTCCCAGCCCATTCCCAACAAAATCCATTTACTCAACTAAATTTTGTTTTCCTTTTCCACAGACCTTCTACAGCTTTCTATATCCATATTATTTTGCTCTTTTCTTTTCCATTCAGAAACAACCAGAGTCACTCAGAGGGCTGAATGAACAGAGTTGTGATGGTTAACCTTATGCATCAACTTGTGGGCCACGGGGTGCCCAGACATTTGGTCAAAATTATTCTGGTTGTTTCTATGAGGGTGCTTCTGGGTGAGATTAACATTTAAATTGGCAGACCGAGTAAAGCAGATTGACCTCCTTAATGTGGGTGGCCTCCTCAAGTCAGCTGAGGGTCTGAATAGAACAAAAAGGCTGATTCTTCCTCCATTAAGAGAAAATTCCTTCTACCTGGTTGCCTTCAGACTGGTACATTGTTTTGTTCCAGCCTTTGGACTTGAACTAAAACACTGGCTCTTCCTGGGTCTTGAGTCTGCTGGCCTTTGGACTAGAACTACACCATCTGCTCTCCTGGTCTCAAGCCTCTGAATTTAGACTGAACTAAACTATCATCATCTCTCCTGGGTTTCCAGTTTTACAACTCACCCTGCAGATCTTGGGACTTGCCAGCTTCCGTAATCATGTAACTAATTCTTTGGAATCCCTCTCTCTCTATGTCTCTCTGTCTCTGTCTGTCTCCCTTTCTTTCTCTCTGCCTCTCTCTGTCTTTCCCTGTCTCTCTCTGTCTCTCTGTCTCTCTGTCTCTCTGTCTCTCTCTCCCCCATCCCACATCTAATTCATCAGCAAATATGTTGGCTTTGTCTTCAAGATCCATCCATACTACAAACATGTCTCATCACAACTACTGCTGTCTCCCCTGAGTTACTGCACTAGGCTCCTGATTGGTTTCCCTGCTTTTTCTGCTTTTGGTCCCCTTCATGCGGTCCTCCATAAAAGAGCAATCCCCTGCTGTGTCTTTTTTCCAATAATAACTAGTTCTCCAATTCTCTGACACCAACTGGATGTCCTACAATTTTATTCAATTCTGACACTAACTACCCAGCGTTAACACAGACCCAACAAGATAAGGTTTCAGTCCCACAAGACTATTCCCACTTCAGAAACCATCTACAAATGGGGTCCCCAGGCTAGCTGCATGTCTGCCCAGCCAATTACAAACTCAAAGGTTCCCATGACCCACCCACCCCTTCGTGTTTGATAACTGGCTAGAATGACTCACAGAACTCAGGAAAGCACTAGACTTACTGAAACCGAGCAGAACCCTGTGGGGATCCTGGGCATGGAAGCCTTTTCATGTCCCTCATTTCTTGTTTGTAGGGAACAGACTCCAGCCCCATAACCTTCCCTGAGTTCCATAGGGCAGATTCGAACAGTTGCTAATCAGGGAAGGGAGGGGATGCAGAGACAAGGGAGGAACAGCCAAGAAACAATAGTGCAGCCTTGGGGCAGAGTCCTGGTTCCACCTCAAGGGATACACTTAACAATATCTTTGAGCTCTTTACAGAACTAAAACCCACAACAAGTGGAAGATATTAGCATTCTTCATTCCAGAGAAGCCCACCAGAGGCCAGATTAATGGAACCAGAGAAGCTCATCAAGATATTACCTGAGACCAGATTAAAGGAGTATAGGTCCTGCACACACCCTAATCTTATCAGCAACCCCACCCTTGAATCATTGTTATAAAACTCCTCACCAAATCCTCCCAGGTTGAGACACAGAGTATTTGAGGGTCACGAGCCCACTCTGTCCCCCTTTGCCTGGCAAAGCAATAAAGATATTCTTTTCTACTTCACCCAAAACTCTGTCTCTGAGATTTGATTTGGCACTGGTGCACAAAGGCCAAGTTTTCAGTATCATTACTAGTGCAGTTTTATTACAAAGGATACAAATGGAAAAGATGGATAGGACAAGGTATTGGGGGGGTGGGAGGTGGAGTGGCACAGAGGTTCCATGCTCTGCCCAGGCACTCCACCTTCTCAGCACATCAGTGTGATCACCAACCTGGAAGCTCCCCTAGGCAAAATGTTTCAGAGTTTTAATAAAGTTTTCATTATGTGGGCATGATGGATTAAGTTAATGACCATTGGTGAATAAACTCATTCTCCAACCCCAGTCCCCTCCCCAGAGATGGAGGGAGTAGGAAGGTGAGGCTAGAATTTCTAACCATCTAGTCATGTGGGTGTGACCAGCCCCCATCCTGAAGCTATCTAGCCACCCCTCCCTCACCCTCACCCTCACCTCTACCACGAGTGAGTCATCTCATTAGCATACAAAAGACATTCCTATCACTCAGGAAATTCCAAGGATTTTAAGAGAAAAAGAACAAATATATTTTTTATTAGAGCTACATCATGTTACAACTCTATTCAAAATCCTCATTTCTTTCAGAATAAAAGCAAAAGTTCCCACAATGACCCACATAACAATATATTCTGGCCTTACTGTCCTTCCCTTAACTAATTCCCTTTTATCCACAAAGGCCTCAGATATGCTAGGCAGGTTCCTACTACAAGCTGCTGCACAGTTGCTGTTTCCTTTGACCAGAAGGTTCTTTTCTCAAACATCACCTGAGTCATGAAGTCTCATCTGTCTTCCTTATTTAAATTGTGACTCTCTTCCAGCACTCCAAATTCCCCTTTGATGTTCTATTTTCTTCCAAAACACATATTACTAGTTGCATACTATATGTCCTAATTTGCTTATTATCTGACTCCCCCCACTAGAATGCATTTATTTCTCCTTGTAGTTCTATCAGTTTTGCTCATGTATTTTGATGCTTTGTTGTTAGGCTCATACACATTAAGGATTGTTATATCTTCTTGGAGAATTTTCCCCTGTATCATTACATAATATATCTCTTTCTCCCCAATAGTTTTCCTTGTTCTGAAGTCTGCTTCCTTTGAAATTAGTATAGCTGCTCCAGCTTTCTTTTGAATAGAGTGTTAGGTATGTCTTCTCCACTCCTTTACTTTTTTCCCTTCTTTTTGATGTGGTAAAAATCACAACATAAAATTTACCATCTTAACCATTTTTAAATATACAGTTCAGTAGTGTTAAATATATTCACATTGTTGTGCAATAGATCTCCAGAAATTTTTCATTTTGCAAAACTGAAACTAAACTGAGAAGGACCCTGTGGGTCTCCTGGGCATGGAAGCCTTTCTGTGTCCCCCATTTCTTGTAGGGAACAGACTCCAGCCTCCATGACCTTCCCTGAGTTCCAAAGGGCAGATTCGAACAGTTGTTGATTGGGGAAGGGACGGAATGCCAGAGACAAGGGAGGAGCAGCCAAGAAAAGATAGTGCAGCCTTGGGGCGGGGTCCTGGTTCTGTCTCAAGGGATACACATAACAATGCCTTTAAGTTCTTTATAGAATTAAAACCCAAAAAATGAAAGAAGTCAGCATTTTTCATACTAGAGAAGATCAACTGAGGGAATTCCCTGGCAGTCTGGGGGTTGAGACTCCATGCTTTCACTGCTGAAGGCCTGGGTTCAATCCCTGGTCAGGGAACTAAGATCCTGAAAGCTGCATGGAGCAGCCAAAAAAAAATTTTTTAAGACCACCTGAGGCCAGGCTAAAGGAACCAGAGAAACTCATCAAGAAGGTAACCTGAGACCAGATTAGAGGAGTGCAGGCCCTGCACACACCCTAATCTTATCAGCAACTCCACCCTTGAACTGTTGTTATAAAACTCCTCAGCAAATCTTCTCAGGTTTAGACACATAGGTATGAGGGACAGGAGTTCACTGTGTCCCCCTTTGCCTGGCAAAACAATAAAGCTATTCTTTTTTACTTCACCCAAAACTCTGTCTCTGAGACTCGATTCAGCACCAGTGCACAGAGGCTAAGCTCTCAGCATCAAAACTCCATACCCATTAAACAAAAATTCCTCATCCCCCATTCCCAGTCCTGGTGAAACAGGAGGGAAGGGAGCAGGGCACAACCTTTAAGAGAATGAGATAGCTGTTCAGGATACAACATAAATGGTTAGAATCAATTAGGCCCAAGATGGCAGAAGAATCGACTTCCTGTAGACCTTGAGCCTCATTATACTCTCTTTGTAATACATTATCATACGCTAAGTGACACACCCACAGGTGTCATGACAGTTCCAAGGTCAACCATAAAAGACCAAAAATTGGGTCATGTCCCAATTCCTGGAAATCTCCATCCCTTCTCCAAAATAGTTGAATAAGCTTCCCACTCATTATTCTATGAAATTACCCAGCCCATAAAAACTAACCACCCTATATTTTGGGGCCTCTTGCCATCTGAGATGGCCTACACTCTGTCTATGGAGTGTGTATCTCTCTCAATAAATCTACTTCTTACCTATCATTTTGTCTCTCACTGAATTCTTTCTGTGATGAGACATAAAGAACCTGAGCTTCATTAAGTCCTTAGACCAGGTGTGTGATTTCAATTAAAAGACAGTGGGTTCAAGTCCCAATCTGGGTTTTGGTTGGGTTCGAGTCCCAGGCCGTGGTTTCAAGTCCCATCTGAAGTGTGCAGTTTCACTGATAACTATCATTCTACCTTCTGTTTCTATGAGTTTGACTCTTTTAAATACCTTATATAAGTGGAATCAGAAAGTATTTGTCTTTTTGTGACTAGCTTATTTCACTTAGCATTATGTCCTCAAGGTTCACCTATATTGTAGCATGTGACAAGATATCCTTTTTTTTTTTTTTTTTAAATGGGTTTTTATTTATTTATTTATTTATTTTTGGCTGTGCTGGGTCTTCGTTTCTTTGTGAGGGCTTTCTCCAGTTGCGGCGAGCGGGGGCCACTCCTCATCGCGGTGCGCAGGCCTCTCACTATGGCGGCCTCTCTTTTTGTGGAGCACAGGCTCCAGACGCGCAGGCTCAGTAGTTGTGGCTCACGGGCCCAGTTGCTCCGCGGCATGTGGGATCCTCCCAGACCAGGGCTCGAACCCGTGTCCCCTGCATTGGCAGGCAGACTCTCAACCACTGCGCCACCAGGGAAGCCCCAAGATATCTTTTTTTAAGGATGAATAATATTCCATTGTGTGTATATGTCTCATTTTGTTTATCTGTTGATTATTTCATTATTTTTCATACTATTATAAATAGAATTGATTTCTTAATTTCCTTTTCTGATTGTTCATTATTAGTGTACAGATACACAACTGATTTTTATGTGCTGATTTTGTATCCTGCAACTTTGCTGAATGTATTTATTAGTTCTAATGGGTTCTTTATGGCATCTTTAGAGTTTTCTACATAGAAGGTCATGTCATCTGTGAACAGAGACAACTTTACTTCTTCCTTTCCAACTTGGATGACTTTTTTTCCTTTTTCTTGACTAATTGCTCTGGCCAGGACTCCAACACTATGTTGAATACAAGTGGCAAGAGTGAGCATCATTGTCTTGTTTCTGATCCTAGAGGAAAAGTTTTCAGTCTTTTACCATTGAATATGATGTTACCTGTAGGTTTTTATACATGGTCCATTCCTTTATTTTTAACCTATTTGTGCTTTTATATTTATTTATTTAGTTTTTAACATCTTTATTGGAGTATAATTGCTTTACAATGGCGTGTTAGTTTCTGCTTTATAACAAAGTGAATCAGCTATACACATACATATATCCCCATATCTCCTCCCTCTTGCATCTCCCTCCCATCCTCCCTATCCCACCCCTCTAGGTGGTCACAAAGCACCGAGCTGATCTTATATTTAAAATAACTTTTTTTGTAGACAACATATAGTTGGGTGGTGGTTTTTTATCCATTCTGGTAGTCTATGTCTTTTACTTGTATATTTAGACAATTCACATTTAAAGTGACTATTGAGATAGTTTGATTAATGTCTACTATATGTCTAACTTTTCTATTTGTTACACTTGCTCTTCATTTCTTTTTTTGGTCTTCCACTTTTTCTGCCTTTCATGATTTTAACTGAGCATTTTATATAATTCCATTTTATCTCCTCTATTAGCCTGAAAAAAGTTCTCTCTGGATATAGGATTCTGGGTAGAATTTTCTTTTCTTTCAGCACTTGAAAAATATTGTGCCACTCCTTTCTGACCTGCATTATTTTAGAAAACGGCTGTCATTCTAATTTTTTCCTTATGTGTAAGGTGTCATTTTTTCCTCTGACATTCAAGAGTTTTCGTCTTTAATTTTCAGAAGTTTAATTCTGGTGTGTCTTGGCATGGATTTTGTTGGATTTATTCTTTGGGGGGTTTGTTCAGCTTCTTTCATATGTGGGTTTATATCTCTTGCCAAATTTGGGAAGTTTTCAGTTATTATTTCTTCAGTTCCTTTTTCAGCCATGCTCTTTTTCTCCCTCCTTTGGAAACTCTGGTGACACAAATGTTAAATCTTTTGTTATAGTCTCATAGATCTCTGAGCCTCTGTGCAATTATTTTCACTTTATTTTCTTTCAATCTATTGTTTAGATTGAGCATTTTCTATTGTTCTATCTTTACTTATTCTCTCTGTTCCTTCCATTCTGCCATTGATCCCATACACTGAGATTTTCACATTTTCCAGTTCTAAAATTTGCATTTAGTTATTTTTTATATTTCCTATTTCTTTGCTGATACTTTCTATTTTTCTCTATTAAATAATTCATAATGAATTCATAATTGCTCTTTGAAGCATTTTTATCTGGCTGCTTTAAAATATTTCTCAGGTAATTCTAAAATTTCTGTCTTTTTGGTGTTGACTTGTGTTGATTGTATTTTCATTCAGTTTGAGCTCTTTCTGGTTCTTCTTGGTATGATGAGTAATTTTTTACTGAAAATTATGAAACTCAGGATATTATATTTTTTTTAATTTAGTTGGATTTTTCTGACACTGCTCTGGCAGGACGAGTACAGACAGTGCCTTTTTATAACCAGTTGGGAAAAGAAGTCTAGGTTCCCCTCTCAGCCTCCACTGACACCTGTGCATTGAGGATTCCTCATTACTGCTGAGTGGGGTGGGAGTTCCAGCTCCCTATGTGGTCTCCATTGACACTGAAGTAAGAGTAGCTTCATTACCACTGGGCTATAGTGAAAGTCCTGACTCTCCACTATTCCTGCTTTGACACCTCCCAATGGGAAGAAAAGGGGAGCCTCATAACTGCTGGGTGGCATGCAAGTCCATGTTTCCCACATGGTGTCCACTGGTACCACAGGAATTAGATCTTATTACCTGCTAGCAGGTATGAAGTCCCATATCCCTACCTGGCCTTCCCTGACACCACCTCTTTGGAGGTAGTGTTGGGATACCTCTTTACAGCCTCATGATGGTGGAAGTCTAGGTTCCCCACTAGGACTTTGAAGGCATGGGTGGGGATAAGAGCCATAATTTTTTCCATGTTTTTTGGCTGGAGTAGAGCAGTTACTGCCTAAGTTCCTTCTATCTTGCTTGGCTGCTCTTGTCTGGGACCTTTGTTGGGACTTTTTTGGTCTACACTCATTTTTATTTCCAGGTCACCAGCTTCTTCATCTCCAAGTCTGGGATATATGAGGCCAAAGGAAACCTCAGAGAACTCATCATCATGTTATTCATTAGGTCCAGCGGTCCCTAGCCAGTCTACCTTCCTCACTTTATGTGTCTGAGGCTTCTTGTGTTTGTTTTATATATAATGTTCAGGGATTAGTTATACCTTGAAAGGAGAATAGAGATAAGTACATCTATTCCATCTTCCCAGAAGTGGAAGAACCACTTTTGCCCATTTTTAAACATTGGTGTTTTTTTTTATTATTGAGTTGTGAGAGTTCTTTATATTTTCTGGATAAGTGTCCTTTTTTCATATTTTTCATTGCAAATATTTTCATTCAATCTCTGGCTTACCTTAGAGTTTTCTTAAGGGTATCTTTTGAAGAGTGAATGGTTTTAAGTGTGATAAAGTTCAATATATGATTTTAGTGTTTTTTGTGTCATAGTTAAGAAAATTTCCCAAGGTAATTAAGATTTCATTTTAGGTTTTCTTCCAAAAGTTCATTGTAGATTTTATATTTTGGTCTATAATCCATTTTGTGTTATGATCCATTTTTATGTATTTGATCTGATATGAGGTAAAGTTTGAAGATCTCCCCTGCCCCGTGAGGATATCCAATTCTTCCAGCACCTTTTGTGAGAAATTAAGTAGCCATACATATGGGGTCTATCTGGACTCTGTTCTGTTCCACTCTTCTTTGTATCTGTCTTTAGGTCAGTACCATGCCATTTTGATTCCTAAAGCTTTATAATAAGTCTGGAAATCAGGTAATGAAAGTCCTCTCCCTTTGTTATTTTCTTCAAATAATTTTGGTTCTTTTAGGCACTTTGCATTTTGAGATGAGCTTTTTTTTAACTCAAAAATATTTTTTTTCTAGTAAGAAATATGTAACACAAAATTTGCCATTTAACCATTTTTAAGTGTACAGTTCAGTGTCATCAAGTATATTATAATGTTATACAACCATCACCACTAATCTATTAAGTCAGTTTGTCTATTTCCACAAATAAAGCCTGTGGGTTTTGATTGTGATTGCATTGAATCTGTAGATCAATTTGGGAAGAAATTGATGTCCTAATAATATTGTCTTCCAGTGCATGAGCCTGGTATATCATTCTATTTATTTTTGTCGGCAATATTTTGTAGTTTTCAGTACACAGGTTTTGCACATCATTTGTCAATTTTGTCCTTAAGTTTTTACATATATTTTGATATTTTAAATGGTATCATTTTTTAAATTTCATTTTGATTGTTTATTATAAATATATGGAAATATATTGATTTTGCCATATGATCTTGTACCCTGCAACTTTGCTAAACTCATTTATTTGTTCTAATAGTTTTTTGGTAGATTCCTTAGGATTGCCTGCATAGATGATCATGCCATTTGCCAATAACAACAGTTTACCTCTTCTTTTTCAATTTGGATGCTTTTTATTTCTTTTTCTTGTCTTCTTGTGCTGGCTAAGACCTCCAACAAAATGAATAGAAGTGACGAGAGAGAACATCCTGTTTGATTCCTTATTTGGGGAAGAAAGTATTCAGCCTTTCACTATTAAGTATGATATTAATTATATGAGGGGGGTTGTAGCTGCCCTTTTTCAGATTAAGAAATTTCCTTTATTATAATTTTGCTGAGAGGTTTTTTTAAAATCATAACTAGATGATTCTGTTAAATGATTTTTTTATACATTCATCAAAATGATTGTGTTTTTTCTTACTTAGTTTGTTAATAAATCATACATTTTTTATTTTCAAATGTTTGCATTTCTGGCATAAGAATGTATTGATTTTTGAAAAGGATATAGAAGCCATGCTTTGCAGGGAGGAGATTAGATGGGAAAAGCCACTCTTCAAATGAGATCTTCCTTTTTCAATTAGCATGATGCTATCCAGGAGTGACAGAAGAGAACTAGCAGCACTTAAACAACTGCTGCAAACTGAGCATTGTTTCTGTAATAGGAAGCAGAGTTCAGGTAGTGATTAGAAATATGTGAAATAATGTTAGATGGAAGTCAGTTGATCATTGGAGTCTCTAGGACCAAAACAGATGAGCAACTCTAAGGCTGTACTTGCTCTGTGTGATTGATCATGCTATGAGTCTTGCAAAAAAGACTTACTTTAGTCACCATGAAAAGAATCACAGCCCATTACTAAGTTCCTAGGCCTGAATCAATTCATAGATCCAGAGCCTCTGGAATAAAGGGGAAATCAGGAAACGTTGAGTATGAATATTGAAATAACACAAATGTGTACTGGAAATCTCCCTCCTTACCATGGCCAGTGGGACTAGAAGCCAGTGTAACTGATCATTAAGGAAATGAAAATAATAAGACCATTCAGAGATTACTGGACTCCAGCTGTAAGCTAGTACTAATTCCTGCAGACTCAGAATATACCATGATCCACTGATCAGAGTGCAGACTTATACTATTTTCTTCCCATCTCTATACATTTGGACTTTATTAATTTAAAGGTTTTAGAATTTAAGAGAAAAAGGTTTCTACCTGGGGGTTGCAACACTGTTTACATTGCAATAAAAGTTGAAAATTCCACATAATTAGTTTGAATTCTTCATGTCACTGGATAAACTACCAAAAAACAGTTGTGTTGGTTGGGGTGATTGATCCTAATTGTCAAGAGGAAATAAGGGGCCTGCTACACAACAGGAATAAGAAGGAATATTTCTAGAACCAAGGACCTTGAAGGAGACCCCTGACCAATACTCCACTATGGGAATGTAGATCCAGGTACATAAAGAGATTCCATGATTCTTCCTCCTTCCTCCTGTACAGCTACCAATGGGGGCATTCATGGCCTAAGCCTAACTAACCAAAAATCTCTCCCCTCTCTCTTTCTCTCCTTCTCTCCCTGTCATCTTTTACTGGAAAGACACTTGGATGAAAGAAAGAAATTGTTGGCACTCAGTCATTTAAGCTGTGCTACCCTGCAGAGGAAACCACTAGCTGCCCACTAATATCCATGTGACCATCTTCCACAGCAATGAATTTAAATATGGGAAGTAGCAACCCAGCTAAGAACCATATTTCCCAGTCCCCACATGGTGCCAAGTGACTAAGCTCTCATAAATAGAATGAGCAGAACAATTCCTGCCTCACATATTAAGAAAAAAAAATCCCCAGCCCTGAACTCTTATTTTTCCCTTTCTGATGACAGGAATGGCAGTAAGCAGAGGGACCTTAGAGGCCATATGTTTAAAACAGAAGCGTTATCATGAACCTGGATCCTTGAATATCTGCACAGAGCAAGGCTTCACCAACATTGGACCACACATCTTGAACTGTAAGTTGAAAAAAGAAATAAATTTATTTGTCCTTACAGCCACTGAATTGGAGAGTCTCTGTTACAATCTTGATACATACTCTAATGGTCAATTAATTTGTTTTGATCTCAGTCTGATGTTCAGTCTTTCTGTCAATTCAGTGATCTCTATAACTAATATAGTAATTACAATTTTAAATACCCTTGGGGAAATAGATACTGTTATCTGACTCCAGCCATTGCGTTAGCTGAAAAATTTTAGATGAGAGTCCCCTGAAAGCAGCATTCTCTTGAAGGGGATGCAAGTTATGGCAGAGACCCTTGGTCATTGCCAATATCTGTTCTTCCCTTCTCCCATAATAATAGTTCAACCACTTGTAGCTGATGACGTGGCTATCCAGCTTCCCTTGAAACTAGAAATGGCCATACGATTAAGTTCTAGCCAATGGGATGTAAATAGAAGTGATACGTGCAGCTTTCAGATCACACTCTTAAAAGGTGGGGGATGCCCTCCCCTTACTCTGTCTGGAGTACAGATACGGTGTGTGACATCCTATACTAGAAGATGAGGGCAACACAGTAGACACAGAAGAAAAATAATACAGAAGCAGCCTGGGTCCCTGACACCATGGACTGCTTTGAGAGAGATAAAAACTTCTATCTTATATAAAACACTATTTTTTTGGAGAGGGGAATCTCATTAGACCGGCCAAAGCAATGTCCTAACTGATGCATAAATTATGTTCTCAAAGTACAACTGAGACACTGAAAGGGAAACTGTAATGTGTGGATTGGAAGATAAGAGAAGGGCTCTGGCTTCAGTGGGGCTACTAACTTGCTAGGTGACTTGAGCAAGTCAGACCCCTTCTTAGAGTCTCAACTTCTCCATCTAAAAATGCAGCCCCTACCAAGATGAACAGCCAGTGAATAAGTTGAGAACATGCCAAACACAACAAAAAAGAAAAAGAATAGGCAAAATCAAGCCCTGCCATAGGCGAACAAATCTTTGGAAAACATCGAATATGAAAAACAAGTCATGTATATTATAGGGGCAACTCTATGCCCTTTCTTTTTTCTTTTTTCTTTTTTTTTCTTTTTTGCCTTGGTGTTACTCTCTTAGACATTTGTGTTTTTAAATAAATCTTACAGATTCAGTGCCAAAATCCCACCTGCCTCCTGCTGAGAAGTCATAATGCCATGATTATGACACCAGGCTCTGTTTCCATGGGGATGATTGTGTCAGTGTAATTCCTGCATTATGACTTCTGGGTATGTTTGAAAAGATGGGTGAAGGCAATGAAAAAATCTTTGAATATGCACATTTGTTGTTATTCTGATAACCCACAGCCACAGGAATGATGATCCTGAAAATAGAGAGGAGGAACCAGACAGACGCCCACTAAAGGATGACATCATTTTCCTGACTGCTGAAAAGGCCACTTAACCCCTCAGCCCTTCTTCCTTGAAGTTTTTGGTCTGCTTTACTTTTAATTTTTTCTTTAAGTTTTTAATATAATAATTTGCATGAGGCAGCTGTAAGGCTTTTATGTGCTCCATCTCATTGCCTAAATCATCTGGGTGGGGATTGCATTAAGCTCATCCTGAATAATGGCTTCTATTATTTAAATCCATTATTTAAATTCAATTTTGCCAAGAAGCTATCACTCCTACTCCATCTGCAAATATGGAAACTTAAATGTAGAGGTTCCTCCTGAAATTTTCCATAGAGAGGAAAAAACTGTCATCCATTTAAATGCATGCTTTGAACACTGCAAATTCCTTGAGCAAACAACTTTAAACAACCTGTTTCTTTTTAATATCAAAATTGTTTTTTTTTTAATTTGCTGATTATAAAAGTAATTCATTTACCGTAAAAAAAATCAAACACTGAAGAATCTAAAGTAAAAAGCAGTGTCTACTCAAAATTGCTATGTTCCACAGAAACATTGTTTTATGTTCATATTTTTTCTAGATTTTTAAATATAAAGAAATATCAATATTTATGAAAATTGAATCACACAATATTGTAGCAGACTGCATTTTCCAAAGAGGACCACGTCAATATCCCCATCCTGCATGCACTTCTGCAAGTATCCTTTCTCCCTTCAATCCATTCTTTCATGAGAAAAAGTTATTTCTCCACTCCCTGGAATCTGAGAAGGCCTTTGGACAGCTTCAGTCAATAGAATATGGCTGTCATAATGTTATGCTCGTTCTGTGCATAGCCCTTAAATGGCCTGGCAACTTCCATTTCCTACTTCTTGGAAGCTGGCCACCATGTAAGAAGTAGGACTCTCCTGAGACCATCATGCTCTTCAGGAAGCCCAAGAAGGCCTGGAAGATGAGATTCCATGTTGAGAGGTGAGGAAACCAAAGTTAACCAAGGCGCCAGACAGGCAAATGAAGAAGTCATCTTGAAAGTGGATCCTTCCATCCCAGCTGACCCAGCTGATATATCTTGTGGGGGGGTGTCAAGGACAAACCATCCAGCTGAGCCCTTCTTGATTCCTGATCTACAAAATCAGATGCAGAGTGAAATCATTGCTTTTTTTAATGATTACCAAGAAATTTTTAATGAAATGGGAAAATACTAATTATGGGACATTAAGTGAAAAAACTGAAGTCCAAAACTATAAATACAAGATATTAGCTACGCCTTTGCTTGTCTCACTCAGCTCACTGCAGCAGCCACCTAAATGGGCTCCCTCAACCAGACATGACCCCTTTCAATCCATTCTCTGTATTGTAACCAGAGAGGACTTCCTAAATTAAAATGGTTATTTTAAACTCCAAAGTTCTGGGGTTGTTTGTAACATAGCAACAGATAACCAAAACATATTCTTCGAATATTTTTTGTTAAAACAAATTAAACGGACCTCATCTCTTTTAAGGTTTCTCATATTATATGCATTTATCATACTTTCATTAACTCATCCTTAATAGATGTACTTTTAGACTGTTTTCCTTTTTATTATCATAAATAATGCTGAGGTGAATATTTATTTACATATGCACCTATCTGATTATTTTCAAGGGTGAATGTTTGTAAGTCATATTACTGGGCCAAAAGATAATTCAAAATTCCATTTTGATATCTTCAGCCTGATTGTATTTCAGGGATGTACAAAGTTATTCTTACACAAGGGTTATATGAGAATTTCTCTTTTTTCCACACTTTCATCGTCTCTGGACCTTATCAACATTTATAATCTTAGCCAACCTGCTAATGTATACATAGTTTCACTTTTATTGGCCATTTCTTATATTTTGGAAATTGCTTGTTCATAAAGTATGTTTATTTCAGAGTTATTTTAAAGCTTAGTTTTTTATGTAAATAAATTTATATATAGAAGATATTACTGTTCACCAATATTTCCATTACTCTTCCTCTTCCAGAGGAACATAGGAAAAACAGATTTCCCTAATTAAGTGAACTTATGTATGTCTATGTACCTTGATTTGGATGGAAAAAAAAAAGAAAAGGGAAAGGACATGCATAAAATCCAGGAGAATACCTTTAAATGCTGTTGCACAATTCTCCATTAACTTCTTTCCCCTACTGCATCAATCATGAAAATACAGGTTGATAGGAAGAGTCCATAAGAGCTAAATGGCCTGGGAGTCTAAACCAATGTGTTGAGAAAATTGCTCTGGAGAGTATTCCAGACCCTCAGAGTTTTTGTGAGCAAGAAATAAATGTTTTTCAAATTGATGCACTGAGAGTTAAATTGTTTACTACTGAAGAATAACCTAACTTATCTGACTCATATTCAATACAATACACACCTGATTATATACATGCTTTCCAAATGCAGGGTTTGTTGTTTGGTTTGTTTGTTTGTTGCTTGGCTCCACCCCTACCTACACATTTATCAACACACACAACATGGGTCACATTGGGAGAAGGATTTTAAAATCTGGTATGAATCCTTCTATATTTTTCCTTCATGCTCACAATACTATAACAAATATACACATACACATACACAGGAATGTATGTAAACTGGGATTTTAGTCTTTGTTTTTTTAAAAAAAGAAAGTGGACTATTATATACCCTTTTCTGTATCTTGCATTTCTTACTCAATAAGTGGTAGAGAAAGTCCCCTACTATAGCTCTAATTCACTCATTTCACCAATTGCTCAACAGAATGGAGTATGAATGCCATAGAATGTATTCAACCATTCCCCTCTTGACCGACATGCACTTTAATCCAGCATTGTGCTGTTAGAAACAATGCTGCAATAACACTTTAGTGCCCATGTCCATTAATAGGTCTGCTTTTATTTCTATTGGCATCCTTGGGAGAAGCCCAGTAATGTTAAATGATATATGTGTTTTTATTTTTAATAAATACTGCTAGGTTACTTCTGCCAAAGGCTATAACACTGCACATTTCCACCAGGAGTAGGAAAGCATCATTTTCTTTAAATCCCCGCAAGTATTAGGTGTGTAGCTTTTTCTAAAGAATGTAAACTCATAGCTCTTTAAATTTGCATTTTCCTGGCTAGCAGTGAATTTTAGCATCTTTTTATGTATCTGTGACCATTTAAATTTGCTCCTCTATGACTTTTCCTTAGCTGATATTTTAACTACTATATTTTTCTTGTCAGTTTGAAGAAGTACTTAGAATAATATGGACAACTTACCCCTTATCTGTCATTTGTATTACACGATTTTTTCCCACTCCATTTTGTCCATTCATTTAATTGCTTCAATAGCCATACAAAGGTTATTATAATGTTTTATAACATCTAAGTTTCTGGTTTTAGTTGAGAAGTTCTCCTTGACCCCTAAGTTGCAGAAGTTTTTTGCAGGAGTATTGTGTTTTTTGTTTTTCGTTTTGAATACTTGAGCATTTAAGTCATGAGGAACCTATTTTACTTTTTTTTTCTTTTTTTGATTTTAAAAGTTAAGGTATTGTTTATATAAAATAAAATACACTTATTTTAAGTGTGCAGTTTGATGAATCATGGTAATTGTATATGACAAAGTAATCACAATCAAGATATAGAACAATTCCATCATCATAAAATTTTTCTTATGCCGCCTTATATCTCCAACCCCAGCTCCAGGCAACCACTGATCTGCTCTCTGTTACTATAGTTTTGCCTTTTTCTAGAACTTTTCATAAATGGAATCATCCACTATAGACTTTTGTGTTTGACTTCTTTCACTTAGCATAATGTTTTTGAGATTCATCCATGATGTTGAGTGCATTAATCTTTTGTTACTTCTCATTGCAGTATAGAATTCCATAGTATAGATAAACCACAATTTGTTTATCCACTCACTGGTTTTTGCCTATTATACATTGTCCTGCAATACATTTGTATACATGGTTTTGTGGATATAAATTTTTCTTTCTCTTGGGTAAATATCTAGGAGTGGAACTTCTGGGTCACATGGTAAGTGTATGGTTACAGTTCAATGTACTACCAGACTGTTTACCAAAGTGACTAAAAAATTTTGCATTTCAGCCAGCAATGTGTGAGACTTACAGTTGTTCTATATCCTCACCGACACTTGGTATTATCAATACTTTTCAGTTCAGCCATTCTAATAGGCATGTCATTATGGTTTTTAATTGGTTTTTCTCTGATGACTACTGACGTTGAGAATATTTTCATATGCTTATTGGGCATTCATATATCTTCATTTGTAAAATATCCATTTACAAATTTGGTCCTTGTTTTAGAAAGACTTTCTGCCCAGTTTTTACTGGGATGTTTGACTTCTTAAGCATTCTTTATATATTCTAAATACAAGTCCTTGTCTGATGTATGTTTTGAGAAAAAAAAAATTCTCCCAATTTATGACTTGCATTTTTATTTCTTAACTGAATCCCAAAGATTTTAATCTGAATGAAGTCCATTTTATAATTTGTTTGCACTTATATTTTATGCTGACTGTATCCTGTTTAAGAAATCTTAATGTAATCAAAGTCACAAAGATTTTTCTCCTATGTTTTCTTCCAGAAGTATTACTATTTTAGTTCTTACATTTAGGTCTATGATTCATTTTTAATTAACTTTTTCTAGTGTTAGGTAAAGGTGTAAGTTCATTTCTTGTATATGAATAGATAGTTATTCTAGCACCATTTGTTGAAAACTTTCTTGGCACTTGATTGACCATTTAAGTGTGGGTCTACTTCTGAACTCTATTTTGTTCCACTGGTCTCTATGACTATCCTTATGCCAATTTCCATTGCTACAGATTTATAGTAAATTTTGAAATCAGGTAGTGTACATCTTACAAATTGATTTTTCTTTTTCAAAATCGTTTTAAGTATTCTATGTCCATTGTTTTTCTATATAAATTTTTCAATTTGCTTGTTATATTTCTTCAAAAATCCTACTGGTTTTCATCTTCTCAGACCCTGGAGCATCCCAAATGCACAGCCCAGACTGAGGGATGTGGATACTGAGGAGGCCCAGAGTAGATAGAGTAACTGGAATCTGTTCCTTAACAGATTTGCTTTCTTGCCTGAAACAACTAACAAAATCTTTTCCTTGACAGATTTGCTTTCTTGCCTGAAACAACTAACATATAGGACAAAATAAGAAAGTTTCTCAAGACATTGAACATCAACCAAAAAAGGACAGTGGTCTCTGAAAGATGAAGAACAGATGAGGTGAGCCCTACAATTTCTCTAACTATGGCTTAGAGAGAGTTCTCAGGCAGCAGCACAGGGCAGGACAACCCAGGTGGAGCATAGCAGTCTCCCTAAGTTGAAGAGAGGAGCTGGGATCCAGAGGGGCTAAGGCAGCTAGAATTAGCAGAGCAGAGTGTTGAAGAGGAGAGGGCGAGCTGCAAGGAAAGAGAACTCCAGAGATCTATGAGAGTCCCAATACTCTTCAACACACGTGTGTGAGAAAACTATCAAAAGGATTAGAAGGGAAAGTCCTCGAGGAGTACAAAGGGCCAACATAATGCCTGTTCACATGATCTGGAGTGAAAAATCCTCATAAGTATAGGAACTGGTAAAATACTAAAGAGAGTTTGCCTCAGTAGTGGAGAACTTTTTACCCTAATCTGAACACTGCTCTGTTCTCTGTTAACCAAACTTAAGGTAAGACCCAAAAGGATCCAATTGCTTCCAAGCAACTTAACTGCATCCGAAAATGAAGCTCAAATATATTTAAGCAAGTACACATTAAAGAATAATGGGGGCTTCCCTGGTGGCACAGTGGTTGAGAATCTGCCTGCCAACACAGGGGACACGGGTTCGAGCCCTGGTCTGGGAAGATCCCACATGCCTTGGAGCAACTGGGCCTGTGAGCCACAACTACTGAGTCTGCGCGTCTGGAGCCTGTGCTCCGCAACAAGAGAGGCCCGTGCACCGCAATGAAGAGTGGCCCCCGTTCACCGCAACTAGAGAAAGCCCTCGCACAGAAATGAAGACCCAACACAGCCAAAAATAAATAAATTAATTAATTAAAAAAAAAAGAATAACGTACACAAGGAAAATTTCAGAAAGTCTAAAATACATTCAAAAATTAAGAAGCATGCAAAGAAGTAGAAAAAAATGCAAGCCATAATGAGGAAAAAAGTCAATCAAACTGACCCAGAAATGACATAGATGATTGATAGAATTAGGAGGCAAGGATATTAAAATAGTCATTATAACTGCATTCCATATGTTTAAGCTAGAGGAAGATTGAGCACAATAAGTAAGGACATGAAAAATATTTTAGAACAGCAAAAAATCAAAATGGTTTTTCTTTTATCAATCCTCTTTCTGTTCTTCATGGATAATATTTATCATTCTATCATCATATTCACTTACATTTTCTTCTTTCATATCCATTTGGATTGTAAGTCCATCCAGTGAATTTCTAATTTCCAAAATTGTATTTTTTATTTCTAGAATTTCTATTTGTTTTCTTTTTACTGTTTTTATTTCCTTTGCAGAGATTTCCTTTTCTATGCTGAAATATTTTCATTAATTGAAAATACGTTTTCTTTTACTTCATTGAGGATAGTTGTAATAGTCATTTAAATAACCTTGTCTATTAATTGCAGCAGCTGATTAATCTTGGGGGGTCATACCTGATTGACTTGTCTCCTCTTGAGAATACATTCCATTTTCTTAGTTCTTTGTATGTTAGATAATTTGGGATTATATCCTGGACATTATGAATGTTAAGTTGTGAACATTCTGGATTCTGTTATTTTTCTCTTATGAGTGTTTTTAGCAGAGAACGTTCTTGCCTGGTTTAAACTTCAAACTCTGTCTTTAAGCAGCAGCTCTAGTCTCAGCTCAGACCTTTTGTCTTTAGCTGAGCTGCTTTGAGTCTTCTGCACATGCATAGTTTGAGGGTCATTATGTGGATTCACACTCCCCCTCCAACTCTCTCCAGCATTCCAGCTTCAATTTGCTGTTTCCCCTAAAGCTGCTGTGGGCACTGCCATGTGGACTCACAGAGAGGAACTTGCTAAGCTTCTTGTGCCCCTCCACCAAGTGAGCATGCACCTCCCACTAGAGTCTATCTGCTTCTCTTCACTATCCCATACTTTCAGGTAATCACTTTTTGTATTGTGTCCAGGTTTTATCATTGTTTTCTGTAGTGAGGGGCAGGGGCAGGCAGGTTGTGCAGTGTGGCCTTAGTTCATCATAACTGGAACCCTGGGAGAGTTCAGGAAAGACTTATTTTTGGATGTGGTGTCAGAGCAGAGTCAATTTAGCTGGATGGCTAATTGTCCTAGTGCATTTATTAAATAACCCATATTTTCCCATAGAAGTACCCATTTTTGTCATATGTAAAATTCTCAAGCATTGGCACACTTATTTTGAAGTCTCTGTTCTATATCCCTGATCTGTCTATTCCCATGCAACTATCACATTGATTTAAATACAGTGACTTAAACCTTAAAAAGCAAATTCTCCATCACGGTTACTCTTTATGATTTTCTAGATTATTCCTAGGCATTATTCTGTAATACATATTCTAAGATTATTCATTTAGATTTTAAAAAGTATTTGTATTACTAATTGCAATTTCATCAGGTTTATATAATCATTTGGGGAGAACTGCTGCTAACCATAAGTCTTCCTATTCAAGAAACATGTTTCTTGGGGAGACCTTTCTTTTATCAGTGAGATTTTATAATTATCTTCAAATAGGTCCTGTGCTTTTCTTTTAAATTTATTCTAAACACTGCATAATTTGTCATTTATAACCAATGTCATATAACAATGTCATTTATAACTAACATTTCTATGTGCTGATTTCTAGAGTAATGTAATTCATTGTTATATAGTACTATTTATATCCAGCCAAATTCTGATACCTTCTTAAAAAGCAACTTTAAAAACCCACAAAAACACAACCTTTTGATTTTCTATGTTTATAGATGCCTTTAGCAAAAGTAATGTTGTTCTTTTTTCCCCCATTGTTTATGCCAGTTTTGTTTCATGCTTTATATTGTTGCAGTTTTAGAGACTCAATACTAAATACTAGCCATAGTAGGTATCCCCTATCTATTGTCAGACCATATGAAATCAGTTTATTTGCTATTTAGTTCATTTTTGCTGCTGTTATTATTGAACCTTGATTTATAGTCATGATTCAAGTAGTTTCCTTTTGTTGCTATTTTATTCACAATTTTAATAGCTACTGAATTTTATCAAATATCTTTTCTGTATCTATTGCTATAATATGGCTATCTCATTTACTGTATTATTATAATGGATTACATTGATAGATTGGCATATTGACCTTGCATTCTTGGAATAAATCATACTCAGTCAGAGTTATTATTGTCTTGATTTTAGAATGGCCCCCAAAGTTAACAAAAAGAGTTCAGCAATGGTTCTATATTCATAAGCAAAATTGGTTGATAGTATATTTTATGAGAATTATCAAAATTAAATGTTAAGATTATCCTGGTTTCATAAAGTAATGTGGGAGGTCTGGATTTTCCATGCCCTGAAATATCAAAATACATTGGAATAATCTATTCTGTAAAGGTCAAACTCATCTTGACAGTGGTGCCCTTAACAATGATAGAACTCGAATAAATTTCTAGTTTTTTCTAAGATCATTAGTTTATTCAAGTTTTACAATTCCTGAGTAATCTCCAGTGATATCTATTTTGCTAGGAATAATCTATTTCCTTTAGGCCTTAAACCTGGATGTCACCGTTGCATGCAGTATTCTTCTGTAATTTTTAAATGGTTATAGCCCCTTGCTCATTCCAAATCTTGTCTATTTTTGCTCTCTCTCTCTCTCTCTCTCTCATCTTAATTAGGCTTGCAAATGTTTCTACTTTATTGTTTTTTTCCAAAGAAACAAATTTCTGGATTTATTTACCTTTCTCTTTTTCTGTTTCATTATTTCAACATTTATCTCTATTAATTCCCTTTCCTTAGTTACTTAGTTTATTTGGTTACTTCTTCTAACTTTATATGATGAGTATTTTGTTTCTTTAATAGTTTTATCTTTCTTCTTTAAAAATTAAGACATTCAAAGCTCTAGATTTTGGAGAGTTCTGCTGTGCTGGGTCATTTTACTTTGTTGGTGATTTCTTTTAAATTTCTTCTCGAATTCAAGTGTTTTCTAAAGACCTGTTTCTTAATTTGCAGGTAATTAAGATTGTTTAAAAACCCTTTCATTATTTACTTCCAGTTTTATTGGATTATAATCAGAAAGTATAGTCAGAAAATTTTAAGGTTTTTTTCATGACCAAGTCCAATTTTTAAACATGTGCATGAACATTTAAAACCTTGTTTTGTATCTGAAAGATGTAAAATTTCTATATACAGTTATCAAATCAAGTTTGAGTGCAGTCCAATTCTACTATATCATTTCTTTTTAACAATTTTTTTCTTAAAGGGAGAGTAAAGCCAACTGAAAGAGCACCCAGTGGCCAAAGTTGGAACAATTTGAGCAACAAGATAAACAGAATTGTACTGAGTCATAACCTAAAATGTAAGTTTCCATGAGTCCATTATGATATAAATAAATGATTGAGTAAATAAGTAATTAGGAGAGAATAGATAACTCTCCAGTGCAGAATTCCAAATAAGTTATTTGGCAACTCTACTTTCAAGGACATGGAGCAGACCTTCCACTTCTTAAGTGTGGGCTGTGCATAGTGACTTTCTTCCACAAAGTACAATACAGAAAGAGGAGGGGGAAAGTAACCTTATGGTGGAGAAACATGAAAAACACTACTTCATCCAGGTGATTAAGGTTAACATCTACATGATAAGTCACTCGCATAGTACGTCCCCTTGATATGATGTAACAAGAATGACATTTTACCTCTGTGGTATTTCTCCAAAAGAAAACACTACAGTCTACTCAAGAGAAAAGAAATCAGGCTAAATCCCACTTGAGTGACACCCCACAAAATATTTGACTAGTAATCAAAACTGTCAAGGTCCTCCCTCCATAAAAGCAATGAAAAAACTGACAAAACTGGTCAGAAAAAAAACAGCAAAAAACATTAAATCTCAGTGAGAGCAGCAAGCTTTGTGGCATTATAACCTAACATTCCCCACTCCTCAGCACTGTGGAGGCCTTGAAAAATAATAGCTTGCATTCCTAATACTGTACAAGAGGGAGCAAAATGAGGCTGGAGCTCTCTCTCAAAGCCTCATCACCAAAAGGGGGTCATTATATGACCGATCTGATGGTTCCCTAGAAGACCTCACTCAAAGAGTTTTATTTGACTTCACTCAAATTAGTCCAGTGCTAAAAGGTTGTCCTTGGAAGGCATTTGTCAAATGTTTTAAAACCTTGGTTGCCTGAGGCAGTGAATAACAGTTGGGGCAAACAATAGACTAACCAAAAAGCTTGAAATAAAAAGCTGAGGAATAAGGTGTCTATAGGGGCTGAAAGGTCATGCACATGCATAAAGATACACACATGTTCAGGAAAGGTCTGAGACTTGAGGAAAATCCCAAGTTCTCACCTCTGACTGGCTTTGAGGCTTTGTGTAAGCATCAAGTTAAGACGGTGGCAGAGCTGTAAATCACCTGACTGAGTGTTGAAGATATTCCCAAACATGCACACAGAGCCCCTTGGCAAATACCAATAGACTTATTGGTTCCAGGCATTTAAGGCAATTTCTGTCCAATAATTAGCTGATCACTAAGAGACTTCAGTGTCCACATATGACAAATATATAGATTTTAGAGACCTATTTCAGAAAAGTCACTAAACAAACAAGAAAAACTACAAAAAACAGCAGTAGCCAAACCTGGGTAGTGTAGAGAATCTGATTTTCAGAGTTGTCATATATATTATTTGAAATGTCTAGTTTTCAACAACAAAAAAGATATGGGACATGCCAAAAAAAAAAATCCATACACAGGAATCCAGTGAAAATTTTCCCTTAGGAAGCCTAAACATCGAACTTATTATACTAAAATTTTAAATCAGCTATTTAAGTATTCCACAGAGGTAAAGGAAACTATGTCTAAAGAACAAAAGGGATCAGGCAAACAATCTGTCACCAAATATAGCGTAAAAAAATAAAAAGATAGAATTTGTAAAAAGGAATCAAACAGGAAAGCTGGAGTTAAAAGTATAACTGAAATGAATAATTTACTATATGGGCTCAATGTAAGATATAATGCAGAGATAAGCAGGCAGAAGAAGAATCAGTGTACTTGAACATTCAATTCAAATTAATTGAAATAATTCAGATCAATTGAAATTTTTCAGTCAGAGGAATAAGAAGAAAAAAGAATGAAGAAAAATGAACAGATTCTCAGACCTCTAAGGGTCTTTGTGACATCAGCAAGCATACTGGGAGTCCCACAAACCTAATGGGAAGCTAGAGTGAGAGAAAAGGGCAGAAAGAATATTTGAAGAAATAATGGGTGGAAACTTCCAAAATTTGATAAAAGAAATAAATCTACACATCCATGAAGCTCAGTGAACTTCAAGTAAGTTAAACTCAAAGAGATCCATATCTAGATATCATAATCAGTCAAAAGCTAAAGACAAAGAGAGAATATTTAAAAATCAAGAGAGAAGTGACTCTTCATGAACATGAACAAAGGATCCTCAATAAGGCTAGTAGCTGATTTCTCGTCTTTTGGCTGAAGCCAAAAGGCAATGTTATGACTATTGAAAGTGCTAAAAGAAAAAAAACAAACAAACAAACCTGTCAACCAAGAATTCTATATCCAACAAAATTATCCTTCAAAAAATAAAGGGGAATTTTAGGAAATCCTTCAGGCTGAAATGAAAGAACAAGTAACTTGAATTTCATGAAGAAATAAGACCAGTAAACTACATAGTTAAATATCAATGACATTTTAAATTTATTTTTTTGTTTGTTTCTTCCTTTTTTCCTCTCTGATTTAAATTTTTTAAATTAATTGTGCTGATGGTTGCACAACACTTTGGATACAGTGAAAAATATTGAATTGTATACTTCAAATGGGTGAACTACATGGTAAGTGAATTATATCTTAGTAAAGCTGTTACCAAAAAGTAATAAACAACTGTCTAAGCTAAGACACGTGATGACAATATAATATGGTACCCTGGATGGGATCCTGGAAGAGAAAAAGGACATTAGGTAAAAATTAAGGAAATATGGATAAAGTATGTATTTAGTTAATAATAAAATATCAATATTGGTCAATTAATTGTGACAAATATACCATAATATTCTAAGATGTTAATAATAGGAAAAACTTCATATGGGGTATGTAGGAACTCTCTGTACTATTGTCCCAATTTTTCTTTTATCTAAAACTATTCTATAGTTATATTTCATTTAATTTATTTTTTATTGAACTACTGTTGATTTACAATACTGTGTTAGCTTCAGGTGTACAGCAAAGTGATTCATTTACATATTTTTTTCAGATTATTTTCCATTATAGGTTATTATAGGATACTGAATATTGTTCCCTGTGTTATAGAGTAAATCCTTGTTGCTTATCTATTTTTTGTATAGTAGTTTGAATCTGTTAATCTCATACTCCTAATATTCCCCCCCCCCGACCCTTTTACCCTTTGGTAACCATATGTTTGTTTTCTATGTCTGTGAGACAGTTTATGCTCTGTATCTAGATTCATTTGTATTATTTTTTTAGATTCCACATATAAGTGATATCAAATAATATTTGTCTTTCTCTGTCTGACTCACTTCACTTAGTATGATATTCTCTAGGTCTATCCATGTTGCTGCAAATGGCAATACTTCATTCTTTTTTATGGTTGAGTAATAGTCCACTTTGTATATATAGTGTATGCCTTAAACCAATCATCTGGTAATGAGCATTTGTGTTGTTTCCATGTCTTGGCTATTGTAAATAGTGCTGCCATAAACTATTTGTATCTTTTTGAATTAGAATATTTCTCTTTTCCAGATATATACCTAAGACTGGGGTTGCTGGATCATATTGTACCTCAATCGTCAGTTTCTAAGAACTATTCATACTGTTTCCCATAGTGACTGCACCAATTTACATTCCCACCAAGAGTGTAGAAGAGTCCCCTTTTCTCCACACTCTCTCCAGCATTTATCATTTGTAGACTTTTTGATGATGACCATTCTGAACAGTGTGAAGTGATACCTCATTGTGGTTTTGATTTGCATATCTCTAATAATTAGCAATGTTGAGCATCTTTTCATGTGCCTGTTGACCATCTGTATGTCTTCTTAGGAGAAATGTTTATTTAGGTATTCTGCTAATTTTTTGATTGGGTAGTTTGTTTTTTGATATTGAGCTGTATGAGCTGTTTGTAAATTTTGGAAATTAACCCCTTGTCAGTCACATAGTTCGCAAATATGTTCTCCCATTCTGTAGGTTCTTTTTGTTTCGTTGATGGTTTCTTTTGCTGTGCAAAAGCTTTTAAGTTTGATTAGTTCCCACTTGTTTATTTTTTGCTTTTATTTCTTTTTCCTTGGGAGACTGATCTAAGAAGATACTGCTATAACTTATGTCTGAAAATGTTTTAATGGTGTCATATCTTACATTTGGACATCTAGACAAAAAAAAAAAAAAAACCTTGAGTTTATTTTTGTGCATGGTGTGAGGGAGTGTTCTAACTTCATTGATTTACATGAGTCTGTCCAGCATTCCCAACACCATTTGCTAAAGAGACTGTCTTTTCTCCATTGTATATGCCTCCTTTGTCAAAAATTAATTGACCATAGATGGGTGGGTTTATTTCTGGGCTCTCTATTCTGTTCCAGTGATCTATATGTCTGCTTTTGTGCCAATACCAAACTGTTTTGATTCCTGTAGCTTCGTAGTATTGTCTGAAGTCTGGGAGGTTTATGCCTCCAGTTTTGTTCCTTCTCCTCAGGGTTGCTTTGGAAATTATGGGTCTGTCGTGTTTCTGTGTAAATTTTAGGATTATTTGTTCTATTTCTGTGGAAAATGTCATGGGTGATTTGATAAGCATTGCATTAAATCTGTAGACTCCTTTGGGTAGTACAGCCATTTCAACAATATTAATTCTTCCAATCCAAGAGCATGGGATATCTTTTCATTTCTTTGAATGATCTTCAATTTACTTTATCAATGTTTTATAATTTTCAGGTTTATTCCTAGTTATTTATTTTTTTGATGTGATTTTAAATGGGATTTTTTTTACCTTCTGATATTTCATTGTTAGTGTAAAGAAATACAACAGATTTCTGTATATTAATCTTGTATCCTGCTACCTTGCTGAATTTATTTATTAGTTCTAAAAGTATTTTTGTGGAGGAGACTTTTGGGTTTTCTATATAGTGTATGATGTCATCTGCATATAGTGACAATTTTACCTCTTCCCTTCCAATCTGGATACCTTTTATTTCTTTTTCTTGTCTGATTGTTGTGGCTAGGACTTCTATACTATTTGAATAGAGGTGGTGAGTGGGGACACCTTGTCTTGTTCCAGAATTTAGTGGGAAGGCTTTCAGCTTTTCACCATTGAGTATTATGGGTTTGTCAAAAATGGCTTCTATTATGTTCGGATATGTTCCCTCTATACCACTTTGGTGAGAGTTTTTAATCATGAATGCATGTTGAGTTTTATCAAATGCTTTTTCTGCATCTATTGAGATAATCATGTGGTTTCTGTCTTTTCTTTTGTTAATGTGGTGTATCATCACATTGATTGATTGGCATACATTGAACCATCCTTGCAACCCTAGATTGAATCCAACTTGATAACGGTGTATGATCCTTTTTATGTGTTGTTGGATTTGGTTTGCTAATATTTTGTTGAGGATTCTGAATCTATAGTCATCAAAGATATTAGCCTGTAATTCTTTTTGTAATGTCTTTGGTTTTGGTATCAGACTGATGGTGGCTTTCTAGAAACACTTTGGAAGTTTTCCCTCCTCTTCAATCTTTTGGAATAGTTTGAGAAGGATAGGTAGGAGTTCTTCTTTGTATGTTTGGTAGAATTCCCTACTGAATTCATCCAGTCCTGTACTTTTGTTTGCAGGAAGTTTTTGTTTGTTTGTTTGTTTGTTTTTATTTACAGAATCTATTTCACTTCTAGTGATTGGTCTGTTCAAATTAACTCTTTCTTCTTGATTCAGTTTTGGCAGGCTTTATGTTTCTAGCAACTTGTCTATTTCTTCTAGGTTGTCCAGTTTGTTGGCATATAACTGTTCATAGTATTCTCTTATGATTTTTTTTTTAATTTCTGCAGTCTCTGTTGTTATTTCTTCTCTTTCATTTCTTATTTTGTTTATTTGGGTCCTCTCTCTTTTCTTCTTGGTGAGTCTGGCTAAAGGTTTGTCAATTTTGTTTATCCTTTCAAAATACTAGCTCTTAGCTTTATTGATCTATCATTTTTTATCTCCATTTTATTTCCTCTCTGATATTTATTATTTCCTTCCTTTTGCTGACTTTGGGTTTTGTTGGTTCTTCTTTTTCTAATTCTTTTAGGTGGTAGGTTAGGTTGTTTATTTGAGATTTTTCTTGTTTCTTGAGGAAGACCTGTATCTCTATGAACTTCCCTCTCAGAACTTCTTTTGCTGCATCCCATAGATGTTGTAAGGCTGTGTTTTCATTGCCATTTGTCGTGAGATGTTTTCAGATTTCCTTTTTGATTTTATTGTTGACTCACTGGTTTTTTAGTAGCATATTGTTTAGTCTCCATGTGATAATTTTTTCCCACATTTTTCTTTCTGTGGTTGATGTCTAGTTATATACCACTGTGGTCAGAATGCTTGAAATCTTTGAATGTTTCAAATAATTTCTATCCTCTTAAATTTGTGGAGGCTTATTTTGTGTCCTAGTATGTGGTCTATCCTAGAGAATGTTCCATGTGTGTTTGAAAAGAATGTGTATTCTGGGTTTTTTGGATGTAGTATCCTGTAGATATCAACTAAGTTCAACTGTTCTATTGTGTCATTTAGGACCTCTGTTGCTTTATTGATTTTCTGTCTGGAAGATCTTTCCATTGATGTCACTGGGGTGTTAAAGTCTCTGATAATCTTTTTGAATAGAATATCCTATGTTGCAGGTTTTCTCCTTTCAGGACTTTGAATATATCATGCCTTTCCTTTTTGTCTGCAAAGTTTCTGTAGAGAAATCAGCTGACAGCTTTATGGGGGGGTTCCCCTGTAACTGACTTTTTTTTCTCTTGCTGCCTTTAGAATCCTCTCTTTATTTTTAACTTTTGCCATTTTAGTTATGATATGTCTTGGTGTGAGTCTGTTTGGGTTCATATTGTTTGGGACCCTGTGTGCTTCCTATACCTGTATATCTGTTTCCTTCTTTAAGTTTGGGAAGTTTTCAGCCATTGTTTCTTCAAATACATTTTTGATCCCATTTTCTTCTCCTTCTGGAACCCCTATTATGCATAGGTTGGCATACTTTATATTATCCCATAGATCTTGTATTTCACTTTCTTTTTTTTTTTCTTCATTTGTCTTTCTTCCTGCTGTTCTGATTGGGTGGTTTTCGTTATTCTATCCTCTGCAGCACTTATTCATTGTTCTGTATTATTTAGTCTACTATTCATTGCTTTTAGATCAGTTTGTTTGTTTTAAACGAACTTTTTAAAAATTTTTAAATTTTTTAAAATTTTTGGCTGTGTTGGGTCTTTGTTGCTGCGTGTGGGCTTTCTCTAGTTGCAGTGAGCAGGGGCTACTCTATGTTGTGGTGCGTGGGCTTCTCATTGCAGTGGCTTCTCTTGTTGCAGAGCACGGGCTGTAGGCACACAGGCTTCAGTAGCTGTGGCATGCGGGCTCTAGAGTGCAGGCCCAGTAGTTGTGGCGCACAGGCTTAGTTGCTCCACGGCATGTGGAATCTTCCCGGGCCAGGGATCAAACCCGTGTCTCCTGCATTGGCAGGTGGATTCTTAACCACTGCACCACCAGGGAAGCCCTAGATAAGTTTTTATCTCAACAATTGAGTTGTCTAATTTTGATTGATTCCTCTTTATAGTTTCTAGTTCCTTGTTACAGTGATCTGCATTTCTATCAATTGGGAGTAGTTCCTCTGCTTTTTCATTTCACTTAAATTTCTCTGTCTTCATGAATTTAGGAGAAACAATTATCTACTGTGGTCCCTTTTTTTATTTTTGGCTGCATTGGGTCTTCGTTGCTGCGTGTGGGCTTTCTCTAGTTGCAGCAAGTGGGCTTCTCATTGCAGTGGCTTCTCTTTGTTGCAGAGCATGGGCTCTAGGCATGCGGGCTTCAGTAGTTGTGGCTCATGGGCTAAGTAATTGTGGCTCGCAGGTTCTAGAGCACAGGTTCAGTAGTTGTAGCACATGGGCTTAGTTGCTCCACGGCATATGGGATCTTTCCAGACCAGGCCTCGAACCTGTGTCCCCTGCATTGAGAGGTGGATTCTTAACCACAGCACTGCGAGGGAAGTCCCTCTACTGTGGTCTTAAAAGGCTGTTTTTATGTAGGAGCATCACTGTGTAGACTATATGGGTCCAATATTTTTGGTGCGAGGGCTGAGTTTGGTATGGATGCCTGCCATGTATTGTGCCGGCCATTATCCCCTTGATAGGGGGTGTGATTGTTGTTGTGGTGACTGGAGCCTGCACTGGATGCTGGGCAGGGCCTCCCCTTTTCTCTGTGGCTGTCACAACCCTGTTGGGGGCAGGGTCTGCTCCCCATTTGTTAGAGTAGAAGCCCTGAGGGTTGGGTTCAATAAGGTTCTGTTGCCCTTAAGTGTGTGCCCTCTCACCAAGGAGGTGAGTGCTGAAGCAAGTGAGACCTGTGTAGTTACAGCAAACCTACGTGCCACCCATGCAGGCATCTGCGGTTCTGCACAGAAGCAGCCCAAGTTTGCAGGCCTTTCTCCTTTGTGTTCATCCCAGATCTAGTGCTAGGCTGTCACTGGGGGCCAGGGCGTTGTGGCTGCAGGAACTGAGGTGGTTGTGCTGCAGCCTGGAACATATGCTGCCTCTATGGTAGGTCTCTGCCAGGACCTGTTGGCCCCAGATCCAGCTACAGGCTGCAGTGTAAGAAGGGCAGAACTGGAGCACCCCCTCTGGGAAAGAACCACTGCATACTCCTACCCAGGGGATATCCACTGGAGACACGGGATTCTGTGATGCTGCCCACCACCTGATGTGCACACCAACAAAGTCCTCTGCTGCTGGACACACCCCCAAACCCGCCCCCATTATGGGAGCACTGATAATGGGCTCCAATGTCAGCTCCACCTCCACAATGTGCAACTCAGAAAGCCCACCACTGCTAGAGCCACTCACCACCATAAGCACGCTGACAGTTGGGTTCCTATGATGGACCCATACCCAGCCCTGCATGCGTGAACAATTCTTAGGCCTGGACTATGCTCCAGGCTGTCTCTGCACAGTTAGACTGAGTCCTCTCCCAGGGTCCGTCTGCTGAAGCCCGAGTTTCAGTGCCTAGCTGCTGCTGGTACTAGCAGCCCCACTGGGAGTGCATTTCAGGCTGGGAAGTGCGGGAGGTGGTAGCTGCCAGAGCAGGTCTCTCAGCCCTGATTGCTAGCAAGCCAGCAGGCACGCACTCCTCATGAGCAGAGTTCAGGCCCCTCCAGTCCCTCTATCTGTCCCAGTGGACCTCCCAGAAGGCAAGGAGGGCTCCAGGGCAAGGGGCCACCCATGTAGACCTTTACTCTTTCACAGGTCCCTCCCAGGGGCACCAGTCCCATTCTGATGCCTTTTTTTCCCTTCCTCCTACCCAGTTATGTGGGGATCTTTCTTGCAGCTTTGGTTATATAAGAGATCTTCTGCCAGTTTTCAGTTGGTTTCCTGTGAGAATTGTTCCACATGTAGATATATTTTTGATGTGTTTGTGGAGAGAGGCGAGCTCCACATCCTCCTACTCTGCCATCTTTATCTCCTGCCCAGTTATAGCTTATTTTAAAAATCATCTGTGCAACTCTGAGACAGGTGATTGAGGTGTCCACTTTAATTACATTTTTACTGATTCTTCCTTACTTCACATATTTAGTTGCTATTATTTTTGGCACACACATACTTGATTTATCATTGCATAATATTCCCTATTTATCATGTTTAGTGCTTTTACCCTTCAATCCCACTTTAATTTCAACAGGGCCATTTTTGTGGGCCCATGACACATGTAGTTTCTACGTGACCACAGTAAGTGGGACCTTTGATAGACTCTCACTTATCACCTATACTCCCTCTTCACAGTCTGTTTCATAATCACCTCCTTCACCTGCCTCTTTTTTGCATTATCTGCATCTCCATCTCCCAGCTCATAGATTTGCTGAGTATTTATTAGAATTTCCCCTACAATACTCCTGTTTGAAGAATGTTTGCTTTTGTTCTCTCTTATATAACAATGTCAGTCTATCCATATCCATTTACAGGTATTCTTTTGTTCACCTCATTTTCTGGTTTTCCCCAACTGAAGTTCTCTATTCTTTTTTCGTGGTCAGTCATTTCCTTAGTATATTTTTAGCTGGAGCATGTGGGTTATAAACTCCAACTTCTTGCATATGAAGAAATATTTTTAGATCCATTTTTAAGTATTCACTACTTCAGAAGTCACAGGAATCTTGAGGTTTATGAACAATTTAAGAAGTTATTAATGGAGAGATAATGATTCAAACTGTCTCTCTATCTCTTGGTTTCTGCAGAAGGGTAGGAAGACCTATTTCCTATCTGGGAAAGGCTGTCTTCTCTTCTATGAAAGACTTAGAAGTCAACACATGTGGGGGCTGAAATTGGAGATTGCTGGAATTTACCATCCTGGAGCAGCCAGAAAGTATTTGATACAATTGTTAGTGTAATCAGCACAACTGAAAGGGCAGCTTGGATTACTGTAGAGGGAGTGTTTAAGACAAATAGAGCAGAGTTGCCCCCCCACCCTCGCTGGCTAGGAGAAGGGAGCCAAGCCCACCTAGGTGATAAGAGAAGGTAGTTCTTTTTCTGCTCTCATTTCAGAGACCTCACCAAGCAAGATTTGGTTTTCCAAAAAGCCTTCTTTGTAGAAAGAAGCCAGGCCTCAATAAAAATGAATTCTTTTTCTGGTACCAGTCAGATTTATTTTGATAAATAAATGTGTTGCTCCAAGGGCCTGATTCCAAGTAAAGATGGGAAAGGCAGGGGAAGGGGTAAAAAGGAGCCAGGGAGACGTTTTCATGTCTGTCTCCATGTTACCTGAGGTTATTTGGGAGAAGGTACCACTTTCAGTTTTCCAGACAGAATGACCAGTACTTATAGATTTAATATAGCCAGAGAAAGATAAATAGACCAACTTTGGACCCCTGACAAGCTTAACTGAAGATTTTGCCCCAGGACAAAGTGGGTGAGTTACTTCCATATTTCCTCTCTACATATTGATGTCCATTCTCTCAGCTTTTTGAGACAACATTCTAGGACCACTGGTCTGGGCACAATGCCTCATGGTAATTATTAATACAATTACATTTTTTCAGATCTCAAAGAAGAACCCTAGTGTATATTTTTAATTATAAGGTAAACTCAGCATTTGACCCTATGTATATGAAACATCTTGGCCAAAGTCAGATGGGTGAGTCCTAGGACCAAGTGGGAGCATTCATATAGTCTTACATGAGGCACTTCTTATCCTCAAATCTGCTCTCACCTTGTCATTTGAATACACAACATCTGTGTCATTGTTCTCAATTGCACTCTCTGATGGGACGCTGTATGACTTGATATCTTACACATTATAGGAGTTTCATTAGGATTATCATTTAAAATAAGGAAAAAAGGCTCACTCCAGGGTGCCATATATTAAACATTTTATCTCTTCTCTTTGAAACAATCAGAGCTAAATGTTTTTACAGATAAGCCCAGGTCTCATTAAAGGGGAGTAAATGCTCACTCTTATGAACACTTTTCAGATTCCTCAATAACCTAGTTTATTAACATTTCCCTCTTCTCTTTTCCCATTTTCACATTTCCCCTAATTTCCTCACCTTTTGAAATTCAGCTGGAGCATCTCTGTCTTGTGTACCCTTGGCTGTGTTCCCCTGACTTTGCTTCCAGAAATAATTTCTGTGGGTTATTTACTTAATGACACCCACCCACACAGTCACACTCAAAACACGAAAGTTTGCCTGTAATGGGCTGTCAGTAGTTGATATCTTTATGTAACTTTCATGCTTTGTATTGTGTTTTGGAGAGGGAAAAAGTCAATGAAGCTAGTCGCTGTTGCCCTTGCTTTACCTTCAGGTATTATTATTGTTATTGAGAAACAGCTGAGTCTGCAATTGGACAACCTCTTCTCCTTTAACAGGCAATGAGGCCTCATGAGTGAAGGAGTCCATAGCACTTCCCGTCTATCCCCTCCACCTCTCGGATGGACTGGAGTCATTCTAGATCCAGAGCATTAGTTCTCCCTCTCTACATGGGAGACTTCAACTTCATGCTCAGTTGAGTAAGTTTCTTTAGTGTAGCAGAAGCCTCTCAGGTCATCCTCTAGCCTCCAGGCTGAGCCAATCCTAATCCCATCCTCAGGAATATGGATTGGGATTGTGTAGCAAGATCCCCAGCATGTAAAATCATGCTTTGCTGGTGGCCCCATCTCCACCAGGTGACCTGGAGAAAAGAGGAAGCAAAGACCTGGAATGCGGAAGATGTGCAGAGAGGAGCCACAATGAAGGCAAAGAGAGGATCCTCCTTGGTGGCATCCATGTCCTTGGTTCCATTCTTTTCTGAAACCCAGCTGCATCATGGACCTGTGAGCTACCCTGATATCCTTATAATCAATTCCTCTCAGAAATCTGCTTTTTCCCCTTGAACAGCTCCAGTAGGCTTCTGATCCAACCAATCGGGTCCTTACTAATAAACATATCTAAGTGTTAAAGAATCCTTCTTCTTGTCTTTTTAAAGAATTCTTCTTCTTCTCCTCTCCTTTTACATTTTCCCATGTAACTGCTGGCTTTTGCCTTCATGGTTTTGCTGAGTATGTACTTGTACACTTGTGTGTTGTGTGTGGATCTGCGTGCGTCCTTATGGACAAAAGATACATTTATCCTATTCATGAATAAGTGCAACAAAAGGCATTTCAGAACCTTCCTTTGAAACAGGAGGGAAAAGGACATTTAAAAGAATGACATAGCCATTGAGGATACGACAAAAACTGGTTGGACCTGTTTAGGTCCAAGATGGTGGAAGATTCAACTTCCAGTAGACTTTAAGCCACATTGTACGCTTATTGTAATACATTAGCGTATGCTAAATGACACACCCACCGGCACCATGACAATTCTGAGGCCCAAAAGTGGGCGGTGGCCCAATTCCTGGAAATCCCCGCCCCTTCCCCAAAATAGTTGGAATAACCTTCCCACTCATTAGTCTATGAAATTACTCACCCCTATAAAAACTAACCACTCCATATTTTGGGGTCTCTCTCCTTCTGAGATGGCCCACACTCTGTCTGTGGAGAGTGTTTCTCCCAGGGCCTCTCTTGCCTTTTGAGACGGACCACACTCTGTCTATGGAATGTGTGTCTCTCTAAATAAATCCACTTCTTACCTATCACTTTGCCTCTTGCTGAATTCCTTCTGTGCTGAGACATAAAGAACCCGAGCTTCATTAAGTCTTCAGACCAGGTGTGTAATCTCAATTAAAAGACAGTGGGTTTGAGTCCCAGCCCGTGGGTTCAAGTCCCAATTTGGGTTTTGACTGGTTCAAATCCCATGTGAGGTGTGCGGTTTCACCTTGGTGAGCCACCTGCACCCCCTTATCAGGGGCAGTCACTCTTCGGCACCAGTCTATGTGGAAATGCAGAGCAGGTGTCAAGGAATCTTTAATTTTTTTCACAATAAATAAGAAATATGAATTTTTAGGTGAAATCTGTTGGTTTTGAAATGTTGACTCAATATGTGTTTAAATATGCAATAGACCAACCTAAAGAAACCCCACAAAACAGTCTGTGGGCTGCTTGAGATCTCTACAGCAGATCCTTGCTATTCAGAGTGGTCTGAAAACCAGCAGCACTGGCATCCCTTAGGAACTTACTCAGAATGCAGAATCCCAGGCCCACCCCAGGCCTGATGAATCAGAATCTGCATCTTAACAAGGTCTCCAGGTCATCTGTCTGCACATTAAAGACTAAGAAATCCTGGTTTAATTCACTTGTTCATAAACTGGGCTTCATTTTGAAATTACCTGAGCAGCTTTAAAAAGTACAGCTATCTGGGTCCCACTCTCAGAGATTCTGTTTTAATTAGTTTGGAATGCAGCCTGGCATTTTTTTTCAGCTCCCCAGTTGATTTTAACATGCTGCAAATGTCAAGAGCTGCTGGTCTACCACAAGACCCCCCATTTCCTATCACCTCCCAGATAACACACCTAGCAGTACACTCAGACCTTATCCGCCTTGGCCTCTGAGTTGGCGACCCCTGGTCTGGAGTCTTAAAACTTTACAGGTGTTGCAAATCAAAGGTCCACAAATATTGCCAGAAGACAAAAGACTTTTTTTTTTTTTTTTGGTCCAGAACAGTGTTTCCAAAAAATGTTTAATTTGATAGTCCTAAATTAGAAGACAGGACTTTCTAAAATGCTGCCAAGAAACATTGAGTATGAACATCTTAGGGGAAAAAAAATCTATTATAGCCAAAAGTATTCAGTTACACACTACAAAGTTTCCAAATACACAGGGCTAAGCCAAGACCTGCATCTTAAATGATCTCAGCCATTTGAAAATTCCAGTCCTTCGAAAATGTAGTCAAATGAGCAACAATACAAAAACAACCAAGGTTGAACCCTGAGAAAATGGACACCTAAAATTAGAGTACAGGAAACATGTGTTCTTTTAAATTCTGAGACCTAATCACGCACTCTGATCATTGCTCTTACATTGCAGCAGCTAAAGCAAGCTTTTTTGTTTGTATCTGTGTCTGTGTATAAAGTTGTCCCAGTGTGATAAACTGCGAACAAAAAAAAAAAAGCCCATAATTTTTTACCCTCCCTGTGTCCTTGCTCTTTGCAATGTGATGTGGTTTCTCCCCTTAAGAGGGAGAGTCTGTTGCCACCCTTTGAATCTGGGCTGGCCTGGTAAATTCCTTTGGCCAGTAGAATGGGCAGAGGGATGTTGTTCAGTTCTGAATTTGGGCCCCTGCTTCTGCAATGTGAGCAAGCTGGATTAGCTGAACTTGGAGAAGACCCAAGACCTTCCTAAACCAGCTGACAGCCAGCTGACTCTCAACATTTGAGAAAGCCCAGCCAGCTGACTCTCAACAGAGTCACCTACCTGACCCACAGCTGAACAAAGATGCATGAGCAAGCCTAGTCAAGACCAAAAACTTCACCTAACCAGCCCACAGAATCATGAGTTACATAAAAGCTTGATTTGTTTTGGAGTGATCTGTTACACAGCAATAGCTAAATGACACACCCCCCCTAGAGAATTTCAACTAGACATTAAAGTTCTAAAGAAATAACTAGAAAATAGCTAAGCTAAACTAGAAAAGACTAAGGAAGGTGACAAGGCCAACTACATGGGAGATGGCTTCCCTTTCCTTGTCCACCAGGAGTGCACAAGGGTTCCTTTCTCCACATCCTCACCAACACTTGTTATCTATTGTCTTTTTGATAATAAACATCCTGACAGGTGTGAGGTGATATCTTATTGTGGTTTTGATTTACGTTTCCCTGATGATTAGTGTTGCTGAGCATCTTTTTATGTATTTGTTGGCCATTTGTGTGACGCATCCTGTTAATTAAATACTTCTTTAGAAGTATGCTCTGGATATCTGTCTCTTTGTTCTCACACACACATACACACACACACACACAAAGTGACAATGTTATATTTGTCTCATCAAATCATCCCCATCTCCTGAGAGTCTCAGGAGAGAGAGCTATGTAGTAGGTCAATGTTGTCATTTCTTTACATCATCTTGATCTGGACACCACCAAGGACAGGTGACCTCCAGAGAAAGAAATGGTCCCAAGTGTTAGCAATGAGCCAAGAGCAGCCCAGACATGTGAATCAGGAACATGCAAGGAAAGTATTTTTCAAAAATTTCCTGTGAATCGCAATTCTTAGAAAGCTTTCTATGGGATGCCATCTGGATGCATAACTATCACCAGGATAAAACAGCACTGGCTTCCACTCTAGCCATATACATGTCTCATACACTATACTCTCAAGTTTTCTGAGCTTTTATTTTTAAAAATCAAGGGAAACTTTATTTTTTCACATTTGATTTTCAATACAATTGTATCACATTTTCCAAAATGCCAAGTAATCTAAAAGTAATTTACATCTGAGCTAGGAGTATGTCGGATTTTTAGGATATTTTCCTTCTTACATCCTGAATTGTGCTCTGACTAATCTAGTAGTAAAATTAGTTAAATATTCAACTAGGCACAAACTGCATGATTAAAGAGAATAGCTGTGAGAGCTGGAAGGAAACCAAGCTGATTTAAAATTTATCAAGAGATCATTTAATTCCATGCAATGAGCATTTCCTGCACTGCCAGGGAACCGGTCATCATTATTCATGAAGACACAACCCACATGGAGCTAGATTAAGGAGTGATCATTCAGAGGACTCACTAGTTTTTACATACAAATGAGACCCCCTGGTCTTAACAGCACAGACCAGCCTACAGATGGCAATTTTACCTTGTGGGTCTCTAAAACGAGCCTGTCCTTGGAGCTTTAACCAGCAGACAATGCCTCACCTCACTACAGTCAACCTGAAATGTGCAGCACGTTGTATCTCACTGCCTTGATTAAAGTGCACCAATCATCCAATTACACTGCGTGATTTCTAAGCCTCTCTTGAAACAAGCCCCTAGAAAACCAAGAGGAATAATCAAATTGAAAAAGGAAGCCCCAGGATTTCAATAGGCTTTAACCACAAAATCTTCAATTTGCTTCTAGGTGTGCAAGGGGTAGAAGGGAAACAAGGTTCTTCATCTCTTGCCTGGTCTTCCACAGGCAGGGACGCGGATCCGTGGAAGAAGGTAAACGTGCCTCATTGTGAAGTCTCCTCTGACCTATCATTCTTTCCTTTCCTCTAAGCCGACCAAGCTGGTGCCTTCACCTTGGCTACTAACACATAAATCTTCGAGAGGAAGCAGCTCACTTCACTGACTGCATCATTAACTAGCAAGACCATTCTTTACATTTGATAAAGTGACCTGAAATATAGATCTTTTGCAGGAAGTCTACACCCAAGTGTCTCTTTACGAATAAAAACCAAGTGTCCGTGAAAAGACTCCTCTTGAGAAATGTAACTAGCACTTTCTGAATCCCTGCCCTCTGGCTGACACAACACAAAGCTCTGGGTGCCCATGTTACATTTACTCTCAACCACTCTAGTGGGATCTTGAAGTTCAGATGGGTCTGTCCTTTGCTTATGGATAGGCAAGAGAGGTGACACAGAGTAAGAAATGCTGCCAGACAATTTGACAAAACAAGTCCAGCTTCCAGTTCTTCCCAGAGGACAGGGAGACATGGTTGGGAGCATGGAATCTGGAAGTAGACCAACTTGCGTTTGAATTGTAATTTTACCACCTTATGACCTTGATAAAGCTCTTGATCCACTCCCTCCACCCTGAGACTTGAGATAGAGATACTCCCTTCTACCTTATAAAGTGGCAGTGAGGACTAGATGAAGTCATAATTCATGCAACGTGCCTAGCACAGTATCTGACACCCAGAGAGTATTCAGTCAGTGCTGGCTATCATTATTTATTATGCTATTTTCCTTGGTTTACTCTCCTTTCAGTCCCTTACTGGAGTAGACTGAGAGCTTTAGCTAAAGCAACTTCCAGCAGAAGGAAGTAAGAAATAACTGGAGATCATTTGCCATATGGTGATAAAGCAGTAATTAAATAGGAATTACCACCCAAACTCAGCTGGGCAGGAGGGATGGAGTAGGAAATCTGGTCTACTGGTTTTTGTTTTATCAGAGGAAGGACTGTGCTTGTGGTAATGCTGGAGCCGGAGGTGGAAGAGTGTGGAGTTGAGAGGAAATGGGAGCCTCATCACCTATGGCTTTCACTTGATTAAGACTCCATTCTTTGCACCACACCCTTCAACAAGATGAACTTTCAACACAGGCTGTGCTGCAAGAGACGCGATTTCCATCCGCTGGCTCCCAGGGCCAGCCATCTGCCACATCTGACTGGGGAGCCGAGATGAAATGAAATTGCTGCGGCATCACTTTCCCACTCCCTAAGAAACACAGTGGAGGATGGCAGGCCGGCTGCCTGTGGCCGCTTATGGGGCAGACCATTCTGTGTTAACAGAGCAGAAACAAGCAGGACAGGAAAACCGGGAGAGATGCATTTTATGTTTTGTTTGTTTTATGGAGGGACCTCAGGGAAAGACAACATCCCATAGCGACGTGAGTAAAAGAAATCAGAACCATGTTAGTATGGTGACATCTCTATCAGTTCAAGGTTTCCCAGACCAGAGGAGCAAGGACAACTTTGAAAAGAGTTAGGAGAAGAGCAGCCGGAAATAAGAAAAAAGATTTATGCATGAGATCACTGCCAAAACGTAAAAGGAGCGCAATTCACCCACAGCATGGAGATGAAAGCCTTCACAGAGACAGAAGGCACAGCTGGACCAGGATCAAAGGGACCTTAGTTCTTGTCCCTCCCAGAAGCATAATGGGCGAGGCGGAGGGGGTGCGCTTTCAGCAGTTTTTTTTCACATTCTATGCTGACATAGATGAGAGACACTAGAAGGTGTACGTGTGAAAGCAAGACCATGAAAAGCAGAGAAAACTGTCCAAAGTTGGCACGTGCTTGCTGTAGCCCCTCTCCCCAGACAGCTCCCCCCGATGTTATCACTGGCTGTTAACCAACTATGGATCTCAGAGATTCATTTTCACCTGCCAGCTGGGGTTGCTGCTGCTTGTTTTGCCTCTGAAATGTTATGAGATGGATTCATTTAGGGCTTTTACAGAAATGATGCTGTCAGTGTGCTGTTCCTCTCCAGTGAGGCACAAACAAGAGAGGAAATAAACCCAGGCTTGGGAAATGGAGATTGGGGACCACCTCAACCCCTTCCTCTAGCATCTTATAAGTGAGCCAACCATGGCTCAGGTAGGCTGGCTGATTTCTGTAAGGTCACACACCCTGTTCAGAGGTAGATCTAGGACTAGAATCTACAAAGCATTATTTATTTATTTATTTATTTATTTTTTAACATCTTTATTGGGGTATAATTGCTTTACAATGGTGTGTTAGTTTCTGCTGTATAACAAAGTGAATCAGTTATACATATACATATATCCCCATATCTCCTCCCTCTTGCGTCTCCCTCCCACCCTACCTATCCCACCCCTCTAGGTGGTCACAGAGCACCAAGCTGATCTCCCTGTGCTATGCAGCTGCTTCCCACTAGGTAGCTATTTTACATTTGGTAGTGTATATATGTCCATGCCACTCTCTCACTTCGTCCCAGCTTACCCTTCCCCCTCCCTGTGTCCTCAAGTCCATTCTCTACATCTGCGTCTTTATTCCTGTCCTGCCCCTAGGTTCTTCAGAACCATTTTTTTTTTTTTTTTTTTTTTTTAGATTCCATATATATGTGCCAGCATACGGTATTTGTTTTTCTCTTTCTGACTTACTTCACTCTGTATGGTAGTCTCTAGGTCCATCCACCTCACTACAAATAACTCAATTCCGTTTCTTTTAATGGCTGAGTAATAGTCCATTGTATATATGTGCCACATCTTCTTTATCCATAGAATCTATGAAACTTTAGAGCAACAATTTAGGAATTTCAACACTGAAGTGTGAGCAAATTAATGGGGATCTCCTTTTTTGAAGGCATGAAAATCAGGATTGATTTTTTTTTACAGTTGTGACAGCTCACAAGAATCAAAGTCCTTCCCATGTCTAAGAGTCTACAGACACAGAAAAACAAACAAAACAACAAAACAACTCAGGGACAAAGCCAGTCAGGTTTGCAGAACAGGGTGGACCTGGGGCAGCAGATACAGCTGGATGACTGTTAAGGTGGCAGGGCAAGTTCTCAGAGGATACCAGCTGGGGTTGCCTCAAGTAGAGGAATAAGAACTTCCAATATGCAAGGCACCCTTCTAGGCATGCTGAGCTCACAGAGATGTAAGGAAGTGCGTGGAGGGGAATGATGCTGCAATGCTGGGAACAGATCCCATGGAGTGTCACTTTCATGTACATTACATCACAGCAAGCCACTGAGCTAAGTATTGCTCTCCCTATTTTACAGAGAGGGGCTTCCAACAGTAGCAGAGAAGGAATCAGTGTAATGTGTCTGTGCATTTTCCTCAGCTTCCTCATAGTTCAGCAGGAAAAGGGTACATGCATAGAGAAACTCAGGCGTGCTCATGAAGCTGACATCTCAACAAACTAAAGACTGTAACGTGGGAAGAGGAAATAAACATTCTCTAGTGTCTGCACACACTGTGTAGCACAGGGATGGGCATGAGGTATGATCTTGACAGCTCCTTCGCTGTGCTTCTGGACCAAAGGGGCTGCTGGAGTCTCCCATTAGCAGAGGGCTAGTCTGTTGCAGAGTACAGATTTGGACCTTTCCCAAGACACAGTTTAAGAAGTCTGGGGAGTCAAAAAAGGGCTTCTGGGAAGAAGAGGAACTGGATTGGACACAATGCTTACAGGGGAGCTGGTCCCAACTCAGGTTTGCAAAGCTGGTAGAAGAGACACTTGGAGCATCAAGATGAGAGGTCATGAAGAGGTGATGAAAGTAGAAAGAGAAAATGAATGGAATTACCTTAGGGCTCTAGCTGTAGATGGCTTGTATGATTAATGCACATAAATGTGGTTATATGATATGGACCCATTAGCCTAGAGCATGCATTTAGCAAGAATCTCCTAGAAATAATGGCTTTGAGCTAAAGGACTACTGAAGCTGGACTTCACCCCCGTGGGCAGCTGGTAAGGAAATCTTTCTGGGAATGGAGGCGCTGGAGGCTCTCAAGCCCTGGAAAGGTGTCTCCTGCTTTCCTTAGCTGGGAGAGGCCCATCACCAGAGAGTACTTCTTCCAGCCACATCAACCGAAGACTCTGGGAAATGAAGAGAGAAGTGTATTTTGCTGTTCCATTATTTGCGTCCATCCTTCCCCTCATGCCCAGCTTCTAATCCAGTGGTGGAGGTGAGCCACCAAAATCTCCCTTGCTGGGTCCCTGAAAAACAGGCAGCATCATGTCGTGTTTCTGAGGGACTATTATGAAAGCACTTGGATGATTAACATTTTTAATGTGCAAGAATAGATTTTAAAATTGTCAGTCCTGTTACCCAGCTCTATTCCTGGGTTTCCCTCAGAGCTAACCCCGCACCCTACTTTCTCCACCTATCACAAATAAAAAAGCTGGTTAAAGATCCATTTCTTCCTCCCACCGCACCCCCATTATTGTTACCTAAGTTCTAGCTGTCAAGAGACATTGCTAAAGGAAAGAATGCTTTAATTCAGCATTAGCTCACCAGAAAATACTAGTGGGAGTTGAAATCACAAGTAGGCAGAGAATAAAGTAGAACCAGAATTCCATACGAAGTCACTTTCTCCTCCCGCACTCCCCTATGACCCAGACAAGAACCCTTATTTGTGAAGAACATAAAGATTTGTTCCTGTATATCACAGGAAAAACATCATGATAGTTGTTGATGCTATTTTTTAAGTGTCAGGATGTTCATTCCCCTCCTGGAAAAGAACAGTATATTTAGAAATGCTCTGATCTCTTATCTGCAATCAGCAGAAAAAATTTATAATTTAGCTCACTTTGAGGAAATGATGTTTAGACTGGACTCCAAAAGCAGATGACGTGGATAATTGGCAATTCTCTGTCTCTAAGAACCGTGACAAATGTCACAGAAGAGCCTTGGCCAGCACTTCAAAGAGGTCCCCTGGAAGCCCTTGGGCACCTGCCCGTGCTGACAGGGAGAAGTGGAGGAGGGAAGCTTTTGGAGGTGGCTGGCTGGCTTTAGGCACCTAGCATTTTGGTGATAGCAGTTTTGAAGGTAGAAAGCAAACTCTGCAAATGTAGCCAAGTTGTCTTAATTAAGGCCAGAGCCTCTTCATTAAAAAGAAACAGCACTTGAGTTCATTGAAAAGGATGGAGGGCACTGGCTAACTATGAAGCTAAAGGCACATATGAATTTTAGTTGCCTTTTCTTAAAGCTGGTCTCAAATTAAAGGCCAAGCGGCTCACCAGGGCCAAGGGAGGTGGTTGAATGAGAGCCAGGGACTCTGGCACTCAGCTCAGATGCTGCACAAACCCTCAATGGCCTTGGCCTTACCAGGGCCTGTCTTTCTTTGTTTCCAACCCTGCAGAGTGCCCCACATTCTTCCTATTCCAAGGCATTCATGTCAGCCCCCTGCCTAAAACCCTCCAATGTCTTCCCATGGCACTTAGACTGAAAGCCAAACCCCAGCCAAGGCCTGCAGGGTTCCCACGTGATTTAGCTCCAGCCCCACCCTCCAAACTCACATCTTCCCGTCCCCCTTTGTTCACTCCAGTCCAGCACCTTTGGACTTCTTTCTGCTCTGTGAACACAACTAATTTGTTCCCGCCTCAGCGTGGCTGGTCCCTTCCCATCCTTCAGTTCACATGTTACCTGCTCCAAGAAGCCTTTCTGACATTCCCTATATAAAATACCCCTTGCTCCCTCCATAACTCTCTAATCACTATCCTGTTTTTTTTGTTTTTGTTATCTAGCTCTGACATTACTGTATTTCTTTACTTGTTTATTCTGTCTTTCCACACTGGAATATAAGGTCCTGGAGAAGAGAGACCTCACTTGTCTTGTTGACCATTAGATCCCTAGCGCCTATAACAGTGTTCAATTGCTATTTTTAAATGAGTGAATGAATAAATCTCTTAGGAGACTCACAATAATAAAAAAAATCCAGAAATAATTCTTTTAAAGCTCAGCAATCAGGAGAGTACATGTGGAAATATGTCAATCTGGCAATCTTCACAGAGAATTCTGCACTCCATCACTGCAGCTCAAGCCACCCCTCTGCTCCCAGCTGGCACCTGACAGAAGACAGAAGTAATTTGTAGGAAGCCACTTTATAACAAAACCCAGAGGTTCTAGTTTTCACCCCCCAGAGCCACTTACGTTCATTCCTAAGTATTTTTACCCAGAGATGGATCCTGCAGTCAGCCCTGTTAATATCTTACATATACAAGCCACAAGAGGCATCAGTTGGAAAGTCTTTAAAATGATGTCTCAAGCAGTCTGAGCACAGGAAGTAATTTCAAAGTCAGAGTCACGCTGCTGCTTGGGAAAGAGTAGCCTGTGATGGAAAGGAGAAATTGGAATTGGACTCTCCTTCTGAAGTCCACTGACCTACCCTGTTCTTCTTACACTTCTATTTAGATGTGGTCTAGGCTGCCACATGCACCCCCAGGGGACACAAAGAAGGCAGTTTGTCCAGTTAGGATGCAAATTGTGAGCGTGTTTCATCTTGAGTCGTTGATCCAGAAAGAAAAGTAGAGAGAGATGGGCTATATGGGGCCAAACTCGTCGATTGTGCTTGCTTCCCTTCAGAGTAATTCTAAAATTTAAAAAGGTTAATGGTTTGTAGAAAGAAGGGTGTGTGGTCAGTCTGAATTCTCTCCTACGACTCCCTCCCTGACTGACCAATTTCTATTGGTTACAGAATTTCCTCAGTGGTGACACAGCTGTGTGTGGTACCTCTGTGGGGCCATAGCAAACAACAAGGGAACTATTCAGGAGATGTACAATAACAGTGATAACGACGGTAATAACTCAGCTGTGTTTCCCTAGGAATCACGCTGGGAGACAGAGCTGAGCACAGACCCCAGTGTGGGGACCGTGACCCTAGATATTGCTTGGCTGCTTCTGTAGGTATAGAGCCAGACTGGGGCTGCAGGAGGAGGACTTCCAGAGGGGAAACTAGAAAACTCAGGGTCTGATGGACTGGGAACCTCTGAATTCAGGATCACTGCTTCCCGCTGCAGCGTGACAGAGGCCTAAGGGCGTTTATATAAAAAGCATTCAACTAATCAGGGTGGCCAACCTTTCTTTCCCAAATATAAGAAAAAAACATTTGCAAGTCCAGACTTACTCAGAAGGGCAGCCCTGCCATTTACTCACCCTCTTTGCCACCATTCAACCAATATTTAAGCACATGCCACGTGCAAGGCACCCTGTTGGGTGCTACGTACTCAATGATGAGATAAAAAAGTTTCCTGCCTCCCCTAGAGCTTTTGTTCTAGTGTAAGTTTGTCTTTTTTTTAAAAAAAGACAGCTTTATAGCAATATAACTCACATACCATACAATTCGCCCATTTTGGGTATACAATTCAATGGCTTTTTATGTATTCATGGGGTTATTCAACCATCACCACAATCTATTTTAGAGCCTTTTCATTACTTTGAAAGGTAGTGTAAGTTTTAAAGGAGTTAATCACTTAGTTATGAGCTGCAGTTGTGGTCATTGCTCCTATAGACTTCTTTTGGAGAATGAAGTGAGTAACAGGAGGAGCTCTCTGGTTTCTGATCTCCACAGTGGCTCCCGGCAAAGTGACATTTGAATTGGGAACTGATGGATGAGTAGGAGACAGCCCGGCAAAAGGAGTGAAGTGACGAGGGGGAGGAGAAAACAAGAGCAAAGGTTTTGTGGTGAATCTGAGGAACTGAGACAGGAATTTTGAATTTTATCTTAGAACAACTGGTTCTCTAATTTTAAAGAGTTTTAAGTCTCCCTGCTCTCCCCTTACCCCCCACCTCACCCCGTCATGGTCAGATTTTCATTTCAAAAGTATACCTCCTGCTGATGGCTGGAGAATGGATGGGAGGGAGGCAAGAGTGAAAGCAGGAAGGCAGTTAGGAGACCAGCACAGAAGTCCAGCCACAAGATGATGGTGGCCCAAATTGAGGTGTTGGCCATAGACGTGAGAGCAGTGAGCTGATGCAAGATTTTTCAGGACCTGAACTGAAAGACCTTGATATTGATTGACTGTGGGAGTGATGAATCCCAAGTATGCCTGCACAGCTGGGAATATGGGTCATGGACGGAAAACTGGAAGAAAGCCAGGATTTTAGGTGTTGGGAGAGAGATCATTACAGGTTCAATATTGGATATATTGACAGTGAAGTGTCCATAGACTGAGCTATCAAATAGGTAGCTAAATATGAATCTGATGTCAGAGGTGAGGTCTGGGCTGAAGTTACAAACACTGGCTGTTGATCATTGATGTCTTGAAAGCAGGAGAGACCACAGAGTAGAGAAGGGGGCCTTAGGCAAAGCCAAGGGGAACACCAATATTTTTTTAATTGAAGTATAGTTGATTTACAATGTTGTGTTAGTTTCTGGTGTACAGCAAAGTTATCCAGTTATACATATATATGCATATATATTTTTCATATATATTATTTTTCATATTCTTTTCCATTATGGTTTATTACAAGATATTGAATATAGTTCCCTGTGCTATGCAGTAGGACCTTGTTGTTTATCTATTTTAAATATAGTAGTTTGTACCTGCTAATCCCAAACTCCTAATTTACCCCTCCCCCCCTTTTCCCTTTAGTAACCATAAGTAGTAATCAAACCATTTAGTAACCAAACCATTTAGTAACCAAAACCATTTGTTTTCCATGTCTGTGAGTCTGCTTCTGTTTTGTAAGTAAGTTCATTTGTATCATTTTTTAAGATTCCACGTATAAGTGATATCATATATTTGTCTTTCTCTGTCTGACTTACTTCACTCAGTATGATAATCTCTAGGTCCATCCCTGTTGCTGCAAATGTCATTATTTCATTCTTTTTTATAGCTGAGTAGTATTCCATTGTGCACATATACCACATCTTCTTTATCCATTCATCTGTCAATAGACATTTACGTTGCTTCCATGTCTTGGCTATTGTAAATAGTGCTGCTATGAACATAGGGGTGCATGTATCTTTTCGCATTATAGTTTTGTCCAGATATATGCCCAGGAGGGGGATTGCTGGATCATATGGTAACTCTATTTTTAGTTTTTTTAAGGAAGCTCCACACTGTTTTCCAAAGTGGCTGCACCAATTAACATTCCCACTAACAGTGTAGGAGGGGGGAATGCCAACATTTTAATGGTAGGTAGAAGAGGATGAGCTGGTAAAAGAGGCTGGGAAAGAGTTTCCAGGGAGGAGGAGGTAAACCAGGAGAGTGTGGTGATCTGGAAACCAAGGGAAGATAGTACTTTGGGGTGGAAGAGGCTCTTTGTTTAAACAGTGCTGAGAGATAAAAAATGTCCTTTGGACTTGGTGACAGGAAAATTATTGGTGACCGTAGTAATTTCAGTGACAGGGTGGTGAAGAAAAAAGAACACGTGCAGACTGTTTTGAGAAATTTGGTTCGAATAGAAGGAGAAGGATGGTGTGGATGCAGGGTCATGTGGGGTGAGGAAGGAAGGTTTATTTTAAGATGGGAGTGATGTGTGCAAAAGGTAATGCTAATAGGAAGGATTCAGTGAAAAGTAGAAAAGAAGGAGATTGACTGATGGGTAAGGTGCTTGAGAAGACAGGAGAAGGTGAGATGCCAGCACAGCTGCAGGGGTTGGCCTTACCTGGCAGGGCAATCTGCTTCTGCCCTGAGGAGCCCAAAGCAAACCTTGGTTTCATCTACATCCAGGAATGAACACACGCTACACTGGAAGCAGGGATGATGTTCTCAAAAAGCCTGGCTGGGCACTGTTTGCTGTTGACTCTGCACTGGGTGTGGGAGGAGAGTTCTTCTTGCCCCCATGCCAAACACACGCACACACACACACACACATGCACACGCACACACACACGCACACGTGCACATACACACATGCACGCATGCGCGCACGCACACGCGCACATACACACATGCATGCACGCACGTACACATGCACACACTCGTTAAACACGTGTTTTGGAAACAGGAACCCCATAGGAGACCTTACGTCTACTTCCTGCCTTAAAGTCTTTTCCTTTCACAGCTGAGACCTCAGTTTATACCTCACACATCAAAACACCCTTTGTCCATTCCTCCTGCTCTCAGAGTTCAGACTGTCCATCCTTCACCTTCTCAGGATGATAATAAATGGCCAAGTCCCATGGACAGGCCAACTGGACATAATAAGCAGCAAAAGGAAGGTCAGAAATACAACAGCACTCCAGAGAGGTGGTGCTTGGGTCATTGTAAGACATCACTTTCCCAAAGGCAACAAGACAGACGCTAAAAGAACAGCAGCAACAGGGCTTCCCTGGTGGTGCAGTGGTTGAGAGTCTGCCTGCCAATGCAGGGGACACGGGTTCGAGCCCTGGTCTGGGAGGATCCCACATGCCGCGGAGCAACTAGGCCCGTGAGCCACAACTACTGAGCCTGCGCGTCTGGAGCCTGTGCTCCGCAACGAGAGGCCACGATAGTGAGGGGCCTGCGCACCGCGATGAAGAGTGGCCCCCGCTTGCCACAACTAGAGAAAGCCCTCGCACAGAAACGAAGACCCAACACAGCCAAAAATAAATAAATAAATAAGTAAATTAAAAAAAAAAAAGAACAGCAGCAACAGAAGAGAGCAGCCGCTGCCCGACTCCCTGCCCCTCTGGCCTGGAGAATTCACGGAGCCTCTGGCCTGAGCTGGGAGGGGGGCCACTGCCCCTCTTTAGTCAGAATTCAGCTGGAATGGCCTTTGGTGCAGCCCCAGAGTGGTATTGGGGATGAGGACTGAGCTGGGCCGCTACGCTAGGGGGAGAGGAACCACCCCAGAGCAGGCTGTGAGGGTGAAATGGGATGATGGCTGGGAAGTGTCCTTGAACAGGTGACTAATGTTGTCCTGAATCCTTAAACGTTGGAAGGATTTGGTGAAGATTCATGGAGCCCTCTAGCCCAGCAGTCCCCAACCTTTTTGGCACCAGGGACTGGTCTCGTGGAAGACAATGTTTCCACGGACAGGGTGGGGGTGGGGGGAGGGAGACGGTTCAGGCGTTAATGCCAGCGATGGGGAGCGGCAGATGAAGCTTCGCCTGCTCGCCCGCCGCTCCCCTGCTGCCATGCGGCCCGGCTCCTAACAGGCCGTGGGCTGATAGCAGTCCACGGGCCGGGGGTTGGGGACCCCCTGCTCTAGCCTTTGGGCCAAAGGCTCTGTGGTCACTGTTCTAACACCAGCGCGGACATAGTAAGAATCAGGCTCCTCTCTGTACAATAATCCAATGCCTGAATACAGTTAAAACTTCATTTTATACATTGTGTAATCAAATAACTACTATGCAGACTGATTGTTTTATACCAAGCCACCTTCAATAATTAGATACTAAAGTGTTATCCCTGTCAGTGCCCTTTCTCATTGATCACCTGTTTCTCTTCATAATGACCCCCTGTGATGTGGGGGGTGACTACTGGTCTCCCTCATACGTCTGTTGGGGAGAGAGAGCCACGAGAGACCTACAGATGAGCGCGTGCTTCCTTGAGTTAATACTATGTACTGTTGCCGTGGGTCTCTAAGTTAAAGAATCAAAGGAAAATTTCACGGGCATAATGTATTTTAATCAAACAGTCTCCAACTAAACTCCTGTCAAGGGTATGGGGCTCTGGGTTAAAAGTAGAAGGAATTGTGTTAGGATCACCTCCTGCCCCTACCTCTACCTCCACCACAGAGAAAATTAATGGCACTGCCTTGGATACACTTGAGAAAACCACTTAACTAACTGCTGACTCTGCTAGCTCTAGTTATTTACTTCCCTGTTCAATAGAAGTTGAAAAATCACTTGTATTATTAATTTGTGTGAAATCTTCCAGCTTCAGAATGTGACTCTAAAGCTGTTTTTACAAAGCAACGTTGGAATTCTCAGCTTTTTGCCTTCAAATGACTATAGTCATTCATCAGTGGTTCTCATAAACATCAAGCTTACATTTTTTACCTTTCATTTTCTAGATGAGATAAACATGCATAGGTTTACTGAATTTCTCTAACTCTCTCACTGCACGGTCATACATAGAAGTACCAAAACAGCCCTTAGTCCCTTTCCTATTTTCAGACAGTCAATTACCTCTCCCTTTAGGAAAATCCCCATTCATACTAAATATTTATTATCCACCCTCTTTTCTGTAGATCAAGAAGCATTTATTCAACTTCTGCTATAAGTTTAGCACCGTAATGAGTAGTGGGTGGAGACACCAAATTTATTTAGCCTTTATTGAGTGCTGGGCCTCAGAGAGTTTATACTTCATCTAAAGAAAGCATTGGCCTCACCAGTAGATAGTCTGTGTTCTATAATTGCACAGAATTACTTGGCATCCTTGGGCTGTCCAAAACCGAGACCAGTAGTAGGAGGGGGAGGGAACAGGGGGATGGAGGAACTGAGCCAGAGAGAAGCCAGGGAAATACATTTCAGGCAAGGGGACCACATCTGTGTCTGTTTTGAAGACCATGATTAGCCTGGACTAACTCAAAAAGGCAGATCATAAGGAGCCAGGGAAGGTTTATTTACAAGATGAACAGGTGTTTACAGACATTCAGTTTTGCAATGGCCAGAAGGGAACAGATAATTAGACTCAAGTCATGAAATTGGATGGGTGGAGGATATACAGTCAAAGTATTTGGCAGTGCCCTAAAAAATGTAAAACAGATAGCCAGTGGGAAGCAGCCGCATAGCACAGGGTGATCAGCTCGGTGCTTTTTGACCACCTAGAGGGGTGGGATACAGAGGGTCGGAGGGAGACGCAAGAGGGAGGAGATATGGGGATATATGTATACGTATAGATGATTCACTTTGTTATAAAGCAGAAACTAACACACCATTGTAAAGCGATTATACTCCAATAAAGGTGTTAAAACAAGAAAAAGTATTTGGCAGTGGATAGTTCTAGGAACAGAAAGTGACTCTTTCATCTGCTGCCAGTGGGGGAACCCAGGAAGAACAAAAGAACCCAAAAAGACATTTGGGGTATAACAGGGAGGGGAAAAACATTGATTCAAAGCATTGTAAATGTGGAAGCCATCCTGCAGTTTGTTCGGGATTTCCTTCAAGGATTCTTGACTCCCCAGGATAGCATCCTTTCTCTCCTAAGGCAGCAAGACAAAGACACATAACTTACAACCCCATCTAGGTCACTATTCTTTTCAATGGGGGCCCAGGGCTGGGGGGAGGTGTGCCATGGACTGTAATTTGAAAATAAAAGGTGCCCTCCCTCATGGAAGATGTACGCTTCCTGAGTTAGACACTGGACCTCTGGGTTTAAAAAAACCATTCCCCGTGAGGACAACCCACCCTGTTTCAAAAACCACCACTTTAGCCAGCCTCTCCTATAACTTCAGGAGGTGGGCTAGAGACTGGGAGAGGCTTGCTCTGGGATCCTTTCAGTGCCTGGCTACAGTTTCTGCTGCCCACCTCCCCTGACCCCGCTGCAGTGTCCATAAAGAATTTCAGCTCCAGGTGGGGCCTGACCAGGACTGAGGTAGGGGCACAGGTAGAAAAGCTTCTGTCTCATCACCTGCTCTGCCATATACATGCTATAGTTTAAACCAAATCCAGGGTTTGTTTTGGATGAATCTTAAAAATTGTTAAGTTTTGGGTGGGAAGAGATGTTTATAAGCCCTACTGTCCCTGTCAATCAAATATACCATGTCCGTGGGAGTTTTGGCCTAGGGAAGTACCTGCTCAAAAGACAACCCACCAAGTGTGATGGGTTCTAAGGAGAGCTATCCTTAGTTGGGTTGGGGACTCCATTAGGGGTGGGGGAGGGGGGATGCAATGCAGCAGAAATGGAAGAAAGTTTCCATTCTTTCGTGTTTACAACAAGGAGGGTTCTCCCTCCCCTGAGGACACTATTTCAGACTTGCTTTTTCTTAGCCATTATTGTCATTAAAGAAAGATAGATGGTAGATGGATAGATAGATAGATGGTTAAAAAATAAAATTAACCCAAATCAGCTATTTCAGAAGGTGAGCAAATTAGCAGTGATGTAAGAGGCCAGATCTGAAACCATGTCGATCTCTGTTCTGATCCTGGCTGTGCCACTGAGTTTGCCCAGACTGTTTAACCTCTCAGTTACTCAGTTTCCTCATCTGTGAAATGGGAGTAATAACAGTGCCTTCCTCATTTAACCCTAACCCTAATAGTGTTAGGGTTAAATGTGATAAATCATTCCAAAAGCTTAGCAGAGGTGGAGCCAAAACTCCTGATGGACATCATGGGGAGGTGTCCCAGGTAAATCTATAGGGAGGGTCTGGGCAGGATGTCTCTGGGTACATGGCTCCCTGGCTTTTCAGTCATCTCCTGGGGCAGCAGGCATCCTTTCTCCGGGCTGAGATCTGAGTCTTTTAAACCACGTTTTCTCTTTGTCCCATTTATGATTTTGTGATTACAGACAGTGAGACAGGCAGGCAAGCAGTCCCACTCCCTGCTGAGGAACTTTCTTCTGGTTCAAGCCAGATGTCAAGTGGGCAATTACAGAGAAACAAGGCCATCAGCGTCCTGGCAGTGGAAACAGGAAGATGTCAGATTCTGAAGACAGAAGTAAGAAGACAATGGGACTTGGCAACTGAGGATGAGGGCTTTAAATATGACCACAGGTTTGGTGATAACGGGCATGCCATAGTGAAGAGACCTTGAAGCCAGAAATGGGAAGTGTCTATACTGGGGAGGAAAAACAAGTTCTATAAAATTTGGATAAGAAAGGGTTTAATGAAAGATGGTAGGACAGATGAATGTAAATTTCTAGTGGACAAATAAGAGATACAGTGTGTATATGTATACACACACACATATATATGTTATGAGGATACAGGTGATATTTAAGGCAAGAGAATGGAGGCACTCTTTGAAAGACAGCACTTAGCAACACGGGGAGTGAAAGTTTAAAGCAAAGGGGCTGATACACACAGTTACATAAATGGAAGATGGATTGATAAAATGGCAGAGTTGAAGGGACCTTTGCAAAAATGTAGCCCAAGTAAATCACTTTAAGGATAAAGAAACTGAGGTTCAGAGAGCATCAGTGATTCATCGAGTGGTCCACAACATCCAGAAAAATGGGAGATCAGGGGCCTGAGACTAAGTTCTCAAACTCCTAGTTTTTGTCCTTTCCCACAGTTCTAGGCAGGAGACCAGGAAATGGCTGTGTGCAAGGTGAATGTTTATTAATACTGACCACCAAAATGAAATTGGCAAGCATGAGCTTCTAAACTGGGGTAAAATAGACTTATGAGTCAAGGAATTATGAATACTAAAAAAGTGAATGCCCTTTGTCCTTTAACATAGATCAATGGGAAACAACAACAACAAAAAAGCAAACCCAGAAAAATACCTTAAAATGAAAGGTAATCTCCTTAACTGAGGGCTGATTAATGATTTCAAGGGCTGGAGAATCACTCCCCTACTTTTTTCAGGATAAAGAAGTGGCAGAAAAAATCGGATTCAAACGATTTCATTTCTGCTTGAATTCATCCTGCTTCTTTTCAGCCCAGAGTCGTGCATGAAGTTGACCAAAAGAAAAACTTGATTGCACTGCCAAACTTCTAGGTCATAAGCTGTACTTTCATAATTTGCAATATCTCCATCAAAAAACAATTGAATCTGAAGAGCTAGTAATGCATGTTGCATGAAGGATTTCTGATTATAGCACCCACTTTCAGGCTCAGAAAACAAACACTTCTCTAAATGATCCAAACCCCTTCTGAACCGATCATCTCTACTGGTGGCTCAGCTGGTATCTGAACCAAAATTGCCACTTAAACCTGCCCCTGTAGTTCACTATACTGAGAGCACAAGATGGGAGAGTTAGTTATCCACCTCGCGTTGTACTTCTCTACCAAACGCAGGAAGATGGCACTTGATGGTGAGTGGCTGATGTTATCGAGTTTCTTCGTTCTCATTCTACCGTGGGCTCAAAAGAAGAGTAAGATGCACTCACGCTGTGAACTTTCGTGCTTATTTGGTACCCTTCAGTGCGTTCTACAAGATGGAACTGGGACCTGCTTTTTCTATCAGACGGATATGCCTCAGGTAATCTTTTTGAAGCAAGAAGGAGGATTAGCCAGGTTCCAGTGTAAATGTTTTTCTTGGAGCAGCAGGGGTTCCAGCTCCCTCATTTAGGGAAACTGCTCCCTTGGGTTCCCACTGTGCTGTTCCTAAGGTGCATCACAGAGGAACCAATGCTGTTGCAAAGTGGGCATATGGGCTATGGGACAGCAGGAGAGTCCCTAACCGTACCCCAGACCTCTCAAATCTTCAAAAATAGATGAGCTTGTTTCTTCATGAAGCATCTTTAAACCAGTCATGGAACAATGTTAATATGTATCAAAAATTTAAATTTTCCATTTAAACGTCCTCTGCATATGTGAAATAACTATTTCATAGTTCTGAGTGTTAATATTGTGAACTGGAATCTGACTGTTCAGACACTATTTGTGGGGCCTTGGATAAGATGCTTAAACTCTGTTCCTCAGTTTCCTCATAATGTAAAAGGAGGATACCAATAGTTCCTACCTCATAAGGTAGAGCTAATATACATAAAGCACTAAGCCCAGTGCCTAGGATGTTAAGTGCTCAGTAAATGTAAGCTACTATTAGACTCCTTTATTACTCTATTAAGCTAACGAGTCGTATAGCTATGTAATGTTTTCTTCAAAAAACCACCTTTTCGATTTATTGTTTTTGTTTTTGAATTGATTTCTGTTTCACTTTATCATTTTCTTTCTTGTGCTTTCCTTATGTTTTATTTTAAAACTTCTGGTCATGAGTATTTATTCATTTATTTCCATTCTATTTTGTTTAGTACTATGTTTAAAAATATGAATTTTTGTCTGAATGTGGTTTTAGCCTTCTTATATGTAGTAATTTGATTCTAGTATAGATATTCTGAAATTTCAATTTTGGTTTCAATTTAGAAAGGAATTTCAAAATTTCCAAGAGCCTGGCTTTTTTCTTTTCTATTTTGGTTATGAAACTAGGGTTTTTGTTTGTTTGTTTGGTTGGTTGGTTTTTTCCCTTTTGCTTTACATAAAAGAATGCAGTCATTGCTATTTCTAATTTTGAAATGCTTGGAGGCTTTCTTTGGCAACCCAAATTCGGTCAACTTCAAAATGTTTTAGGGGAACTAGAAGGTGTTATCTCAGTTGTTTGGATATGGAATTAAATATTTATGTATTAGTGATTATACTGTTCCATGCTATCATTATTTGTCTGTAGATTTAGTTTGTCTACGTTTTTGTTTCTCCTTGCATTTTCAGACACTTGCTTTATGTATCTTGATACTTACACTGGTTAAACAATTCTTTGTGTTACATTCTTTCTGTCCAAATAACCGGGATAGTTTCTATCTCTGGACAGAACACTGGCTCAGTAGTCAGCGATGGCTGTTGTAGTAAGCAGAGTGTGTTGGGGAGGTGGGGACGGGCAGAGACTGCTGCACAGTTAGAAAGAGACTGAAGCAGTTTGGCTGCCACATTCTCTGTAGTCATTGTCATCCCAGCCCACAGGAACGGGGAAGGAGCACGGAGGGGCAAGCAGGGAGGTTTATGCGCCAGGCCTATAAGTGGCACTCATTTGTTTTGCTGACATCCCATTGGAGAACATTCCCGTGAAGTCACAAGGCCACACTCAACTGTGAGAGAGAATAGACTGTATGGCAAATCTGAGCAGCCATATGCCAAGCTATAATTGTTACTATGCAAGTGAAGAATAGATTTTGACGGACAGCTAGCAATTTCTACCATGATGCTGTGTTTTGTTTTGTACACTGTTAGGCCACTTGTACTCTAGTTATGGATTTAATGCTTTTTAAAAATTTTAATTCAATGCTGTCTGATAGTAAAGAAGACAGCTGCAGTTATAGTGGATCTATCACTATTCTTTTGTTTTCTATCTTGTGCTATATGGTCAATTTTCTGAACACCCCCCCCCCCCACCTTCTGGTAATTTAAAATTACTTTTGTATTTCAAATGGTAAACTTTTAAAAACTTTATTTCTTGATTTATGAACTTTAAAAAAATGAAGTGAATATTGACATCTTGCTGTGAAAGACAAGGGAATTAGCTCACTCATACCTCCTTCTCAGCCCCCACTGAGTTTTGTCAGCAAGCTCTAGGATTTTTGTCCCAGTCCATTAGTTATATTATTTTAAATTGTGAAGTTTTTCTTTCAAGTCATCTTTACATTCTTCTCTGTAAATACAAATTGCATAGTTAATTTTATATTTTAATGAATTAATTCTTATGTTTTTAATGTATCAAGTTTTCTCCATTACTATACTCTTCACATTGATCCCCTTGATTGACTGGATTTAGTCAAATATTATTTTCAAGAAAGGTTCATGGTTGTTACGATTCCTGAGTTACTGCCTATTTAAGAATTCTTCATTTGCCTTTATAACTGGCTGGGAAAAAAACTTAGGTCACACTTTTTGTGTGACATTGAACTGATGTGGAGAAATTCAGCCCTACCTGATGGGATTTTTTTGGTCTGAACTTCTCCAAGTAACTTCTCCAAGATGTTTCAGTGTTGTTCATTCTGTATCAAAATTTTCTGAAACACGATGTATCCTCTTTATCTTTTAGTTCCTCCTTATTTAGGGAAAACTTTATCATATCTTTGAATTTTTTTTTTTTTTCCTGTGCCAATCATAGCCTTCTCTACCTACAGATACCAATTCTAGGTTGGATCAACCTTGTCCACCCCTGTTTCTTTTCTTTTCCATTTGCATTCACTGTGGTTCTCTCTCTGATTTGCCAATCTCTCAGATGAAACAATCAAAATGCCCACTCCTAGTAGCTATTCCCTTCCTTGGGGAGCATGACTGTGGCAGTCGTGTGGTTTGCACACTGCACAAAGGTGCCCAGTTGAGAGGGTAACAGGGGGCTGAAATCCAGTTTATGCTAGGCTCTCTGAGCTACGTGTCCAAGGCTTAGTATGGGTCTGTATCTATTCAAAGAAAGGATCTTTTTCTTTGCACAAAGGTACTAAACCTTGTGCTCACAGGGCTGAGTGTGCTCAGAAAGGGTGCCTTCTTCTAATTCACACAGCTGTCAAGTGGGCTGGCAATAGTCCTGCTGGAGAATAATGTGGGACAGTGTTATGTGTGGTGGGGGAAGAACTTCCATCCTGTAAGGACATTTTCTGTTTCTTTTCCCTTAGATGCTGATTCAGCTCTCATCTGATTCCCTCCAAACGCATTAGGTTTTTCATAATTTATCTACTGACCTTGTCCTCACCCTGTACAGCTTCTGGGAGGCCAGAGGATAGGAGCCAAATACAAATTCCTATGAGTCTTTTGTCTTCCTGCCGCTGTTCAGAGTTTACGGTATGAGGTTGTATTGCTTCCTTAGTTTGAATACTGCTGACGTTGTTTTGCCAATCCTTTCTCCCTCATTTTCCATTCACGTTTTTAGTTTCTGAGATGATAGAGTAGTTTTATGAATCCGGCTGCATACTACCATACTTCCAGACTCTCCTTGATTTAACTGTGGTCTCTCTGTGCTGTTATAACTATGTTTTCACATTGTGTAGATTCTTCTACTTTTATATACCATCTATTTAATATGCACGCTCATGAAGTACTTTTATCTGAACCTTTATCTTTAGAGTTCTGGTGAAAAGTTATTTATTCAGGTATTCTATAAATGTTGTTTGGTATCAGTAAGGCACTGCAAGCTTATCACATATTGGAGATGACATCAAGATGATCCCACACTCTGATTTTTTAAAACTGAAATATGACTTTTTCAGACTTAAATAAAATTGAAGGAAATCTGGAAAACACCATGCTTCTTAAAATGTTCTGGAAATGTAGCTGAATTGGACATTCAGTGAGGAGTTTCCAAAAGACATTGCTTGTACAATAAACTTACACAGTGAATCTGCCATTGTGATAAAGGAAGCCTTACATTAGATTTAAGTCTTGTCATGCCTGGATAAATGTGCTAATATTTTCAGTCAGTCTCTAGTACAGCTGTTAAAACATTTTGGCTCTGTAGGCCAAATGAAGCTTCTAAAATTCATGAGTTCTGTGTTCTAATTCTTATTATTTTTTTCTTTCCTAATTAGAAAACAGACATTGGCTTCTGTAGAGGGAATATCAAGATTTATTGATCCCAAAATATCTTTCAGAACAGCAAATTTTGAATTTCATGAAAACACAAACTCGATACATATGTCACAGATTCTGAATGCCTTCAGTAGTGGAAAACTTCAGAATTCTGCATATGTTACATTTAAGCAGGAAGCTAAAACTCATATCTGCATTTGCAAATGATGTTTGATTTCAGCTAAGACAGTGGCTGATTCCTGGCAACTCTGCTCAGCTAATCGGACTTCTTTTCTTAAAAATACAACATAGTTCCTTTTCCTCCATATTTCAGCAAATATTAAATATTTCAAGTTTTTTTTTTTTTATTTCCAGTTGCCCTAGCTATGAACTGTCAGTCCTCAATTCTCTCCATGGGTCTCATGTTTAAGTTTTTTTCATGCTTGTTTTATAAACTAGCTGCTTCATTATCTTTTCATAAACTCTCTTAATATATCAAGTCAAGTATTATCTTCTTTGCCATATCCCTCTCCTTAAGATGTTCTTGACCATCAACAAAATGAAAAGACAACTTACTGAATGGGAGAAAAGTATTTTCAAATCATATATCTGATAAGGGACTAATACCCAAAATATATAAAAAACTCATACAAAAAAATTCAATTAAAAAATGGGCAGAAGATCTGAAGAGATATTTTCCCAAGGAAGACATATAGATGACCAACAGGTACATGAAAAGATGCTCAACATCACTAATCATCAGGAAAATGCAAATCAAAACCACTATGAGAAATTATCTCACTCTTGTCAGAATGACTATTATATAAAAAAAGAAATAACCAGTATTGGTGAGGGTGTGGAGAAAAAGGGACCCTAATGCACTGTTGGCGGGAATGTAAATTGGTGCAGCCACTGTGGAAAACAGTATGGAAGTTTCTCAAAAAATTAAAAATAGAACAGCAATTCCACTTCTGGGTATTTACCCAAAGAAAATGAAAATACTAACTTGAAAAAATATCTGCACCCTCATATTCACTGCAACAATATTTACAGTAGCCAAGATATGCAAACAACTTAAGTGTCCATTGATGGATGAATGGATAAAGAAATATTCCACTATATATTAGCCATAAAAGAATGAAATCTTGCCATTTGCTACAACATGGATGGAACTCGAGGGCATTATGTTAAGTGAAAAAAGTCAGACAGAGGAAGAAAAACACAAATACCGTATGACCTCTCCTACATATGGAATCTAAAAAAAATAAGCAAGATCATAAATACAGAGAACAGATTGATGGCTGCCAGAGGTAAGGGGCTGGGGGTGAGAGAAATGGGTGAAAGGGGTCAAAAGGTAAAAAGAAAAAATAAACAAATATGATGCATTACTAAGCAACAAAAAGACAACAACAACAAAAAAAAAAACAAAAAAAGAAGGAAAGAAAAGAGAAGCAGCATTTGTTTTTTTTCTGGATGCACAAACCTAAAAGCAGTATGGAAGTAACCAAATTATCAATTTCAATTCAAGTTACTTTCCTCTTTAACCATAATATTACAGGAAAACTTACATTGAAATATAAGCCATATTTTAAGTAATGGCCATGCTCATATTTTACCTGTTTTCTGAATTTGCATATGGGGGGGTGGGGAGAAAAGAAAAGAATACAGTGAAAAAACCACCTATATTACTCTAAGCCATTTTGTGCATAGTGAAATTTTTTCTTCTCAAGAAAATGTAAAGTCATTTCTTTTTCTTAACACACATTCCAGACATTTTAAATGGATATTTCCTCAAAGAGCTGCAAAATTCACAAAGGAGTTCCTTGAAGTATTTTCACTATTGTAAATAAGCAAACAAAGAAAGGCCAATCTGTATGTGTGTGTTTTTGAAGAAAAAATTAAATATATGTATAAATATAAATTTAACATACATACACATATAAATAGGAATTGAATCTATGTAAATACATTTAATATATGCATGTTATGTGCATATTAATTCTCCCCACTGAAATATTATTTATTATTGTTTTTTTAAGGAGTTCAGATTATTTCATGCAAATCTAATTAATCTTCAGTACTTCTTCAAGGTGAATAATAAAGCACCATTAGCTGCATTTTTTTTTTATGTTAAGGAAAGAGAATCAAATATGTAACAACAGAACAAGCTCTTTTTTTGTCACTCAAAAAAGATGCATTTTTATATAGCAAACATACAGAGTTCACAAATAATACAATGTGATAGATATATTTGTTGCATGTGTGTGTACGTGTAATGGGTTCTGCATCCACAATTTCAACCAATCATGGATCGAAAATATTCAGAAAAAAAATTTTCAGAGAGTTCCAAAAAGCAAAACTTGAATTTGCAGCGCACTGGCAACAATTTACACAGCGTTTACACTGTATTAGGAATTGTAAGTAATCTAGAGATGATTTATCGTGTACAGGAGGACGTATGTAGGTCATGTAAATACTATGCCATTTTATATAAGGAACTTGAGCATCCATGGATTTTGATATCCATGGGGAGTCCCGGAACAAATTTCCTGTGGGCACTGAGAAAAGACTGTACAGTTTGACTGACTTTAGTACTCAAATGCATCCACATTGCCAAATATAAATTGTTCTAGCTCTTTCAAATTATTGATCATTAGAGATAAAAAAAATTATTTCAGTGATACCACTTTTATTTCCTATTATTTATGTTACTACTGGAATTTTCTTCAGAGCCAGATTCATGCTCTGAGTCAAAGGGAAAACTCAAATTGACTGACTAGTGAGGAATTCTCAGTGGGCAATGAGCACTTACAGCATTTATCTAGAGGCTTGCAAAAGTGGTTTGTAATCCAGTAGGATCATGGTTCTGGACAGAAGCCAGTGATTGGTTTGGGATCAAAGATGATAGTGCAATCAGATAAGATAGCCTTAGGCCAGAACTCCTGAAGAAGCAAGGAGAACTCCTCCTAAACGAAATCATCCCCTATAGCCTGAATCAACTGTTACTGGCTTCTCCCCAGTAGGTTTTACCAGGAAATGTGGCAATCTAAGACTACAATCACATTAGAGGGAAGAAAAATCAGTCTGGGGTAGACTAGTGAGAAGTACATAGATTCTGTAATGACATACAGAAATCTGAATTCTTTTCATATTACAAGTGGAGGAATTTATTACATAATATGGACCATAGTATTCTTACCTGTAAAACTGGGATAACAATTTCTATTTCATATGATCAGTATGCAAATTTGATATTATAATTCATGTGAAACACTTAATACATAACAGGTTCTGAATAGATGTTATTTTTCTCCTTGATTTCCGAAAAAAAGAAAAGTTCTATTTGGTCAGATTTTTACCTCATTTTTCTCAATTTTGCCAACCTGCACACGTATGATTTCTTATGCAGGATCTAGGCAGTGTACCTCAAAGTTATGAGGAATGTGCCTGACTCTTCAGATTTTTTCATGTGCTCCTGCATTCATTTATTTGATATCAGTTTGACTTGTCACTGAAGCTACTTTGTCCTTTCTTTCTTAGATCCTTTCAAGACTCTACAAATGGGCTGCATTTTTTGTGACAAGTTTGACTTCTCAGGTGAAACTCAATAATCAGACTGGTCAGAAAAATGACTCTCTTTGGGGCCAGGGCTCAAATTAATGGGCTTCACTGTAATATTCAGTAAGGAAATAAATTCATAAAATTTAAATGTTTAATCTACTTTATATTTTTATTGACATTTGCTTAAGTGAATTTGGTAACAAAATATGTGTAATTGTAGGTACCATAGATTCTCTTCCATTTCATCTCCTGATCAATTAAATGAAAATATTCAGGAGTAATAAACTTGATACCGTGAAAAATGGGAACAAAGAATGTATCCAGATATATTCATTAATTCAGAAATAAAATTTAATGACTTTTAATTTTGTTTTTTATGAGTACAAACTAGGTTAACAGTCCACACTTCTGAATAATCTTACTTAAATTCTGTTTTTAGTAAGGGCACAAAGAAAATATTTGATCAGGCATAGATTTATTATTTTAGTTCAACCACTACAGTTAGCACAAATACAAAACCACAATCATGTTTACAAGGCAAAAATTGTACAATAGCTCTGTATACTAAAATATTATCAATAATGCAGTTTGAGAATCAAAATATCAGCTGGATGATTTTGCTTTTAAGATGCATACTGGTATCTTTTTCTAGCACTGTAATGCCACTTAAAAAAATTTACCTTTCCACATATTTTCATTCCTAGTACGCATAATTAGTTGGGAAATTCATTTAATTGGCAGTAAGGTGGGAATTTAGTCCAAAGTGCAAAGACTCATTTTGAGGAGCTGTGTAATCATAAAACATGCAGTGAACTTTCAATTCATAAACAATTACTATTGTTCAGTAAAGATTATTATTGTAGTGGGCATAATCATGAGAACTTATTTTCACTTGATTATAAGCAGTTCTTACCATCAGAGTGCTTATGGCATGCAAGAGGTCCAATAACTCTGCCAAGGGTGTGGCAACCACTCACCAGCATGATCAGCCCACACATTAACGGCTGCCTTGATTAAGCTTCAACACAAACTTCACACACTTCTGGAAAACCTGCCTCAACAGAGTCTCTAACACCTTCCTCACTAGCTAACCAGACATGGGTCATCATTGCTTGGCTTGACTTCTCCTTCCAGCAGCAAATTCATCACGACCTTTGTCAAATAGCTGCATGTTCCTCTTTTTCCCAGGGGGGGAGTATTGTAAAAGGAAGTCATGTCATCCTACAAAGGAAAACAATAAGCAAGTTGTTTGATTTTTTTGTTGGTAAAGAGTTGACAGGTAAAGTCAGTGTCAGCCTAGAGGGAAAAATAAATTCACAGAAATATTTCCTCATGGAAAAGATGAGCTTCTTGAGTTTTTCTTTTATTTTCCTGAGGTGTCTTCTCAGCATATAAAGCAAAGACAGACATTTTTAGTATTCTCCTCTTTGCGGATAATTTTTATTTACTTAGGGAACCTTTTTACTGACAAGCATAAAATATTAAACAGAGAGCCTGGAAGGGACTATATTAGGTAGTACACAGTGCCAATGTAGTCTGTTACTCATTCCCATCCTCCCCAGAATTTAATTTTATAGCCTTCTGGAATCTATGGCTCTTTGCTGGTAAAACACATTTTAACTGCTAACTATAAAAAGGAAAATTTATCTCTTCTTAGATTTCTTTTTAGTTAGAACTTCATAGCTGAACTGACTAGTAATTAACTAAAAAGTAACATTAATTCCTTAAATAAATCAGACTTCCCTCTGCCTCTCAAGTACTCTATTTTGTACTCTGTAAATCTGTTTCATAAGTTAAATGATAAGAGATTAGGGATATTTTGAAGAACTGAGACAAAAAAGCAATTCTACAAAAAGCTATTTTGTCTACTTACTTGTTTTTCAACTTCTTTTAGTTGACTCTCATCTTTTTGAAATTCATGAAATGCTTCTTTCACCAGTTTGTCTAGATCTACTTTGTCTTGAAATTCTAGCTCAGGGTTTCTTTCCAGTACAGTGGATACAACCATTAGTAACTAGAAGAGACAGACACATTGAAAGCCAATTATATGAACCATAAAAGCGACACAGTCTGGATATGTTTTCATTCTTTACTCAGACTGATGTATGGTCCTCATATTCCACAGTGTGTTCTGTACAATGATAGGCTTTAGGATCATCCATGGATGGAATCTTCCTAATCTTGCCAATTAATAGCATGAGTTCTGTTTGGAAACTTCACTTTTTTTTTCATTGTATGTATCCCTGTAGCTGTATGGAAATGTTTTTTAGTCACTTAAATAAAACTAATAACTTAGAAAAATGACTTTTCTAATCCTGTCAACAGTACATAGTGCCCTATTCACCCAAAGTGTCTGAACTCTTTCTGGTCTTCAGGCCTTAATCCTTGGTGGCAAGACACCAGAACAGTGTCCAGTGGAGCAGAGGCTGCCTCGGAAGAGGTGGTAGGCAACAAAGCCAGAGAAGGCAGATGAGTTCAGTGGAGATTCTGGATCTAGGCTCAGGATCAAATGACTTGGAGTCTAGCACCCCAAAATGAGTATAATTCTGTGACATCATAGTATTTTTCAGGGGACAGTTATGTTTTAAACAATATACTTAACTCTGACTATGACATGAGTACTATTTGGTTTGTATAAGCTATCTTAGTTTAAGGCATCATCCTATTGTTTGGCTACCCTATACATTTATCTAAGTAGTAATGTTCATTTTATATGACAAACTGTAATATGCAAAGATTGTATCTGAGTATACAATGCTTGGTAAAGACTTTCTCATGATGATTATGGCTTCTAAGTTGGACATGGAATTATGGCCTCATAATCCCCAACTTGGGAATCTTTCTGCATGTATTTTATTGAAATGCTTCCCAAACAGAACTGGAAAGAACCAAAGGAAACAGAAAAATCCAGGGGTCACAATGTGGGAGACCTTGGCGCAGGGCTTTAGTCAAAAGAATTCGAAGTTTTGCTCAAGTACTAAATGTAGATTTCTTCTGCAAAGAGAATGACTTTATTTTAGAGATAATTATGGGCACAAGATACCAAAAGGTTAACAGCACAAGGAAGGCATTCACCCTTCTAAAAACCCCGTCTTTAGACGGGGATTTTAGGAGGTGCCACATCCAGTTCAGCACTCACTGAGAGCTTCTGTATCAATAAGACATATTACCCACCCTCAAGAAACACAAAGTCTGATGGAGACATTCCCAGAGAAACAGACAAAGTGAGGATGAGCTATAAATTATATCCATTCATTTGAGGGATTCTCAAATCAAAGATCAAGGATTCTCAAAATGTATTTTTTTTCTTTTTTCTTATTTATTTATTTATTTATTTTCTCTCTATGTATTTGATATAATGTTTTAAAATGGCAAAAAAATATGTGTACACATGCGCATGCACGTGTGTGTGTATGCTAGCATTTAACTTTATATGGAGCAATGATGATACACAAAATTACACGCCTTCTCTGATCACAGAGAGATGTCTAGAAAGGTGTCCCTCAAAATAATAGTGACAATCTATTGTTAGTGGATATAGAGACATTTTTGGCTTTCTTTTCTATAATTTTCTGAACTATTGAAATTTTGTACAATAGTCATGAGTTATTTCTGTAAACAGAAAAAAAAAAAAAGACAAATAGAAAAAGGTCACTTCCTCTCTTTCATAGTATCGTTGATGCACTTACTGTGGGGGTGAGTGTGTAGCTGAGAAAGTTGGGCAGTTAGCCTTTCCACCCTGATGGATTTAAGATGTTTGAATTGTTCATGTGCTTCAACTTGGGTCAAGGATGGCCATCTTCTCCAGGACTCAACTGGAGATTTGGGTTAGGTGAGGAGTGGAATTCCTGGTCTCTTGGGCAGTTTCCTTATACTAGTTTTCAGGGAACAGATAGAAAGCACTTCTTCAGCAATCTACATTTTAAAATACAAACCTCCACAACTATCTGTCTGTATTTTGGCTGGTCGATATTTCCCAACATGTCTTCAACAAGGAGAGAGAAATTCATCTCATACATGGTCATATCTGACAGGGTTGGTTGCTGAAAGAAATAACTCAATATTAATATGCTGCATTGTTATATCCTGGTTCCCACTTAATAGGAAAATTTCATTTTCTAGTCAATAATCTTTTTCAGCTTCTACAAAACCTTATAGAGCATTTTCAGCTATATGACTATCGGATTTTATATATGTCAAATTACTGAAGCCAACCAGCTGACTATTGTGATAAATTAAACCTCCTGTTTTTAGTAGTTATCTTTACTATATTAATGTTTTTAGGGAAAAGGGACTATATTAGAAAACCACTTCAATACACAAACAGAACAGCCAAAAATTGAGACAACAAATAAGAGTACATATTGCTTTCAGAATTAACACAAGAAGTTATTATGCTTGCTGTCAGACTTCAGCATGTAAGTCACCTGCTATTAAATTAACATCATTTCTGTGGCAGGTCCTTTCTGAGCTGGCAGCATAAAAATGCATACAAATAAGTGAAACAACATTATGTGCAGAAAAAAGCAAAACAAAAAAAATGTTCTCTACTCTACTCCTTATATTTCATTTAAGACAAGTGTATTGCAAAATCTTCCATTCACATTCCACAAACCAAATGAAAGCAGAAAATAAACTCAAATCTGAACCAAATCTGGGCATGGTAGATAATCTTCAAAGGATGGAAGGAAAGGCTCTAAATGTTAGGCTCATATGGTGGAAAGCAGATGGAGTCCCCAGAATTATTACCAGAGATGCAGAGATGATGAGTCATACTTATTTGCTTTTACCTCAGTGATGATTTACAGTGAACTTAATCACAGCCTCTGAACAATGTCTATCTACGTACTACTCAAAATGGGACCCAGCAGAAATGTCTCCTTTCAATCAAATGACAGCAGTGTTATTCTGCTTGGTATAATAATGCCTCAGTCCTATATTCAGTATGGTCCATCTATTGTATTCTGTATTCAATACAATCCAACATAATGTTAATGTTTACAGGTAGTACCTAATTAGGGGAAAATGAAGCTGGTTGTTCAACAGGGTACGGGCGTACCTTGTTTTATTGTGCTTCACTTTACTGCACTTTACAGATTTTTTTTTTTTTTTTTACAAATTGAAGGTTTGTGGCAACTCTGTGTTGTTAGATGACGGTTACCAATTTTTAGCAATAAAGTACTTTTTAATTAAGGTACGTACATTGTTTTTTTAGACATAATGCTATTGCACACTTAGTAGACTACAGTGTAGGGTAAACATAATTTTTATATGCACTGGAAAACCAGAAAATTTTATGTAATTTGCTTTATTGCAATCGTCTGGAACCAAACCTGCAATATTTGAGATATGCCTGTAATTATAACTGTTTAGATGTCTAGCAATGAGACTAATGGGGTTACAGAAGAAAAGGAAGAACTTTTCATGGGTTCACATCAACTTCCTTTTAATATATCTCATTTGAAAAGTCAACCTAGCTAGTGTGCAATACGAAGTTAAACCTAGAGAAGAGACATCAAGGCTGCCTTATTTTCCAATCTCTGAAAGAAGTGGCAACTGTAGCAGAGAAGTTAAGAGAAAAGGCTCAGAAGTCAAATTGCTGGGGAAGGGGGTTGCACTCTGGGTCAGCTACTTCCTAGATGTGTGACCTTGGAAAAACCACTTAGCTGTGCTTTAGTTTCCTCATCTGTCAAACAGTAACAATAAAGTACCTACCTCAAAAGACTGTTGTGAGCATTAAAGGAGCACTTAGAAAAGTGCCTGGCACATAAAAATACTTAACATGTAGTTGTTGTTAGCAAGGAGAAAATACTAAATGTAAGTGGCCCAGGCAATTAGACAATTAAAAGAATATATCTGGTAGGTATTAGCAGGGGTTGGGAAAGAAGCTAACAAAACATTGCCAGAGTCCACTGTACACGGACACAAGGCCTAGCAGAAGAAGCAGGACACGAACAGTAGAGGCCAGCTCCCCACCCACAGGAGACAGAGCTGCCCCATACAACGGTCACAGAGCATCTGGGAAAGGGCTGGAGCACCTATACTGGCAGCCGACAAGAACCACTCAACAGTTTTGTTAATAGCATAAAGAATACTTTTAAAAAGTTCTTATTCATTTTTGAAAATAAATAATAGATTCACAAAGTTCAAATTCTGAAAGGTTAAAAAGGGTTTTCAGTGAAAAGCTGCTCTGTCCCCCCAGATCACAGTTCCTTTTCCCAAAGGCAAAGACTAGAACGCTACCAATTTCTCGTGGGTCCTTTCAGAAATACTCTATGTACATATAAACAAAATGAGTATGGGTGTGTGTATTTAAGAATATTTTATTTTCACAGATAGAGAGATCAAACGAGTAGTTGCCAGTGGGGTGAGGGAAGAGGAGAGGGGCAAGATAGGGGTAAGGGACTACGAGGTACAAACTATGTATAAAATAAATAAGCTACAAGTATACACTATATAGCAGCGGTCCCCAACCTTTTTGGCACCAGGGACTGGTTTCATGGAAGACAATTTTTCTATGGCGAGGGGTGGGGGTGGGGGGGATGGTTTTGGAATGATTCAAGCACATTACATTTATTGTGCACTTTATTTCTATTATTATTACATTGTAATATATAATGAAATAATTATACAACTCACCATAATGCAGAATCAGTGGGAGCCCTGAGCTCGTTTTCACTTGCCACTCCCTGTAGGGTTTTGATATGAGTCTGCAAGCAACTGATTTATTATGGTCTCTGTGCAGTCGAACCTCTCTGCTAATGATCATCTGTATTTACAGCCACTCCCCAGCACTAGCATCACCGCCTCAGCTCCACCTCAGATCATCAGGCATTAGATTCTCATAAGGAGCGTGCAACCTAGATCCCTCGCAGGTGCAGTTCACAGCAGGGTTCACGCTCCTATGAGAATCTAGTGCCGCCGCTGATCTGACAGGAGGCGGAGCTCAGGAGGTAATGCGAGCAATGGGGAGCGGCTGTAAATACAGATGAAGCTTCACTTGCTCACTCGCCCGCCACTCACCTCCTGCTGTGCAGCCCACTTCCTAACAGGCCATGGACCAGTACCGGTCTGTGGCCCAGGGGTTGGGGACCCCTGCTATACAGCACAGGGAATACAGCCAATATTTTATAATAACTTTAAATAGAGTATAATTTATAAAAATATTGAATCACTATGCTGTACACCTGAAACTAATATTGTAAATCAAGTATACTTCAATAAAAAAAGAATACTTGGTATAAAGACCTTCATCAAGAATAATTTGTTTGATGTTTCAACACTATAAACAGATACAGTACTCCATCTCTTGAAGACCTAATTATTCCCGTTTGTGCATAAGCACAATGATTTAGGTGTCAGGATTAAATAAAATAATTAAATCAAAGAGGCAGGCCAGTTTATATAACTTGGGAAACCATCTAAAGGAGGGAACACTAATTCATTCAGACCAACGGTAAGTTACATCTCAATTAAATAAGTGATTGTCTAATGACCTAAAAAGTTACTGTACTTTTCACATTCAGTGCAGTTCTTAACTAGTAATTTCCTTATCCACAGCATTACTAAGTCACCTTGTTTCTTAAGACTGATTTGGTTCTGTCTTTTGAAAGTATGTTTTCCTGTTTGTGAGGTCCCCCAGCACTGGCCCATTACAGTTGGTGGTGAAGGAACACCACCACTCAGTAATGTCAATATAAGAAACCCTAAATTCACTAATAAGCAAACAAAGGAAGGATAGATTGCTTGGCAAAAGGTTTGACCATATGGTGTCTTTAAACTGAGAACTTCCTTGAAACATCTGAAATATGATAAAACAAATTTTTTTTTTATTGAAAACAACTTTCAAGCAAAATATCCATTTGTAAAACAAGGCTTTTTTATAGAGGAACACTAAAACTGAAAAATAAAAGGAACTCAGATTGGGAAAAAATACTTCCAATCCAATTGACCAGACTTATTTTCTCCCTTCAGGTATCTGGATACCCCTACTTTAAATACTCTTAGAAAATGGAATAAGTAGAAAAGTTATTTTCAAAGCAGAGAAGGAAAGAACTCTCTGCTCCTTGAGGTCCCTTTATAAGTCCCTTTACTGACACAAACACAGTGGGGCTGTACCTGGGGCAAATGCCTTCCGGCTACAATGATTCCATTGGGTGTGCGCTCCAGGATCTGCCACACTCGGTCATAGAACTCAGGGGGAGTTCTATTCAAAGACCCATCGATCTGACGCCTGTTCAGCCAACATCTGTAGACCAAAAGAAAATGCCTCAGTGTTGAAAAACAAGCTTGTTCTGGCAGAAAGCAGGGCTTTTATATGGATTAATTGTTCCAATAGAGTGAGCAATAAAAGCCAAATTCCATCAATGATGCTTATCTACCACATGTTACAGAGGTTACTAAATATTTCAAAGTGAAAACAGAGCTTGCAGGAAAGGAGAAAATCCCCAAGATTTAAAGAAATTTAACAAGCAAAATGTTATTCTCTAGTAAGTTACTTACAACTCACTATGTGATTAAATGACTTTCTAACATGTAAAGCAGCTCAATGTAAAAACACAGCAGCAGTCATTTTCAAAATTAGTTCACATGGTCCTCACATACAATAAAATGTAAGCTCCATGAAGGCATGGGCATTGTATTGATATATATAGCTTGATCATTCCTATACACTTCTCCAAGAAAAGTGCTTAATAAACACCTGGTAAGTAGGTGAATGCTCAAAAAAGCATGATGTATCTAATGAAATTACCTTATTTTAAACCTTATGTGTCAATTTAAACCTTATATTTAGTTTTAAACCTTAATTTAAATATGGCCAAAGTACCAGTGCTGAAGAATCAGCTACCAAATTTTACATGTCATAATAATCGACATGTAAGAGTCAAAATTCTAGATCTATTATTTTCATAGATTAAATATTAAATCTTAAAGATGTAATAGTTACTTCAATCACAAACTGCTAAAGATGCAGAATTTGCATAATCTGAAAAGAACACACAAATGACACAGTAGTATATTCTTACAAAAGCTGAAGATAGGAACAAGTATAAACTTTTTATACTTGGTATTAAAACAGGCTGCAGAGTAAAATGTGTCATCAACCACAAGGTGGGAATGTAATGACCAACAGTATTTCTAGGTGTGAAAATAGCTATGCATGATACAGTAAACAGAAAAAGACATTTTTGTTCTGGTGAAAGAGGACCAATGAAATTACATCACTACATAAGTGAGGAGGCACTTTTTTGGACATACAGCTTCTTTTGATAGACCCACACGTGTGTGCCTGGGTTCAGTGCTATGCTAAAGAGAAAAAGCCAAAGGAGTTCCTTCATGACGTTTTATTTTGGATAATGGGTGTGCAAACTGAATATCCTATATTCTGCGTTTGATTTTTTTCCCCCTATTTCCTTTGTTTGGCAACAACAAAAGAGATGTTTTCCGAGTTCTATGAAGTCATGGTTAATACTATAAAAAGGAGATGTTTGCTTAGAACAACATAAAAGGTAGAAATGTGTGAATACTCACAGAGGAGGAATTATTTTAGAAGAATTCTCTTATTTTTACTTTTTTGGCTTTTTATTTTGAAAAAAATTAGACTTATAGAAAAGTAAAAAAAAAAATGAAGTTCCTCTTTACTCAGCTTCCTCTACTTGTCTCATCTTACATAACCAATAGCACAACTATTCGAAACCAGAAAATAAACACTGGTACAATACTACTAATCTATGGACCTTATTCAAATTTTGCCAATTTCACCACAAATATCCTTGTTTTGGTCCTGGATCCCATCCAGGATCCCACACTGCGTTTAGTTTCCAGGTCTCCTTAGGCTTCTCTACTCTGTGATAGTTCCTCAATCTTCATCTTTCACGACTTTGACATTTTAGAAATGTCAGTTATTTTGTAGAATGTACCTCAATTTAGGTTCGTCTGACGTTTTCTCATGATTAGACTTAGGTTATGCATTTTTCACAAGAATACCCAGAAATGGTTGTACCCTTCTCAGCACATATCAGGGGGTATGTGATGTTGATGTATCTTATTACTGGTGATGTTAACCTTGATCATTTGGTTAAGGTGGAGTCTGCTGGGTTTCTGCACTGTAAAGTTACAATTTTTCCTTTTACAATTAAAAAGTATCTTGAATGGAAATACTTTGAAATTATGCAAATTTTCCATTTCTCATCATACTTCTACCAGCTAAATTTAGTGGTTCTTGCCTGCAATAGTTATTACTCTTGTATTTGCCTAATGGTGATTTTTTTTTTTAATGCACTTTTTAAAAAATTTATTTATTTATGGCTGTGTTGGGTCTTCGTTTCTGTGCGAGGGCTTTCTCCAGTTGCGGCAAGCGGGGGCCACTCTTCATCACGGTGCGCAGGCCTCTCACTATCGTGGCCTCTCTTGTTGCGGAGCACAGGTTCCAGACGCGCAGGCTCAGTAATTGTGGCTCATGGGCCTAGTTGCTCTGCGGCATGTGGGATCTTCCCAGACCAGGGCTCGAACCCGTGTCCCCTGCATTGGCAGGCAGATTCTCAACCACTGCGCCACCAGGGAAGCCCTGGTGATTTTTTTATTTCCATCATTCCATCTATACTTAGTAATTGGAATTCCATTGTAATACAAGTCCCTTCTCTCCCATTTATCTATATATATCAGCATGGACTCATGGATATTTATTCTATCAGATGTAATCCAATAGTATCATTATTTATTTTCTTGCTCAAATTGTTCCAGCTTTGGCCATTGAGCCTTCTTCACGTTGTCTCCAGCATCCTTCTAACACACCTCTATAATTTTTTGGAGCACTTTCTTACTTTCTGGTACCACAAGATGCTCCAGGTTCGTCTTGTATTTTTCTTGACCCAGCCCTGGAATCAACCATTTCTCCAAGGAACTCTGGTTCCTTTATTAGAAAGTGGTATTTGGAAATCAATATCTGGGCACTAGGTTTGCTCATTGCTATTGGGGTTTCATTGCTTCTAGGTTCTCTCAGTGGACAATTAGGAAAGATATGGATGTAAGCTCGCATATACACACCCACATTTATTTCTGTATCTATTTCTGTATCTATACATCTGTGTAAAAATCATGAATTCATACTGATACTCCCAACTCCAGCCCAAAACCACAGGGTATATTCTAGCCACTCCTCTTTCCTTATTTGTAACTACATTTTCCAACAGTGAAAAAAAATCTGGCTCAAATTAGCCACATTTACTTATTTATTTAATATCAGTGTGTGTATGTATACACACCATATATATAACACTATGTATGTAAGTATGTGTGCAAATATATATATATAAATATATATATATATATATATATATATATATATATAAATTCCAGAATTGCTAATTCCTACCTCTGTGAGAAAAAAATTTATTATACAGAGTACAGGATTTGTGTGCAGTTCTTTTTTGTTTAGCTTTACAGTGTCTAGTCAATGTTTTCCAAAGGTACTTTGGTTAATTCTTGTCGTCCCCTCCCCCTTCAGTGTGGTAGTATTATTCATTTGTAATATGGTTAGGGTCAGTTGTTACTGTTTGTATTCTATTTTGGGTACCTTCCACACGTGGATTAATTTTAATTAATTATTTACATTTGGGGAATATAAAACATTACCATAGTTTAAGAGTCAGAGCTATTCAAATGGTATACTCAAGTGGAAGGTATATTCAAATGGAAGTATTGCTCAACCCTCAACCCTACTGCACTGTACCTATTTTTTTCATTCTTCCCACCCTGTTCCTCCCCACTCCCTGAAGGTAACCAATTAGTTTCTGATTTATCCTTCCTGTATTTCTTCTGTAAAAATGAGCAGATATCCCCTTCTTTCTTACATGAAGAGTAGCGTACAATACATACTCTTTTGTACTTTGCTGGTTTTTTTAAAAATTTTTATTTTGTTTATTTTATTTCTTTATTTTGGTTGCTCCTGGTCTTAGTGGTGGCAGGCGGGTTCCTTAGTTGCAGCTCACGGGCTCCTTAGTTGCAGCTCACCAGCTCCTTAGCTGCAGCACGTATGTTCCTTAGTTGTGGCACATGTGCTACTTAGCTGCGGCTGGCAGGCTCCCTAGTTGCAGTTCGCGGGCTCCTTAGTTGTGGCATGCGAACTCCCAGCCACAGCATGCATGCGGCATCCAGTTCCCTGACCAGGGATCGAACCCGCGTTTCCCCACACTGGAAGGCAGATTCTCAACCACTGCGCCACCAGGGAAGTCCTCTGGTTTCTCTTCAGAGTGTATAAACCTTTCGTCTTTTACTTTGCTGTTTTTATGTAACGATATAGCCTAGAAATTATTCCATATCAGTTCATAGAGACCACACTCATTCTTTTTTCACAACTTCGTAGTACTCCACTGTGTGGACATACCACAGTTTATTCAAATAATCCCTCATGCATGGGGACTAAGGACATGGGCATTCCAAAATTTGCAATTATAAACAATGATGCAATGAACAACCCTGTGCATATATATAATATCTATTCATGCTGTTGGAGGCAACCTCCAGGGTGGGTCCCTAAAAGTAAGACTGCTGGGTCAAAGGGTAAGTGCAAATGTAGACTTTTTTTTAGATGTTGTCCAATTCCCATATAGAAGAGTTGTAGTCACCAGCTATATATGGGAGTGTCTGTTTCTCCCCAGGCTCAGCAAATGTTTGCCACACTGTTTAACTTTGCTAGTCTGATAGATGAGAAATGGTATCTCAATGTGTTTTAATTTACACTTCTCTAATTATGAGTTAGTTTGAACATCTTTCCAAATATTTAAGGTCCATTTTTTAATGTTTTAAATGAACTGATCAATCATATTTTCCCCCATTTTTCTCTTAGGTTTTTGGTTCTTTGTCCCTCAATTTTTTTTTTTTTTTTAACACCTTTATTGAAGTATAATTGCCTTACAATGGTGTGTTAGCTTCTGCTTTATAACAAAGTTAATCAGTTATACATATACAATATGTTCCCATATCTCTTCCCTCTGGCATCTCCCTCCCTCCCACCCTCCCCATCCCACCCCTCTAGGTGGTCACAAAGCACCGAGCTGATCTCCCTGTGCTATGCGGCTGCTTCCCACTAGCTATCTATTTTACATTTGGTAGTGTATATATGTCCATGACACTCTCTCACCCTGTCACATCTCACCCCACCCCCTCCCCATATCCTCAAGTCCATTCTCTAGTAGGTCTGTGTCTTTATTCCCGTCTTGCCACTAGGTTCTTCATGGCTTTTTTTTTTCCCTTAGATTCCGTATATATGTGTTAGCATACTGTATTTGTTTTTCTCTTTCTGACTTACTTCACTCTGTATGACAGACTCTAACTCCATCCACCTCATTACAAATACCTCCATTTCATTTCTTTTTATGGCTGAGTAATATTCCATTGTATATATGTGCCACATCTTCTTTATCCATTCATCTGTCGATGGACATTTAGGTTGCTTCCATGTCCTGGCTATTGTAAATAGAGCTGCAATGAACATTTTGGTCCATGACTCTTTTTGAACTATGGTTTTCTCAGGGTATATGCCCAGTAGTGGGATTGCTGGATCGTATGGTAGTTCTATTTGTAGTTTTTTAAGGAACCTCCATACTGTTCTCCATAGTGGCTGTATCAATTTACATTCCCACCAACAGTGCAAGAGAGTTCCCTTTCCTCCACACCCTCTCCAGCATTTATTGTTTCTAGATTTTTTGATGATGGCCATTCTGACCGGTGTGAGATGATATCTCATTGTAGTTTTGATTTGCATTTCTCTAATGATTAATGATGTTGAGCATTCTTTCATGTGTCTGTAGGCCATCTGTATATCTTCTTTGGAGAAATGTCTATTTAGGTCTTCTGCCCATTTTTGGATTGGGTTGTTCGTTTTTTTGTTATTGAGCTGCATGAGCTGCTTGTAAATCTTGGAGATTAATCCTTTGTCAGTTGCTTCATTTGCAAATATTTTCTCCCATTCTGATGGTTGTCTTTTGGTCTTGTTTATGGTTTCCTTTGCTGTGCAAAAGCTTTTAAGTTTCATTAGGTCCCATTTGTTTATTTGTGTTCTTATTTCCATTTCTCTGGGGGCTGGGTCAAAAAGAATCTTGCTGTGATGTATGTCATAGAGTGTTCTGCCTATGTTTTCCTCTAAGAGTTTGATAGTGTCTGGTCTTACACTTAGGTCTTTAATCCACTTTGAGTTTATTTTTGTGCATGGTGTCAGGGAGTGTTCTAATTTCATACTTTTACATGTATCTGTCCAATTTTCCCAGCACCACTTATTGAAGAGGCTGTCTTTTCTCCACTGTATATGCTTGCCTCCTTTATCAAAAATAAGGTGACCATATGTGCGTGGGTTTATCTCTGGGCTTTCTATCCTGTTCCATTGATCAATATTTCTGCTTTTGTGCCAGTACCAAGCTGTCTTGATTACTGTAGCTTTGTAATATAGTCTGAAGTCAGGGAGCCTGATTCCCCCAGCTCCATTTTTCGTTCTCAAGATTGCTTTGGCTATTTGGGGTCTCTTGTGTTTCCATACAAATTGTGAAATTTTTTGTTCTAGTTCTGTGAAAAATGCCAGTGGTAGTTTGATAGGGATTGCATTGAATCTGTAGATTGCTTTGGGTAGTAGAGTCATTTTCACAATGTTGATTCTTCCAATCCAGGAACATGGTATATCTTTCCATCTATTTGTATCATCTTTCATTTCTTTCATCAGTGTCTTATAATTTTCTTCATACAGGTGTTTTGTCTCCTTAGGTAGGTTTATTCCTAGATATTTTATTCTTTTTGTTGCAATGGTAAACGGGAGTGTTTTCTTAATTTCACTTTCAGATTTTTCGTCATTAGTGTATAGAAATGCAAGAGATTTCTGTGCATTAATTTTGTATCCTGCTACTTTACCAAATTCATTGATTAGCTCTAGGAGTTTTCTGGTAGCATCTTTAGGATTCTCTATGTAGAGTATCATGTCATCTGCAAACAGTGACAGCTTTACTTCTTCTTTTCCGATTTGGATTCCTTTTATTCCTTTGTCTTCTCTGATTGCTGTGGCTAACACTTCCAAAACTATGTTGAATAATAGTGGTGAGAGTGGGCAACCTTGTCTTGTTCCTGATCTTAGTGGAAATGGTTTCAGTTTTTCACCATTGAGGACAATGTAGGCTGTGGGTTTGTCATATATGGCCTTTATTATGTTGAGGAAAGTTCCCTCTATGCCTACTTTCTGCAGGGCTTTTATCATAAATGGGTGTTGAATTTTGTCGAAAGCTTTCTCTGCATCTATTGAGATGATCATATGGTTTTTCTCCTTCAATTTGTTAATATGGTGTATCACATTGATTGATTTGCGTATGTTGAAGAATCCTTGCATTCCTGGGATAAACCCCACTTGATCATGGTGTATGATCCTTTTAATGTGCTGTTGGATTCTGTTTGCTAGTATTTTGTTGAGGATTTTTGCATCTATGTTCATCAGTGATATTGGCCTGTAGTTTTCTTTCTTTGTGACATCTTTGTCTGGTTTTGGTATCAGGGTGATGGTGGCCTCGTAGAATGAGTTTGGGAGTGTTCCTCCCTCTGCAATATTTTGGAAGAGTTTGAGAAGGATAGGTGTTAGCTTTTCTCTAAATGTTTGATAAAATTCACCTGTGAAGCCATCTGGTCCTGGGCTTTTGTTTGTTGGAAGGTTTTTAATCACAGTTTCAATTTCAGTGCTTGTGATTGGTCTGTTCATATTTTCTATTTCTTCCTGGTTCAGTCTCAGCAGTTTGTGCATTTCTAAGAATCTGTCCATTTCTTCCAGGTTGTCCATTTTATTGGCGTAGAGTTGCTTGTAGTAATCTCTCATGATCTTTTGTATTTCTGCAGGGTCAGTGGTTACTTCTCCTTTTTCATTTCTAATTCTATTGATTTGAGTCTTCTCCCTTTTTCTCTTGATGAGTCTGGCTAATGGTTTATCAATTTTGTTTATCTTCTCAAAGAACCAGCTTTTAGTTTTATTGATCTTTGCTATTGTTTCCTTCATTTCTTTTTCATTTATTTCTGACCTGATCTTTATGATTTCTTTCCTTCTGCTAGCTTTGGGGTTTTTTTGTTCTTCTTTCTCTAATTGCTTTAGGTGCAAGGTTAGGTTGTTTATTCGAGATGTTTCCTGTTTCTTGAGGTAGGCTTGTATTGCTATAAACTTCCCTCTTAGCACTGCTTTTGCTGCGTCCCATAGGTTTTGGGTCGTCGTATCTCCATTGTCATTTGTTTCTAGGTATTTTTTATTTCCCCTTTGATTTCTTCAGTGATCACTTCGTTATTAAGTAGTGTATTGTGTAGCCTCCATGTGTTTGTATTTTTTACACATCTTTTCCTGTAATTGATATCTAGTCTCATAGCGTTGTGGTCGGAAAAGATACTTGATACAATTTCAATTTTCTTAAATTTACCAAGGCTTGATTTGTGACCCAAGATATGATCTATCCTGGAGAATGTTCCATGTGCACTTGAGAAAAATGTGTATTCTGTTGTTTTTGGGTGGAATGTCCTATAAATATCAATTAAGTCCATCTTGTTTAATGTATCATTTAAAGCTTGTGTTTCCTTATTTATTTTCATTTTGGATGATCTGTCCATTGGTGAAAGTGGGGTGTTAAAGTCCCCTACTATGAGTGTGTTGCTGTCAATTTCCCCTTTTATGGCTGTTAGTATTTGCCTTATGTATTGAGGTGCTCCTATGTTGGGTGCATAAATATTTACAATTGTTATACCTTCCTCTTGGATCGATCCCTTGATCATTATATAGTGTCCTTCTTTGTCTCTTACAATATTCTTTATTTTAAAGTCTATTTTGTCTGATATGAGAATTGCTACTCCAGCTTTCTTTTGATTTCCATTTGCATGGAATATCTTTTTCCATCCCCTCACTTTCAGTCTGTATGTGTCTCTAGGTCTGAAGTGGGTCTCTTGTAGACAGCATATATACGGGTCTTGTTTTTGTATCCATTCAGCCAGTCTGTGTCTTTTGGTGGGAGCATTTAATCCATTTACATTCAAGGTAATTATCGATATGTATGTTCCTATTCCCATTTTCTTAAATGTTTTGGGTTTGTTATTGTAGGTGTTTTCCTTCTCTTGTGTTTCTTGCCTAGAGAAGTTCCTTTAGCATTTGTTGTAAAGCTGGTTTGGTGGTGCTGAACTCTCTCAGCTTTTGCTTGTCTGTAAAGGTTTTAATTTCTCCATCACATCTGAATGAGATCCTTGCTGGGTAGAGTAATCTTGGTTGTAGGTTTTTCTCCTTCATCACTTTAAGTATATCCTGCCACTCCCTTCTGGCTTGCAGAGTTTCTGCTGAAAGATCAGATGTTAACCTTATGGGGATTCCCTTGTGTGTTATTTGTTGTTTTTCCCTTGCTGCTTTTAATATGTTTTCTTTATATTTAATTTTTGACAGTTTGATTAATATGTGTCTTGGCGTGTTTCTCCTTGGGTTTATCCTGTATGGGACTCTCTGTGCTTCCTGGACTTGATTAACTATTTCCTTTCCCATATTAGGGAAGTTTTCAACTATAATCTCTTCAAATATTTTCTCAGTCCCTTTCTTTTTCTCTTCTTCTTCTGGGACCCCTATAATTCGAATGTTGGTGCGTTTAACGTTGTCCCAGAGGTCTCTGAGACTGTCCTCAGTTCTTTTCATTCTTTTTTCTTTATCCTGCTCTGCAGTAGTTATTTCCACCATTTTATCTTCCAGGTCACTTATCCTTTCTTCTGCCTCAGTTATTCTGCTATTGATCCCATCTAGAGTATTTTTAATTTCATTTATTGTGTTTTTCATCGTTGCTTGGTTCCTCTTTAGTTCTTCTACGTCCTTGTTAAATGTTTCTTGCATTTTGTCTATTCTATTTCCAAGATTTTGGATCATCCTTACTATCATTATTCTGAATTCTTTTTCAGGTAGACTACCTATTTCCTCTTCATTTGTTAGGTCTCGTGTGTTTTGACCCTGATCCTTCATCTGCTGTGTGTTTTTCTGTCGTCTCATTTTGCTTATCTTACTGTGTTTGGGGTCTCCTTTTCACAGGCTGCAGGTTCGTAGTTCCCGTTGTTTTGGTATCTGTCCCCAGTGGGTAAGGTTGGTTCAGTGGGTTGTGTAGGCTTCCTGGTGGAGGGGACTATTGCCTGTGTTCTGGTGGATGAGGTTGAATCTTGTCTTTCTGGTGGGCACGTCCACGTCTGGTGGTGTGTTTTGGGGTGTCTGTGGCCTTATGATTTTAGGCAGCCTCCCTGCTAATGGATGGGGCTGTGTTCCTGTCTTGCTAGTTGTTTGGCATAGGGTGTCCAGCCCTGTATCTTGCTGGTCGTTGAGTGAAGCTGGGTCTTGATGTTGAGATGGAGATCTCTGAGAGGTTTTTGCCATTTGGTATTACGTGGAGCTGGTAGGTCTCTTGTGGACCAGTGTCCTGAAGTTGGCTCTCCCACCTCAGAGGCACAGCCCTGATGCCTGGCTGGAGCACCAAGAGCCTTTCATCCACACAGCTCAGAATATAAGGGAGAAAAAAATAGAAAGAAAAAAAGAGGATAAAATAAAATAAAATAAAGCTATTATAATAAAAAATAAGAAAAAAAAATTATTAAGAGTAAATGTATTCAGAAAAAAATTTTTTTTAATTTTTAAAAATAGATTTAGTAATTTTTTATAGTAAAAAATAAGAAAAAATTTTTAAGAAAAAAATTTATTAAGAAAAAATTTTAATTTTTTAAAATATAAAATATGAAAAAACTTATTAAAAAATTTTTTAATTTCTAAAAATAGAAAATACGGAAAAAATTATTAAGAAAACATATATTAGGAAAAAAAAAATTTTTTTAAGTAAAAAAAAAAAAAAAAAAAAAAAAATGGACGGACCTAACCCTAGGACTGACGGTGAAAGCAAAGCTATACAGACAAAATCTCACCCAGAAGCATACACATATACACTCACAAAAAAAAAGGAAAACGGGAAATTAATATATCCTGCTCCTAAAGTCCACCTTTTGAATTTGGGATGATTCGTTGTCTATTCAGGTATTCAACAGATTCAGGCACATCAAGTTGTTTGTGGAGCTTTAATCCGCTGCTTCTGAGGCTGCTGGGGGAGATTTCCCTTTCTCTTCTTTGTTCGTACAGCTCCCAGCGTTCAGCTTTGGATTTGGACCCGCCTCTGCATGTACGTCGCCTGAGGGCGTCCGTTCCCCGCCCAGACAGAACGGGGTTAAAGGAGCAGCTGCTTCGGGGGCTCTGGGTCACTCAGGCCGGGGGAGGGAGCGGTACGGAGGAGGCGGGGCGAGCCTGCAGCGTCAGAGGCGTTGTGACGTTGCAGCAGCCTGAGGCGCGCTGTGTGTTTTCCCGGGTAAGTTGTCCCCGGATCACGGGACCCTGGCAGTGGCGGGCTGCACAGGCTCCCGGGAGGGGCGGTGTGGAGAGTGACCTATGCTCGCACACAGGCTTCTTGGTGGCGGCAGCAGCAGCCTTAGCGTTTCCTACCAGTCTCTGGGGTCCGCGCTGATGGCCGCGGCTCGCGCCCGTCTCTGGGGTCCGCGCTGTTAGCCGCGGCTCGCGCCCGCCTCTGGAGTTCGTCTAGGCGGCGCTCTGAATCCCCTCTCCTTGCGTGCCGCGAAACAAAGAGGCAAGAAAAAGTGTCTTGCCTCTTCGTCGGCTGCAGACCTCCCCTCCGGCTCCCTCCCGGCTCGCCGCGGCACGCCAACCCCTTCAGGCTGTGTTCACGCCGCCAACCCCAGTCCTCTCCCTGCGATCCGACCGAAGCCCGCGCCTCAGCTCCCAGCCCCGCCTGCCCCAGCGGGTGAGCAGACAAGCCTCTCGGGCTGGTGAGCGCTGCTCGGCGCTGAGCCTCTGTGCGGGAATCTCTCCTTTTTTCCCTCTGCGCCCCTGTTGCTGTGGGATACGCGCTGATAGCCGCGGCTCGCACCCGTCTCTGGATTTCGTTTAGGCAGCGCTCTGAATCCCCTCTCCTTGCGCGCCACGAAACAAAGAGGCAAGAAAAAGTCTCTTGCCTCTTCGGCAGCTGCAGACTTTTTCCCGGACTCCCTCCCATCTAGCACCAAAGCCCGAGCCTCAGCTCCCAGCCCCCGCCCGCCCCGGCGGGTGAGCAGGTAAGCCTCTCGGGCTGGTGAGTGCTGGTTGGCGCCGAGCCTCTGTGCGGGAGTCTCTCCGCTTTGCCCTCCGCACCCCTGTGGCTGTGCTCTCCTCTGCGGCTCCGAAGCTTCCCCCCTCTGCCACCCGCAGTCTCTGCCCGCAAAGGGGCTTCCTAGTGCCTGGACACCTTTCCTCCTTCACGGCTCCCTCCCACTGGCGCAGGTCCCGTCCCTATTCTTTTGTCTCTGTTATTTCTTTTTTCTTTTACCCTACCCAAGTACGTGGGGATTTTCTTGCCTTTTGGGAGGTCTGACGTCTTCTGCCAGCGTTCAGTGGGTGTTCTGTAGGAGCAGTTCCACGTGTAGATGTATTTCTACTGTATCTGTGGGAAGGAAGGTGATCTCCGCGTCTTACTCTTCCGCCATCTTGCCCCTACCCTGTCCCTCAATTTTTAAGATTCTTGGATATTAGCTCTTTGTAACAAATGTTTTGTTCCAGCTTCTCAGTTGTCTTTTGGCATTGTCTATTTTTTCACCATGCAAAATGTTGCTTTTAATTTTTATATAATCTTTTATTGCCCCTGGGTTTGAATCATAGTTAGAAAGTCTTTCCCATACCAAGGTAACAAAGGAATTTACCCATGTCTTCTTTTTTTTTAATTTTTTTTATTTTTTTATATTTATTCTATTTTATTTTTTGGGGCTGCGTTGGGTCTTTGTTGCTATGCACGGGCTTTCTCTAGTTGTGGTGAGCTGGGGCTACTCTTTGTTGTGGTGTGCAGGCTTCTCATTGCAGTGGCTTCTCTTGTTGCGGAGCACAGGCTCTAGGCATGTGGGCTTCAGTAGTTGTGGCACACATGCTCAGTAGTTGTGTCTTGCAGGCTCTAGAGTGCAGGCTCAGTAGTTGTGGCACACGGGCTTAGTTGCTCCACGGCATGAGGGATCTTCCCGGACCAGGGCTCGAACCTGTGTCTCCTGCACTGGGAGACGGATTCTTAACCATTGTGCCACCAGGGAAGTCCCAACCCATGTCTTCTTTTAGCACTAGTATGGTTTCATTTTTTTTTTTAACGTTTAGATCACTAACCTGTTTGGAGTTTATTCTCGAGTACAGTATAAAGTATGAATTTTATTTCATCTTTTCCAAATGGCTATCCAGTTGTCCCATCACTATTTATTTAAAAAGTCCATCCTTGACCCAATGATTTTGAGATGTCATACATGACATTATCATACACGAAATTTCCATATGTTCTTGGGGGGTCTATTTCTGGACTTTTTTTCTGTTTAACTGTTCTATTTTTCTGTTCATGTACCAGCATCACGTTATTTTAATTATAAAGGCTTTTAAATATTTTTACTGTCTCTCTTAGGGCAAGTCTTTGTTTTATGTTTTTCTGGTTATTCTTGCATGTTTGTTTTTCCACAGGAAGTTTAGTATTAACTGGTCTAACTCCATAAAACAGCTTGTTGGAATTTTATTGGAATTTCATTAAACTTGTAACAGACATCTTTAAAATGTTGAGTTTTCCTGTCTAAGAACAAGGATGCTCTTCCATTTGTTCAAATATACTTTTGCAGAAGACTTCTTTTCTAGGTATTTCTAGGCATATAACTATACCTTGGAAAGTACCAGGCACACAGATAGTACTCAATAAATGCTTGCTTCAATAATTTTATTAAAGCACTTTCTGTAATAAAAATAACTCGTCAATTCAATGCAATCCAAAGTATTTGTTTTGCTTTTATTCTAAGGTTAGCACAAGTTAAGTCTAAGACAAGTTTTACCTGAATAAGTTTAGAGTCTACTTAGAGAGACAGAGTTACAGGCAAGATATTTAAGTAACATTACCAAATCCAAACTTTTATGCCAAAATGTTGGGAGGAGATGGCGAGTACTACAAAGGATCAGAAAGGGAATTGACCAAAGTGGAATGAAGTGTTACATTCTGCATAGAATAATAAAAATTAAGAAACATTTACAATCTATACCTGAAAAAAGTATAAAATTCAAATCAACACAAAATCATAACTGAAGACAATTTTAATTAGTATCTCTGGGTATGCTGCCCATCTACTGGTCTTTGATACTCTGCTGCATTTTATTTCTTATTAACACCTCACTAATTTCATATATATATAGTTATTGTAAATCCAGAGTGTCCTGTAGGTAACAAAGGACCTTCATTACCTTCTATTCCGTTGAGGCTGCAGAATATCCAACAGAAGCTGTTTCACTTCACTAGGTGACAACTGATATAAGTCTCTGGCTGGCTTGTATCCACCACGGATCTGTAGTTCATACTCCATAGCATGGATGATCCACCTGAAACAAAACAGGGAAAGCATGAATCAATAACTCTTGAAATAAAATCACCTTGTGCTTCTTTTGGCAATGCCCTTAACAGCACTGACCCATCCAAAGAGGAATGAAGAAAAGGCCATTTGAATTTCCTGAACTGCTGATATAATTACTTCCATCAAGATTATGTGACATGATCAGACTCTTAAAAATGAGCCCTGCTCGTGCACATGTGGTTAGGTAGTAAAAGATGAAAATAGACAGGTACTTAGGTTCTTACCAAATGAGACTGATGAGTAGTGGCTGCCACACTACTATTTTCTTAATACTAGATATATGAAAAAAACAAATAGGATAAAAATAAATCATTTTAAGAAATGGGCTGAGATATGCTATTACATAAACATTCCTTTCCCAGGAAGGACAAGTATTTTTTACCTACTTCATTTATTTTGTAGTCATTCCCTTATAACTGGAAGGGACAGAGGAGAAATACCTGCCTTTGAAATACAGGCACACAGTTAGTTATAACTTAATTATACTAGTATGTCAGAGAACATACTTTGATCAGTAGATTTCAGAAGAATCTATTCTTTAATAGATATTTAAATGCTGTTCATGTACCTATTATTAAAAAAACTGTAATAGATATTTAAATGCTGTTCATAAAACACATTTTTATTACAGAAAGAGCTTTAACGTGATTATTTAGGAAAGCATTTATTGAGCACTATTTGTGTGCCTGGTAGTTATATGCCTAGAAATGCCTAAAATATTTCATCATTTTATGTGTAAATAATTTTATTATTTAACTTGAGAAGCTTTTAGTAAGTATTTTTACAGTTTCATCTCATTTCATTTATTGTATTCTGAGGAAAGAACTCGGATAAACTAGTTATGCAAACCAAAGAAAACTCAGGAAATAATACTATGCCTTAGGGAACCAGAACTCTACAGACCATTAGGAAAAGCTAGGGAATTCGTTTTACACAGCAGATTCCTATGCTTTATCCTTAAATCCTTTGGTGAACACTGAATAGCAAACAGAGACAGAGAACTGCAAAGAACGTGTCTTCATTCACCCAGGCTTTGTCTCCCAAAGGGGGTACTGTGTAGCCAGACCACAGGTAGAAACGTCTAGTTACAGCAACAAAGATTTAAAGTGGCGAAGTTACTGTGCCCAAATATTTCAGTATCTTTCTCTTATACACTTCTTTGAAAGACTGCCTACAGGTTATTGCAGGTACAGAGATGAAAAAGTTAGGTGGAAATAATCAAAAGATTCAAGTCCTTCTTTCTGCCAAGTTTGGTTTGTAAAACAACAGTGATGCATTCTCATGGAATGACTTTACTGTCTCTCAATGGAAAAAATGGTAAGAAAAATGGTAATCGTTTCCAGTTGAGCAGGAAGTAATATCAACCAAGCATATCACCCTGCCCGCTGGGCCAGGCCATAAGCCACAAGGCAGTGTGTCTCCTGTGACTGCTCCAATCCCTCTGATAAGGCAACTCTCAGCTCTTTTTCCTATCCTCTTCACTATTCTTTGTTGTTGCCATTTCTGGAAGTTAGGAATTTAACTAGTCTGCCAGTCAAACGCAGACTATGTTGCATGACACTGAGATAGATTATAAAGGCATGAGAGATACACAAGGATAGAACATAATAATTTAAAAAATATATAACATTACTATTACCACTGATAGTACATGACAAATATTTAATACTTGCTCTTTGGTAAGAACACTAAAGATGACAAGGTATCTACAAACAACAAAATACATGTTTGTGAGTTTCCTGGTACGTGCAACAACAGAATATGTAACGGAGTGAAGATGTACAATTTGCCCTTCTCTCATCAGCTGAAAAGCAAAACTGGACCAAACCTATATTATTGCCAAAGACTAGAATTTATTTACTTGTTCATCTTCATTATTATGAACTACATTTAATCAAAATGTTATACAAGCATAAAAGTCACAAGGATATAGTTACTAGTTACTTTGGATGTTTTGATGTTAAAGTTGCTTATGAAATTAGTTCTTTTAAAAATTTATTTTATTGGAGTATAATTGCTTTACAATGTTGTGTTCATTTCTGCTGTACAATGATATGTGAATCAGCTATATGTATACCTATATCTCCTCCCTCTCGGGCCTCCCTCCCCCACCCCATCCCACCCATCTAGGTTGTCACAGAGCACTGAGCTGAGCTCCCTGTGCTATACAGCAGGTTCCCACTAGATATCTATTTTACACATGGTAGTGTATTTATGTCAAACCTAATTAGTTGTTACAGCAACATTTCAGTTACAATAAACTGCTCCACGGACTCTCTTTATAATATAAAAATTCTATTTTTAATTTTACAGGTTGGACAAAATTGTTTTCTATTTATTATTTTATTTCTTTATTTAACATTTAAAATTTACATTTGAGGCAGCTCAGTATAATAGAAGGAACATCAAATTGAAAATCTGAAGACCAGCCTTTTGGTGTTCCCAAACAACTTAATGTCATGAAAAGAAAAATGGGATAAGGGCTGTTCTAGATTAAAAGTGACTTAAGAGATGTAGCAACTAATGCCATGTGTGGGCCTTCTTTGGGACCTTGGTATTTTTAAAACAAAGTCATTTTGGGGACAACCAGAGAAATACGAATAAAAACAGTCTACCAGGTAATATTAAGGAATTATTGCTAATTTTGTTGGGTGTGATAATGGTACTGTGGTTATTAAGAAAATGTCCTTTTTCTTACTTTAGATATATACTTACTAAAATATTGAGGGGTAAACGTCAAAATGTCATTTGGCTGTAAACTTCCTTTATAATTTACAGCCAAAAAAAAATAAAGCAAATATAGTAAATATAAATTACTAACAATTGCTTATACTCATTTAAATAATGGGTATATAGGAATTTACCAAACTATTCTGTTATTACACATTTAAATATTTTCATAATGAAAAGAAAAAACAATGAAGACAGACCTGAATACCAATTCTGTCACTTACCAACTGAACCCCATTTCCAAGTTATTTTTCTAATGGGAATACTGTATTACTATTACTTGTTCAGCTCATTTTATGAAATTATTTTGAGGAATAAGTAAGACAATGTTATGTTAAAACTGTTAAAATGCTTTTGAAATTATAGAGTTCAATTTTTATGTTCAATTGTTATGTTCAAATTATGTTAGCAAACTCCTTTTATTTGACTTCTCAAACTCAGGTTGGAAGAAGTGCCGCATTGATTTCACTACAGGAGGTATCCTCTTCTAAAATAAGTAACTAAATTTTTAAAAACACTTACTTTTTAAGGTCCTCCCAAAACTTGAGTTATTAAAACTAAACATTATCTATCACATTTACCTTTTAAAACCTTCAGTACCATAAACAAAGATAGTTGGAGATCTAAATATTTCCCCTCAGGCTTCTATTTACAAAATCTCAGCGGTTCTGTGAGCAAATTGTAGAAAACATTGTACTCAGCAGCCACCAAAGAAAGAAGATGACTTTTTCTTTTTAATAAATTAATTTATTTATTTATGGCTGTGTTGGGTCTTCATTGCTGCATGCGGGCTTTCTCTAGTTGAGGCGAGCGGGGGCTACTCTTTGTTGTGGAGCACGGGCTCTAGGCACACAGGCTTCAGTAGTTGTGGCACGCGGGCTCAGTAGTTGTGGCTCGCGGGCTCTAGAGCGCAGGCTCAGCAGTTGTGGCGCATGGGCTTAGTTGCTCCGCGGCATGTGGGATCTTCCCAGACCAGGGATCGAACCTGTGTCCCCTGCACTGGCAGGCGGATTCTTAACCACAGCGCCACCAAGGAAGTCCCAGAGGGTTCATTTGAGCACAAATGAATCTAACTTATTTGCCAGATTGTTAAAAATACATTGTTCATTCAAAAATATTGGCCAAGTTAATCTGTTTAGCTTGGAATTCTTCAAAAGACTAAAACAGAAACAGCCAAATAGCCTTATATATGAACAGTCAGACACTTAGAGAATGTAATTAACCAAGTGAGTCACACAGTTTAGAAAATCAAAGACATTTTAATCCATTTTTAGAACTACTAATACAAAAGAGCATTAATTCTTTTGCATGGGAAAATCTGGCTTCTTACCCTCATTCCTGCTGACAAAGTCACCAAACCTGATTTGACAATTCCAATGTAAAAGCACTTAATGAGAAATGGGGAAAGCAAGCAAGCAAGCAAGCAACTGTGGAAGGTCAAAAGAATGAAGGTTATTCTTGGACCAGATCCTTATAAATTCAGTCTGTCTAAAGAACCAGGGACATGCTCTATTTGACAGTAAGCAAATGAGAGAGAGGCAGATGCACGCTACTGACCAGATCAACCTTCAAACGTAGCATGGTCTGACTTGACAATGAATTCCTCCACACCGCTGGAAAAATGTGAAGCGGCGGCTTAGTACTCCTCTACAGTCCTGGGAATAAGTTTAACCTTCTAAAAACTCTTTTAATGTGAGGTTGGTTAGCATGTTGTGTATGTATTGGCATTTTCCTTTCCAACCTGCCCCAATTAAGGAGTGAAATATAAAATAAGGTACATGGAACTCTGACATCACTGGTAAATCAGAACAGCTGACATTTTCTGAAAAAAATGTTATAAAGAATAGCACTGATCCATAGCAAGAAACAATTTTTAAAATAATCATTTTGAGGTTATTTCAAGATACTAAGAAGTATTTGCCAATTTTACTGTTAAACAAGTGAACAAATAACTGTCTGTGCAAGCATTTTACTAAGCTATATGATAGGAGATGAAAAGTTGCAAGAAGGGACTGTTCTGCTTGATTCCTACTAATACAAAGAGGGTGACAATTTGATGAGGCAAAAGGAGCTTCCTGTTTGGTAACTGGAGAACAATCACTCACCCACTCTACCTCTGATCTAATCATAACAGAATAGAGGTAGAACTCCATCATCTCACTTCTTTACCTCATATCAAATGTCAAAAGCAAAGTACTATGAATGAGTATCAAACCATGCTAATGAACTCAAGAGCTGCAGTTATCTCCTTTTTCCTTTACTGCACAAGCAATGTTATAGTCTGGTACCTATGACACCAACGGACTTCTCTTAAGCACTGGGTGTGTGATCCACAGATGCAGCTGTGGGCATTAGAAGACAAGACATGCATGGATCATAACGGCTTACAGAGGATGTCCTGGCAGTATGAAAAGCAGGGATGAAAAAGACTTGATAACATATATCCTCAGGGGTTGTCTCCTGAATGACAGACCTAGAACAGAAAGCAGTTGATTGGAGGTCTTTACAGTAATGGGCCTGTCAGGAACTTGATCTATTTCAACATGAAAGCTGGAGCACAAATCAATAATGAGACAGCAAATCAAATCATTATCACACTAGAATACCATTCCTGTGAGCAGGTTAATTTTGTTCACTGGAGTGCCTGATAGCAGTAATGTTGAAGAAATTGCATTGGCAGGATTAACCTTGGAAAAAAGAGAAAAGAAACATGGTGGTATTGGTTTAAAGCAATTGAGGCAGTGGGTGATGTAAATAAATAAAATTTAAAAATCCAAAAACCTCAGAGAGAGAGGTTAAAACAGAGAGATAGGGCTTCCCGGGTGGCGCAGTGGTTGAGAATCTGCCTGCTAATGCAGGGGACACAGGTTCGCACCCTGGTCTGGGAAGATCCCACATGCCGCGGAGCAACTAGGCCCGTGAGCCACAACTACTGAGCCTGCGCGTCTGGAGCCTGTGCTCCGCAACAAGAGAGGCCACGATAGTGAGAGGCCCGCACACTGCGATGAAGAGTGGCCCCCACTTGCCGCAACTAGAGAAAGCCCTCGCACAGATACGAATACCCAACATAGCAATCAATCAATCAATCAATAAAAAAATAAATAAATCTTTAAAAAAAAAAACAAAACAGAGAGATACAAGCATACACAGTGCAGGAGAATTATGTGTAAGATGTACCATGACTAAGACAAATGTTCTTATTTTTTATGTCCATTCAGCCTAATGAATGTTAGCATTTCAGGAGGAATATGGTGTTAAAAGCTGGCTAAACTATCAATCTCTTTAATCATAATCAACATTTAAAAGATAGAAACAACAGTAAAAAGTCAGATATGAATGAGTTTGAAATGCTTTAATTAACCTATAAGGAAATAAAAAAAGAATGTTTTCTATAAATCCCTTCCCTTCTTTCTTTTAAAATCATGCTACAAACACAAACGGGTGACTTAGAAGAGCAAGAAATTCAACAATTTATAAGAAATTTGACACTCAAGGACTCTATAAATGAATAATTTGTTCATCAATTTTAAGCAAGGTTTTAAGCAAAACCTTCCAGGGACTAAGTCAAGGTAAATTTTGTAAAGAAACATATAAATAGAGTATGTGTTTGCTGCTAGCAGTAAATGCAAGGAAGCTGCTCATTTAAGGAGCTGAGGTCTGAGTAAAATTTATTTAGAATAAAGTGCAATAAAAATATATTAAAAAGATACAAAAATATCTTTTTTTCTTTTCAGAAGGGCACTACCACAAGCCCCACAGACAGGATAACTGCAATTCTCTGAGGTTGTTAGATATCCCTTGAGTAGAGACAGGGCTCCAAAACCTTTCTGTTAATATGGTGGAGGAGCACCGTGGGCAGGCACAGGAGAATTTTTTTTTTTTAATTTTTATTTAATTAATTTATTTATTTGGCTGCATTGGGTCTTTGTAGCTGCACGTGGGCTTTCTCTAGTAGCAGTGAGTGGGCGCTACTCTTCGTTGTGGTGCGCAGGCTTCTCATTGCGGTGGCTTCGCTTGTGGAGCATGGGCTCTAGGCACGCAGGCTCAGTAGTTGTGGCTCGCAGGCTCTAGAGCACAGGCTCAGTAGTTGTGGTACACAGGCTCAGTTGCTCCGCAGCATGTGGGATCCTCCCAGACCAGGGCTCAAACCCGTGTCCCCTGCATTGGCAGGTGGATTCTTAACCACTGCACCACCAGGGAAGTCCCCACAGGAGAATTTTTGAGTGTCTGCCATGTGCTTCATGAGGTCCCACCAGATGATGGAGGGGGAAGACCATGTCAGATGGCAGCAGAGAATCCAAAAGGGATTTTGAGTTAAGGTTTCTTTATGAAATGCTTGGGATCATTCCACTGGGCCTTGAAGGAGAATCCACTATGGTGGAAAGGGATACCTCTCGGGTGAACATCTCTTGTGGGAGCAGAGGCTCTTTGCAAACCTAGGACTGGAAGACAAGGGTGAGTATGTGTGTGTTTGTTGGAGGGGGTGGGTGGGGCATGGGATCCTCCTCCTTGGGATTTGTGGTCTGCAAAAAGAAATCCCCAGAGGCACTTGCTCTCCAAATGCCACAAGATAGAGGACCTCAAATTACCAAATGTCACAGCAATACTGTTTAAGTTTTATCCTTTGCAAAAGACCTTCACATTCCTTACCCAGAACCGCCACAAACCAATGAAAAAGCCAAAGCAGGGACAGCCTCCCTACTTTATATACATGAGAGCTGGAAGACGGATGGGAAGCATGAACTCTGGAGTCATTCATCCTAGGTTCAAATCATGGTTCTTAGTCTTGTGACCAAGTGCAAGTTACTTAACTTCGCTGAATTTTCATAGTATCTTAATATATCTCTTGCAGTGTACAAGGGGCTAACCTAGAATCAGTTCCAAATCATCCCTATTTTCTTGGTCTCATGATGAATAAAGGGGGCAAAATCTTATTTTTTTTGTTTGTTAATTTGTAACTGTTCAGCCTCCTTGGTGTGTCTTGTACTGTACAATGCTAAATAGTACTGATCCTAGACTGGAGGACTGACAAACTAAAGACAAAAACCATCAGGAGGCAATGCACATCATAGCTGCTACATGAATACTTGAAAGTAAAATGGGTCATAGGTTGAAATCATGTAGAAGGGACCATAAAGGTCATAAGGTTTTAGAAACAAACAGTAAGGCCTGTTTCCCTTAAAAGAGAGCAACAGTATACATAAGTGAAAACATGCACAAAGTATTTAAGATTGAAGAGCAAGAACTTTGCAGTCAGGCAGTCCTGGGTATAAATCCCAGTTCTTTCACTTACTGATTTAAGTTATCTAAGCTCTCTGAATCTCAGGTTGTTTACTTTAAAATGGGGGTCCTAGTGACTACCTCAAAGTTGTATGGATTAAATCAGATAATATATATTAAGTATTTTTAGCATACTGTCTAGCATATAATAGGTGTGCAATAAATAACATGTGGTTATGGTGATGGAGGAGGAAAGGAGGATGAAACCGTTCACCAGAGTAAACTTTTGAGTGCAATAACAACATGTTACTCACATATGTATCCCCTTAGATCCTTACTGGGAATGCTGCTTAGAGAAGTACAATTATAAGGTAATTTGTACCACACTCTGATATGATTAACCACACCATTCCATTAATAAATGGGGAAAGTGCTACATCCTTCTATTCTCTATATGTATGACTAGATTTTCACATAAACAAGGCCCTGTTTAACTTTGTCATTTCCTGAGGGATATGACTTGTACAAACCAAGTGCATTTATCAAAATTAAAAGAGTCCTTTCTTTCTCTGAGTAGAGAGCCATGCTTTTGTTTTTCCTAAATTCCCCATCACTAGCTCAAGGCAAACTACCTGAATCTACTTATAACCTATATATTAAACAATCTGTCAAATTTTATTGAACATCTCCTGTGGGCTAGACCACAATACAGATAGGAAGAGAAGATTTGGTTTCTATCCTTGGCAGAAGTAAACTTCTTAAATAAATTACTTCTTATTTAAAAAAAAAAAAAAAAAAAGACTCCAGGACTTCCCTAGCGGCACAGTGGTTAAGAATCCGCCTGCCAATGCAGGGGACACGGGTTCGATGCCTGGTCTGGGAAGATCCCACATGCCGCACAGAGCAACTAAGCCCACGCGCCACAAATACTGAGCCTGCACTCTAGAGCCCGCAAGCCAAACTACGGAAGCCCCTGCGCCTAGAGCCCATGCTCTGCAACAAAGAGAAGCCACTGCAATGAGAAGCCGCACACCACAACGAAGAGTAGCCCTCACTCACCACAAGTAGAGAAAGCCCACGTGCAGCAACGAAGACCCAACATAGCCAAAAATAAATTTAAAAAATATAAATAAATTAAAAAAAATTAGACTCCTTCCCAACTGACAATGTCCCAGTGTTTAGAGCTGACCCTGTGAGTCTAGCATATGGGGGAAATACACATAATAAGTTGGGCAGGGACACTGTTACTACCCACAATGGGAATATAATGCCTCAATTGATTCCAGGATGAGTTTCAGGACAGTGAATAAAGTTTCCTGGCAAATTTCTTCATTAGGAGGCTTTTTTCTATCATTAGATACTAAGTCAGATGCCCTGTCCTGACATTTTTATTTCAGGTGACAGTTTGAGGAAAAAAGAGTATTTTATTTCTCATGGAAGGCACTGAACATATAGAATAGCAGATACAAAAACAGGAAGAAAACTATTTTTATAATAAACTAAACATACTTCATTCCCATGCAGAGAAAGAAGCTTCAGGTCAGATGGATTCAAGGAACAAAATTACATTGGATTTTTGAGAGAACATAAATTAGCCTAAAATGCTGAATAAGCAGTAAAGGAAAAACTACTTAGAGGCTGAAAAACACAGCATTGTAAAATCCTGGGGAACAGTTAACTTTTACTTTAAGCCTTTGCTTAAGTCACGGCAAGGATGACTATCACTTAAAGAGTCCCCTGAATAGAACATTTACTACAAAGAATGTGCTTTGGAAAAGTTATAACCTATACTTCTTAGTCAGCCTCAGAGAAATGCCTGAATCTGTGACAACAGAGTACTTTTAATACCTGTATGGATACGAAGAATCACACCTCTTTTCATTTAGAGACAACTCACATTAAAGACCCATTTCTGCATCCTCATACATCGTCAAGAATTAGAGCTGAAAATTTTAGAGCTAACAGAGACCGAAAAATCAGGATATGATTCAAAGTTCTTATAATTGATTTGGAATACATCCTAATATTTGAAAGGAACTATTTTAAGGGATAAAAATGAAGGTCAAGTTTTATGCAGAGTGAGTTCATTTCTCAATCAAAAGAAAGAGGAGATAAAGAATGGGAAGCGCACCTGAAATATACTCTAACTAAAATCAGGTAAACACTTTAAAAACTAATAACCTCAACTAAAAAAATTGAAATAAAACTGAAAAACATAACTTACAAAGTAGAACTCTCCCAGAGAAAATAAGTGACACTGATTTTATGTATATTTTTCCACATACACATTATACATATACATATACAGTATTATTGTTCTTTTATAAAAAATAGAACAATATATTTGCAACTTTTTTTTTCACTTAATTTATCTTGGACATTTATAAATGCCAGTATATTGACTTTATCTTGTTACTTGTAATGGCTGCACAGCATTTTATTGTATGGCTCACTATTTCAAACAAGCATGAAATGAAGACTGCTGTTAAAGTATTAAAGTATGTCTAAATTCCTAGAATGAGAATTGTTGAAACGAGAGGCATGCAGATACTTCCAATAAGCAACTAGTTTTTAATGTAATTTTTTGAAGGAAAAAATGCGTAATCATTTTACATAAAGTGCTTCATAGTCACATGCAAAATTAAAACTAAGAAATGAAAGGGAAAATGAAATCAATCCAGCAATAGAAGAAAGGAAAAAGAAAAAAGAAACAACAAGAAAGCATGGTAACTAGAAAACAAGATATAATGGCAGAAATGTCAAAATATAAATGAAATGGCACAAATATCACATGTATTTCTATTAAAAGATAATCTCAGACTGGATTAAAAATAAATATGGCATGCACGTTAAATATAAAAGACATATCAATACAAAATGAAAAAAGAACATTGAAGGTAAAGGAATGGAAGACAGTATACCAAGCTAATAAAAACAAAAAAAGAAAGCAAGCATGGCAGTAATATTAGACACAAAGAATTCATTTGTTATATTTCATGCATTGTAATGGGATCATGGTTATGCTTTTAAAAAGTCCTTATGTCTTAGAGATACACACTGAAGTATTTACAGATTAAATGATATAATGGATTTGCTTTAAATATAGACAGGAGTGTGGGTGAAGTAGGTAGTGGGGGGGGTATGAGTGAAATAAAATTGGCCATATGATGATATTGTTGAAGCTGAGTAATAGTATGGGCTTTATTATACTATTTTCTATACTTTTGTAGATGTTTGAAATTAAAAATAATTTTTTAAAAATAATTCAATTACAAAATAAATGACACAAGGAAAGATACATTGTTAAAACATGGTAGCATGGACAAAAACAAAGCTTTAAAATACGTAAAGCAAAACGGATAAAAATGCAAGGAGAAATTGACAAATTCATAATCAGGAGAACATTTTACAATTTATCAGCAATTGAAAGTCAAGTAGGACAGAAATAGTAAAGATATTGATGATCTAATTATACAACTAGCAAGCTAAACACTTAATCACACTCACACACATTCACGTGTATTTGCGCCTGACAGGCTACATAGTCTTTTCAAACACTTGAACATCCCCCAAATTGGCCACATATTAGGTTACTCTATATGCTCAAGTATTGTTTTTTGTTGACTTTTTTACAATTAGAACATATTCACATGATACCTGTATTCAATACAATCAAAAATATGTTTAAAAAAATGAAAAGAAGCATTTGTACTTTACTTGGTTGTGGCAGGCCTTTTAAACATATTATTTTGTTTCATCTCACACAAAACAATGAGGCTGGTATGAAAGCAGGAGGGAGGTTCAGCCACTGGCCTCAGGCCACTGAGATGGTGAGTGGCGGTCTGGACTTGCACTCAGTTCCGCTGGATGCCAGAGCCTGGTCACGTGCTTACTGCACTGCCTCACGCAGTGTTTGACTAAGAAGATTCGAGATCACCAGAGCCTTACTTTCAACTTCTCCAAACAGAACACTTAACGATTTTAATGACTAAAATTTAGATTTTGGTAGAAAATGGATACAGAAGAATATTCTTAAAAGGACCAAATTTTTATTTGAGTGTGTCCTCCTGACACCTAGTTCTACTAAAAAAAACCCCACTCTTCTCTTAAGTCTTATCCACTTATTAGGATTTTTTACAAGTCTTGTGCATAATGGGGTTTTTGTTTGTTTGTTTTTTAACATGATACACCTGTTTAAACCCCTGGAGTTTGATTTTACCAGAGAACAGAGTTATTCCCCTACATCTCATGTTGGGAGTTAAATATGTTTAACAGGAGGGTTTTTTTCAGGCCACTAGTATTTATTTCTTCATACCACCAGATGTTGTCTCTATGACTTAGGGCAAGATGCACTTTCCTAAATGCCCACCAGATCTGGGGCAGCACTTCACTCAGAGAGGCCAAGGACCACATGAACAATTCTCTTTATGCAAATGCAAAGTACTTTACTCACCCAATTCGTATTTTCAGCATTCCACGGAATAACTCCGGGTTATTGGAGATGATCCAGCCAATATGAATGACCAGTTCTTGCTGAATGACCGCCTCCCTCTCATCATGGGTATTACACTTGTAATAGATGATGTTCTTAATCACTCTTGGAGACAAAGGATTAGAGATAACCTCTTCTTCATGCCCAAAGGCACCCAGAGTTACCTATAGGTGGCAGAATTTTATTGTAAAAATTTCCTAGCTACTAACAGATAAAAGAAAAAAATTCAAGGCTCAGGATGACGGGCAGGATGAAATTACTCTATGCAAGCTAGGGAATTAGGTAGAATAACTGTTCCTGCTATTTATTAAAATGGCTTTCAAAGCATGACTCCCACTGGAGTTCATGATGGTTCAGTCTGGTCTGAAATACAAGGGCAGGTGAGGGTCCTGGTTAGGAGAGTGGAGGTGAGTGGATAAAAGCAGGGAAGGAATATAAATAACTACTGAGATAAAATTATTCCAAATGACTTTAGTACTAGAAACTCCCCAGAGAAACCAGAATACACTGACTAGTTTTACTTTCGTGCACAGTCTATGTTTGAGAGTATATCCTTCACTTCTTTTACAGTTTCTCATGTGGAAGTGTTTGCTCTTTAACAACACTGTAATCTTTTCAAAGGCAGGTGCAAGGACATAGAGTTGTAGTGTAGCCCCACTTCTCCTGGTGTAGTTCTAAGCACCCAGTGAGTGCTGAAATACTTGTTGACGTATCTCTGGCCTGTGGAGGGGAATAAACAAGACTGCCCACAAGCCTGCGAAATGAGAAAGCACAGAGGGAAATGGCAATGAAAATTCAAAGCCAAAAGTGCTGTGGAGCCTGGGCAAGAGAAATAAATACTCTGCTTTCCCTTTCTCCTCTCGCCTTAGCATTCTGCCTCCCAGAAAAGCCTGCAGCCCCTCCTTCCTCCTCATTACCCCTCTCCCTCTCTCTTCCTTGTACAGTGCACGATTATAATATGCAGGAGAAAGAAGAGGACATCAAAGGGCCCTGTGTTTTCTGAGATGAGGGGAGAAAGCAGGACAGGGGTCTTCTGCCCCAACTTTGTGATGGAGTGAAAACTGAGAACTGCTAGTTTATTGTAACACAAGTGGTACCAACCAGTTAGTCCAAGTGCGATTACTTTCATTAAAATGTCAGCTAGTAAAGAAGAAAGCAAACAGAAGGCACATCATTGCCTCTGGAAGCAATGACTAAAGCACTATTTCATTCCAGGGAGCTTGAGGTGATCTGAAAGTGCTCTGTAGAAACAATATTACTTCAGTTCTCAGGGTGGAATTTCATAAATAAGCAGTTGCAAACTTGGAATGCTCCATTCTCATTTCTTTTTTGTAAAGTGTAAGATGCAGTCAATGAATGGACTTCATACACCTGAAGCACAGCTGTCAGCCTCCCAGGTACCCAGCTTTGTAAGTGACTATTTCCCTGGGAGATGTACTGGTCTGGTGGGCAATGGTCCAGCCACAGCCTCAGGACAGGCTCCAAGGCCTCCAGGATTCTGCTCTGGTGAACAGAATCTCAGAAACACAGGCTGTAATCCCCCTCTAGATAGTGTACAGAATGGACATGACCAACCCTAACCTACCCCCTCCTCTCCAACTGTCAGGTGCCAGTGACCTCAGAGATCGCCAAAACCTTCTCATACATCGTAGAATTAACTATATTTTCAGATATACTACAGGGGCCTAAAATCCAAGGAAAAATAGCTTCCCAAAGCCTGTTTACTTTCTTCAAGGGGTGGCTCAGTCCAAGGCAACAATGCAGGACTCTGTGGCTGGATTTGAGGATTGCAGTGAGGAAAGGCACCCCACAAGTTACCTGTGTCTTGGTCTATTTAGCTGACGAATGAGGATGAAAATTCTCTCTCTTAATAATTTGGAGAAAATAGAAAATAACGTATGTGAAAAGTGACTTAAATTTTTCTCAGGAGTTTTTTTATTAGTATTAAATATTACAGAATAAAATATTCTTTCAACTTTTCAAAAGCTAGATGTCAAGATGAAATAATTTCAGTTTTAATGAATTAAGAGCCCTGAGATATGAACAATGGGTTGATTCCATCAAAGAAGGTTAAAGTTTTTTGTATTATTACATCCCTAGGTTAACTATCAGGAAGACATGACAAAGCACACATACTCCCAAAGAAGAGATAGAAAGCAAACAGGTTTTCATTCCAATCAAATGATTATTCAGCCAGGTAATTAGAGCTTATAGAAAATAAAACAAAAAATGAGCAGCCATATTCCACTCCACATACCCACGTGCACGGGCTCAATTCAACCCACATTCACCACGTGCCTCTCCAAGGCCATGTTGGGCACACTGGGACAGGTGCTGGACAAGACATGGACCATGACCTCCAGGGGTTCATGGCCTACCCTGGGGTGAGAGACACACATTCAAATGAACCGGGATCCAGGGCAGGTTGTGAGGAGTGTCACAGGCCTATTGTGAGAACCCAGAGAAAGGGACTGCTAACTGGAGATGGCTCTGTGCCGAGGAGCTGACAAGAGCTGGCCTTGGTGGGAGGGGAGGAGCCGGAAGGAGAGGTGGCCCAGAGGGTTAAGGATCTGGAGAGTCAACGCATTTCTAAGGGGGAGAAGAATCTTAAGCGGAGTAGAGGGGAAAATGCGCCCTTCACTGCGCCCTGTCTTTGTTCTACCTATCCTAAGCCTGTCTGGAGTGCTTTAGCAGGTATCATACCATTTTCTTTGTCAGTATCTTCACTGATCTCAAGTTAACACAGAAGTTGAAAATTAAAGCTCTGAGGTGCAGCGCAAATACTTAGTATCTGTGCATCTTTAAGACTAGATTTTGCTTGGGGAAGGAGCCTTTTGTAGAAATGCCTGAGCTGTTGTAAATGTGGTTATGAGAGACCTATGACACTGAGGCTTGCCATATTTAAAAGCCAGGGTCCTGCCCAGAAACCTTTGTGACTGTGACGAAGAGTCTGAAAATCAGATACTTACCTGTTTGCCCTGCACTAAAACATTAGTAATGGATGGGGCCAGGCTGTCCACTAGTTTACTTAAAAGACTTGCTGTATGGCGCACCACCGACCTGGGGGCAAAGGAGAGAGCAGGCCAGAGGTTGACAAATCTGAATGATTAATGAGTGGGGAGATTTAAAAATATGCACAGTTAGGTCCTCATGTAATAATATGGAGGAAACACTGACCCCAAGACACTGGACCTCACAGCTGAAACCTCCCAGATTGTAGGACCAACCAGAATTAGGGAGGGATAGCCTTATGCTCACCTCTGCCACCAGCATTATTTGTGCCATTAACAATTTAAAAAGAAAGAAAAGGGAGCCTAACTATCCCTTTGGCAGGGAGTGGCATAGGAGGAAGAATTGATTATTCTGATTTTGTATTAAAAAATTCATTATTAAGACTGTCACTGGTACATGCCCTCTATTCCTATAACCGCTTTAAATCAAGTTTCTTTCGGTGCCTAGACAACCAAATCCCTGGGTCAGGGGACTCACTTAGTACTCAATTTTAGGAAGTGATACAATGAAATACCAGCATTTTTTTTCTTGCCAGAATGTTGGGGGAAGGAATTCACACTGCTATTTTTACATTTCTGAAAAAGTCTTAGACTGTAAGAACAGACTTTTTAAGCACAGCACCTGCAATACATAAGACATTTTTGCCCCCTCAAAAGTAAAAATTCATGTGGGACTTTTAGATGGAGCAAATAAAATTAAAATGTAGGTTTAAAACTGTTTTCTTGTATTTCAGGATATCTATGGGAGCTGACCTATAAAAAACACTTACATTGCTTAATCTCAACATAGATGAACTAGTAGAAAATTAAGTCATATCTGATAAAGTTAGTGAAACAAACACTTCCTACTTTTAGAGAAGCTTTCACCCACACACTGTAAGACCAAAAGACATATTTAACCCTCAGGACGCAAATAAGCCCACACATTTCAAGCAGCTTGAGTTTCCACATTCCGTGCATGTTACCTGTTTCCCATGTACCAGAAAAGTAGTAATGTGTGGGGCTATAGAGGAAGAAAATTTCTGGGTAAATGCAGCCCCGTAGCGTACCGCCAACCTGGGTATGTCAGTGGAAAGCCATAAAAGGGAAAATACAGTAAATAAAACTTCCAGGAGTTTGTTCTTTTAAACATAACAGTCAGGACTCTAAATGTTTGCTAATGATTTATCTAAAATACAAGTATTAAAAATAAAGCAAATACAGGTTTGCTTAACCGAAGATAAGATTATAGACCACATTTGAAATTTACTGACTAAAAAGCAACATCTATTGGTTTGCATGCCTTACTGTGCTGAGAATTTACAGCGAAAATCTGAGACTTAACCACAGGATTATTACATAATTTCTTCTGGGTCAGAATGGTATATTTATTATAAATCATAGAGTTGAAATACTGCTAAGAGATTGTTTTGTCTAATCCCCTTATTTTAGAGATTAGAAAACTGAGGCTCAGTGAGGTTAAGGGAGTTTCTTATGACACTGCTTGAAACTTTTTTTTTCAAAATTAGATAATAATGGGTTATTAAAATATATATATATTTATATACTCTTAATTTCAAAATGTTAGATTTTGCTAGTAAAACTGTTACAATTGCTTCAAAAATGCAGATGTTATTCATTTAGACATACCTACCCCATTGTGAAATTAAACAATCTTATCTCAACTTACCTAAGTTTTCTTCAGTCTCTGGGAAGAGACTACCTCTGCAGAACGTATCAGTTACTTCTTATGAAGCAACTACAATCACTGGGATTCATTCAACTTAAGTCATGAGAGAACTATTTCCTAAGTATATTATTTTTTGCTTGTGATTAAATGAAACACTGGTCTCTTCATGACCTTCTATAACAGAACAAGTTTCCCAAATACAAATTAGAACCTAAAGCATCTTGCTGGGACAGAGGAGGTGCAGGGTAGGAAAGAGTCATTGGAACATCATTCCAGTGCATTCTCTGCAGGTTCTATTCCTATGGGTGTCTTTACTCCCAGATATGTTTTTAATAACTTGGGAGAGCCATGATAAAATGCAATGTAGGCAGATCCTTAGAAAGTAGGCTGAGTCACAGTGCTGTAACCTTGGAGTTGAAAAGTAAAAATTAGGATGAATAACCACCTTTAAGACTGGTCCATTATCTTTAGGATACTGAATATGACAACATAAAAATAAAACATAATGACAAGGACGCTAATACGAACCAACATTTTTTGCTGCCAGCTCTTCTATAGACTCTCTCAATGTGATCAGAAACAGTACCTAGACATCAGATAATAAAGTCTTTGTTGAAAAATGCTTTTAATTAAATGCATAACATTTATTCTCCTTAAAAAAAACACTCTTGAATTTTCATTTTGTTCCATTAGAGTTAATACATTCATCCATTAATGTTCTGAACTACCTGACATTTTTAAATATGTAACCCAAATATATAGTGTGAATGTCTCCAGCCCTTCTGAGTATATGATTTGGATAAGTACTTTATTTCTTGAAATTCATTGTTTTCTTAATACACAATCTATGTTTTTAATAAATAAAAATAAGTTATTTTAATTTACTATAGAAAATAAAAAACAGAATATAGCAAATTGAACAAATACTATAGACTGACTATACATAATTCTTCATTGTTCAAAAAAACTTTATGGTGATTCTGTTATGTGCATGATCATATATCAGTGCTCAAAAAAATACCACTGGGTTTCATTCTTTGGGAGCAATTTACATGTGGTCTGGCCTCATGACGGGTTTGTCAGTAAATTAACCATGTGACAGGACAGAGCACAAAAAAGGGTAAACAAGGGTAAAGAACAAGACCTTTATCATTTTACCCTGAACTTATTTTTATAGCTTTATAACAAATTGGATAAAATTATATTCAGATTCTGTAGATGCTTATGATTTTCAATATATAAGGTTTTGCAGATTTAAAACATTTAAAGTCTTTTAAATATCTAAGTAACAGATGAATATTACTCCCAAGTTTATAAAAATGGTTTAAAAAATAATTCTCTCAAGATTTTCATTATAAACTATTTTATATAAATTCTGTTTCATTTTAAAGCACTACTAAAATAACCATTCTGAATTCTAGGTTCCTAATGAAATGTCTGCTTTCTAATTATCCTATTGTTTTAAAGTATAAATTTTGATAAATGTCCTCAGTATAACTAGGATCCTGTTTACAGTTTTGAGTTTCAAGATTAATTAGAAACATGAAGGATTCTGTTTGAAATTTGCTTAAGAGTTCTTCTGCCTTAATAATATTAAGTTAAAAAATTAAGACTATTCAATTCACTGTATAATACTCAAGACGGTTATCTCTTAGCTACAATAATGCAAAAACTAAGTAGACCTTATTTGAATAAACAATTATGTTTAGTTCACTACCAGTACTATAAATCTTATTAATTACATTGCTGTTTAGAATATCAACTCAATTTCTAACTCTAACCAAACAATATGCATCTCTGGACAGAGAACTTTCAGATGAGCTAAAAACTTTGAGTAGCTAGACATTAAATACTTGAAATGTATCCTACATTATTCTGTATTATAAAATGCTGGAAGTAGACCATGATGTAGAATTCAAAGATTCCTTAGAGTAGTGACTCAACATACGAGTGTAGATTTCAGGGATAATTGGGTTTCATCCTTAATGCAGAGTGGACATGAACACGATTAGAATGATTTATTTTTGTAAAGTCTTGAGAGTATAATTCTATTAAATGCCATGTTCCATTTCAAATGGCTGCTGCAGACCATGAAGGAGCTAATTTTTATAGCTATAATGATTCAATATTGTTCTTGAAAACATACAGAAAATAAAACTGGAAACTGTCAATAAACAACTATGGAGTTATCAGAGGTTAACAGTCACAGGCAGAATCCAGGCTCCAACACCATTCAGACAATCAGAGAAGGGGGTATGAATTTTCCTTTTAAAATTTTTTTTAAAAAAGAGGTTTAACAGAGGAGAAAATAACTTGTAACATTTTAGTGGATATTCATTATGCATATTTGATATAAGTTCAAAAATAGAGAGGTCTTTTTATTTAAAAATGTTCTCTTAGACATGTACTCTTACCTTCCTTTGTGATGAAGTTGGGCCCTTCTCTTTTGAGCAGTATACCCAGCAGGATGGCTTGGCTAGCTAGACAACTACAGTCCTGAAAATATAAATCACTATGAGTAACTGTAATGAAATGGGTACAAAAATTACCACAGGGGGTAACTAATCATGAAACCACATGATGCAAAGAGGAAATATTCTGCTATGCAATTGAGAAAAGATAAAATGTCATTGATATACTACCAAACGTAAGATGACATTATACAACTATTTATTTTAGCTATCTTGGAAACAGTGGGTAGGCAAGCTAGCTTCCTGGGGTAGTAGGATTTAATAATCAAATTTTCCAGGAAACAAGATAAGTAATGAATAGAAAATACGTTGTCTACAAGCATTAATACTGATTCTGCCACTCTCTGCGAGATTTGGCCAAGTCATTTAACCACTCCCTTTTTGACTTGTTCATAAATGGGAGACCACGTCGCTGTCAACGCACTGTGGAGAGAAGGATGAAAGGAGGGGATGTATGTAGACCACTTATTATATGCATTATGTTTTATGCCTATTATATCATATTCATGCTTATGTAGATCTATACATAATATCGATCAATCACAAGAACTGGTATCTGACAGGTTATATATTTAGCCTACATGCTCAAATTTGTATGGTCTAATAAAATGTCACTGTGTTTATAGCTCTACCATTAGAATTTCATTTCCTTTGATAGGTACTATACCTTATACCCCCACCCCTCCTCCTTTAAAATGAAAATAACCTCAAGGAAGGTATAATACTAGGTTGCTAACATAATATTCATATGGATGTAGTTATAGGATTGCTTTCCTCGGTAACTGGAGAGACTCAAAGCAAGCATTAGACCTAAATACTGAGATGGAGAGAAGACCCGGGTTGGGAAAAGGTGACAAAGGGCACTGAAAGAGAAATCTGGAGATCCCAAAGGCAACTATACTTCTTTAATGGGTTACTCAAGACAACACACTCCTTAAGCATCTTTTAAGACATCCACACTAATATCAGACCATGAGAACTACCTCTCATTACTGCCTCAGGTACAGACAGGCATCTACCTCCAGGTTAACTGCAACCTTCTCTGGGAGGACAAGAAGAAATATGGTTTGCCCCTGGGAGTTCCTGCTCTGCCAACCTCACTCAGGGACATGTGGGAATTGCATCTTCCTCACATTCAGTTTTTGAAGAATTTCATGGGTGGGTTTGTTTTTCCATTCAGTAATGGTGACATCTGGCTGCTGTTCTTGTTCAGGAGCATTGGAGGTGCTGCTTTGTCGTTTGACTTTTGAATGTTTGGGAACTTCTAGTTCCTCAAAACTCTTAAATTCTGGAAGCCTAGAATTTAAAAGAAAAAGTTTCAGATTCCCTGTATTCCTAATGTAATCTCAAGAAACACAATAATAACCTAAAAGAACTTACTCTTCTGTGTCACTGATTCGTAAGAAGTCAAGTTGTTCTACCACAGCTCCAGATATTAGTGTCTGAAACGTGATTGAGAAAAGAGTCACAGCTCTTAAATTCATCAAGCCACAACCTTATGATCTATGTACCTACTTTTCTGTAAATACATAATACTTTTTAAAAAGTTTACTTAAAAAATATACATGATTTTTAAGTAACTTCTTAAATGAGCATTCTACAATCAGACAGATTTTCACATACAACAAAACCCCCTGAAATAGAACATACACATCAAGCTACAAGTTCATGAGTCATAATAAATAGCAGAATCAACATGAGATGAATTGTTTTTTCTTTCCATCCTCTTATTAATTTTTAAGCTCAATTAAAATTCAGTATGTATTAAAATGTTAAAAAATAAAATTTTGAAATAAAAAAACATGAAATACCAATGTTGTCTTCAGAAAAGATAATTATGCTTTGCATTTTGCTACAGTAATATATTTCAGGGCTATACAATGATGAGACACTGCCAACTCTCCATTTTTCAGGATCATGAAGGTATCGATTATCTACATTCTGGAAACCAATATTTGGTCATTTTATATTCCATTAGTTCCTGATTATAGCTTGAGAAAACTAAATGAGGCCAAACCTGAACACAGTTGTTGTCTGTCAGTGGTTCATGGTGAATGTATAAATGAATGATAACACACAATGATTTTTAGCACTATGTGTCACTTCTAATTATCTGATGAACTGTCAAATAAAAGTGAGAAGTGTACTGCCCAGAAAATAAGCCATAAATTATTATTTTAAAAATAAGGTAATTTTTCAGTCTTAAATATATTACTTCCTCTATCTTCTCACTGTTCATTTCAAATGTAAAGCAACAGGATATAGGGAGTTGCTCTTGTTGGCTAACCACCCAGAGTTGTGCTGCCTTCTCTTCTAGTGAAAACTCATAAAGTAGCTCATCAACAAATAGCCACTACAAATGGCAGGATGGACATGTTACCAGTGATCGTACTAAAGTCTCCTTGCAGAGTCTGAGTGAGAAAGGCCAAACATGCAACTGATCTGCACAATTTTATGTGGCTCAGCCACAGTCAGGGTTGAGAGCAGTCTGTGCCTGGACAGAGAGCAGTGCCAAGCACAATGGAAGTCTATAGAGTGATATTTCCTAGGATGCAGGCTTACACCTACACATACTGCTCTCTAGTTAACTAATCTGTTAGACGAATATTTACTGGACACCGATATATGCCAAGCACTATGCTAGGTATTGAGGGTACAGCATGAACAAAATTAAGTAGACAATAAACAAACAAAAACCTAAGTATGTAGAAAATATGAACAGACCAATCACAAGCACTGAAATTGAAACTGTGATTAAAAATCTTCCAACAAACAAAAGCCCAGGACCAGATGGCTTCATAGGCAAGTTCTATCAAACACTTAGAGAAGAGCTAACACCTATCCTTCTCAAACTCTTCCAAAATATAGCAGAGAGAGGAACTCTCCCAAACTCATTCTACGAGGCCACCGTCACCCTGATACCAAAACCAGACAAAGATGTCACAAAGAAAGAAAACTACAGGCCAATATCACTGATGAACATAGATGCAAAAATCCTCAACAAAATACTAGCAAACAGAATCCCACAGCACATTAAAAGGATCATACAACATGATCAAATGGGGTTTATCCCAGGAATGCAAGAATTCTTCAATATATGCAAATCAATCAATGTGATACACCATATTAACAAATTGAAGGAGAAAAACCACATGATCATCTCAATAGATGCAGACAAAGCATTCAACAAAATTCAACACCCATTTATGATAAAAACCCTCCAGAAAGTAGGCATAGAGGGAACTTTCCTCAACATAATAAAGGCCACATATGACAAACGCACAGCCACCATCGTCCTCAATGGTGAAAAACTGAAACCATTTCCTCTAAGATCAGGAACAAGACAAGGTTGCCCACTCTTACCACTACTATTGAACATAGTTTTGGAAGTTCTAGCCACAGCAATCAGAGAAGAAAAAGAAATAAAAGAATACAAATTGGAAAAGAAGCAGTAAAACTGTCACTGTTTGCAGATGACATGATACTATACATAGAGAATCCTAAAGATGCTACCAGAAAACTACTAGAGCTAATCAATAAATTTGGTAAAGTATCAGGATACAAAACTAATGCACAGAAATCTCTTGCATTCCTATACACTAATGATGAAAAATCTGAAAGGGAAATTAAGAAAACACTCCCATTTACCACTGCAACAAAAAGAATAAAATATCTAGGAATAAACCTACTTAAGGAGACAAAAGACCTGTATGCAGAAAATTATAAGACACTGATGAAAGAAATTAAAGATGATACAAATAGATGGAGAGATATACCATGTTCTTGGACTGGAAGACTCAACATTGTGAAAATGACTCTACTACCCAAAGCAATCTACAGATTCAATGCAATCCCTATCAAACTACCATGGGCATTTTTCACAGAACTAGAACAAAAAATTTCACAATTTGTATGGAAACACAAAAGACCCCAAATAGCCAAAGCAATCTTGGGAAAGAAAAACGGAGCTGGAGGAATCAGGCTCCCTGTCTTCAGACTATACTACAAAGCTACAGTAATCAAGACAGTATGTTACTGGCACAGAAACAGAAATATAGATCAATGGAACAGGATAGAAAGCCCAGAGATAAACCCACGCACCTATGGTCACCTTATCTTTGATAAAGGAGGCAAGAATATACAATGGAGAAAAGGCAGCCTCTTCAATAAGTTGTGCTGGGAAAACTGGACAGCTACATGTAAAAGAATGAAATCAGAACACTCCCTAACACCATACACAAAAATAAACTCAAAATGGATTAAAGACCTAAATGTAAGGCCAGACACTATCAAACTCTTAGAGGAAAACATAGGCAGAACACTCTATGACATAAATCACTGCAAGATCCTTTTTGACCCACCTCCTAGAGAAATGGAAAGAAAAACAAAAATAAACAAATGGGACCTAATGAAACTTAAAAGCTTTTGCACAGCAAAGGAAACCATAAACAAGACCAAAAGACAACCCTCAGAATGGGAGAAAATATTTGCAAACGAAGAAACTGACAAAGGATTAATCTCCAAGATTTACAAGCAGCTCATGCAGCTCAATATCAAAAAAACAAACAACCCAATCCAAAAATGGGCAGAAGACCTAAATAGATATTTCTCCAAAGAAGATATAGAGATTGCCAACAAACACATGAAAGAGTGCTCAACATCATTAATCATTAGAGAAATGCAAATCAAAACTACAATGAGATATCATCTCACACCGGTCAGAATGGCCATCATCAAAAAATCTACAAACAATAAATGCTGGAGAGGGTGTGGAGAAAAGGGAACCCTCTTGCACTGTTGGTGGGAATGTAAATTGATACAGCCACTATGGAGAACAGTATGGAGGGTCCTTAAAAAACTAAAAACAGAACTACCGTACGACCCAGCAATCCCACTATTGGGCATATACCTTGAGAAAACCATAATTCAAAAAGAGTCATGTATCACAATGTTCACTGCAGCTCTATTTACAGTAGCCAGGACATGGAAGCAACCTAAGTGTCCATCGACAGATGAATGGATAAAGAAGATGTGGCACATATATACAATGGAATATTACTCAGCCATAAAAAGAAATTAAATTGAGTTATTTGTAGTGAGGTGGATGGACCTAGAGTCTGTCATACAGAGTAAAGTAAGTCAGAAAGAGAAAAACAAATACCGTATGCTAACACATATATATGGAATCTAAAAAAAAAAAAAGGTCATGAAGAACCTGGGAGCAAGACGGGAATAAAGACACAGACCTACTAGAGAATGGACTTGAGGACATGGGGAGGGGGAAGGGTAAGCTGGGACAAAGTGAGAGAGTGGCATGGACATATATACACTACCAAACGTAAAATAGCTAGCTAGTGGGAAGCAGCCACATAGCACAGGGAGATCAGCTCGGTGCTTTGTGACCACCTAGAGGGGTGGGATAGGGAGGGTGGGAGGGAGGGAGACGCAAGAGGGAAGAGATATGGGGACATATGTATATGTATAACTGATTCAGTTTGTTATAAAGCAGAAACTAACACACCATTGTAAAGCAATTATACTCTAATAAAGATGTTTAAAAAGAACAAAAAAAACCCCTAAGTATGCTATGTCAGCTGATAAGTGCAAAGTTGAAATGAGAAAGGCAGGGGATGGGGAATGCTGAGGCAGAGAAGAGGGAAGAGGCAGGTTTGCCATTTTATAGGTGATTAGAAAAGACTTCCCTAATAGGGTGACACGTAAGTAGAGACTGAAGGAAGCACTGCAGTCAACAATATGGATCTGAGGAAAGAGTGAACAGCAAGTGTAAAGGTCCTGAGGCAGGAGCATGCTGGGTATGTTTTAGGAGTAGTAAGGAGGACAGTGTGGCTAAGTAGAGTAGATAGGGGAGAATGGTAGGAGATAAGGTCAGAGAAGAAGGTCCAGACCATGGGCATCACTATTGGAAGAACTCTGGTTTTCACTTAGTGTGAGAGAGGAGATCATTAGAGGCTTATGATGTGTGACATAATCTAACTGCCCTATGACCAGGTAGAGTAGCAAGAAGCTAATAATTGTGTTATGGCCAATAGGAATTTAGGAGACTACTATAAAAATCTAGGTGACAGATGATGCAGCTTGGACCATGATGTTAGTGCTAGAGGTGAAGGGAAGTGGTTAGATTCTGGATGTAATCTGAGGGTAGGGAAAATTGGATTTGGTAATGGATTGTAAGGTGGGTTATGAAAAAAAAGAGTCAAGAATTTTTAACTCTCAAAGCTGATAGCCAATACTCAAAACATAAGAAAAATAATTTTGATTTAATATTTTCTATTTTTATTAGCCTACCCACCTTAATTCAGCTCATAAAGTAAATGTTTAATCTGAACTAACAGACAAGTTCTAGATTCCATTCCATTAATAAGCTTTAGAGCTTTCAATTTAAAAAATTCAGTTGGTTGCACAGCCTCCTGAATTAGTTTTTTTTTTTAATTGAAGTATAGTTGATGTACAATATTATATGTTACAGGTATACAATATAGTGAGTCATAATTTTTAAAGGTTATACTCCATGTATAGGTATTATAAAATATTGGCTGAATTAGTTTTATAAAAAATATTGTAATTAATTTGCTAGGCATTAATACCTCGGTTCGATGGTAATTAAATAACTTAATATTGATACATATGTGTCAAATGCAATATAGTATTCAAAAAGGTATCCTGCTCAGTGATATTCAATTATATCCCACCAGGCCTTTTCCAACTGAACATACCACCCAAGACTGTACTCCACCCCATTATTCTGCCCCCCTATCTGGCTTTATTTTTGGTTCTGCTCCCCTACTAGAATAAGTCTCATGAGATCAGGGACCTTATATATTTTTTTCACCATTATATCTCTGCTGCCTAGAGAGGGCACTTGGTAAACATTTGTTGAATCAATGAACCAATATTTACATACTTCTTACAGAGAGAACAGTAGTGAGCAGAGTACTCTGGGAATGCAGAGATGAGTAAAGCCTGGTCTGATAGAGTTTTCAATCGACACAGAGAAGCAGACACAAGAACCTAGCCATACCTAAAATAAGAGCTACAGCAAAGCTCAAGGAAAATGCCACAGAAACACACTGGAAGGAGAAATTAATTCCAGTCTTAGAGACTTTGCTAAAGAGGTGACATTGACCTAAGTTATAAAATTAAAGTATGACTTAGAAGGAAAAAAAGAAAAAGGCAATTCTAGAATACAGTAACAGCATGAGCAGGAAAACAAAAATAAATCTCATTAAAGATTTTGAAAGTACTCAGTATACTTGGGGAGTAGAAAGCAGGGCTGGGAATGAACTGCATGAAGACAAGTCCTGGGTGATGCAGCTAGGAAGTGACGCTGAGGCCCAGTGATGAGAGAGATTGTGGACCATAGGCTAAGGACATTTGGAAGGGTCTGAAATAAAATCCCAGAGAAGTTACATAGGTGCCATTTTTATTTACTATATTAAAGAGAAGACAAAGGTTGGTATGGGGGTATGAGGGGTTGTTTAATGGGTATAGAGTTTCAGTTTTACAAGATGGAAAGAGGCTTATTCTCTGGTTAAGATTCTGTACTCAAGGGTATATATAGGGCACAGCAGAGAGCAGAAGATAAAAAGATTAAACAATGGATTAAGTGAAAGACTCATAAATGAGCTGATTAAAAATTGGAGAGCTGTCATTTATGTCCAAGATGTAGATATAAACAAAGACTTCGCTGCTTAGTGATGGGAAGCCATTATCCGTCACTCTGACTTTCAAAGTGCAGTGTTGCACGAACTCGTGGTCCAGCATCTGTGCTGTCAGAATTAAGCCACTTGTGCTGTCTACGTGAAAATAATCTGTGCTGTTGTAAGTATCCTGGACAATTTGATAATGTACTATTTTATTGTCTTCTGAATCTGCATCAGTAGAGAGAGACAACTTGTGAAACAGCTGTCCCAATGAGAGATGTTTCTGATAATATACAGCACAGTGCAACATCTCTGGCTCCCCTCCCCAACCCTGCTCTCAGGACATGGAAGCAAAATGTATGTCCTTCAAGCAGAAGGCTAGATGTTTATTTTCTGGGGAAACTGAAGAGCAGAGGAGAAAAAAACTCCAGATATTGGCACCTGGGTTTCCCCAGCAAAAAGGGCCTTTGCCACAAGACTACCTTACAAGTAAATTCATCATGACAACGATCCTTGTTCCCTAACATGCAGCTTCTAATGAACTTTTTATTCTTTCACTCTTAAAAATGAAGGGCTAGCTAAAGATTACCAGACATCTGACAAATGTCTCCAACATGAAAGACTGAGCCCCCGAAAACAGAGAGAAAAAACCTGAAAGAGGGCTTCCCTGGTGGCACAGTGGTTGAGAATCTGCCTGCCAATGCAGGGGACACGGGTTCGAGCCCGGGTCTGGGAAGATCCCACGTGCCGCGAAGCAACTAGGCCCATGAGCCACAATTACTGAGCCTGCGCGTCTGGAGCCTGTGCTCCGCGACAAGAGAGGCTGTGATAGTGAGAGGCCCGCACACTGCAATGAAGAGTGGCCCCCGCTTGCCACAACTAGAGAAAGCCCTCGCACAGAAACGAAGACCCAACACAGCCATAAAAATAAATAAAAATAAATAAATTTTAAAAAAACCTGAAAGAGATAATGTAGAAAGGAAAAATTTCCAAAGCTCTCTAGTTAATGTTCTCAGAAGGGTAAGACAAAATATAATACCCAGGAAAAAAAGGACAAGATGCTATGAAAGGGAAAATTAAAAACATGATAGCCAAAACACAAAACTCAGGAGCTACATGATAAATAACAAAGAAATTGCCCCACGAAGCATTACAAAAAAGATAAAACAATAAAAAATAAGGGGAAAAGATAAAAACTTAGGTAAAAATCAATCAAGTATGCAAAATATTAGGTTGGCCAAAAAGTTCGTTTCTGTAACATCTTATGGAAAAACCCGAATGAACTTTTTGGCCAAGCCAATACAAGCACCACTGAATGATTATGTAAACATGCCATTTACCACATTACCTACATAGGTCCTTCTTTATAAATTTTCCTCTTTCTTATTCAATATTGAGTATCTACTACATAAAAGACTATGGAATGATCACAACTTTTTAAAGGAAATAAGTCGATAATGGACTACAATTTGAATAGTTTATGTTAAAGGTCATAAAAGGATATTAAAAAAGAAAAGTATCATTTCTGGTCTGAGTGATTCTGCAGAACTGGTCTTTAAAGTTTGGTAAGACTTCAAAGCCCAGTGATGTTGAAAGAAGGGAAGCTACTCCAGGCAGAGGAAATGGAGCGAGCAGAAAGGGGCAGAACCTCACAAAGCTGAGAACACAGTAAGTAATCTGTATTGGCTGAAGCAGAAAGAATGTTCAGTAGGAGATAACTGTGGGCAGAGAGGCTGCTATGGTTATAGGGAACCACAAAGGGCTTCTGTTATTTAGGAGCTATGAAAATAATGCTGTAAAATTCTGAATGGAACAAGGATTATCTCCAGGTTGGATGTCACTGTGTGGTAGGGAACAGAGCACTGGACCAGGGAGTCAAAGAACATCAGATTAAACACCGGTCGCTTCACCACTCTGGACCCCAGCTTCCTCAAATGCAAAACCGAGGTCAGAGATGACCTCTTAAAGTCTGAAATTCTGGTGGGAAACCACTGCAATTGCTCAAGCATCAGATTGGAGGGATCAGATAAACGGGGTGATGACAATGGGAACGGGAAGGTAGACAGAGAATAAAACCTTCAGACAAAAACCTTCCACAGAATATAATTAAGAAACATAGCTGTATCTGTGGATTAATTGTGCTGGAAACAGAAACACTGAAATTCAGAAGACTACCTGTAGACGATCAACATGAACTTTGACTCCTCCAACCACTCCGTTCTTAAAAGCTGCCAGCATATCTAATATGGGATTGAATCGGCTACCTCTGAAAAATATAAACAGATAAACAAAATGTGCATATTAACAACAGAATGAGAAATTAATAATCTAGTACTAAGTACCCTTTACATACGCAAAACACTCTGTCACACGCTGAGATGGATATAAAAATACAAGGAGGCCCTGCTTCCAAAGGGTTCACAGTGTTAACGGTGACGAGATGCATGCACCTCAACTCTTTCATCCACCTACCTTATATTGTCTTCCCGGATGAGAACAAGGAAAAGTGGATGTCCATGCATCTTCCAGTATTGCTTAATAAACTGTAGTGCATTCTATTAAAACATAAGAATGAGGCAGGATGTAATGGCACAGTATCTGAGCTGATCAGGATGTTTAACCATTAGTGGCAAAGAGCCAACAAAACTCTTCTATATCAAGATAATTCACAATCAAACCCTGGATAAGACAGACTACTTAGGGGTAGAAATGTTCTAATACATACAAGTTAAGCTAGAAACCATTTTGATTTTAAACTTCGTTCTTAAAAATAGTCAGATCACACATGTTTTAAGGCTGTACCCCTCCCCCTTTTTTTGAGGCCTAATAAACACAGTTCGAGAATGGTCCCAGGGAAGGAAAATCAACCCAGGGTTATCATCCAGAAGATTAATTCTCACTCCACGTTACTGTAGATTTATATTACAGCAGGTAGAAGAGATTGGGGTGAATCTATACAGACCATTGGAAACATGAAGAGTTCTTTATTTGACTCAATTTCTATTATCATTATCATCATCATCATCCCATCAAAGACATACATAACTCTTCACTACGTGCCAGGCACTATTCTGAGGGCTTTGCGTACATGAACTCCTAATCCTCAGGACAGCCCTATTCAGTTATACAGATGAGAAAACAGGGACACAGAGAAGTTAACTAACTTGCCCAAGATCACAGAGCTGGTAAACAGTAGAGTCAAGATTTTAACAAATGAAATCTGGCTCCAGACTTCATGCTCTGGGCCATGACCCTAAGCTTTTCTACTCTGCAAATGGAAAAGGGAGTGTAGGAGATTTTAACTGAGTGGGTATAATGAGTTAGGTGAGGTTTTACTTGAAATTCTTCATAAATAAAATCATTTTGGTAACTCAACTTTTGTTCAAAAAGGGATAAACTTACTGTCGTATGAACATGGTTTCCAAAACAGCTCCCCCTCTGCTTTTACAACTACAGTATATATCCTTTCGTTCCATTTGTAGAAGGTAGACAAGTAAAGTCATACAACTTTATATAAAACAGAATACATCTATTATTCTAATGCTGCAAGTAATTTAACTCCCCAAAGCTATGCAGATGTTGTTTTACTTTCATATTTGATGCTGTATTAACCCAGTATCATAGACCCAGGGGCACTTAATTTAACAACACACCATAGAAATCACTAGAAACAAAGTCATCCCATTTCAATTAAAAGGTGTTCTGAAGCTACCTTTATGTCATCTATCAGCAGTAAAACATCTTGAGACATGTAGAAATCACTTAGGTCAAAGATGATAGGGTAACAAACCACAGTCTTTCCTAGAATGCGATAAATCTGTAAGGGATAAATTAAAAAAAAAAAAAAGAAAAAAATAAATAAATAAATAAAACAGACCAAAGGCAAAGGTACAGTACTACAAGTCCTAATAAAAATTAAAACTGATGTTTAATTCTGAATAAGCAAACAAAATAATCTTATAAAATCTACATAATATTAAGAAGGTACAGCTTCTTGATTGACTCAGTATGCTAATAAAGTAGTCCACCTCTACTATAAGGGAAAAAGCCTCCGTTTGAGTAAATACTACTATAATCAGGTATCTTACAAGGCTCAGAAATAATAGAGCAGTGAGATGCTTATCTATTTTTAGAAGAGTTCGTACTATCACACAAAACTAATTATTGATATTTACTTGCAGAAAATAATAATTCAGATAATTAGCCCAAGTATATGACGAAATGTGAGAATGGATGCATAGCAGGTCAAACATCATTCCTGTCTGTGGTATTACAATCTGAACACTGCTCTACAAGGAAATTTCATGAGCACCTTTGAAGTACCGAGGCAGCCAATGGGCCTATCTGGCCTTCCGCAGAGTCCTAATTTTTCATTGATCCCCAGATGGAAATAAGCCTGTAAGACACAAATGTGTAAATCAGAGCCAGACAAAAATTCATGCTTTTCCTTTTTTGCCCCCTTTTGCCCCCTTGACTAATGCCCTGCTAATTTCTGATTTCTCCAGAGAAAAAGAGGCCAGGGAAACTTTATTCAATGGACTTGTAGGAAAACAAGCCAGCTAATGACATCAACTTAGATTTTGGGGCACTGGGAGATTTGAGAGCAAAACTTTTGCAGATCCATTTAGCAACACTCTAAAATTTGACATTGTTCTTACACTGTCATGTCATGAATTTATAACTTGCATGGCTCTATCTGATTCATACAAGCACACAGAGAAACAAATGCTTCCTCTGTGATAAAAATTTTGACTCTTTAAAGTTTTAAAAAACAGGGCTACATAACTTCTACCAGATTCCCACCTTCAAGTATTTCCCACCAACATGGAAATGTCTTTACTGATTTTTCCGATTATATGAATTTTATGAAAAATTTAATCCATATGCTACAAGTGAATGGTCCTGTTACTCTCGTAACCCCTTAGGCAACAACCATTTCACTTTGGTATGTGTTAAAAGGAGTGTAATTTATTGTGTGATCCCTAAGAAACACCAGAAGCATAAGATAGGGTTACAGATTTTTAACAGTGCATAGATAAATACCCATATCACACACACACATATATGTATACATATTTACATAAATGGGTTCATATACTATATAATCTGGTGTTCCATTTTTTTAAACTTAATATTGTTTTTCTACAAAGTAAAAACAGATAAACTTGGAATGAACTAGGAGTTAATCAGTGCCAGAGCCGAGCACTTAATCCAATCAAGAAGTCTCCTTACCCTATTTAACATGGATCCCCTGATGAAGGTCGCTCCCAATTTTTTGTTATTTCAAAACTAATTCTGTAACCAACTTTGGACAGTATACTATTACTTCTGCAGGATAATTTCTTAGACTTGATGGATCAAAGAGAATATACATTCTCTTTCAAACATACTGCCAGGTTGGTCACCCTCCAGAAATAATGGACCAATTACATCGACATTAACGTGCATAGGCCATTTTCGTCATTCTCTTGAGTCACAATGACATTTCATTTTAGTTTTAAACAACTGTATTCAAATATTTTGTGGTGGACCATTTTCCCATATATTTAATAGCTATTTGTATGTGCTATGCACTTTTTCCTTTTTTCCCCTGTCTACTGGGCATTTGCCATTCTTTTTCATTTGTAAAAGATCTTGGTATGTTAAGAATATTACCGTTTTATCAAATATTTTACTCAATTTGCTCATCTTCAATGTTGTTATGAAATGTGAGAATGACTGCATGGTAGTTCAAACATCACTTCAGCATTTGGTATTTCAATCTAAACATTTTTCTGCTAGGAAATTTCACAAGCACCTTTGATGTGCCAGTTGTTTATGCTACCTTCAACTATATTTAGTTAAATCTGTCAATCACTTCCTTAATCGCTTTTTGGCACTAGTGTTACTCTAAGAATGGACTTCCCCTCACAACAGTTGTAAACTGTTCTATTTTTTTTTTTTAGTGATTTTATATCTAAATCATTAAAAAAATATTTAAATCTTTAATCTGTCTGGAATTTATTTTTGTATCTGATGAGAGGTAGAAATCTAACCTAATGGAAAATCAAACCAGCTGTCTCTACACAATCTACTGATTATCATTTGAACTGATTTCAAATATCAACCTCAACGTATACAAAATTAATGTCATCACCAGAGCTCTCTGTTCATTCTGCCATGGTGCACACATGTATGTCAGAGTTAGCTCTGTCTCCTTCTCCTTCTGCATTGAATGTTCCTAGAAAATAGCACCCCCTGAGTTGGCACTGTGCCTAGCATTCAACTGGTGCTCAGGAAACACTTGATGGATGAATGAGGGAGCAAGTGAATGTCCTCCTGAGCCACATGTGCTGTGCATATTAATTCTGGAACAGCAGTGGTTTTAGACAAAGTCCACTGGCTAGAAAAAGTACTCTATTAGCATTGTATAGCATTGTTTAGCTACACTGAAACTACAGTGCACAGCACTAGATGGAGACCACTTTCCCTTAAATTAATATTTATGTCTAAACTACTTTAGATTTCTTCTTTTAGGCAAATGATTATATTAATCAACCATGCACAAGTTAAAATGTACTGATCTAGGTAGATTTAAAGGAAATCTTTAAATACTACTCTATTACAGTAAAAGCATTTTCTTTAACTTTCTGAACCATGGTAGAGGTCTATGACAATTAAGTAATCAGATGCAGAATGTTCCCTGAATTCTAGGGTACAGATAATACCGTCCCTACACATTCACACCATTTAATGCACTGAAACACATAGCAGGGACCAAACCACCTGGAAGTACAGAAATACTTCATTCTAGATCTGCACTGTATTCAGATCTCCCATGAGGCAAATCAAACCACAGTTACCACATTATGAAACATTAACCACACACAGTGAAAGCCTTGCCCTCAGCTGTCTGCCCTCACACCCTCTTCAGTGGGCTGAAGGAGGGTGCAACTTCTCAGAAGAGAATAAGCAGCCATTGGCATAAGAATATGTGTATTAACTAAGATTTGAGGGAACATTTTCACTTTTAAAAGGTAGACTATAAGAAGCAGTGTAGTCGGCAGTATATCTTAGAGGGTGAATCCCAAAATGCAGCTAGCTTGAAACACAGAGGCTGTAGCCACAGAGAATTTTCCATCCTGACACGTGCACAGAAAAGCTGGGCTCCTGGTCACAAATCTGTCTTTTTAGCCACAACACACACCCAAATTGTAAATCATGCGTTAATGCCATTTTTAAAACAACAAAGTAAAAAATAAGTCAGGACCTGTTATAAGTCTTCACTTTGTAACAGAATGCTTCCTACCACCTCTGTGACTCCTCAGCACCTTGTACTAACATCTCTCATAGCACCGATCAAAGTGGATTGTCATTAACTATTTTTTCTGTCATCCCAACAGACCCAGAGGTCACCGACTGAGAACAGGGACAGAGTCATTTTATCTGTGTGCCCCACACAGTACTCTGCACAGAGCAGGTGTTACTGATGAATGAATGAATAAAATGCCACATTCAAGTTATTTGGAGCCATGTTGGTCTTTTAAATCTTGACTGAATGTTGTCTGGTAGAGTACAGATGCTACCAGAAAGAGGTGCTAATATACCTTAGGCCTGAAGAAACAGATTCAGGTTAATTTGTTTTGAGAGCATGTTTGTCAAAGAATAATAACCTTTGTTACCATTCTCTGGAGCTTTCAGTAAGAGGCCATGAAAGTGTATCAGCAAATACAGCCTGCACCTGAATGATAAGTGCACAGTGTTACAACCTTAGATTTTCTCCTCCTCTCCTTGCCTTGTGGATCCTTACTTCCCTCTTGGCCTCATTTAGCCTCTTCTACAGTGAAATCTAGCTTTCCATCATTTACTTCTTAGTGTGATTTTAAAGTGTTACCTACTCCAGGGTTCCTTGCATTTTTAGCCATGTCTCTTTAATCGAGGGGGAGAAAAGAGCTCTAATTTGTTAAGGACATTTGAAGAGCTGGTGCTCTGGGTGACCTAACACCCAGGTTCTGGTTTTGTTGCCAATGCATGAGGTCCAGTCTGATTAGCAACAACTCTGGGGCCTTGCATTTTCCCTGCAATGTGCACCTCACTTCTCTGAGCTTTTATTCTTTGTTGTAACATCAAGGTTTTAATCAAAAACATTTTTATCAACTTAACTGACTTAATCTTGATCACTTGAGAGAGACTATTCTAAACATTTCCACCAAACACTGCGGACTTTGTTCCTGTACTGTTTTTAATGATAACCAAATAAAAACAGTGGTTTAAAAATAATTAGTGGAGATCAACAATTTCCCATCCCTAATGAGCAGTAATATTCCTAAACTCAGGCATATGCTGCAGGGCAGTGCATACAAAAGGCCTCAAAAGTCATCTTTTAATCCAATCCAATAGGTATGTAACTGCATCAAAGATAAATTCAGATGTCACTTTATAACCATTTTGAGACCCAGCAAACCAAAGAGGGTAGGAATTACTTCAGACTCCAAATAGTAAGTCAAGAAAAAAAGGGAAGTAGTTATTACCAATAATATTTAGGTGAGAAGATTTCTTTGATAGTTAATAAAAGGGAAAGTAAATCAAATGTAAAGGTTAATTTTATACACCACTACTAAAATTAAGGCTGATTTGTTATTTAAGTGGTCAGTCCAGGTTAGTAATAGACTTTAGCAAGGAGCAGAAATCAACAAGACCCATGAATATAATGCACACACAGTGCAGTTGTGTTTCAGTAACAGTGTCCGATAAAGTGGGTCTCTCAGCTTAATCAGAAAGACTTTGGATCAATGACCCTATCTTAGAATTGGATTTTTAAATATACTTCTTGACAATAAACTAAGTCTAATCATCATGCTCTAGTACCTACACAAAGGAGACAGTAAAGAAGCAGAATCACTTACTTTCACAAGCTCCTGCTGGGCCCAGATCTGAATGGGTTCTACCTGTTGAGGAGTTTGAGTCTGAATACCATATGTGTTGAGGAAAACTTGAAGGCTAAAAAACACAGGGAAAAAAAGAGACATTTTCAGTAATGCATTTATATGGACCATGGTGAAGGAGGAGGAGAAAAGGGGAAAGACTATGCTAGTTTGGAGCACATTATTCATTTGTTAATGTCAGCAATATGTCATCTGCACTGGAATCCAGAGCCCTCTTGGGTTCTTCACAAAGCATCAGCTGTGAGCTTTGGGGGCTGGCAGAGAGGTAAGCACTAACTTGGGGGATCCCCATAATCTGTTTGCATTAATTTCTCAAAACTACACACCAGGCAACACTGGCACTGGTCACAGACTTTAATTAATATTAACACCAACTAAAACAAAATTATTCTTAAACATGAAAAGAATGTTATTCTGGCACTTAAAGTGACATGAGTGACATCCTTGAAACCCTGTGAAGGGGTCTATGAAGTTAATTTCTACCACCACAGGCAGTATTATCAGCCTAAAGCAATCAGCCCCTTTCCCTCCCCCTCAAAAGAACACACCACCCATCAGGATTTCATACCGTTGGCTTTCTGCTATGAGCGCTACATAAACAACCAAATCATTTTCCAGTGGGCCCTGTAATACAGAAAAAGGGAGGGGGGAAACATTTTAAAAGATCTGATCATCATCAACTATAATGAGAATCAAGGACAGTATTAACCATCTCTAAGCAGTTCATTAAGATGATGGACACCAGCTGGCTCTAAGCAGTTGCCTCTCTTTCCTTGCTCTCCACTGCCTACTAATCAATTTGATGGTGTAGACAGAGTAATGGAACACCAAGGAATGGAAAGCCATAAATCTCACCACTACCGGAGGGGCTAGCCTGTCAGGGCTATTTTGAATGATGCATAAGAGTAGTCTGGGGACCGAGAGTCATTTTCCATCATTTAACTATGAAGGGAAGAGTGGGAACTAAAAATAAAAACCTAACTTACGTATTCTCTAAAAAAATGACTGTGAGTTAAAACTGTTCATTTGACATCTTCACCACGTAAAGTTATTCCCTTTCTTGTTAGCCAATTTTCCTTTGGCACCTGATACATCAAAATAGCTTTATTCTAATATATAGCTTCTACGGTAGAGAATGAACTACCCAATTGACTATATAATTACCACTGTGTTAGTTAAATACAAGCTGTTGGGCTTAATAGTTCTAATCAAACATAGTGTTGGATATTTGCTACTTTTTGTGTGTGTGGAAAAGATTCACTATAGCATATATTATGCATTGCTAAAATGAATCCAATTTTGAGCTTGTATATAACTAATACAGAACATTAAGAAGCACCAATAAATTACAGTATTAGGAAGCTCTGAAAATTGTGATCAAATGTAATTTCTTCATAGTAATGAATCCAACATTCCCAATAGTATGCTGTAAAACATTTGATTTACTATCAGTCAGTTCCTCTCTATGGTATTCAATATGCCAGTAGAATTTATGTATGATAGAAGGCAAGAAACACCAGAATACATATATCAGCAGTAAATAACATACAGTCAAAGGATGGTTCCCAGAATCATCGTGAAAATGCCATTTCAGGCAGTCTTCAATGTGATTTAAATGAATATATAAGGAAAAATATGATGGAACAACCTCACAGAAATAAATAGACATTAAAAATGCTATAAATTCTATTTTTATTAGAAAAAGACTTTAAAAGTTGATGTTACTCAAAAGGATGAGAAAAAGTAATTATTCAGAGTCTCATCAAGATTTCTAACAAATGAAAACATTAAGCTTTATTTTTCTTGGATGAAATCTCCCATTCATCAAAAGAAGTAACCTTAGAGTGGGCCATTATCTATAATCTTCAGGGCAATTAGAGTTTTTAAATAAAAAGCAAGTGAATACATATATTAGAATGCAGATGTTATTCCACTAACAATAAATAAGGCAGCTTACAGATCCTAACTGGTAAATTGGTTTCTTCTTTTTGAATCACAGGCCTGTTTAAGACAACGTTGTTTCTATTTGTATGACAGAGCACTCGGATCTAAAATGCCCACTACACATGTTGAATCATAGTGAGCATCTGATTAGGGGACTATTCGATGGTTGAAGAACTCTTTCATTTGAAAAGTCAGCATTTCGGAAAGTTCCAGTTCACAAACCATCTACCATAATGAGCTCAGGCCTTTAACCCCAGCCCAAGCGGGACGCTTCACCCCATTTCCACCCACAGAAAGAATTGTGCGTGGCCAGTCCCACCCCAACAATTTTCTTCCTTTCACTGACAAAGTTGGAACTATCTTTTCTCTATTTTCATAATTTTCTTCAAATCACCAAAATTACTGTCTAAACCAATGAAGTCTCTCTGAAAACTGCCTAATAATAATTAATACCTTCTATTTCTGAATGGTATTTTCCTTAATAATATTATAATATTTTCCGCTTTTAGGTTCACAAAGTACACACGTGCACACGCACACACACACACACACACACACACATACATACTCAAGCCCAGTGTGGTACTAGTGCTCTCCATTTTATAAGCATGTATGCACTCATTCATTTGACCAATAGTTAAGACATACAAGAATCCACGCTAGACCCTGATATTACAAGATGAATACAACCCAGTGCCCATCCTTGAGTTTAGTCTATTGCAATAGATAGGTAAGTTTTCAAATGTGTTTATTATCACAGAAAAGTATCCCACTGATACCTTCCTTTGCCAGTATAGATCTACCTAGTTTAAAAAATAATGGCTGAAAGACATTACATTATATGGATGTGCCATAATTTATTCAAGGCATGTTTATTTTGATAACATTTAGGTGGTTTCCAATATTTCGGAGAATCCTGAGGATTCAGGGAGAACAAAGTGTCAAGTACAGTATTTGAAACATAGTAACAATGAAGGGCACTAATATTTCCTGCAGCTGTACTTACAGTTTTCACACCTATCCTAGGGCAGCTGCTTTCTCTTCCTTGTTGAGATTTGCTGTAACATCTATGTTGCCCTAGACCCCACTGGCTTCCACCACTCTAGGACATTAGGACCATCCACCATCCCATTTTTATGACTAGTTCTTCTCCAAATAATTCCAAACATCTTTTCAAAGAAATCCTCAGATGACTTACCACCTTCCCAGTTTTCCCTCCCTTTATTTCTCAAACATAGACTACCACTATTTCCTTACCTTCCTCGTCTCTGTTAGCTCTGTACTCTGCCATCTATCTTGCTTTGCCCTTGAGATGGAAGTCCTTACCCTTTAAGTCCTTGTTCTTCTATTCATCCCACTTCTTTCTCTTTCTCTCTCACCAAACTCATTCACTCTGGTATCTTTCATTATCACTTCTAAGCAGATGATTCCATATCTATATTTCTAGTCTTGAACTTTCTCTTGAGTTCTATCTAGTTCCCACATTTTTAACTGCTTTCTGGACATTTTCTTTTGGCTATTTTCAAAGTTAATAGGTCTAAAACTCAACTCCTTATCAACCCTACCTCTACCCCAAATAGACTCACTCTAGCTCAGAACCTCTGAACCATCTTTGATTCCTCTCTTTTACCCTCCATATCCAATTTGTCACCAAAATCCTGTTAATCCTTCCTTCATAAAATACCTTGCTTGAATCTTCTTCTCATTTCATTTCTATAGCAACATTCAGGATTGAAAAGTAACAACAATAGCAACAATCACTTTACAGAACATTGTACATCCTGTGTGTGAGGAGGCACTGATCTAAGTGCTTTAACAAACCATTATCCCCATTTTACAGGTAACAAAAATGAGGCACAGAAAGTTTAAGTAACTAATCCAAGGTCATAAAGCTAGTAAATAGCAGAGCTAGAATTCAGATCCAGGCAGTCTGACTGCAGAGTCTGTGCTCATAATCACTCACTTACTCTGCCTCTCAAAGAGTGGAAAGAGGGCAAGTTTTAGAAGTGAAATACCCACAAAACAAGTTCCACTCTTGTCACTTCCTCTCCCATGATCCTGGTTATCTAATAGGACCCTTAAACTTATCATGGACAAAACTGAACTACTGATTTCCATCCTTAAATTCACTCACCCTTAAAGTATGTCTTATCTCTCTTTTTTAAATTTTATTTTTTAATTGAAGTATAGTTGATTTACAATATTGTGTTAGTTTCAGGTGTACCACAAAGTGATTCAGTTATACATATATATATATTTTTTCAGGTTATTTTCCATTATAGGTCTTTACAAGATATTGAATATAGTTCCCTGTGCTATACAGTAAATCTTTTTGCTTATCTATTTTATGTATAGTAGTTTGTATCTGTTAATCCCATACTCCTAATTTATTGCTCCACTTCCTCTTCCCCCTTTGGTAACCGTAAGTTTGTCTTCTGTCTGTGAGTCTACTTCTGTTTTGTATATAGAGTCATTTGTATTATTTTTTAGATTCCACATGTAAGTGATATCATATAGTATTTCTCTTTCTCTGTCTGACGTACGTCACTTAGTATGATATTCTCTAGGTCTATCCATGTTGCTGCAAATTGCAATATTTCAATCTATTTTTATGGCTGAGTAATATTCCATCGTATATATGTACCACATCTTCTTTATCCATTCATCTGTCGATGGACATTTAGGTTGCATCCATGTCTTGACTACTCTAAATAGTGCTGCAGTGAACACTGGGACACATGCATCGTTTCAAATTAGAATTCTTGTTTTTTCCAAAATATATACCCAGGAGTGGTATTGGCTGGATCATATGGTAACTCTATTTTTAGTGTTTTAAGGAACCTCCATACTGTTCTCCATACTGGCTGCACCAATTTACATTCCCACCGAGAGCGTAGGAGGGTTCCCTTTTCTCCACACCCTCTCCAGCATTTATTATTTGTAGACTTTTTGATGATGGTCATTCTCTAATAATTAGTAAAGTTGAGCATCTTTTCATGTGCCTGTTGGCCACCTGTATATCTTCTTTGGAGAAATGTCTATTCACATCTTTTGCCCATTTTTTGGCTGGGCTGTTTGTATTTTTTTGCTATTGAGCTGTATCAGCTGTTTGTATATTTTGGAAATTAACCCCTTGTCAGATGCATTGTTTGAAAATATTTTCTCGAATTCCATAGGTTGTCTTTTTGTTTTGTTGGTGCTTTCCTTTGCTGTGCAAAAGCTTTCAAGTTTGATTAGGTCCCATTTGTTTATTTTTGCTTTTATTTCTTTTGTTTTGTGAGACTGATTTAAGAAAATATTGCTATGATTTATGTCAGAGAATGTTTTGCCTATGTTCTCTCCTAGGAGTTTCATGGTGTAATGTTTTATATTTAGGTCTTTAAAACATTTTGAGTTTATTTTTTGTATTTGGTGTGAGGGAATGTTCTAATTTCATTGATTTACATGAGGATGTCCAGCTTTCCCAACACCACTATTTCTTATCTCTTTAAGATGCCGTACTGTGCACTCATTTGATCTGGCCAAAAATGTGTAAGTTATCCTTGATTCCTCTTTCTCCTTCAAACCTCATAACCAGTAACCACTAAAACAAACAAAAAGACAACACTTATTGAACACTGTGTAGCCATATTATTTACTGATCAAAACACCCCTATTAGGTAGGTTACTACAATTATCCTCATTTACTAAGGAGAAAACTGAGGTGCAGAGTGGTTAAAAAACTTATCTAAACATCATATAGCTAGTAAGTGGCAAAGTAGGGATCCAAATCTGGGCAATCTCATCTATCTCTTAAACATTACAGTGTACTGTCTGCCTCTCTAATGCACTGTTAACTCACCATTAAGTCCTACTGGCTCTACCTCCAAAGCACATCTCAAACACACCACTTTTCTCCAACTCCACTGCTACTACCACCCTACTCAAAGTCACCATGATCTTTCACTTGGTCAACTAACTGTTCTACCTACCTCAGTCTTACCCCACCATTCACACAGTCTATCCTGCAAACAGCAACAAGGATGGTTTTTTAAAAAAGTGTAAATCAGACCATGTCACCTCCCCCCAACACGCATACACACAGACACCCTGTTTAAAACTCTCCACTGTCTTCCTATTGCCCACAGAATAAGAACCAAACTGTTTACCACAGCCTACAAGTCCCTACATAATCAAGCTCCAGCCTACCTCTTCTTTCTCATTCTCCCTCCTCTCCTTCACCATGTTTTAGCCACGCTGGGTTCTCTCCACTGAAAATGACAACTGTGTTCCTATCTCAGGGCCTCTGTACTTAACTGCACTCTTGCTTGGAATGTTTTCCCTTCAGATTGTTGCATAAGGCCCTCTTGTTATACAGGTCTCAACCATCATCACTTCCTTAGAAAGGCCTTCATTTTCTACCGTGGCCAGCCCCCCTCTATTACTTTGCCTTATTTTGTCTACTTCACAGTACTTGTCATCTCCAGAAATTATTTGATATTATTTACTTATATATTCACCATTATTCATCCCCACCAGAAAACAATTCCCTGAGGACAAGCACCTTGATCTATCTTGTCTATTGCCTAGAAGAATGCCTGGCACACGGTACGTGCTTACTGTCTGATGAATGACTGCCTAGGCAAGTTTCTCTATGTTCTTCTGTGCTTATCTATAAAATGAGAATAATGTTATTTAGGAGGCCTAACACATAGGCAGAGGATCAAACAAAAGAGGGCCTATAAAAATATTTACAAACTTTGATCTGCTAAACAAATGATATTTATACTATTCTTTGTTGTGTGACTATATTAATTAACCTCTCTAAGCCTCAGCTTCTTCATTGGTAAACTGGGATAATAAAAGTGTCTACTTTATAGGGTTATGAGGATAATACATAACATATATAAGCATTTAACACAGTGTCTGGCATATACTCTTTTTTTTCAATATAATATACATGCTTTTTTTAATTGAAGTATAGTTGATGTATAATATTATGTAAATTACAGGCGTACAATATAGTGTTTCACAATTTTTAACGGTTATACTCCATTTACAGTAATGATAAAATATTTGGCAAATACTCTTAAGTGTTTAAAAAGCATTAGCCCTTTTATCAATCCAGTAACATGACTACAATCCTGGATCACTGTTACAGGCTTTCTGGACTTTCTGCTTCACACTTGCCTTTGCCCATCTTCTGTACTTCATGGTTAGGGAAATTTTCTTGTATCAGTGATTTTCACAAAGGAGGTGGTGAAAAAATATTTGTTGAATGAATGAAGAAATGGGAGGAAGGGTGGGCAGGTGAGTAACAGGCATATTTTTGTCATGCTTAGGATATCACTTTTATACTCCAAAACCAGTGTTTCCCAAATAAAGCCCCAACTTCCTGAGGACCTTTACAACTTCACTTCTACCTGCAGTTCCCTGTTTGTCTTAGAACACTCCACTAAAAAAATAAAAAGCAGTTCATCATATCCATCTCAAGTTTCTGTCCTCTGTCCTACACTTGGACTGTTCCTTCTGTTTCTTTCTGCTTATCCAGTTCCTGGCCCACTCTTTCAACCTAGTCTCCTCCATAAAGTCCCCCAAACATCAGGATGCCAAGACGTCTCTGTCTCTATGAGCAAGAGCAGGTGCTGTCTGCATGAGTCACTTGCCATCTCTCTGCCAGGGCTTTTTTCATGCTTATGAGTGGTCTGTATAATTACAGAGTGCACCCTTGACGGATGCCTCATGCTCTTTTCTCACTTAGCATGTACACAGCACCTTATACAAAAAGAAGGCAATTGGCACTCATTCAGTGGTCTGGAGGAAAAATATTTTTTTAAAGTATTGTTACATTTTTATTAGCAATATACAAATCTTCCCTTGAGCATAAAGGACAAATATTTGCAAATATAAACAAGATATTTTTAACAAAGGGAAAGAATCATAACTAAATGTACACATATTTTTATAAGCTATTAAGGATTGTACAAGTCATTTTAACTACATGATTCAGGACCAACAACCTGTAGTTGAAAATATTCCGATTTAAAACTTTCATTTCTATAAACGAATAAAGTCAGATTGGGTTTTTTAACAGTTTTTTAAATTGAGATAAAAAACCACATAACATAAAATTTACTATCTTTATCATTTTTAAGTGAACAGTGGAAGAGAAACTTTTATAGCCTAACTTGCTGGTGAGCTGGGCACTACCTGTATTAATATTGCACCCCATCTTGCTCAAAATTTAAAACTATGGTAATTAAAACACTGCATGTACATCTGTCTAGATTCTAGTTTTCAAATTACCCAAATCAGGTCAAAGTAACAAGGCTAGGAGATTTTCAGCTGGGAGCTATAAATAAAACAGTGTAATACAACTTTCAAAGGGTATACAGAGAAATTTAAATGTGAATGTACCCTAATGGTTTTCCTTCCCCTTGTTCTTTTTTCAATTTAATTTTAATAGACAATTAATTCATATGGTTCAAAAATTTTTAAATTATGAAAAAGTTTTCAGTGAAGTTTCTCTCCTACCTGTGGCCGATGTATCCACCCCACCACCTACCAACCAGGCAATTACTATGATTACTTATGCCCCTTTCCAGAGTTGCCTTTTGCATATAAAAGCAAACAAGAATCTATAATCTTACTTTCTCATATTTTAGACAAAAGGTAGCATACTATCAGTACTTTTTCCCACTTAATCATATATCATATATTAGTACACAGAACATGCCCTCATATTTTGTTTTAACTGCTTAGTATACCCTTATTTTGTATATGAACCATACTTATTAATGTCATATTTTCACATCTTTTATCATTTAAGGCTAGTCAACCTTTTGCAACTGAAATCTCTGAACATGGTTATAGTTAAACCGTGGAACCATTAAACATCAGGTTTTAATTTTGCTTATAAGAGTAGAACAATCACTCAACCAAAAACACTCAGAGGCATTACTACCACTGGATTATGTGGGGGCACTAGAAGATTGTTATCAGAAAAGATCAGTAAGATGGGATTTTGGGAGGGGGCAGTGGGAAGCATGTGAGTCTTTTCTAGGAGAATGGCACAGAAAGATGTATAGATTCTGTTCATTTATAACTTATTCATGGAAATAACATGACAGGCTAGTAATAAGATTTATATTATTATTTTATTGATTACATTGGTTTTGTCGTCCAGTTTAGAATGTCAAGGAATTAATATATCTCAAGAGTCTGTCATATGTACTGTCACAAAAACTCCCATTTTTAAAGATCAGGAAACTGAAGTGAAGAGTGGTGAAATAATTTGACAAAGGTCGGTGGTAGAACTTAAACCTGACTGCAGATATGTCTAAGTCTAAAGTCAGTATGGTGCCTGTCATGGTATATATTGCATGAATTATGTGCTGCTTGCTGCTGTGGTTTGTATTAGTTCAGGTTCTCCAGAGAAACAGAGCCAACAGGGTGCGTGTGTGCGTGCGTGTGTGTGTGCGTGTGTGTGTCCACGCACGCATGCGCACACGTGTGTTTGTGAATGTATAAAGAGAAGAAAGAGATTTACTATAAAGAACTGACTCAGGCAATTACGAAGTCTGGCAAGTCCCACAATCTGCAGGGTGAGTAGGCGAGCTGGAGACCCAGGAGAGCTGATGGTGTAGCTCTAGTCCAAAGGCCAGGAAGCTCAAGACCCAGTTCTAGTCCAAAGGCAGGAAAAAAGCCAATATCCCAGTTTGAAGGCCATCAGGCAGGAAGAATCCTCTCTTACTTGGGGGAGGGTCAGCCTCTTTGTTCCACTCAGGCCTCCTGGGATGAGGCCCACCCACATTAGGGAGGGCAATCTGACCTGCTCACTCTACTGATCTGAATGTTAATCTCATCCAGAAACATCTTAACCCTCATCCAGAATAATGTTTGACCACATATTTGGGTACTCCATGTCCCAGCCAGGTTGACACATAAAATTAACCAACACACAGTTGTAGGAATGTGTTACAGTCACAGGGAGCAGAGTGGTGAGCAAAAGCCTTTGTGTTCTACCAACAGTCACTCTTCATTCACTTGACATCAGGTCTGAAGAAAACTCAACTCCAAGGGGTGTCTACAAAACACCTATTTTCTTATCTCCTTTTTGATAGAATATATTTCTTAAATTCTTGGCAATTAAATTTAAAAATTACCTCTTCTATTAAATAATGAATACAGTATGTAAAGCTCATAATTCTTATTTTTGCAACATTGTATTAAGCTCTGGTCTAAGGCGCTTTATTTTTAATATGCCCTATGCTGCATAAAATAATCTACTGTGGCTGGCTTGAATAGGTCTTTTACTGAAAGAAGGACACAGGAGGAGGGAGAGAAGGAAAGAAAAAAAGAAGCCAACAAATAAACGGGTCACACCCCACCCAAGACTGGTCTTGCCTCAAGGGCAGTGCATTGAAACATTCTCTGCCTCTGCTTCTGGGGCCTTATAGAAACTCATTTATGTTCATTAGCCTTCATCAGTAGGTCCTGCCAACATCCAGCATTTTTTCATTACACTCTTTTTTCAGCAAAACCTCATTAGCTGAAGAAACCAGGCAGATGCTTTATACATCTCAATTCCAACTAGAGACACCATATCCACAGTATTTTTCCTGCAAGAGCCAAGTAGCAGGCTACAGCAGTTTGAACACAGGCACATCCTGACTGGAACACACTGGCATCTTATTCTGACATTTCCAACCAAGCCAAAGCAGCTACTTGGAGAAAATGAATAGGGATGCAGAGGAAAGGTAAGTGGAAATACCAACAACAGCATGGTTAAAAAGCTAAACTTGACTTAAGAGTAGAGAAGGCCAGGGAGAAAATGGCCCTTTAGGATCCCTGTATTTATACATTGCATTAGTGATTATACAAGCTTTCTATTTAAGAGGAAAACAAACGAATTTTAGAAAGTATTCCCAGACCTCAGACACATAGTTTCAAATGCCGGAATGAATAACTCGGGCAATGGTTTTTGAGAGCAGTCCTTTCAATGACTGCAATTATCATGGAAGAGAATACTAATCATCCTTTTGTCACAACAAATTGATTTGTTAAACTGTTTTTACTCCTGTCTAAGCAAATGCTGTAACTGGATGTTTCTATATTTTTATCTTAAAGAAATGACTGTGCTATTGGTCTTGTCTATTTCCTGGAAATGATGCTAAAATGACTATATGGGCCCACATGGAGAAACCCTGACTCATGGTGTTCACACAGATTTAATCATAACCAGCAGGAAGAACAAATGATGAGAAACTTATAAAAACACAACAGAGTGGTCAACATAGGGAAAGACTGGTAAAATGAGGGTGAGATAGGGGAGGTACAGGCAGAAGAAGGGGAGTATAGGTTCCAAAAATCTAGCCATTTCCCTCTCAGGGTTTCCATGTCATTTCAAAGGACCTCAGGTGTTGGGTTACCACCACTGAAAGGTCTCCAATGGTAGACAAATGGAAACCAGCTATTTAGAATCATGGGGGAAAAGGAAGCAAGTTATAGCAAGACAACTTGTTTTTGGTTTTTCTCCTGTGGATGCCTACATTGACTAGATCATTTCTCTGGTGTCTGAGTTGAAATGCCAGAGGTAGAAGGGGCCATTTTTATCATCTGGGAGTAGGTAATAAAAAAAGGTGTGAGGGAGTCCATGAGAGGACTCCACTTCAGCCAGTGCAGCACAACTTTTAAACTATTTTTTATGCTGAAATTCTGCCTAAGATTTTGTCTGAAAAATGGGTTTTCTTGATAAAAATCAGTAACCCACTTGATGGATGAGGAGACTGAGGTACAGGCAAGGGAAATGGTCCAGGTCCTCAGCAAGTTAGTGGCAGACCCAGAAACAGAACCCAGGTCTCTGGACTAACTTGGTCTAGTGTTCTCTCTACCAAGTCAGTCTGCCTCATCTTACCAGCTAGACAGTAAACTTTTCAGTACACTAGAGAATTGCCAAGTGCATGACTCCATGTATGAGTGGAAATGAATGGACAGGCCACATGTACAGTTATTACAATGTGAAAGCCACCTAAGAAGAGAGGCTTTGAAGGGGGAAAAGTATAAAAACCTGTGCTACTTTCTCTTTCAGCACTAGATGCTCTTCTCAAGAACAAAAAGACCGGGCTAATTAAACAGTGCAAGGGAGAACCTGTGGTAAGATTTATAGCTGCTGGGTTAGAGACCGAACAGTTACAGAGGAACCCAGCAAGCTCTAGAATCCAACGAGCTTTTAACTATATAGAGCCATGTTCACTGGTTGAGGCCAAATTGTTTCTAGTGTAGATTCTCACTGGGGACCTGACTGCAGAGGACACACGCTACCATCACTCTTAGCAGAGTAAACCTAAATGTCTTCCATATTGATGAGATCACAATTCAACAAATCTGTGTACTAGAAATGCTCAGGGTTTGTTCACCTGTTCATTCATCCAAACATCATGGTAGGCACCAGGGATGGCAGAAAGATAGATGAAATGTTATTCCTATTCTTCAGGAACTCAGCATAGAACGGAGAAGACAAACTATATATGGAGTTCAATAGGATAGTAAATACAATGCTATTAAACCGGTGGGTGCTTTGAGGGCAAGGGAGGGAGCATCTAATTTAGTCTCAGAGAACTGAGGAGGACTTTATAGAAAAAGGTATATGAGCTGTAAGAATAAAAAGGATAAACGTAAAGGATGATATGACAGAGTAACTGGAGATAGGGCTACTTTAGATTAATGGTCAGAAAATAATTCTCCTGGGGGGTGTCATTAAATCTGAGACTGAATTCAGTATCAAGAAGGAACAAGATCTGGTAACAAACACTCAGGCAGAAGGAATAGCAAAGGCCCTGAGAAGAAAAAGACTTGAAGGGTCTGAGGAACTAAGAGGAGACCAGTGTATGTGGAGCATAACAGGCAAGCAAAAGAATAAGAGGTGAGGGTGGAGTTAAGGCCCAAAAGGCCTTCTAAGGCAACAAGGCATTTGGCTTTCATCTAAGTGGAACAAAAAGCTACTTTTTAAAAGGGTTTCAAACAAGGAAAGACTCAATGTAATTTACATTTTTAGAACAATAGTAATAAATACATATATAGTACCTACTATAGGCCAGGTTCTGCCCAAGCATTTTATATATATTAACTTATAATGGCTGCTATACAGACATGGTTTGCAGAAGGCAGGGTGGACACAAGGAGATTCATTGAGCACTGCAGTTGAGAGATGATAGTGGTTGGAATGAAGAAGGAGCAAGTGAAAAGATTTCAGGAATATTTAGGAAATAGAACTGACATGACTGGATTGGGAAGGGGAGAAGGAGTGACATAGGTATGGAGGAATCAAAGATTACATCTATGCTTTTACAAAGTTTAAAGGAGAAGGGAGTATTCAATGGTACTGAATATCTTTGAGGACAAACAGACTAAAATAAGAAGAAAGATCAATGGATTTATCAATTAGGAGGTCAGGAGTAATCTTCTGCATGTGTTTTAGTAGGTCGGTGGTATAAGCAGTCAGACTGCACAGGGTAAGGAGTGACTGGAAGCTGAAGAAATGGAGATGGTGCAAGTATTTTTCTCAGATGTTTGAAAGGGAAGGAAAGAAGGGAACGTGACAGGGGGCACATTTGAGGAATTTTTTTCTTTCTTTCTTTCTTTTTTTTAAGGTCAGGGACAATTAAACATCTCTATAGATTGAGGAGAAGAAGTATGTAGAGGGAAAGAGGTTGACATATAGAAGAAAGAATGGATATCAAAATAGAACAGGATAAAGGTGGAGGGAAAAAAGTTGGGTGAGTTAATGCCTGGGATTCAAAAGAAAAGATCCATTCATTATTAGAGGTATCTCAGCATGTACTAGAATACATTAATCTAGTTTTTTCTTATTCAAGTATAGCTGATTTACAATATTATATTAGTTTCAGGTTTATAACACAGTGATTCAAAATTTTAATAGATTATACTGCATTTAAAGTTATTATAAAATATTGGCTATATTCCCTGTGCTGTACAATATATCCTTATAGCTTATTTATTTTATACATAGTAGTTTGTAGCTCTTAATCCCCTAACCTCCATTAGCCTAGTTTTAACCTTTATTTTTACAGACACTTCTGAGAACTTAAAACTCTATCTCCCACTTTCAACAATTTTGACCCAGTGCAAGGAAGGGCTCATGCTCTGCTACATACGATTATTTATTCTTCACTGCCACCTTTAACTCGTATTCTTGTGCTAACTTTATTAGTTTCTTCAGTCTCTGATTAATGATAGAAGAGTCATAATCGGTGTTCATTTATCTGACCATGCCACAGTGTCCCTTTTGCTCTCCAAACCACACACTCCCACAACGGAAGACGTTTTAAATAAGATTGAGGAAATAATAAGGTGCTCACAAAAATAATTAAGAACAATAAAATATGAAGATTTTCTCATGAAAATTCATAAAATTTATGAAATTATACAAAATTGTATGCATTATATGAATATGGCCTTCTCCTAAGCCACTGAAAGTGATTTTCAAAAGATATATTTATTAGGCATTATATTCTGACATTTCTAATTTAACATTCTTAAGAAGTATGGGATACAACAGGATAGTGTAGTCTGAGAAAATGCAACAGACAGTTAAGTTGTATCTATGCCAAATCAAAACTATCAATACAGGGCTAATTTTTAAAGTGCAACTATTGATACCTTCCAAATTAAAAAAAAGCCACTTGTCCAAATTAAAACAGTGGCTTGCATGTGTATAGGGACAGTCTTAATCAAAGACATACAAAGAGATAAGAGAAATTTAACGGGTCAAATACTCAAAATTTAATTTTTTCTAAACTGAATATAATCTAAAAAATATATTCAAATGGCTCCTTACTCAATGAGGCTAATCCTTCCTTTACATTCTTTCCAATTCTTCAAAATTCAAATCTTAACTTATCTTCTGCAAAACAGCCCAACTATAATGTTTAATCAATAGACATTATAAAAGTTTATACAAGTATTTTAATATATAATGATTATTAATAAGGTCAAACTGAGTACTAAAAAAACAAAAATAAATGAAAAACTTGCCAACGTAGGAGGAAACAAAGGAATGACAGAAACTAAACAGTGGTTTCACATTCCTACTGGTAAGTGACTGGTTGATAAATGATTATTTGTTGGCCTAGCTATAGAAGCACTATGCTAGTTGTTGTGTGGAAGCTGCAATAATGAAAGATACGCTGCTTAAGACTGTCTACCTTAGTCATAATTAAGGCACAATGAGGACACAGGAAAATGACATTAATATTATAAGCCCCACTGGCAATGATTCTTCACTTAAGCAAACTTTAGTCAGGCTCCTGAACCTCCCTGTAGGCTCATCTGTGTGCTTCCTTGTAAAATTCAGTTTTAGCAAGAATCCTGCTTAGTCAGTTTAACCAGAACCCTCACCATCAATATCTATTTGTTCAGCCTCTGTATCTGTTCAGATTCCTCATCCTCTACCATCCCCCAAGTGATATGTGATCACCCTGGCCTGTCTTAAGCAAAGAATCCTGTTGGTTGGTTTAACCAGAATCCCCCTTACCTGTGATATTTCCTCTTAGTAATTTTTCATCCACTGACCACCACCCTGCTCCTTGGTTATAAATTCCCTCTTGCCCATGCTATATTTGGAGTTGAGTCCAATCTCTCTTCCCCACTGTAAAATCCCACTGCAGTGGTCCGTATACCTATTGTGATGGTCCTGAATAGTCTGCCTTATCATTTTTAATAAGTGTCACTGAATAGTATTTTCTTTAATACCATGCAGTAAATGTGCATTTTCACCATGGTGTATATGGCTCACCAGGCCACACTTCAGGACACCTGGGTTCCAGCATTGGATATGTACCTGTGTGACCTCGGACATGTCACTTCTCTTTGAATCTCAGTTTCCTGCTCTATAAAATGATGGAATTAAACAAGATGCTCTTGATAATCTTAATAGTCTCTTAATATACTTTTAATATTCTACCATGTATGTGAGGTACAGGTAATAAACATAATGGCATGGCAAATAATTTTGAACTTTATCGGTGAAACAAGAAGGAATCAACTCCTCTCTACAGAGCTATGGGTAGTTTTATGGTTTATATAGACACATTTGATTAAAAAATAAAACATTCCCAAATCTAGGCTAAGGTCTGTAACAATACATTTGGATCAAGTGTGTCTTAGGGAAGGAAAGTTTCTAGAAAGTGATTTTCATTTTTATGTAAGTGTGAAAAATTGTTTTATCTTATCCCTTGCCTAATTTTCTTTAGCTAATGAACACTATGGCATATAAAATATTTCATTTAGGAACAGATAAGTAAGTAGAGACCTTTTAATGAAAAGCTATTTAGCCACAACAGCAGTCTTAAAAACACTATAATGCAGTATACATTAAATCTTAATCGGCTCTTATTAGGATAAACTTCTAGAATAGAAATTATTACATTAAAGGGTATTATATGGTACAGGAAACTCGATATAGCCATATATTACATTATATGATACAGGAAACTTGACACAGCCAAATAAAGAAACATCATATAGACATTTAAAACAACATTTTATAGAAATAATATGAAAAATAACTATGAGAGTATAAATAAGTGTTAGCGAGTGCAAAACTGAATATCCAGTAAGACTATGCATAATAAGAAAGCCTATACATAGTAATAGCCAAAATGTTGAAAATATAATGTTTTTCTCCAGACTGTTTAGGATTTTTCTCATTCTCATTATGAGAAAGTAATATTATTTATAAAATAAGTTATTTGGAATAAAATAAAAATAGCAATAATATTTATTTAGGTCTTATAATGTCAGACATTTTGTTAAGAGCTTTACATACAATATTACCACTTAATTACATACAACCACCATGAGTTATGAAGTATTATCCCTATTTAATAGGTCAAGAAAGTGAGGCATAGAGAGATTAATTAAACTGTCCAAGGTCACTGAGTTAGTAAGTAGAAGAAATGGGTTTTATATAAGCTAGGCCTGTATGATGCAAAGCCACTATACTATACCACCTTCTTAAAAATAAAAATTACATATATATCTCATATTCTTTAATCTTCAGGAAAATAATTTGTACAAAAGTTTATGCAACTGTATTTTCAGAAAACAAAGTATGAAACCCCCTTTTCTTCATTAATTTGAAAAATGAGAGACCAACAAGTGTATCTGTTTTTAGCTCAGATCTGTATAAATATGTACATGATTTAGTAAATACGTACTGACTTTCACCCTAAATTTAGAACCTTTGCAGCTTGGAAAATAAGCTTTTATGACTAAAAAGCATTCCTTTCATATTGACCTTTTCTCCAAAGACTGTCAAAGTAGATCAATCCATTTTAATTGGCACAGTAAATGTGCTAGTTTACTTCTCAGATTCAAAGCTTGGGTATCACTGAAAATGATAAATGTGAAACTGAATTCTCTCAAGGGTGCTGCAACACACATGATCTGCTCTATCATGATGATTATGCCATAAACGTAAAATATTGCTTCAAGTAGCTGACAAAAAATACTCATATTTTATTCAGTACAATGGCAGAAATACCTGGAACTCTCTAAGGACCTTGTGAGAGAACACTGCTCCTGGCTGTCAGGGAGTAGGGCTCCCAAAGCCCAGTCCTCCGGCTGACAGCTCCTCATAATATGGATCATTAAATAAGAGAGGGTTAGAATAGAAATAAAGGATAGGTTTCTCTTCAAAGATCAATAGACCTTTAAAAACTTTTCGTAGATTCAAAAATAAGAAAAAAAAGGGAAATAGGGAAGTCCCAGGTAAATTCATAAATTTATTTATATTTATGAATAAACAGGATTCTGTTCTCAGAATAAAATGCCAGGAATATAAGTGGGCTCAGTGTGTTGAATCAGAACAGGGGCACAAATTGAGACTTGCAGTAGATTCATTAAAACAATACTAGATCATAATATTCCTTGTACATCTTTATTTTGGACAATAAACCTTGTTTTCTTGCTTGGGTCTATTTTTCTTCTTTTACATTTCTGCCATGAATATAAGAAGTCTTCATCTTGTAGATGAAATATTTCATAATATCTCACGCCTATTATTGGAACTTTTAATTTTAACAAGTTCAGTGGGTTAATTAGCATGACACATCTCTGGTGGCGCAGTGGTTAAGAATCCGCCTGCCAATGCAGGGGACACGGGTTCGATCCCTGGTCCGGGAAGATCCCACATGCCGCGGAGCAACTAAGCCCGCGAGCCACAACTACTGAGCCTGCGCTCTAGAGCCCGCGAGCCACAGCTACTGAAGCCCATGCATTTAGAGCCCGTGCTCTGCAACAACAGAAGCCACCACAATGAGAAGTCCACGCACCGCAATGAAGAGTAGCCCATGCTCACTGTCCGCGCGCAGCAACGAAGACCCAGTGCAGCCAAAAAAAAAAAAAGAATGATGCTATTATATTTGTTTAAGCTCATTTTTTCTTTTTTTTTCTTTTTTTAACTTCAAATTTAACTTTTCTAAGTTCTGGATGTTTTTGACCAAGTATTTAATTTTCATTGGCTCTGGTATAAATACTAGTTGATAGGAGACTTTCATTTCCCTTAAAGACTGCAGACAGTATTCCTGAAGAGAACCTTTGTGTAGCTGTGGCATAGGCAGGCTAGACTTTCAGAAGCATTTCTGATGCCTTGACTATTTTATTCTGTTTCATTATGATAATCATAAGAACTTCTGTTCAGCACTCAAATTCATTCCCATGCTTGTAGATAAATTTGGCTTTTTGGTCCCACACAAGCACTTTCTTTCTTTGTCAAGCTAATGAAGTAGAGTTTTTTTAATCCTTTAAGTAGAAATTATGTCTCAAACTGGTTACACTATTTCAGAGCATTAGAATGAACAAATAAAACTGAGCTTCATGCAAAATTTCCCTAAATCACCTAAGGCTAATAAACCTTTAAAAACTGTGAACAGATCTGAAACAAGAATATAAAAAAGGGAAGCATGTATAAATCCATATTCTAGGAGTGCTATATAACAAATCTACTAAATTAGGAGAGGTTTATAACCTGTCTTGGACTGCAGCAAACTCACTTCCTGAACAGATGGTCTCCCACCATTTAATCACTCTTTTAACTCCCTACAATCTGGCTTTTGGGCACACTATCTACTAAAATCACTCAAAGGTTACCTGTAACCCAGATCATGGAAGCCAGCAACAAAAGTGCTAGAAGGAGATTTCACGAATCAAACCCAGCAAAATAATTTTATAGATTAGAAAACTACAGTCCATAAATGTTAGGAGATCTTCCTCAGATTACACGAGGGGTGAACAATGCAAGGTCAAAACACCAGCACTTGAGTTTCTGCCAATGCTGTGCTGTTCTCCCTTGCCAACTAGGTAGTCAGCTTTCTTGAACCACTGTCTCACAGTTAACATTTTTCACACTTTCAAGCCAATGACACTGTTTTACCTTCTTGCTGGATTCTTCTGTCCTGCCCTTCCTTGAACATCCCTTTACCCCACCATCTGCATTACCTGTACCCTGACAAAGAACTAAGCCTTAAGCCTAGCTTTCCAAAATTGTCTACTCTCATCATTTCAATTCCCATCATGAGCCATGTGCAATAGCAACACGACTTTGTAACTTTTCTTTTCATTAACTGCTGGGTACCTCAATTAACTACCATGTCTGCATTGAAACTATCAAAATGCAAATAATAATAGCTAACATGTATTGAGTGCTTAACTATAAACTAGGGGCTGCTCTAAGCTCTTTACCTATATTAACTCATTTAAATCTTTAACAAATCTATGAGGTATTATTCTGATTTCACATGTGAGGAAACTAAGGCACAGAGAGTTTAATCAACTTGCCAAAACTTGGATTCAAACCCATGCAATGTGCCTCCAGAGGCTGTGCTCTTAATTGTTTTGCTCGGCAGAATGTTTATATGAAATCTCTACTATTTATATTCTTGAATACTAAAATAGCATTTTCATATCAGAGTGTTTTTACCTGTGACTTTTCCGTTTTTATTAGAATGGCTTATTTATGTAAAAATTCTGTTGCATTCAATATCTATTTCAAGAAACAAGTTCAGTTTTTTGCAAATTGCTTTAAAAATGAAGAAAAGAAATCCAATTCCTGGCTGGTCTTATTCTATTGCCTGTTAAATGTGATAGTTTCAGATAGAATCCTGCAAACATTTAAAAAGATATTAAGTTTGTTTTCCTATTAAACCAGGAATCTTCTGTATGTTGATTAGTATAACACACATTTCAAAATAAAGTCCATTTGCTACAGAACTCCAAAGGCCCCCAGTTGCTACAAAAGGATGTCCTTTTTAGGGTCAACTTATCCCCAGTGGAAAACCATAATGCAGAACACAGTGAATCCGTGAAATGGACACAGTAAGCTGCTTACAGTTTCTTCCAAATATGAATGAGTAGCAAAGGCTCAAAACAAACAGTCTCCAAGTGACCTATCTCACATTAACATGGCAGAGGCTCTGCAGTGTGAACAGTCTAAGTCTCAACCACAGATAACCAGCAGGTAGTCAGCACCAGAATTACCTAGGCAACAGAAAATGATGGGCCCCCTAACAGGAACAAGTTAGGGTGAAAGAAGAAGGGGAGTAAACACTCAAATAAAGAATCTTGCTAGCTTCTGGAAAGTGTCTTCCTTTGGATAAGGAAGAAGGAACTCCCTAATAAAATTACTAATTGTTAGACTTGTGGACTTGGTCTCATCCCAGTGCTAACAGGGAAGGAGAAAGTAACAGTTAGACCCTTTTAACATTACAAATGTTATATATAATGTATCCCAGCATACATTTTGTACTGATGTAACATCTTTCCACTTAATTTTTCAGATCATTTCCACAGGCCTCTCAGTCTCCTAAGGCACAGGTGAAACTATTTTTCTGTGATGTGATATTGAGCCAGGCTGTCCAGGAAGCAAAATATTTCCTCTGTTAACTCCTTCATACCATTATGAAAATCATTGCTTCCATGCCTGACATCCCTTCCTCCTTTTCTTCTTCAGTTAACATCTTCATATTGGTTCTGCCACTTGACAACTGTGTGACCTTGGAAAAATTACCAAACCTCTCTGAGACTTGCATTATCTATCTGTAAAGTGGGTATAATAATATTTATTTCAGAAAAGTGTTAAAATCAGAAATAATACATATAAAACAGTTCGTACAATGCCTATAATCATCAGAACCACAATCAATAGCGGTTTTCTATTTTTCTCACTTCCTTTCTCTAGCCCTGTCAAATACCAAGCTAGACTGATAGAAGGCAAAAAAGAATAAGACACATTCCCTACTCTGAGTACCCCTGCCAGAGAGGCAGGCATGTAAACCAACAACTACAATAGCATGACAAGTGTTACAACATGGTGTATGCAAAGGGTTATAGGAAAGCAGCCTTCTAAACCCATAAGACTTGTTTTCAGGGAGTGATTTATAGGATGATTAGATAATATGATCTTTTGTATAATTTATCTTTTCCAAATCAAACGTGACATAGGAAAATAGGGGTAAGCGGAGCAGGCATTGTTACCCTATCTACAAGACTAAAGAACAGATTAAATAACAGTTTGGTATAAATTATTCTCCTTCACATGTTTCTTTACCAATTTGAATAATTCTGGCATTTAATTTACTTGGTTTGCATCTACTTGGAGCTATCACAACTGTTCGGTGAACATCTACCCTGCTCAAATCCCAGTGTTAGGTTCATCAACTAAGATCTGAAGAAGCACAGAGTGTGGCTGGAGAACAAGATATTTAACAGACACAATGAGAGAAGACTCAAGCATAGTAAGTGAGGCCTGGGCTCCTAGTTCTAGAGAGTGGCGTTAGCACATACACTCAATTCTCATTCCTCTCCAGACCCCACAGAAATGACCATATAGATGCTAAAAATAAACAAAAAAGACTAAAGCCATAACAATAAAGAGAAAAAGAAAAAAGGGGCATCAAATCAGATATTTCAGCACATTTCTAGTGTAAAAGATGGCAAATAGAAGTGCATTAATGAAGAAAGCAGAGCAGAGGAAGCCTATATAACCAAACTATACCACTTAGAGCATCACCATAATGCTGCCACAGGTATGGGAGTTGATTCACCAAATAGAGGGGCCCCAGAAGGGTACTTCGTTTGCAGAAACACTGGACGGGAGAAGTGGGATGTGACACAGAACTGATAAAGGCCACAGTGGCTGGCCTGAGGTCCCACACAAGGAGCCACAGTCAGCAACAAAACAATAAAACAGGGTTTTTCTCTTAACATACTGAACAAACTGGCTGGGGTGAGTTAATGCTTTTAGTGTTGGCAATAGCTTCCTCAAAGTAAAGCCCTTCATATTCTGGCATTTGGCAAGGGTAATGAGGGTCTTGTTTGTTCCCCACTGGATCCTCAAGAGACAAAACTCCCAATCACGTCTTCCTCACTCCCTGTTGGGGCTGGGGGACAGGGGGAGGGGACCACTTAATACACTGAGAATAATCAGACCATCTATCACGTAATACACAATTGAACAAATGAGGATCACCAGGTATGTGAAAAATAACCAACAGGAAGAAAGAGAAACACCACGTTAATAAAACACAAAAATTACCTTGGGTATTATGCTTAGTGAAATAAGCCAGACATAGAAAGGCAAATATTGCATGATTCCACTTATATGAGGTACCCTGAATAGACAAATTCATAAAGACGGAAAGTAGAATAGAGGGTACCAGGATCTGGAGGGAGGGGAGTAGAGGGAGTCATTGTATAATGGGTACAGAGTTTTTGCTGGGGATGATGAAAACGTTTTGGGTATAGATAGCAGTGATGGTTATGCAACATGGCAAATGTATTTAATGCCACTGAATTGTGCACTTATGAATGGTTAAAATGATAAATATCATGTAATGCATATATTACCACAATAATAAAAAAGAAAAAGATCACTCAGGAAATTCAACAAATGGTGCTCTGACAACTGGATATCTGCATACAAAGAATGGATCTGAATGCCTACCACATACCATGTACAAAAATTAACTCAAAATGGGTCAGAGGCCTAAACGTAAGAGCTAAACCTATAAAATTATTAGAAGAAAACACAGGCAGAAATCTTTGTGACCCTGGATTAGACAATGGTTTCTTAGATATGACACCAAAAGCACAGCAAGAAAAAAAAAAAAAGATAAATCAGACTTCATCAAAATGCAAATTGTCTGTGCTTCAAATGACACCATCAAGAAATTGGAATAATATTTCACCAAATGGGAGGAAATATTTCAAAATAATAGAAGGAACTCATATGTAGAACACATAAAGAACTATTACAACACAATAATAAAAAAGACAAAGAACCCAATTTTAAAATGACCACAATATCTTAAAAGACGTTCACCCAAAGAGATACATATACATATCCCCAAAAATATATGAATAGATGCTCAATGACTTCAGTAACTAGAGAAACCAGGGCAATGCAAATCAAAACCACAATGATATACCACTTCTTATACACTAAAATGCTATAATCAAAAAGACAGATAATAACAAGTGTTGACAAGAATGTAGAGAAACTGGAACCCTCATACATTGCTGGTAGGAGTGCAAAATGGTGCAATCGCTTTGAAAAACAGCCTGCAGTCCTTCAAAATGTTAAACATAAAATTAGCATATGACTCAGCAATTCCATTATATCCAAGAAAAATGAAAACATGTCACACAAAAACTTGTACACAAAATTTCATGGCAGCATTAGTCACAATAGCCAAAAAGTGGAAACAACCCAGATGTCCATCACCAGATGGATGGATAAATAAAGTGGTATACACACACAACGAAATGTTATTTCGCCATAAAAGGACTGAAATACTGATACATACTACAACACTGATGAACTTTGAAAACATTATGCGGAGTGAAAAAATCTAGTCACAAAATACCACACATTATATGATATACCCAGAACAGGAAAATCCATAGGCAGAAAGTAGATTAGTAGCTGCCTAGGGCTGGGGTAGGGAGAGAGAGAAAGGTTGAAGAAAGTGGAGAGTGACTGGCGTCATGAAAATATTCTAAAATTTATTGTGATGAATATACTAAAAACCATTGAATAGTACACTTTAAATTAGTGAATTGTATCAGATGTAAATTATATTTCAATAAAGCTTTTATTAAAAAATAAATGTTCAATAAATGATAGCAAATCTTATTTTTAAAAATTACAGAAAAAAAGACTATTCAAGGAACAGAAGAGATCTTAACTCTTAATTTTTATTCATAGAAAGACTTATAAAGATAAATTATCCATTAAAAAAAGGGGCAAGAAGGAACAAGATAGCCCGGACTCAGCTTTCCCTCCTGCTCTAAATACAATTATTTACCCTGGAAATAATTCAGTGGATAATGAGTCAAGGGCTCTGAGAGCTGGAAAGAAGGCAGTAGACTTGGCTGGCTAAGAACCAACCCCAGGACTTGAAGAATGGCAATGTGGTGAGATTCCTAAGATCCCATACACACTGGGCTGAGCACTGTAGAGGCCTGCAGCCTGAAACAACCATCAGGCACAGACAAAAAAATAAACACAAAAGCAACAAAAGTCTGTTCTCTCTGGCCAAAGGACTGGGAAACAAGAACCACAACAGCGACCAAGTGGGGAGATCCAACCCTAGTTCCTCTACTTGAGGTACTAGTTGGCCAATCTGCCTTCAGCAGCACCTTCAAAACCCTACTGGGCCCACCCAACCTCTGCTTTACAACCAGGGCACTTGATGGGCCAACACGACTGTAGCATTGGCAAAGAAGACCCAGTGAACTGTCTTGACCCCTGCTCCACAAATCAGGCTTTAGCGGGCGGTTCAATTCATCTAGGATAGCAGCAGTAAAGCTCCAAGGGCCATCCCAACCCCCACTCCACAACCAGTGCACCAGCATGGAATTCTGAGCAGCCTACAGCAGCAGCTTCTCAGCAGTGCCAAGACAACCCAGCCTCTGGGAAACCAGCAAGCGGGCCGATACACCTGCATCAGCTGAGTTTGTTATCTCCTGGCCATCCACCCAGTGGCATAAGGAGACTTAGGCCAAGAGAAATGGCATAATATCTGTAGAAGAACACAAATTTGAATTGGCAAGGGACTTCTTGTCTGAAACTATGGAGGCCAGAAGAAGTACACAATCATTCTTAGTGCTGAAAGAAAACAACTGTCAATCAGGAATCCTGTATCTAATGAAAGTATCCTTCAGGAATGAAAAGGAAATAGACATTATTAGACAAAGGAAAACTAAGAAATTTGTTGCTAGAAGACCTACTCATAAATAATGTCTAAAGAAAGCTATGTGAGCAGAAAGAAAATGACAACAGAAGGCAGGGACATTCAGAAAGTAAAGAACAATGAAATGGTAGAAGTTGGGATAAGCACAATATACTTTTTTTTTTTTCACTATACTGCTTGGCATTTTATATTTGAATATTTTGCAATAATTTTAAATGGTCTATTAAAAAAGTAGTAATGCAAACCAGTATATGACAAACCAACAGCATGCACAAAAGATACAGAGTGTATATTACACGAATAAAAGTTCAAAAAGTCAGTCTTTATGATCACCTCCTCCCTTTCCCAGAACTAGCCAGTTTTGTATGATAAAACATGCACTCATAAATAGCTTATTTTATACAATATGATTATTCTTAACCCACCATTCTGTGATCTACCCTTTATTTTATGTTTACTGAGCATTTATTATAATCCACTTCTTGTGTCGTTTCATGTCAATTTACCACATTCTTTTTAATCCCTGCATAGGTTTATAATAATTTATTAGATCTGTCTCCCACTTCTTGATATTAATATGGTTTTTAATATTTAAAGGAGTTTTAAGCACAATAGACTTTTACCTCATGACTTTCTTTAAGGGTTACATTTACATTATTCAAATATTTAGAAAACAGATCTGGTTTAAAAAAAAAAAGAAAGGCTTGTCTGGAAATGGGGAAATTACAGACTAGTTAATACTACCAAATGTAACATAATGTAATTGCATTGTAATCTCCTCTATATTATTTCACTTTTCACAAAATGCATCTATGTAACTTTCATATGTAGTTAAAGGAAGAGAAACTGTATAGGCTTTTAAAGGATCCTGTCTGAAAAAGAGGCCAGGGTTTCAGGATGAAGGTTGTACTAAGAGTGGAGGCCTGGGAGTGGGTGAGGGTGAGTTGTGATATTAGGTCAGCAAATTGGCTGAGATCATAGTACAGGGATGGTTGGGAGAAATCTGGAGAAATTGCAAGATATAAGTGAAAAACACAGAAATGAGGTGACTGTATGAGGATATGGAATTTAGACTCTACCCTGTAGGCAGTAGAGCGTCATGGAAGGTTTTTAGGAAACAACATAAATGAATCCATACTTTATAAGATCATGTGTTCTCAAGCACAGAGAATAAACAGGGGAGACTGAAGAGAGAGAGAGATTATTAAAACCATGCCATTGAGTAGTAATGAAGTCTGAGTGGTACATGGCAGTGGGGATAAATATGAAGAGACAAATGTAGATGCTACTTTGAAGGCAGAGCCAATAGGATAACCACCTGCATGTAAGAGCTACTGGCATGAGAAAGGAGTATTGAAGATGGTCCTTATCCAACGTAGGGACTATGGAGAAAAGAGCTACTTTGAAGAGAGAAGATAAATTTGGCATTAGAAATGTTGGGTTTCATTTAAAAAAATTTTTAAACCACTTTATTGAGATATAATTTACATATAAAAAGCTGTACATATATAATGTATACAACTCAATGAGACGGAGTTATGTATACATCCAGAAATGTTGGGTTTTAAAGACTAGATTTGTGGAGAGACGATCACCAGGTAGTTGGAAATTCAAGTTTAAATATTAGGAAAGAGGTCAGAATTAGAGAAATAGATTTAGAGATATTTGCATAAGTCCACGATTTTCCATGACATACCTTCCTCCCACATATACCATCAAGCACACTCAAACAAACATTCAAGTTAAACCCTGAGAACCTCCTATATAACAGGTGTTACGGTACTATGACAGATACTGAAGCTACAAAAGTGAATAAAATATGGTCTCTGGTCTCTAGGAACATACATTCTAAGGTCTGCAAAAGTTTTCTTGTTTTCTCTTGGTCAAAATCTCACAATACTATACAGTATATCTGCTACTGCTAACAATGCATTTCTTTCTACTCCTCTAAACTTTATTTATAAAAGGGAATTTTATTCTCCAAGTAACATCAAGAGAAAACAGTAACTTCTGACTAGTGAGAGAGTAGTGAGGAGGGTCATCCCAGCTGATACCCTTTTCCAACCTCAGCCTTAACCCGGATACAAAAGTACTTCCCTTTTCCAAAAATAAATTTGCTAAGGGTAATGTTAAGAAAATCAACAGCTGCTAATTCAGTCCTCAATGTTTTGGATTTGCAATGTGCCAATAGCCCCATGCACACTTGAAGGAGTGGACCTTTCTACAGTTCTGGCACACTCACAGCTCTCTGGTTTCCGGAAGACTTCCTTCTGCCATAACCCTTCTGTGAAGGAATAAGCTGGCCCAGCAGGCCTGGGTTGTTTAAATCTTGAAAATTCCCAAGAAAGGCATGCTTTCAGGATGGGCTTTCCGGCTTCTTGGAATGTTCTCTCTTTTTTTTGTAATAAACTGTAAGTGTTGAGTATAACAGCTTCTGAGTCCTGTGAGTCCTGGGGACCTCGGATACAACTTCCTTCGAAGTCAGGGATTTCTCTTGTTTCCAGGAAATGTCTGAACTTTACTATTCTACTTACTTTTTCTGACATTTGACAGGGTCAATCCCCACAGATCAGTTAATTTCAAGATCTGACCTGGTCAATCATGATTGAGAGGGCACGGACACCAGCATTTCAGGCAGAGGGCCCTGTCTGACTTCCGTATTTCACCAAGCCAAGCCAGCTAGCCCCAACAGTGGATATGGGCATGCCAGGTCTTGGCTACTGCTTAAATGGCTGAGAAAGTGGAAAAGGCACCTCACCATTTTATATACCACCACAACCAAGCTGCCAGTAGGGTGGGGTAATAACACCTCCCAGCAATTTTCTGCTGCCAATTTTTCCTATCATTTCCTTCTCAGAAACTATATACAATGCATGGATGTAATCCCAGCATGGCTGCAGGAGAGAAGCCCCTGTCCTGACCCTAGAGCAAGGCTCTTAGATAGGATGTGACTCGACCTGGGAGGTACATCACATAATTTAGTAGCAACATTAGAAAATGATTTCAATATAAAAAATATACCTAGAGTAAATTCTCTATAAAATTCACTCTCACTCACTGGTACTCTGCCTTCTTGAGTGGGAGAGAAAGAGTTGCAAGAATATTGTATGTCAAAAATTACATATAACCCACAGCCCTCCTTACATGGGTCAAGCATGAAGTAAGTGTTTAAATGGTTGATTTTGTTAGCTGTGTGCTTTGATGTTCTCTGGTTCCTGCCCCCACACCTCAAACCTGTGACCAATAGGTCACTTTATATTCTAAGAAAAGGCCTTGAGATTTCATCACCCTAGAAGTGCATCACACATGCTACGTAAGTGATACACACTAGTCTTAAAATGGCTCGGAGTCACAGCACTAGGTAACGTGAAGTTAAATATATTCCACTTTACTGACTGGTAAATATATTCCACTGAGATGAGTGGCAAATAAAGATAAAGGCCAAATCCCTGCCTTATATGGGAACTAATAGGCCAGTGTAAAATTTCTGTCACATATTAACATAGGCATCTTATGTTCTTGAGAAAATCTTAACATTTATTTACAAATCTCCCAAAAGCTTCTCATCTATGAACCACTCAGAGTAACTAGATGTTTTGTTGAGGACCAGCAAAAGAAGCAGAGAAACAGTGTGATACTAATGAGGCTGGTTGGCTCTCCCTTTCTCTCGTCAAAACAAGCATTTATGTGTGTGTTTGTGTGTGTGTGTATGTGTTATACATATATTTTTAAAGTAAAAGGAGCATTTCAATTTCGTAAGCATATTTTCTGTAAATGCTGATGCTATTCTTATTAAATAAATTTAATAAGTGTGTGCTTGGAATCCCAGGCACACACTCAGGTTCATTCCCTTTCTCCTCAGGCAATTTCAACAATCCACACTACAGTTTCATTTTAACAGTACTCATTACTGGTATCATTTACTACATGAGGGTTTGCTCAAGTCAACATCAATCTTGCTGATCCTGCAAACACTTATTCTGTTGACACAACACAGTCTAAATCCACAGCTACTAAATGTAAAAAAAAAAATTTTAACTATTTCTTCACCCGACATGTTACCAAGTACTAAGAACAACTGTCTGTCACTCAGTCCTGTCACAGAGACACAGCACTGGATAGACATCAAGCGAGGGGCCTTTCACGGAACCCCACTCCCTTCAGTAATAGAGCCATCTCATCTGTCCCCATGCCACCCATACATACCGCGTCTTCTCAAAGACATTTGACACCTTAAACACAACCACTGCGAAGGTGAAAATGTTTACCTGTGAGACATCTCGTGGGACACGTCTGACTCATACTTCCTCATTAACAAATAGCCCTTTACCACAGGTAAATCTTAACTAACCAGAAGACAGAAAAGCTTTGCCCTTAGAAGGAACAATAAAAACCCATTCAGAATAAAATTTCTTCTTCAATTAAGTGTTAAATGTCTGGATGAGTCTAAGTTATGAAATAAAATATCTTTATACATCTCTTTACCTGATTGGAAAACCTCATGCTCACATTACGTTGATTCTGTAGTGGGACATAACGCTGAACAGGATCAATGTCTTTAGGACTAATTAATCCATCAGCTGAAAAAAAAAAAGGGAAATGACATGATCAAAAATGTATCTAAAAAAAAAAAAAAAGTATCTATACAACTGTAAACCAACTAGACCTAATAGATGTTTATAGAACACTCCATCCAACAAGAGCAGAATATACATCCTTCTCAATGCGCATGTAATATCTTTCATATGCTAGGCCATAAAAATAAGTGTCAGTAAATTTAAAAGGATTTAAATCATACAAAGTATATACTTCAACCACAATAGAAAGAAATACCAGAATTTAGAAATAGAATTCAAATAGAATTCTATTCAAATAGAATAGAATTCTATTCAAATAGAATCAATTGAAATTGATTTCAACCACAATAGAAATCAATTAACAGAAAGAAGTTTTAGAAATTCACAAACATACTAAAATTAAACAACACACTCCTAAATAACCAATGGGTCAGAAAAGAAATGAGAAGGGAAATTAGAAAATACTTTCTAATGTATTTTCTGATGAGATGATTGAAAAAGAAGACACAACATACCAAAACTTAGGGGATTTAGGCAAAGCAATGCTCAGAGGGAAATTGACAACTGTAATTGCTTATATTAAAACAGAAAATTCTTGGGACTTCCCTGGTGGCGCAGTGGTTAAGAATCTGCCTGCCAATGCAGGGAACATGGATTCGATCCCCGGTCTGGGAAGATCCTACATGACACAGAGCAACTAAGCCCATGTGCCACAACTACTGAGCCTGTGCTCTAGAGCCCGGGAACCACAACTACTGAGCCCACGCGCCACAACTACTGAAGCCTGCGCGCCAAGAGCCCATGCTCCGCAACAAGAGAAGCCACTGCAATGAGAAAGGAGAAGCCTGCACACTGCAACGAAGAGTAGCCCCTGCTTGCTGCAACTAGAGAAAACCCACGCACAGCAACAAAGACCCAACGCAGCCATAAATAAATAAATAAATAAATAAATAAATTAATTAATTAATTAATTAAAAAATAAATAAAACAGAAAATTCTCAAGTCTATAATCTATATTCCACATTAAGACAGCAGATGAAAAAGAGCTAACTAAATCAAAAGCAAGCAAGAGGAAGGAAATTAAGAGTGGAAATTAATGAAATAGAGTATAGAAAAACAATACAGAATATAAATGAAACCAAGTAGATTCTTGAAAAACTCAAAAGTTGACAAACCTTTAGCTAGCCTGACCAAGAAATAAAGAAAGAAGACTCAAATTACTAAATCAGGAATGAAACTAGGAACATTACTACCAACCTTAAGGATTACAAGAGAATACTCTGAAAAAATGTATGCCAACAATTTAGATAACCTAGATGATATGGGCAAATTCCTAGAAATACATACATTACCAAAACTGACTCAAAGAGGAATAGAAAATATGAACAGATGTGTAACAAGTAGTGACTGAAACTTTCCACACAAAAAATGTTCAGGACCATGGGCCTTCATTGATGAATTCTACCAAACAGTTAAAGAAGAATTAAAACCAATCTTTCACAAAATTTTCCAAAAAATAATAGAGGCACACTTCTCAACTCATTCTAACAGGCCACTATTACCTTAATACCAAAATCAAAGACACTGCAAGGGAAGAAAATCACAAATCAAAATCTTTTCTGAATATAGACACAAAACTACTAAACAAAAATACTAGCAAACCAAATCCAGTAACATATAAAAATGATTATATACCATGACCAAATGGGACTTACCCCACAAATGCAAGAATGGCTTAACCTCCCCAAATCAGTTACTGTAATACACCATATCAATTGAACAAAGGACATAAAAACTACGTGACCATCTCAGCAGACACAGAAAACACTTGACAAATTCAACATCCTTTCATGATAAAAGGCAGTCAACAAATTAGGGATAGACAGGAACTTCCTCATCCTGAAAAAGGGCATCTATGAAAAACCCATGGCTAATGTCACACTCAGTGGTAAAAGATGGAATGCTTTACTCCAAAGATCAGGAGTCAAGACAATGATGTCTACTCTTGCCACTTTTATTCAACATTGTACTGGAGGTTCCAGTCACAGAAATTTGGCAAGAAAAAGTAATAAAAGGCATCCAGATTGAAAGGAAGAAGCTACAGTAATTAAGACAACATGGTTCTGGCATAAAGACAGAGATCAGTGGAAGAGACTGATCCACTGATCAGTCCAGAAATAAACCGTTACATTATGGTCAACTGATTTTTGACAAGGGTGCCAAAACAATTCAACAGGGAAAAGAATAGTTTTTCCCCCCACACAAAGTACCAGGATAAGTGAATATACAAAGGCAAAAGAATGAAGCTGGACCTCTTCTTCACACCACCTACAAAAATAAATGCAAAATAGATTTAAAAAGTTAAATATAATAGTTAAAAATATAAAACTGTTAGAAGAAAATATAAGAGTAAATCTTTGTGACTATGTATTAGACAAAATTACATGAAAACATAAGTAACAAAAGAAAAAATGAGATAAATTGGACTCTGCCAAAGCGATAAGCTTTTGTGTCCTAAAGGACACCATGAAGAAAGCAAAATGACAGCCCACAGAATGGGAGAAAATATTTGCAAATCACATATCTTGTAGGGGACCTGTATCTTGAATATATAAAGAACTCTTGTAACTTAACAATAAAAAGACAAATAACCCAATTTAAAAATGGCCACAGTATCTGAATAGACATTTCTCCAAAGAAGATATACCAATAAGCACATGAAAAGATGCTCAACAACATTAGTCATTTGGCGAATGCTTATCAAAACCACAATTAGGTAACACCTCATACCCATTAGGATGGCTAATATCAAAAAACAGACAAGAATAAGGGTTGGAGAGGATGTAGAGAAATTAGAACCCTCATACACTCCTGGTTGGAAGGTAAAATGGCACAGCTACTTTGGAAAATAGTCTAGAAGCGCTCCAAATGTTAAACACAGAGTTACCATATGACTCAGCAATTCCACCCCTAGGTATATACCCAAGGGAAATGAAAACATATGTCAAATGATAACTTGTTCATGAAAGTTTAGAGCAGCATTATTCATAATAGCCAAAAAGTGGAAACAACCCAAATGTCCATCACCTGATGAATGGATAAATCAAAGGTGGTATATCCATACAATGGAATGTTATTTTGCCATAAAAAGGAACGAAGTGCAGGAATTCCCCAGCGGCCCAGTGGTTAGGACTCCACGCTTCCACTGCAGGGGGCACAGGTTCGATCCTGGTAGGGGAACTAAGACCCCACATGCTGCGCGGTGCAGACAAAAAAAAAAAAAAAAGGGAACAAAGTGCTAATACATGGATGAAACTTGAAGACAGGCTAAGTGAAAAAAGTGAGTCATAAAGGCCATACATTATATGATTTGAGGTATATAAAATGTCCAGAATAGGTAAATCTACAGAAATAGAAAGTAGATTAATGATTGTCTAGTGCTAGGGGGAAGGATGAAGTGATTAGGGGTACGTGGGGAGAGACTGCTAAAGAGTATAGGGTTTTTTTTGGGGGGGTGTGTTGATGACAATATTCTAAAATTGATTGTGGTTATAGTTGCACAACTCTGTGAATACGCTAAAAAATACTGAACTGTAAACTTTAAATCGGTGAAATGTATGTAATTTTACCTCAATAAAGTTGTTCTACAATAAAAATAATGTGTTTGCAGTTTCAAGGAAGAAAACTAGTTCAGTGAGGGAAGACAGTGTTTCCTAACACTAAATTCTAAAAGAGATTTCTGAGATGGAGCATTTTTTATGGGGCACTGACCAGAATGAGGGCAATGTCTTCAACTGCTGTTCTACTATAAGCATGGAAGCCCTTTTCACGTGGTAGTTCCTTGTTTATGATTTATTTACCTATTTTATAGCAAACACTGATTTTCTAAAAGTCTAAATTTTCTAAAGAAAAAAAATTACTGTAATAATTAACTATTTTCTAAGAACACAATGGGTAGTTCAGGCCTTGGGCCAGGAAACAGCATATTGAGTCTTTTTGCTCTAACATAAAAGTCACATAGTTTTGTCGTATAATTATTCACTAAGGCATACATAGAGCAAAATATTATTAAATTTCACCAATTACAAACTGGACTTAATTAGTGAAAGCCATATATTACAGAATATTTTTCAAGATTTACTGTTCTATTATGCTCATGTAATTCCAATTAATTGCCCACAAAATGTTGTTAAGCAGATATCCAACTGAGGCTCCTTAATGAATAAATAAGACTTTGTTAGTAAACGTGGTGTGTGGAATCTTAATAACATCCATAGAAGTTTGATGGTTCTTGGGCGGGGGACAGTTATACAACAGTCAAGAGCAACTAAATGATTCAATCTTCTAAGACGTTATTCATTTTAACCAGTGAGTTGTTAACCAGATGACACACAGCTAGGTCAGAGTGCTAATTAATATGCAGCATCTCTTTTTCTAGCAGAAGATAAGTATGTGGTTTCGTAGTCTGCAATACACCTACTCATGTCCTCTACTGCCTTTTTAGAAGTGCAGCAGGCAAAAGAGAAACTGTTTCTTTGAAGGCTCTTTCTTATTCAAAACGGTCATAAAACAGAGATGAAGGCATGACCTGGATTATTTCTGTTCACTCTGGTCTTAACATAAGAAAATGCTATCTACACTCAAAATTTGTCTACATTCAATACATTTATTTTGGAGTAAGGAAGGTCCAATGTTTTGTTACTGACTGATATTGTATTCAATCTTTTTTTTTTTTAAAGCTCAATCTGCTTATGTAGAATATGGTCAATTCTGCATTCCCAATTCATTAGCCTTGATTTTATCCAGAGGCTTTATTCAAATAGCAATCTTTCTAGCTGTATCAACCCCAAGCTGGATATACGGCAAAAAGCAGGATGAAGAAGGTTTAGATCTCAAATCCCATATCCCAGGTACCAGTTTTCAGTCTCAGACTCAAAGAAAAATTTCATCATGCTCATTCGTTTCCAAGTGTAGTATACAGAAACTTAAGATTCTGACGTGAAAATTCTTGTCCTTAGATAGGTTAACCACTCCTCTGCCAAAATATGTTTTATTTAGCTGATTATCAACAAGGCTTCTTTGTATTCATGCTAATAAGATGGAAATAAAATTCTAACCAGAGACAACCTTACCAACTTGGCTTGATTCTAAGAAAACTACCTTATGTATGTTATTTTTTTCTTTTGGAAAATCTTAAAGCAAAACCTGCGTAAATAATATCAACTCCTTATCAAAGAGCTGTCCCTTTAAAGAAGAAAATTTTCTACAGGTTCTTAAATTAGCATTAAGTATACATGGAGACGCAGAAAATATAGTTAGGAAATGAGCAAACTGAAAACAGCATTAACTTAATCTTCTCTTCTTTGAATAGCTTCTGTCTGCTCTTGTATATCATTTGTGTAAAGCTTGAATTGGAAATCTGGACTTTGAAATATTCTTCCCTAATGGAATGTAAAAAGAACCAAAGATAATTATTCTTACAGCACAAACAAATTTAGCTTTTATGCAGTAATACTAAGAACAACAAAGACAATAACAGTATTTCACACAGTAAGCAGTTTTTTTAGTGCAGGTACAGTATTTACAGTCAGCTTGTTTCATAATCTGCTTGCCATAAAAGAATTCTGACTATTATGATAACCTTTTTGATGGAAATGCTAATAATATTAAAAATTTTAGCAAGGAATGGTACAGCAAGATGCATAATGCTTTTTTATGTGCATTAAATTAACCTTCATTTCAGTGTATCCAAAGATACTGCAGCTGAAGTTTTAGGAGAAGCTGAAAAACAACTCTTCAGAGAATTATGAATAATGGCTCCATTATGCCTCCACCTCACTGAGTAAACTGCCAACATGTATTTATTGGAAAGAAGAGAACTTTGAGACACCTGATTCCTTTTGACAAGTGGTTTACTAGAGGTATGACCAAGCATGCTTGTTATACTAAATCACAATTGTATTCCATTTATAAAAGAGACTCAAAGTTTCCATAGCCTTCTGCTAGCACCCTATCTACTAAGCTGAATGCAGCCCCAAATGATCATAGTGGTACCCACACCTATTTGACCTTCTTCCCAGAAACGTCCATCATCATTCAGTGCAATAGACGTATTAATGTACTTTTCCATGCTAAGAAACTCCCCCAAGACCTCTATAACAGCATGAAACACCCAAACCCAAAAAGAATGTCAATGTCAACAAAGACATACTTATTTCTAAAGACTCGATAATAAGAAAAAAAACTGTTCCCAATCTTCTTCACTTACCCAGGAGTTTTGCGATAACATAAAGGGCTTGTCCCCAAAGAAACAGTTTTCCATCACGGCCACAGTTGCTAGGAAATCGCTTCTGACTACCAGGGTTTCTTTTTTCATATTCTACAAAATCAGCTGGCACAGAGTAGTACTTTGGTATGACAGGATAACCTATGGAGTTTAAAAATAAATATTTAAAATATAACAAATCCGTATCCTCCTCAAATTTTCCCTTCAAAAACTACAATGATTACAAAGCAGAAAGAGAGAAAGTTGTCCAATAGGATAGGAAAATTTGAGTCTTTTCATAAATTCCCAGTGAAAAATGTGGGAAAAGCTTCTTTACTTTAAAACTAATTTGACAGGATACATTATATGTTAGCCAACAATGTGTACATAATCTCTCTTTTAACAACATTTAACACCTTCAAATGAATCAATAAATATACAGTATGCAAATATGTAGAGTCATAGAAGAAGCTATTTTTAATAGGATTAGTCTGTGGAAGCTTTACAAATGAGATACTGTGTAATCTTAAATGAAGAATTATAACCCTGAGCGATTGCTTAGAGCAAAGAAATCCCCATTTTAAACATTAAGCCCATTATCTACTATTCAAAATCACTGAAGAGAAAAAAAAATCCATCTTCCCCCTGTGACCAACTCATTTAAAAATATTTCTTGGTAGAAACTAAAAATTATTTTAAGACTAGAATTTTTGTGGATGATGTAAAGGGAGAAAAACCAACATTCTAATACAGTGCTACAGAAGACTTTTTGTAATATCATCCCACACTGAACTTAATTTGTCTAGTAATACTACACAGATTTCCCTAAAATTTGCTTCTTTCTTCACGCATCAATCAATAGTGATATTTGTGTCTAAAACCAGTGAAAAGGTCTATGATACACAGAGAATAGTCTGAACATCACTCTTTCAACATAATGAAGCCTAAAGTGTGATACACAGACTACCACCTCAATGCATCAATGATCTACCACTGAATACTAAAAGATCTGATTCAAGGGATTTAAATATATTCATTACAACATTCATTACATTATTTCTCACATTGGACAAGTGGTTATTTGGAGCATAAAGACAAAAAAACTGGTTTTAAACATTAATATTTATTTGAAATTCAATGTTTATCCATAAACATTTTGCTACTATAACATTACAAGGATTTTAAAGGGTGAGCATATAGTATAAAGTATTTACTCTAAGATACTGTGGAAAACCCTAAAGAATATCATAAACTTCGTGTGAGACAGGAATAGGGCCCACTGCTGTGATTGCCAGTTTGTGCATCATGTCTGTAAAACCACCCATTTTTTTTTTTAATCAACACACCATAATTTTTAACTTTCAGATAAATAGGTCGTCAAAGCTGTTCACTCATGAGAATATTTTATTATTTTACTAATACTTCCAAACACCAAATATATCTGGAACGTCTCCTTTGGAATTCTTTCGAGAATTAGTTTTCTAGCCATACGAAAAAACTCAGTTATGTTCCTTTATGGCCTTTGCTGGTGTTTAACTGAAACCAATATATTACTTGTAAGTCTGGACCTTTTGACCATTTCTAAAATATTAAGTCCATCCTCAAAGGATGACATTTTAGAACCATGGCAGACATTCAAATTAATGTGCAAAAAGCCCTGAAAACATCTCCAAAGAGGAGGTCAAAATATTCTTGGCAATGGTAGTACCCTTAGGCTAGGGCAGAGCCTTCCCAAGTGGCCCTCTGAAGGGGGCAGCACTCATTTCTGGTGACATGGATAAAAATTAGTCACTTTATATTATTGTCACATTACATACAGTGAAGGAATATTACAGTAGGTAATAGATGAAGAACCTCTGCCCACCGGGCAAACTACTGTGTAGTAACTATAGCCATGACCACTTAAAATTCATCTCCCTCTCCATCACCTTGCCTAATGAACTCCTTTCATAAAAACAAGTTTATTATAACAAATTAAGAGATTATTCTTTCTAATTCGTTTGCAGCCCCGTTCATTTTTTCATTTGAATATAAATTATTCTATTTAGAAAGGAATTATTTATACATTTCAAAGGAACATTAAGGGAATACTGGTAGAAAGAATTTCTTGAAAAAGCATTCCTGGGGGCGCTTCAAGATGGTGCAGGACTAAGACGTGGAGATCACCTTCCTCCCCACAAATACATCAAAAATACATCTACATGTGGAACAACTCCTACAGAACACCTACTGAACGTTGGCAGAAAACCTCAGACTTCCCCAAAGACAAGAAACTCCCCATGTACCTGGGTAGGGCAAAAGAAAAAAGAAAAAACAGAGACAAAAGAATAGGGATGGAACTTGCACCTCAGGGAGGGAGCTGTGAAGGAGGAAGTTTCCACACACTAGGAAGCCCCTTCACTGGTGGAGACGGGGGGTTGCGGGGGGAAGCTTCGGAGCCATGGAGGAGAGCGCAGCAACAGGGGTGCAGAGGGCAAAGCGGAGAGATTCCCACGCAGAGGATCACTGCCAACCGGCACTCACCAGCCTGAGAGGCTTGTCTGCTCACCCCCCAGGAAGGGTGGGGGCTGGGAGCTGAGGCTCCGGCTTCAGAGGTCAGACCTCAGGGAGAGGACTGGGGTTGGCTGCGTGAACACAGCCTGAGGGGGCTAGTGCACCACAGCTAGATGAGAAGGAGTCTGGGAAAAAGTCTGGAACTGCCTAAGGGTGCGTGAGGAGAGGGGATTCAGAGCACCACCTAAGCAAGCTTCAGAGACAGGTGCAAGCCGTGACTATCAGTGCAGACACCAGAGATGGGCATGAAACGATAACACTGGTACTGCAGCCGCCAAGAAGCCTGTGTGCAAGCACAGGTCACTATCCACACCTTCCCCCACTGGAAGCCTGTGCAGCCTGCAACTGCCAGGGTCCCATGATCCAGGGACAACTTCCCCGGGAAAATGCATGGTGCACCCCAGGCTGTTGCAACATCCTGCTGGCCTCTGCCGCCACAGGCTCGCTCCGCATTCCGTACCCCTCCCTCTCCTCAGCCTAAGTGAGCCAGAGCCCCCTAATCAGCTGCTACGTTAACGCCCTCCTGTCTGGGAGGGGAAAAGATGCCCTCAGGCAACCTACATGCAGAGGCGGGACCAAAACCAAAGCTGAAGCCCAGGAGCTGTGCGAACAAAGAAGAAAAAGGGAAATTTCTCCCTGCAGCCTCAGGAGTAGTGGATTAAATCCCCACAGTCAACTTGATGAACCCTGCATCCATGGAACACCTAAATAGACAATGAATCATCCCAAAATTCAGGTGGTGCACTTTGGGAGCAACTGTACAATTAGGGTTTGCTGTCTGCAACTGACTTGTTTCTGATTTTTATGCTTACCCCAGTATAGTTTTTAGCACTTCATATCATGGGTGGATTTGTTTATTGGTTTGGTCACTCTCTTCCATTTTTTTTAAATTACTTTTTAAAAATTTTTTTATTTTAATATTTTTAAATATTAATTTATCTATCTATCTATCTATTTATTTATTTATTTAAATTTTCTTTCTTTTTTTCTCGTATTCTTCTGAGCCGTGTGGCTGACAGGATCTTAGTGCTCTGGCCTGGTGTCAGGCCTGAGCCTCTGAGGTGGGAGAGCTGAGTTCAGGACATTGGACCACCAGAGACCTCCTGACCCCACGTAATATCAATCGGCAAGAGCTATCCCAGAGATCTCCGTCTCAACGCTAACACCCAGCTCCACTAACAGCCAGCAAGCTCCAGTGCTGGACACCCCATACCAAACTAGCAAGACAGGAACACAACCCCACCCATTAGCAGAGAGGCTGCCTAAAACCATCCTAAGTTCACAGACACCCCAAAACACACCACCGAACACAGCCCTGCCCACAGGAAACACAAGATCCAGCCCCACCCACCAAAACACAGGCACCAGTCCCCTCCACCAGGAAGCCTACACAAGCACCTGAACCAACCTTACCCACTGGGGGCAGACATCAAAAGCAATGGGAACTAAAAACCTGCAGCCTGCAAAAAGGACACCCCAAACACAGTAAGTTAAACAAAACGAGAAGACAGAGAAATATGCAGCAGACGAAGGAGCAAGGCTAAAACCCACCAGACCAAACAAATGAAGAGGAAATAGGCAGTCTAACTAAAAAAGAATTCAGAGTAATGATAGTAGAGATGATCCAAAATCGTGGAAATAGAATGGAGAAAATATAGGAAACGTTTAACAAGGACCTAGAAGAACTAAAGAGCAAACAAACAACGATGAACAACACAATAAATGAAATAAAATTTCTCTAGAAGGAATCCATAGTAGAAACACTGAGGCAGGAGAACGGATAAGAGACCTGGAAGATAAAATAGTGGAAATAACTACTGCAGAGCAGAATAAAGAAAAAGCAATGAAAAGAATTGAGGACAGTTTCAGAAACCTCTGGGACAGCATTAAATGCACCAACATTCAAATTATAGGGGTCCCAGAAGAAGAAGAGAAAAAGAAAGGGACTGAGAAAATATTTGAAGAGATTATAGTTGAAAACTTCCCTAACATGGGAAAGGAAATAGCCACCCAAGTCCAGGAAGCGCAGAGTCCCAAACAGGATAAATCCAAGGAGAAACACGCCAAGACATATTACTCAAACTATCAAAAATTAAATACAAAGAAAAAATATTAAAAGCAGCAAGGAAAGAGCAACAAATAACACACAAGGGAATCCCCATAAGGTTAACAGCTGATCTTTCAGCAGAAACTGCAAGCCAGAAAGGAGTGGCAGGACATATTTAAAGTGATGAAAGGGAAAAACCTACAACCAAGATTACTCTACCTCACAAGGATCTCATGCAGATTCGATGGAGAAATTAAAACCTTTACAGACAAGCAAAAGCTAAGAGAATTCAGCACCACCAAACCAGCTTTACAACAAAGGCTAAAGGAACTTCTCTAGGCAGGAAACACAAGAGAAGGAAAAGACCTACAGTAACAAACCAAAACAATTAAGAAAATGGTAATAGGAACATACATATTGATAATTACCTTAAATGTAAATTGATTAAATTCTCCAACCAAAAGACATAGACTGGCTGAATGGATACAAAAACAAGACCCATATATATGCTGTCTACAAGAGACCCACTTCAGACCTAGGGACACATAAAGACTGAAAGTAAGAAGATGGAAAAAGATATTCCATGCAAATGGAAATCAAAAGAAAGTTGGAGTAGCAATTCTCATTTTAGAAAAAAATAGACTTTAAAATAAAGACTGTTACAAGAGACAAAGAAGGATACTACATAATGATCAAGGTGTCAATCCAAGAATAAGATATAACAATTGTAAATATTTAGGCAACCAATATAGGAGCACCTCAATACATAAGTCAAGTGCTAACAGCCATACAAGGGGAAATTGACAGTAACACAATCATAGTAGGGGACTTTAACACCCCACTTTCACCAATGGACAGATCATCCAAACTGAAAATAAATAAGGAAACACAAGCTTTAAATGATACATTAAGCAAGATGGACTTAATAGATATTTATAGGACATTCCATCCAAAAACAACAGAATACACTTTCTTCTCAAGTGCTCATGGAACATTCTCCAGGATAGATCGTATCTTGAGTCACAAATCAAGCCTTGGTAAATTTAAAAAAATTGAAATCATATCAGGAATCTTTTCCAACCACAACGCTATGAGACTAGGTATCGAATCGATTACAGGAAAAAATTTGTAAAAAATACAAACACATGGAAGCTAAACAATACACTACTAAATAACTAAGAGATCACTGAAGAAATCAAAGAGGAAATCAAAAAATACCTATAAACAAATGACAATGAAAATACTACAACCCAAAACACATGGGATGCATCAAAAGCAGTTCTAAGAGGGAAGTTTATAGAAATACAATCCTACCTCAAGAAACAAGAAACATCTCAAATAAACAACCTAACCTTACACCAAAGCAATTAGAGAAAGAAGAACAAAAAAACCCCAAAGTTAGCAGAAGGAAAGAAATCATAAAGATCAGATCAGAAGTAAACACAAAACAAATGAAGGAAATGATAGCAAATATCAATAAAACTAAAAGCTGGTTCTTTGAGATGATAAACAAAATTGATAAACCATTAGCTAGATGCATCAAGAAAAAAAGGGAGAAGACTCAAATCAACAGACTTAGAAATGAAAAAGAAGTAACAACTGACACTGCAGAAAAACAAAGGATCATGAGAGATAACTACAACCAACTCTATGCCAATAAAATGGACAACCTGGAAGAAATGGACAAATTCTTAGAAAAGCACAACCTTCTGAGACTGAGCCAGGAAGAAATAGAAAATATAAACAGACCAATCACAAGCACTGAAAGTGAGGCTGTGATTAAAAATCTTCCAACAAACAAAAGCCCAGGACCAGATGGCTTCACAGGCGAATTCTATCAGATATTTAGAAAAGAGCTAACACCTTTCCTTCTCAAACTCTTCCAAAATATAGCAGAGGGAGGACACTCTGAAACTCATTCTACAAGGCCACCATCACTGATACCAAAACGAGACAAAGCTGTCACAAACAAAGAAAACTACAGGCCAATATCACTGATGAACACAGATGCAAAAATCCTCAACAAAATACTAGCAAACAGAATCCAACAGCACATTAAAAGGATCATACACCATGATCAAGTGGGGTTTATCCCAGGAATGCAAGGATTCTTCAATATATGCAAATCAATCAATGTGATACACCATATTTACAAATTGAAGGAGAGAAACCATATGATCATCTCAATAGATGTAGAAAAAGCTTTCGACAAAATTCAACACCCATTTACGAGAAAAACTCTCCAGAAAGTGGGCACAGAGGGAACCTCCTTCAACATAATAAAGGACATATATGACAAACATACAGCCTGCATCGTTCTCAGTCGTGAAAAACTGAAACCATTTCCTCTAAGATCAGGAACAAGACAAGGTTGCCCACTCTCACCATTATTATTCAACATAGTTTTGGAAGTTTTAGCCACAGCAATCAGAGAAGAAAAATAAATAAAAGGAATCCAAATCAGAAAAGAAGAAGTAAAACTGTCACTGTTTACAGATGACATGATACTATACATAGAGAATCCCAAAGATGCTACCAGAAAACTACTAGAGCTAATCAATGAATTTGGTAAAGTAGCAGGATACAAAATTAACACACAGAAATCTCTTGCATTCTTATACACTAGTGATGAAAAATCTGAAAGAGAAATTAAGGAAACACTCCCATATACCACTGCAACTAAAAGAATAAAACACCTCGGAATAAACCTACCTAAGGAGACAAAAGACCTGTATGCAGAAACCTATAAGAAACTGATGAAAGAAATTAAAGATGATACAAACAGATGGAGAGATATTCCATGTTCTTGGATTGGAAGAAGCAACATCGTGAAAATGACTCTACTACCCAAAGCAATCTACAGATTCAATGCAATCCCTATCAAGCTACCAATGGCATTTTTCACGGAACTAGAACAAAAATTTCACAATTTGTATGGAAACACAAAAGACCCCAAATAGCCAAAGCAATCTTGAGAAAGAAAAACGGAGCTGGAGGAATCAGGCTCTCTGACTTCAGACTATACTATAAAGCTACAGTAATCAAGACAGTATGGTACTGGCACAAAAACAGAAATATAGCTCAATGGAACAGGAAACAAAGCCCAGAGATAAACCCACGCACATATGGTCACCTTATCTTTGATAAAGCAGGCAAGAATATACAATGGAGAAAAGACAGCCTCTTTAATAACTGGTGCTGGGAAAACTGGACAGCTACATGTAAAAGAATGAAATTAGAACACTCCCTAACACCATACACAAAAATAAGCTCAAAATGGATCAAAGACTTAAATGTAAGGCCAGACACTTAGAGGAAAACATAGGAAGAACACTCTTTGACATAAATCACAGCAAGATCCTTTTTGACCCACCTCCTAGAAAAATGGAAATAAAAACAAAAATAAGCAAATGGGACCTAATGAAACTTAAAAGCTTAAAAGCACAGCAAAGGAAACCATAAACAAGACAAAAAGAGAACCCTCAGAATGGGAGAAAATATTTGCAAATGAAGCAACTGACAAAGGATTAATCTCCAAAATATACAAGCAGCTCATGCAGCTTACTATCAAGAAAACAAACAACTCAATCCAAAAATGGGCAGAAGACCTAAATAGACATTTCTACAAAGAAGATATACAGATTGCCAACAGACACATGAAAGAATGCTCAACATCACTAATCATTAGAGAAATGCAAATCAAAACTACAATGAGGTATTACCTCACATCGGTCAGAATGGCCATTATCAAAAAATCTACAAATAATAAATGCTGGAGAGGGTGTGGAGAAAAGGGAATCTTATTGCACTTTTGGTGGGAATATAAATTGATACAGCCTCTATGGAAAACAGTATGGAGGTTCCTTAAAAAAACTAAAAATAGAACTACCCTATGACCCAGCAATCCCACTACTGGGCATATACCCTGAGAAAACCATAATTCAAAAAGAGTCATGTACCACAATTTTCACTGAAGCACTGTTTACAATAGCCAGGACATGGAAGCAAGCTAAGTGTCCACTGACAGGTGAATGGATAAAGAAGATGTGGCATATATGTACAATGGAATATTACTCAGCCATAAAAAGAAATGATATTGAGTTATTTGTAGTGAGGTGGAAGGACCTAGAGTCTGTCATACAGAGTAAAGTAAGTGAGAAAAAGAAAAACAAATATGGTATGCTAACACATATATATGGACTCTAAAAAAAAAAAAAAGGTTCTGATGAACCTAGGGGAAGGATAGGAATAAAGATGCAGATGTAGAGAATGGACTTGGGGACACGGGGAGGGGGAAGGGTAAGATGGGACGAAGTGAGAGATTTGCATTTACATATATACGCTACCAAATGTAAAATAGATAGCTAGTGGGAAGCAGCCGCATAGCACAGGGAGATCAGCTCTGTGCTTTGTGACCACCTAGAGGGGTGGGATAGGGAGGGTGGGAGGGAGACGCAAGAAGGAGGGGATATGGGGATATATGTATACATACAGCTGATTCAGTTTGTTATACAGCAGAAACTAACAGAACATTTTAAAGCAATTATAATCCAATAAAGATGTAAAAAAAAAAAAAAAGGAAAAGCATACTACACCTTCTGTTGTCTGATGAAGTACTGGAGTCAGAAGATCCTGATATTCTTTTACTTGCTTGGGGTTGCCTCTAAAAACACCTAAAATGTAAAATATAAAATCCAATAGCATTTGAGCTAAATAAGCACCACAGAAATTTTACCTTAGAAAAAAATTTACCCAATTGTAATTATTCTGGTATTTTTCTATGTAAATAATAAACAAAGGTAATGCAAATAAATGCATATGATAGTTTTCCAAGAAATTGATTTGAGAAATGTTAGCATTTAGAATTGAAAACTGAATTTTAATTGAAATTTCTCTATGCTTAAGTATAAATATTATAGACATTCACAATGTCACAAATTACAGTATTCATAATTTGTATTCACAAAAGTTCTTCTTTGTAAATATGAAAATGTATTTGTATCATTTTAAAAATACTTCAAAGTATTTTTAAAATTCTTTAAATGATGTAACATTAACTCAGAAAGCAGAAAAGTAGCATATAAAAATGCAGAGTAGTTAACATCAATAAGTGCAATCTATTTTGCTAGCTGAAAGGAGTCATATTTTATTTCTTTTCTTCTTTAAACTAGTTATATCCTACAGTTTAAATTTCAGGAGAAAAGTTCACTCACCATCAATCATCATGTAAAGGAAAAATATGGGGAATTCACATTCAATTCCATCAAATAGCTAAAACAGAAAATAAAATATTAAAAAATTTCACCAACAATAATTTAGAACATGTATATTAGAGTAATTATATTAATTAGAACACTTACATCATTAGAATATACATACATAAAAATTTATTTATTGTAATAACAAAACTGGACTGATTTTATAAGTAGTTTCATTGTTCTTTAAAAAAGTTTTTCTCAGCATTCTTATTATTCAAAACCTCATTCATTTAATCCATCACAGAGTAGTCATTCATTCAATAAATATTTACTAAGTATTTAGTAATGCCTGGCATCAGCTAGACAGAGGGCTATGAAGACAAAAAGATAGAGAACCTGCTGTAGTGGGGAGACAGGCATGTAAATAAACAATTGCAGTATGTTACAAAATGTCTATACATGGTATATATATCAAGAACCAAGGGCATGAAGCATCTGAGCCTGCCCAGGGCATCAGGAAAGGGTTTATAGGAAAGGAGATGCTTCAACTAATGCTTGATGGATTTCTCTGGGGAGATGAGCTAAGGGAACTCCATACAGAGAAGACAACAGTACAAACTAGAAATGCATTAAAGAACGAAGTACGTTAAAGAAACTCACAGCAATTCAGTATTCCTGGAACAAGCAAGGAAGAAGCAGTGAAAGCTGAAGTCTAACAGGTGGGCCAGAACAGCCAGATCAGGGAGGGCCTGAGAAGTCAGGCTGAGAGACAAAAACTCTCATCTGAAAGTGACAGGGTACCACTGAAGAGGATCAAATTTACTTGCTAGATGAAGAGCTGGCAGTACTGAAGAGGGTTTTAGGATAAGAAAAAAGGAGACCAACTGTAAGGCTGCTGGGAACAATCCAAAGAGAAAGGATGTTAGCCTAAATCGATGTTTCTCAACTTCAGCACTATTGACATTTTGGGCCAAATAGTTCTTTGCTGTGGGGGTTGTCCTGTGCACTGTGGGACAGTTAGTAGCATCCCTGGATTCTACCTTCCAGATGCCAGTAGCACCCACCAAGGTGTAACAACAAAAAATTTCTTCAAATATTGTCAAATGTCCCCTGCGGAGCAAAATCATTCCCGGCTGTGGATCACTCGCCTAAACGAAGCAGTTAATAGAGAAGAAGGGACAGTTTTTAAGACTTAAAGGTAGTTAAATTTGCCAGACTTGGTGAGTGACGTAGAAGGCTGACTGAGAGGGAAGAGCCTAGGATGAATCTCAGGTTTGGGGCTTGGGCAGAAGGGTGAGGTGATCATAGGCAGACTGCAGTGCATTCTAGTGAGGATGTCCAAAAGGCAGCTGGACACGTGGTAGGGCACTCAGGAGTGGAAGTATGAGTTACGGATAGAAATGTGGGATTAACAGTGATTGCTAGAGCTATGATTGCATGAATAGCATGAAAAGAGAATAGGACTGAAGATGGATTCCAGGAGACAAGCAAAGGATAAAGGGAGGCAGAAGAAGAGGAACCTGCAAAGGAGACTCAGAAAGATAGTGAGAGAGCTAAGCAGAGACTTAGGAAGAGAATGGAGTCACAGAAAATGGAGGAGAAACTCCCGAGAGAGAACTTACTTAAGACACTCAAATGCCAATGAGAGGTTCAGTGAAATAAAGTTAGAAAGGCATCCACAATGATCCAGTGACATAAACTGAGTGAAGCCAACACAGCTACTGGGAAGTGTTGGGGACAGGAGCCAGATTATAAGGTAAAGGAGTAAGTGGAAGGCAAAAAAGGAGCCACAATTAGAACACACCATGGTCTTCAGAAGTGTGACAACAAAGAGAGAGGCAATGGGAGGCAGACAGGGAGGGGTTTGGGGTTTTTTAAAATAATTTTCAACCTATCCCATTAAAGCAAAGTCTTCAGCAATGTGGATGGATGCTTATTTTTTTGGGGGGTGTTACAGTTTTCTGGGCAGCTTAAAAACAGCTAGAATAAACTTAGATATAGGATATGTATGTATATTTGAAATATAAAATCTTTAAAACCAAATATTTAGAGGAGTATATTTCAGAGGGAAGTGTCTAAGTGAAACAGAAAAAAGAGCATTTGCTTAAAGATTGAAAATTCAATCACAAATAGATATTTTCTATTATATTAGACAAATGGTATACAGTAGGCAGGCAAAATACTGAAAGTGCAATAGAAAAATTACTCACCCAATGACTCAACATGGCCCAATGTGAGCAAATAGGCCTCAACAGCTAACACTTACCGAGTGCTTACTATGTGCCAAGCACCGTTCTAAGCACTTTTATATATATTAACTGATTTAATTCTCAAAAAAACCTTACTAATAGTAGGTACTAACATTATTTTATCAATGAAGAATATTAAACACAGAGAGCTTAATTAACTTGCCCAAGGTCTGACAGCTAATAAGTGGCAGAGCCAGAATTCAAACCCAAGAAGTCTGCCTCCTGAATCGGTACTTTTGAACATTCTATTATGCTATCTGACATGGGATATTTTTTGATACCTTAATTTCAGCTGGTCTGTAGTAGCGTCTGTTAGGATCTTCCAGTGATGTTCTATACCCATCTCTCAAGAAACGCTTAAATCCATATTTTCCTTTTAATTTTCTAACCACTTTATCAAGTGTTTGGCTAAAGAGAACTTCATCATCCAAGGCAAATGCAGGATAACTGATGCAGGGGAGCAGGGCAGCATCTGTGTTCTGGGGGCAATAAGAAAAAGAAGGGAAAGTAAGTGTCTGTAATCATATGATCAACACAGCCCAAAGAGAATCACAGAGATGAAAAGCCACTAAGGTTATTTAACTGACAGTGAGACTGCTGTGCTCCAAGGGACAGACAGATGTTTATATGGCATGGTTTAGTGAACCTTACAGAGGAGATAAAACTTCGTTCAATGATAAGGAGTATTTTCAAGGTTCAACACTGGACTCAAACTTTAGTACATTATTTCAGTCATTGTGTAAAAATTTAACACCACTAATTAGTCATTACAACTAGTCTGTCATAACAATTTGTTTATAATAGTGAAAACCAGAAAACAATCTAAAGGTCCAACAATTAGCTGAGTAAATCAGCAGCCATTAAAATTTATATTATAGAAATGTTTACTAATATGGAAACATGTCCATTCAAAGAAACAGGTTAGCAAGCATTATGAACAATATTCCTTCAGTTTTGTAAAATAAAAATATTATATGTGCACATAAAAATACATGGAAACATACAAACCCAAATGATGTCACCCTAAGATTATAACTGAATGGTGGAATAATGAGTGGATATATTTTTATTATTTGCTTATTTGTGGATTCTGTTTGTCTTTTATCATAATCTTGTATTACTTCTATAAAATAGTTATTTTAAAATAATTAAATTGTTCCATTTTGGGTGTTTTCTAAGAATAGAGCCACAAATAACCCCTAGAAAAATCTGCAATCAGGTATTACATAGTCATTTAAGAGATTATCAGACAAAAGAAAAAGGTGAATCAAATGAGAGAAAAATAAGGAAAGCAGTTTCATTCAAAAGAAATTTAAATTATGAAAAATATTCTTCTACATTTCTAATACAGTAAGTCCCCTACATATGAACGAATTCTGTTCTGTGAGTATGTTTGTAAGTCCAATTTGTTTGTAAGTCCAACAAAGTTAGCCTAGGTACCTAACTAACACAATCTGCTATATAGTACTGTACTGTAATAGGTTGATAATACTTTTCACACAAGTAATACATAAAAAACAAACAAACACGAAAAATAAAGAAAACATTTTTAATCTTACAGTATAGTACCTTGAAAAGTACAATAGCACAGTACAACAGCTGGCATACAGGGGCTGGCATCGAGTGAACAAGCAAGAATAGTTACTGACTAGAGGAGGGAGAGAAGGTGGGAGATGGTAGAGCTAATGGATCCTCAGCAATAGGAGACAGAGTGCAAGCTGCAATTGCACTCATAGGTTCTGGTTCTTTGCTGGATTAAATTCTATCTACCCTCTTGAAAAAATGGTCCAGTGATATCTGGGTAGTAGCTCTTTTTTTCTTGTCATAGATGACACGGTAGCAAGGGATTGCATTCTGAAATGTTGCTGCAACCTTCGTGAACAATTCTACATTCGGGTCCTGTGCCTCAAAAACTAACAGTGCCTCCTCAAAGAAAATCCTCTTGCCATTTCCTGTGTCGTGAATCTCTTCAGTTCTTCAGTTACTTCTTCTTCCTCTTGTTGCTCCACTCTCTCAATTATTTTCACTTTTGTTTCCATCATTATCGTTTGGTGCTTTTTAGCAGTACCAACTACATCACTGCTGCTTTTAAGCTTGCTTCCAGACATCCTGGGCTTGAAATAAAGATACTGTACTACTGTACTCTATACAGTACTGTACAGTAAAGTACACAAAAGCACAACCACTTGTAGAGGATGCATGCACATGACAATGTACGCCAGACACGTGAACTAAATTATGTGATTGGACCTGGGAACGCACATTCGCATCTTTGAAAGTTCACAACTTGAAGGTTCGTGTGTAGGGGATTTACTGTATATAATATTCCGTGACCAAAAAAAATTCATTTTGGCATAATGTTGCTACTCCCCCAAAGAGAAAAAAATATATCTAGTTCTCTACTGCTCTATGAAAACTCAAAGGACAAAGCAGCTTTCTCCACAGCTCTGCTCACTTCCTAAACATTGACCTCCCCAGGCCAGAGGAGTAAGCGGCAACATTCTCTCTTCTTATCTCTTCTGCCAACTTCTAACACTTTAGAGTACTTTCTTGGAAAAAGAAACAAAACTACGTAACAATCATAAACAACAGTTCATATTAATTTATTATAAAAATATCTCACATGAGATCTTGATTCTCTGGGTAACAGTGAGCACAAAGTTTGCCGGTTGCGATTGTGGGCATCGATATCCACAAATATAACTGACCAAGAACAGCCCTGGAATGAGAGAGAGAAAAAAATTTCCTAGATTAACATAAAAGAACTTGTAGAACATTGGGCAATTTGACTGAAATAAATTTCACATTATAAATCAATGTTACCTCAATTTACAAAAATAATAAAATTTAAAAAAAACAAAGACAAGCAAAAAAAATTTCACAAAAATATTAACATTGGTTGCATTTGAGAGTGGCATTACAGAAGATTTTAATTTTTTAAATACTTTCAGTATTTCTCAAATATCTTGAAATAAACATTAATTTTATAATCATAAAAAAATGTTATTTTTCCATTTTTCCAATTTCTCCTTAGTTTTCTTAAAAATCAAAATGTATAGATTACAAGATAACTAATAAAGGATATTTATTTTAATAAAAGTAAAAAATCATTTAGCTAATACTTCTGACAAGGAAATAAGAACTAATTTGGATTCACAAAATCTGAATTGTATAGTCCTAATAAAGAATGATCAAACTAAATGAATTTAGATATCTAGAATTAGATATAAAACCTACTTGATTAAAATACGAAGACAGGAGAACCTCAAATAATAGTAATGTACATAATACTTGCTAATATTCATTATGTGTCAGGCATTGTGTTTTATGCTTCACACGGATTATCTCATTTAATCCCCTTATGTAGATATTATTATACCCATTTTACAGAAAAGGATGCTAAATCTTAGTATAACAGAGGCAAGGGTTCAAAATCAAGTCTGACACAGAAGACCACACCTTGAACACTATATTATGCAATTTCCCACACTAAAAATTATCTTTCAAGTAAGAATCAAAACCTTGAATAAGAAAAAAAGTGTTAACAAAAAATGATAATTGGTCTGCTAACCAAGTTAAAAAAATTTATCAATACTATTTAGCCGTTAGTGCTTTCCATTTTCAATAGCATAGTTTTTAAATAAACATGGCTTTGTTCTTTTATTGGGGAGCTAGATATTTTGAAAACACAGAGAATGAAACTGGAATATGACTGCTTCCATTACAAGAGAATACTCAGAAAAATACATGGGGAAAGGAAGAAGAACACCATCACAAATTTTATGTTGCTTCATTACCTTCTAAATCTCATACCAATTCTCACCAACTTCAAAGATGCATTTGCCCTGAAGATAAAATACATTGACTGAAATTCAAAATCTAGTAGTACTAGGTCCTATATCCAAACATCATACTCACTCTGTATATTTTTCCTGTTAACCCGTGTTCATACATGAATATTAGCTCATAAAATAGAACTTCTCATTCATAATATTATTTCTTAAATTTCTTTTAACTCTGACAATAAGTGAACAAGGAATGAGTGAGGCTGTCTCTCAACCAGATCAGTTCTAAATTGTCTTTCTATGATTTGAAAGTCCCTACTTCTCATCTGTACTCACAAAATTGAGCCCAACAAACCTTCACGCAGTAGCTGCCAATGTCAGAGTAATGTGCCCTCTGCTTTGAGTAAAACAAGACAGAACATGACCTCTCCTCTCAAGGAGCTGACCCAGGTGATATACAGTCCTAAATCAGATAAATATTAAACAAAACAAAAAGACTGCACGTGGCAACACATGACTATGTACCAGGTGAGTGGTTTAGATGAAAGAATAATAATAAGCCTCTAAAGTTAACAGGAGGAAAACAAAATAGGGACCTTGCGGTACTTCATGGAGAAGGTGAGGACCAGAACTAGGATCTGAATTTGGGGGGAAGGGGGAGCAAGTAGAGTGGTTGGAACAAGAGAGCAAAGAAATGAATGTATATGTGATATTGGGAGCCAATGAATACACAAAATAACAGGACTTATAATTTACCCTTAGGCTGAAAATTAATAAAGTTAATTACATGTCAAATCAATCTGCCTTGAATTTAATTTTTTAAAAGATACAACAATCTAAGTAGGATAATTTATAAATAATGAAGTCAAATGGCAAATATGGTAATTCTTGCCATTATCTGATTCATATAAACAGCCAACTTCTATTTTCTAGCCACAAATAAATCATTTATCTAGATTCACCAAAGTATTTGTTGAAGTCCCCTCCTCTGCCAGCCTCTAAGAAATAGGCACAAAAGGAAAAATTAATTTCATAATGCTATCATATTTTAACACTAAGATCAAAGGCTAATAACCTATATTGTCTGATTGTCACCTTAAAAAATATACCATGCTTTAGGTGTATGGCCCGGACTTAACAGAAGAATAAAATTCACCCAAGGCCATGGGCAGCTATTCCTATTCAGAAGCAAATTTTTTAAAACGTCATCAAGGAGACCTACATATGGAATTAATTATCACCTACTTTAAATTATCAGACACGTTCATTTTAGGCCTGCAAATTTCAAAGGAAGCTAGACATGTCTGCATCGCTTTGAACACTCTGCGTAATATGAGAAATCTTTCTAGTCATCACCTTTTAGATTCTGGCCTCAGCTCATTTGTCAGTATCTTGATTTCTCCAATTAAAGGCAGGAATATGGAAAGATGTTTTATATGTATATGTCACTCCAGAGTATCTTATTAACTTTGGATATTTTATTTTCATCTTTCACTTCCTGAAATTATCATAACTCTGCCATAATATCCTGACTCCACCTAAAGAGCATAGGTAAGACTGACAGTTCAAACTTTACTCCCAAACTGAGTTTCTGTAATTGTTTTCTAGTATACACATTACAAGATGATTCAACCTGACTTGAGTTCCAATGAAGGGGAAGAGCTGCACTGAACCATCTACCCAGGCCTCCATGACCATAACAAACACTTCTGAGATGGTATCTATGGCCAAGGGTAACATCTATGACTCAGACAGGCTGGCACCTGAGACCTGGGACCCTTAGCTGCAGTGCCTGCACCTGGACAAATGTCTCCTCGAGCAACAAAATACAAAGAAACTATAAAGGACTAAAAATAACTGTGTGCATGAGCAGCTGGGCAAATTATGGACAAGATACAAAGAGACCAAAAACCCAACAGCCACTTCTGAAGAGCCGGAAGCAAAAGCAAAGTACTGCGCATGCCCCCTGCACACAACACCACCAAAGGGGTGGGCAAACCACCTAAGGCACCTCTCCAGCCTGACCCCTGGACGCACCCCTACCCTCACGCCATATGAAGAACCAGTTCGCCCCCCCACCCAGCAAGCAAGCGAGTGAGCAAGGGAACCTGTTACTTGTTCTCTCTCACCCCTGCTGCAGCAGGGGCCTCAATAAAACCTTGCCTGAATTTCTTGTCTGGCCTCTGATCAATTCCTATTGATTAAGGAGGCCAAGAACCCTGGTAGGTAACATGACCGTAAGACGATCTCTTTAGTGTCAATTCAAAGTGAAATGATTTGAAGGATTGCCCAGGCCTTTCTTTTCCTCTTTAGACTTTTCTCTGAACCTGAGCTAATGGGCTTACTACCCTCATCTAGCATCAAAGAATAAAACAAGATAAAATTGATCAGTATATCTATTGTGTCAATACTATACATGACCTTTTCTGTTCTTCTGGAAACAAAAAAACAGCACCACGATCAGGACACTTTCTTACCTAGTCCAGCATTAGGCTGTCCTATAGCTCTGTGAGCAAGCCTAGAGACGTATTCTGCAGAAACGACACTTGCTGGTGGGAATTACCCCTCTACACCACGGCTGTGGTGGCGGTGGCCTGTAAATAGCCAACTTTTACTTACTGACCCGACAGCAGCTTCCAGTAGCCCTCACTAGAGGAAATCCTACTCACATATTGTTAAAGGGGTTTCAAACTACAGAGAGAGATGAACCTGAGGGTTAATTCTCAGGGTTTTAGAAGAGTAGAGCTGAGACTCAGACCCAGGAATCACAAAACTGTTGCTGATGTCTGTGACATGTGCTAACTATAAATTATGATTTATTTAAGTATTATCAAATATTTATATATCACTACATATATTGTCAAGTATTGCCATATACACACACACACAGAGAAAATATTTGAAACCATGATGAAATAAGTGATTCTCATATTAAGGATTATATGAGTATGTTTCTAAATGCTCCAAATTAGCCTTTATTATAAAGTTATTTTAAAAATTAAGCCACTTGATCAAATTTTCTTCTTAGATATTTTCTCCCAAACAAAAATATGTTTTGAAAATAGTTTCGGAGTGAAGATTTAAATGATGAGTCCTTTTTCTTTAATAATAAGGCAAGTCTAACAATTTAAAAAAATAAGAAAGGAAGTGCAGGAACACATAATAACCAAAGTTAAAGGCTTATTCCACCCAACAATTTCCCATAAAAATAAAAATTAACTTTTGTCTTATACACCAAAGCACAAAAAGGGCAAAAGTTCAACAACTGGAAACCTCTTTCAGAAAGATCAATAATTAAGAAGAAAACGGTGTGGTCAAAAGGTACAAACTTCTAGTAAGTCCCAGGGATGTAATGTACAGCATATGTTTGAAAAGGTGCTAAGAGAGTAGGTCTTAAGAAAAAAAAGTTGTAACTATGTGTGGTAATAGATGTTAACTAGACTTACTGTGGTGATCACTTCATAATATATATAAATATCAAATCATTATGTTGTATACCTAAAACTAATACAATGTTGTTTCTTTTAAGTAAAAATAACAAAAACCTGTCTATAAATTTTAGCCTTAATGTGAGTGGATCACTCAAACTAAGACAAATTTTTAACTTGTGATATTCACTGAAGAGAATTATATACAATGTTTCTTTTTTAAAACAAAACAAATCAATTCACCCATTTCTCCTACCTCCCACATCCTGCCTCAGGCAACCACCAATCTGTTCTCTGTATCTGAGGTTTTGATTTTTTTAAAAGATTCCACATATAAGAGAGATCATACAGTATTTGTCTTTCTCCGTCTTATTTCACTTAGCATATTTTACTTAGCCCTAGCATAATGCCCTTAAGGTCCATCTATGTTGTCACAAATGGTAAGATTTCACTCCTTTTTATGACTGAATAATATTCCATTGTATGTATGCATACACCACAATTTCTTTATCCATTCATCCATTAATGGATACTTAAGGTTGTTTCCATATTGTGGCTAATATAAATAATGCAGCAATGAATCTGTATATTTTTTTCGGTATTATGGACATTTCAACAACATTAATTCTTCCAACCCATGAGCATGAAACATTTTTCCATTTATTTGTGTCTTCAATTTCTCTCATCAATTTCTTTTAGTTTTTAGAGTGCAGGTCTTTCACCTCTTTGATTAAATTTATTCCTAGGTATCTTGTTCTTTTTGATGCAATTGTAAATGGGATTGTATTCTTAATTTCTCTTTGATAGTTCATTATTAGTGTATAGAAATGCAACAGATTTTTGTGTATTGATTTGTATCCTGGAACTTTACTGAATTTGCTTATTAGTTCTTTAACAGTTTTCTGATGGAGTCTTTAGGGTTTTCTATATATAATATGTATATTCATGTCATATGCAAATCATGACAGTTTTACTTCTTCATTTCCAATTTTGGATGCCTTTTGTTTCTTTTTCTTACCTAATTTATCTGGCTAAGACTTCTTATCTGGCTAAGACTGGCTAGTACTATATTGAATAAAAGTGGCAAGAGTGGGCATTATATTAGTGAAACTAATATAATGTTATATGTCAATGACATCTCAATAAAAAATTAAACTAAATTAAATTAAGTTAAAAAAGAAGAAAATGGCTTAAGAGTTTTCAAAGATAATACACAGCTTTTATCACTAAAGGTAGAAAGCATTTAAGGTCCAAGATTTCCTGTACTAATATCTTATATCCCAGATTCATTACCAAGTGCCTTTGGTTTAATTCCTGGTTCTGCCTCTCTGTTATGTGACCTATGAGAATCCACCTCAACTCTATTCATTTTGAGAGAAGGGCCCTTCCAGCCCTAAAGATCTATGACTCTCTGAGTTGCCACCAACCGGGGATGCACTTTTTTTCAAAGCTCTAAATTAATTAAGTTAAAGATACATGATCAGCTCTTCCAAAACACGGTATCAATAGTCTTTAGAAATAATTGAGAATACTCATTAGACCTTAAAACCCTCAAGTCTTGAGGATGTTTCTTTAGGGCTTCACTTGAAAAAAAAAAAACCTTTCTTCATCTCAGTTCTTTTTCCGGCCACTGACTTTTTTTTTCTGGCTGCGTTGGGTCTTCGTTGCTGCGCGCAGGCTTTCTCTAGTTGCGGTGAGCGGGGGCTACTCTTCGTTGCGGTGCACGGGAATCTCATTGAGGTAGCTTCTCTTGTTGTGGAGCACAGGCTCTAGTGTGCTGGCTTCAGTAGTTGTGGCTCGTGAGCTCTAGAGCGCAGGCTCAGTACTTGTGGCGTTCGGGCTTAGTTGCTCCGCGGTATGTGGGATCTTCCCGGACCAGGGCTCAAACCCGTGTCCCCTGCATTGGCAGGCGGATTCTTAACCACTGCGCCACCAGGGAAGTCCCCGGCCACTGACTTTTAATTAGACCACAGATCTTTTAAGTACATGGAGTGATATTATAAAATGATTAAACACTAAAAACATCACACGCACTTTTAAATGTGCTATTGTTTAGCAAGTACATTTTTAAGTTAACTGCTGTAGAGGTGGGAATTTTAACATTTTCAAAGTCAGGTTTCTGTAATTCTCCACATCGGAAACAAAGACAAAAGGGAATTTGTAAAACTAGGATACTCTGATACTATCAAAAAAATTGGCAGATGGAGAGGCCCTACTTGCCAAATGTGACATCTGTGTGGCTAAAGGAATAAGACCTTATTTGTCTATATTTCTACCTGAAATAATCAAGAAATAGTCAAGTCAGCAAACATTCTGTGCACAGCTCTGCTGGAAACAGACATGAACTAAACAAGGTCAAATGTTAACTCTGCTGAGAGCAGTTGTTCTCATCCTTGGGTGCACGTTAGAATTCCCGGGCAGTTTAGAAAAATCTCAACACCATAGCCTCCCTCTAGACAATTAAATCAGAATCTCTAGGGGTAGAGCCCAGGCATCAGTACTGTTTTTTAAATTCCTCAAATCTAACGTGCAGCCAAGATCGAGAATTTATGGCTGGGGAACAATACCAGCAGTATATTTACAACTCAGAATCAGAATGCATAGTAAAGCAATTCAGTACTTTTAGAATTATGGCTAACAAATCTACAGAAGCTTCCTGGGAAAAGTAGGCTGAAGGCACAGCCCTGAAATATAGGTAGCTAAGAAAGGTACCATATATGTTTGTGGGTATATATGTAAGTAGAGAGGATGCATACTAGATATGTAAACAGCATACACTAAGACTCAGGTACATCAAAGGAGATGGCATGATTGCAAAAAAAAGAGCTGACCACTACTTTATAATAGCTGACCTAGACATGCAATTCCATTCAGCTCACTACTTGGTTACCATGGAAGGCAGAAGAGCAAGACCTGCATCTTTCCACACTGCTGTTGTAACGCTACTAGTTTAGTCTGTGACTCTTCTCAGTCTCCTTGATATACCCCCGAGAAGTTTTGGTGTCCACTGGCTTTATTACCCTTCCTTAGTATTACCAGCACTTCACTAGTAATAACATGAGGTATCACTTATTGAGGGTTTAATCTTTGCCAAGCACTATGCTAAGTTTTTTATTTGCATGACTACCTTCTGAGTTAGGTCCTAGTGTCAATATCTCTATTTTTTTAAATGAGGAAGCTGAGACTTAGGTAAATAACTAGCCAAAGTCACAAATTCACTGGTAGGAGTACAGAGTACACAGTGATTCTATCTGCCAAAGTCACAAATTCACTGATAGGAGTACCAGAGTACACAGTGATTCTATCTCCTGACCCTGAATACAATGGCATTCCTTTATGGCAGATTACACTCCTACTCACTCACACACTCCTTTCTTCCTTCCTTATCTAATATATATATACATATATTCTGTAAATATTTATATACTCGTACACACACATATTCATACATACACACATATTTAAATGAATGTATTGAGAGTGAGGCAGGGGGGAAAAGGAAATGAAAGGTATTGAAGGATACATGTAGGATTTCCATGAGTATGTTGACTCTTCAGAGATAAAGAAATGTTGATACAAGGCAAGGGATCAGCCAGAGACACCAAGAATCTCCAAGAGAAGCATAATATTAATTCTCATGATTTTCAACAAGCTCATATACTCCCAAACCCCCATGGGCTCTGATTCCTCAATTTCTCCAGCCAGAGGTCTTGAGAGAAAAAGAGTGTGGGAAGTGGGTGATTTAGAGTCTCCTCTTGGGCACCAAGTATGAGGTGCTACTCCCCTCTTCCCAATCCTTTCATGTCTGTGGTCATTCTTCATCCTTCATTTCCTGGATTTAACCAGAATCCTTCCTCCAGAGGAAGTTGAAGTGAGAAGAGAGTTTACATATGTAGGGAGGGGAAGAGAGGCAGTTGTGTCACCATGCTCCAACCTGAAACTTTCTTAAATGCAAGACTTGAGGTACATAATATCAATATTATAATTGCCATAACAAAATCCATGTCACATTTTACATGTCTGCATAAGTTCCTAAAATGTATCTTCACTGACTTAATTAGCATTTTAATAGCGTAAGGTTAATTATAGTATTAGTTGAACACTTCCTTTGCCCTCTCATCTTAGGAATCTTTACAAAAATTGCTAAGAAAATTAGTCTACTTCTTGATCCAGAGAAATAACCTGTATTGCTGCATATTATTCCTTCCATTGACAACTCAATCCATGGTCACCTGATTAGGGGCAGAAACTGGTCAAAGATCTTTTAAAAATTTAAGGCAACCCTCAGGGTTTCCCTTTTACCCAAAGAAAATGAGATTTAGACATATGATTACAACCAGTTGAGCGTTAAGCTAGGATCACAATTTCCAATTCTTTGGCTTCACATGTTAAGCAAATTCTCCTCTGCATGACATATACATCTATATACATTAAATTGAAACCAACGAGGGAACTGACATGGAAAATAAATAGTATATAATGCCAGGAATATTTTAAAATGTGAAAGCTAAACAAAAGACTACAGGGAAACCTTCTCAAACTCTTCCAAAATATAGCAGAGGGAGGAACACTCCCAAACTAATTTGACGAGGCCACCATCACCCTGATATCAAGACCAGACAAAGATGTAACAAAGAAAGAAAACTACAGACCAATATCACTGATGAACACAGATGCAAAAATCCTCAACAAAATACTAGCAAACAGAATCCAACAGCACATTAAAAGGATTACACACCATGACCAAGTGGGGTTTATCCCAGGAATGCAAGGATTCTTCAATATATGCAAATCAATCAATGTGATACACGATATTAACAAACTGAAGGATAAAAACCATATGATCATCTCAATAGATGCAGAAAAAGCTTTTGACAAAATTCAACACCCATTTACGAGAAAAACCCTCCAGAAAGTAGGCATAGAGAGAACTTACCTCAACATAATAAAGACCATATATGAAAAACCCACAGCCAACATCGCTCTCAATGGTGAAAAACTGAAACCATTTCCACTAAGATCAGGAACAAGACAAGGTTGCCCACTCTCACCACTATTATTCAACATAGCTTTGGAAGTTTTAGCCACAGCAATCAGAGAAGAAAAAGAAATAAATGGAATCCAAATTGGAAAAGAAGAAGTAAAGCTGTCACTGTTTGCAGATGACATGATACTATACATACAGAATCCTAAAGATGCTACCAGAAAACTACTAGGGCTAATCAATGAATTTGGTAAAGTAGCAGGATACAAAATTAATGCACAGAAATCTCTTGCATTCCTATATACTAAAGATGAAACATCTGAAAGAGAAATTAAGGAAACACTCCCATTTACCATTACAACAAAAAGAATAAAATACCTAGGAATAAACCTACCTACGGAGACAAAAGACCTGTATGCAGAAACCTATAAGAAACTGATGAAAGAAATTAAATATGATACAAATAGATGGAGAGATATATCCATGTTCTTTGATTGGAAGAATCAACATTGTGAAAATGACTATACTACCCAAAGCAATCTACAGATTCAATGCAATCCCTATCAAACTCCCAATGGCATTTTTCACAGAACTAGAACAAAAAATTTCACAATTTGTATGGAAACACAAAAGACCCCAAATAGCCAAAGCAATCTTGAGAAAGAAAAATGGAGCTGGAGGAATCAGGCTCCCTGACTTCAGACTATACTACAAAGCTACAGTAATCAAGACAGCATGGTACTGGCACAAAAACGGAAATATAGATCAATGGAACAGGATAGAAAGCCCAGAGATAAACCCATGCACATATGGTCACCTTATCTTTGATAAAGGAAGCAAGAATATACAAGGGAGAAAAGACATCCTCCTCAATAAGTGGTGCTGGGAAAACTGGACAGCTACGTGTAAAAGAATGAAATTAGAACACTCCCTAACACCATACACAAAAATAAACTCAAAATGAATTAAAGACCTAAATGTAAGGCCAGACACTATAAAACTTAGAGGAAAACATAGGCAGAACACTCTATGACATAAATCACAGCAAGATCCTTTTTGACCCACCTCCTACAGAAATGTACATAAAAACAAAAATAAACAAATGGGACCTAAAGAAACTTAAAAGCTTTTGCACAGCAAAGGAAACCATAAACAAGACGAAAAGACAACCCTCAGAATGGGAGAAAATATTTGCAAATGAAGCAACTGACAAAGGATTAATCTCCAAGATTTACAAGCAGCTCATGCAGCTCAATAACAAAAAAACGAACAACCCAATCCAAAAATGGGCAGAAGACCTAAATAGACATTTCTCCAAAGAAGATATACAGATTGCCAACAAACACATGAAAGAATGCTCAGCCTCAGTAGTCATTAGAGAAATGTAAATCAAAACTACAATGAGGTATCATGTCACACCAGTCAGAATGGCCTTCATCAAAAAATCTACAAACAATAAATGCTGGAGAGGGTGTGGAGAAAAGGGAACCCTCTTGCACTGTTGGTGGGAATGTAAATTGATACAGCCACTATGGAGAACAGTATGGAGGTTCCTTAAAAAACTAAAAAGAGAACTACCATACAACCCAGCAATCCCACTACTGGGCATATACCCTGAGAAAACCATAGTTCAAAAAGAGTCATGTACCACAAGGTTCACTGCAGCTCTATTTCCAATAGCCAGGACATGGAAGCAACCTAAGTGTCCATCGACAGATGAATGGAGAAAGAAGATGTGGCACGTATATACAATGGAATATTACTCAGCCATAAAAAGAAACAAAATTGAGTTATTTGTAGTGAGGTGGATGGACCTAGAGTCTGTCATACAGAGTGAAGTAAGTCAGAAAGAGAAAAACAAATACCGTATGTTAGCACATATATATGGAATCTTAAAAAAAAAAAAAAAAAAGACTAGAGGGAAAAGTTACTGAACAAAGAAAATGAGAATTCTTAATCAAGAGGGTTTTTTAAATTAAGCAATCTTTTTTTAGTTAGAAACCTAAAATTTAAGCAGCAAATCATATTCAAAGGATAGGTTGTTCAACCATGGGCTGCTACATAAATTACAGACATTCTCTGATCATAACAAATGACTTGGTTAATAAATGGCCAAATTAATTAAACATGCAATTCAAAAAAATAATCAAAGTCCGTTGTTGCTATTGCTGTTTTTTTACCTGGTTGCCAAAGAGGTTGAATCCATTAATTGCTTCTATAGCTGCTTTTGCTAAGCCAACAGAGCTACAAGAGAAAAGGAAATACTTTATAACTCTGATGCATCTGGCTGCAAAATAAGAACCATTATCTGGTGAATATTCACAGGCATGTTTCTTTATTAACACTTATAACATCTTCCCTAAGAAGAATAATGTCTAAGAAACTTTAGTCTGACATTTCACTATTTTAATTTTCCTTTCTTATAGTTAGTGACCCTCAGGGAAAAATATTTCTAAGTTCACTTTGATCTAGACAAATGGTCATACTATTGATGGGAGTAGTCTTAACTCCAGTATCATTTATATTCACTAACTCAAGGAAAAAATAAAAAGATTAAGTTTAGAGGAAGGTGTACTATGATGACATGTGCACAGCAACACCAGGTTGGGCATCATTAGTTCAGATCAACTAACAGAGCTTTTCTGACGTCAATTCTGAGCCCTAGAAAAGATTCTGCATGCCATACACTTACCACAGAGTGTAGTTTAATATACCCATTCAAATACTCTTTGCTTAGGGTCCAATAAAATAGGCATTATTTTATGCTCACAGAGCAAATGATCATCATACCTCTAATTTTTTGCTATATTCTTCTCTTTGAAATAAAATGTGTACCCCTTTGGCCTCTCAAATGCCTCATACAATAGTGCTGGAAAATGGGAAGACCCAAATTTCATTAAAAATATGACACTGTCATCTTATAAATATCAATCTTTAAATATTTTAGATCTAATGTCTAGTTTATTTTACTTATTGCAATTTTTTTGTTTTTTCTCAAAGAAACTGCATATTCCATTAATAATTTAAAATTAATGACCTGTCATCATTTCTCTAAAGCAGTGATTATCAAAGTGTGGTTCCCAGAGCAGCAGCATTACCTGGAAACTTGCCAGTTCTCACTGCTCTCTGGGACTGGGGTGTTAACCAGCCCTCCACGTGCTTGAATGGACTTTAAATTTGAGAACCACTGTTCTAAGCTATTCATGTCATCACGATCTATATTTTCTATGGGTTGTTTTACATGAAATGTTGAGGCAAGTAAGCATTAATTTTACTATAGGATAGCAAATAGGTGGGAAACATTTTAAAATACATGAATGGGAAGGAATATACCCATTATTTTATAACTTTAAATGAAACAGAACCTTTAAAAATTGTGAATCACTATGTTGTACACCTGCAACTTATATAACGTTGTACATCAACTATACTTCAATTTTAAAAAAGGATAATTAATGTATGGAGACAGTGATCGGGTGGAAGATAAAGAGAGGAAAACAAAAAATTATAATTCAATGCCCTAATTGGCATACCTGAGAAACTTTAGACACATTAACTCTCAGATGCCTATTTTAAGTTTTAAAATACCTTGGAATTGATAAAGCAATGCAGTTTATAGGAATAAAGTGAAATCCAGGACCTCAAAGATGAGCTAAGAGAAGGAACAGATTTTTTTTGTTTTTATTACAAAAGTAAAAGCACAAAGGTAAGTGACTCATACTATAAGATTTTACTCATAGCCAATATGATCACAGATATAGAAAATCCTAAAGAATCTACAAAAATGTGCTACTGGAGCTATTAAGGACATCTGGCAATGTCCCAGGAGACAAGATCACTATCAAAATCAATTTTATTTCTACAAACTAGCCATGGACATCTGGAAATTTAAAGTTAAAAATAAATACCACTTACTATCTCATGAAATAACATGAAATATTTTAGCATAAACTTAACAAAATATATGAAAGACCTGAACACTGAAAAACATTTCTGAAAAAATTAAAGAAGACCTAAATAAATAAAGAGCTGTCCCATGTTCACAGATTGGAAAACTGAAGATCATTAAGATGTCAGTTCTCTCCAAAATGATCTATAGATTCAATGCAATCCCAATGAAAATATCAACAGGCATTTTTGTAGAAATTGACTAGCTAATTCTAAAATGTATGTGAAAATGTAAAGTCCTGGGATAGTAAAAAAGTTTTTTTAAAGGAGAGCAAAGTTGAAGGACTACTTCGGAGGCAGAAGAGCTCCAAGACTATGAAGGCAAAAGAAGAAATTTCTGAAAAGATGAGAAGAATCTGTGGTAGCATAGAACAGTTCTTCTTGGTTTTAAATAAAGCTGTTTATTCCTTAAAAAAAAAAAAAGCTGAAGGACTACTTGATTTCATGACTTACCATAAAGCAACAATTATCAGTGCAGTACAGTATGGGTCAGGGCAGACATATAAATCAATAAAATAGTCTAGAAATAAACCCATATGTATATGATCAAAGAGCCAGGTAATTCAATGGGGTAAGAATAGTCTTTAATGGTGTTGGAATAATGAAATATCCATATGGAAAAAAAATGAACCTCAATCTTTGCCTCACACTGTACACTAAAGCTAATTTGAAATAGATCATAGACTTAAATGTAAAAGCTAAAACTATAAATCTTTTAGAACCTAGGAAAAAGTCTTCACAATTTTGAAGTGGCAAAAATTTCTTAAACACATAAAACACTAACCATAAAAAATTCTGATAAATTAGACTTCATCAGAATTAATATCTCTGATATTCAAAAGATACCATTAATAAAATGAAAAGGCAAGTTACGCTCTAGAAGAAAATATTTGTAAAACACATATCTCACAAAAGACTTGTATCCAGAATACACAAAGAACTCTTAAAACTCAGTAAGAATACAAACAACCCATTTTCAAAGTGAGAAAAATATTTGAACAGACACTTCAAAATGAAGATATATGAAGATACATAAATGCCACATGAAAAGATGCTCAATAAAATTAGTCAACAGGAAAATACAAATTAAAATTACCACATACTCAGAAGAATGATTAAAAATAAAAATACTAACAATACCAACTGTAGACAAAGATGTGGAGCAATTGAAATACCTACCATACATTATTGGTAGGAATGAAAAATGGTAAATTCCTTTCAAAAACCAGTTTGGCAGTTTCTTAAAAAGTGAAAACACACTTATTATATAACTCAGGAATTCTACTCTTAGGTATTTTCCAAGAGATATAAAAATATATGTTAACAAAAAGATCTGGATCCAAATATTCATGACAGTTTTATTTTTAATAGCCCCAAACTGTCAACAACCCAAATTCCTATCAACAGAAAATGGATAAACCAAACTGAGATTTATCTGTACAATGGGATACTACTTGTCAATAAAAAGGAAGAGAAGACTGAAAAAAATTAAATGAAATATATGAACGGGAAGGTGGAGTTGACATAATTTTCCTTATTCCTCTAAGTACCATGAAAAACCCTGGACGTTGCATAAACAAAGATAAAAAGGCTCAGAAAAATGGAAAGAAGGCAGACTGCCTAGGAACCTTAGGATTGTAGGAACAGCACTATGGTGAGTCTCCTGAGTATCCTTTTTGCTCCATATATACCAGATGTAGAGCTGAAGAAACCAACAACTAGGAAATGGAGGTAGGTGCATACAAAAAGTCCCCAACAGGGCTTCCCTGGTGGTGCAGTGGTTGAAAATTCGCCTGCCAATGCAGGGGACACGGGTTCAAGCCCTGGTCTGGGAAGATCCCACATGCCGTGGAGCAACTGGGCCCGTGAGCCACAACTACTGAGCCTGCGCATCTGGAGCCTGTGCTCCGTAACAAGAGAGGCCGCGATAGTGAGAGGCCCGTGCACCGCGATGAAGAGTGGCCCCCGCTTGCTGCAACTAGAGAAAGCCCTCGCACAGAAATGAAGACCCAATGCAGCCAAAAATAAATAAATTAATTAATTAATTAATTAAAAAAAAAAAAAAGAAAAAATGACTACTATCTTAAAAAAAAAAAATCCCCAACAAAAGCCAATGGAACAGGAAAAGGGCAGCCTAGCGAAATAGAAAACTTTTAGACAATAACCACTCAAAAAAACTGTGACCTTACCCCCACCCACCCCTGCAAATGCTGAGTGGGAAATTTAGACTTCTATGCTCCTGAGTCTATAATGAGGAACTGCATCCAACATCCAACCTCCTCAGTTGTGGTGGTGCCGGAAAAATCCAAGGAGGAAGTCAAGACTTTCATTCCTGATGGATGACAAAAGTCTCCCCTCTCACACCTCAGTGTCAGTGGAGATCACACAGGGTGCCTAAACTTTCATTCCCACCCATCAGTAATTAGGTGAATCTCCCCTTCCTCTTTGGGTGGCACCAGAGAACGTCCAGTGGAGAATTCAAACTTTCACTAATGCCCAGCTGTAAAGCGGCCACACCCTTTCCCTGTCATGTAAGTGGAGGTCAACTGGAAATCAGTAATGAGGTACTTCCATCTTTCCCAGCCAGGGAGGTATTAATGGAAGCCTACTGGGGAGCTAGACATAACAACCCAGACCCAGCAGTAATGAAGAGTCTCCATCTTGGGTGTCAACAAAAAAAAAAACCTGGCCTTACATTCTCACCTGGCAGTAATGGGGTGATGTGCCTACCCCCTTCCCCTGCCAGAGTGGTGGCAAAAAATACACCTAAAATAAAAAATTAAAGTCCCCAGGGTCTTATAATACCCCAAAAGTCCATGTCTCAATAATAATAATTTTAAAAAACCACTCATCATATCTAGAAACAGGACTATCTCAAACTGAATAAAAAAGGGCAATCAGGGGCTTCCCTGGTGGCGCAGTGGTTGAGAATCTGCCTGCCAATGCAGGGGACATGGGTTCGAGCCCTGGTCTGGGAAGATCCCACATGCCGCGGAGCAACTAGGCCCGTGAGCCACAACTACTGAGCCTGCGCGTCTGGAGCCTGTGCTCCGCAACAAGAGAGGCCGCGATAGTGAGAGGCCAGCGCACCACGATGAAGAGGGGCCCCCGCTCACCGCAACTAGAGAAAGCCCATGCACAGAAACGAAGACCCAACACAACCATAAATAAATACATAAATAAATAAATAAATAAATAAAATTTTTTTTTAAAAAGGGCAATCAATAGATAGTAACACTGAGACAAAAGAGATGTGAGAATCATCTAAGACTTTAAAGCAGCCATGACAAAAAGGTTTCAGTGAGCAATTGTGAATATGACCGAAACAAATGAAAAGAGGAAGTCTCAGCTAAGAAACAGAAAGTCTCAGCAAAGTTTTTAAACTGAAAAATACAATAATCAAAAGCTCAGTGAACAGGAGGAAGGAGACAGAAGAAAGAATAGCTAAACTGGAAGATAAAACAATAGAAATTATCAAATCTGAACAAAAGAGAGAAAATAGACTTAAAAAAAACAAACGAAGAGAACCTCAGGGACCTGTGGGACTTCAACAAAGATTTAACATTCATGTCATTGGACTTCCTGAAGGAGAGGAGAGAAATGACAGAGTTAAAAAAAAAAAAAAAAAAAAAAAAGCACTTGAAACAATGGCAGAAATTTTCCCAATTAGCAAGAGACAAAAAGCTGAGTGAAACTCAAACAGAGTAAAATAAAAATATCCATTCTAGAACACATCATAACTTCTGAAAACTAAAGACAAAGAAAAATCTTGGAAGTAGCCAGAGAAAACAATTTACCTACAGGGGAAAAGCAATTAAATAACAGTGACTTGCTTATAAGAAACCACAAAAGCTAAAAGGATGTGACCCAAGAGTTTTTAAGCATTGAAAGAAAAGAATTGTCAACCTAGAACCTTATACCAATAAATATATTGTCTATTTATTTATTTAAGCAAGGCATTCTCAGATGAAGGAAAAATAAGAGATCTGTCACAAGCAGATCTACCCTAAAAGTATGACTAAAGTAAGTTCTTAAAACAGAAAGGAAATGCTAGATAGATAGATAGAAAGAATATGGTAAACAAAAATACTGATAAATACAATAGGCTTTTCTTCTCCTCTTGAGTTTTATAAATTATGTTTGACAGTTACAGCAAAAGTTATAACACTGTGGTTCTAAATGTATATGGAGGAAATATTAAGATAATTATATTATAATAAATGGGGGAGGGTAACATGACACAAATGAAGGTAAGGTTTCTATAATCCCTCTAACTGGTAAAATGATGACATCAATACACTGAGTACATATGTATACATAATAATATAGAGCAACCACTAAAAAGCTATAAAAAAGATACATTCAAAACCACTATAGATAAATCAAAACGGAATTCTAAAAAATGTTTAAGAACACACAGGAAGGTAGGAAAAAGAAAACAGAGAAATGAAAAACAGAGAGAATAAACACAAAACAAAAATAAAATGGCAAAGTTAAGCCCAAACATATCAATAATTACATTAAATGTAAAAGGTCTAAATATGGCAATTAAAAGAAAGATTGGCAGAGTTGATTTAAAAACATAACCCAACTATATACTGTCTGCAAGAAACTTATTTCAAATACAATAATATAGGCAGGTTGAAAGTAAAAGGATTTTAAAAAGAAATATCACGCAAAAAAGCAAAAGAAAGCATATAACTGAAGTCCCAAGCCCAAGTATTTGGAGATGGGGCCTTTGGGAGGTAATTTGGCTTAGATTAGGTCAGGAAGGTGGGGCCCCAATGAATGACGGGATTAGTATGTCCATGCCACACAGCAAGTAGGATCTTAGTTCCCTGACCAGGGATCAAACCCGCACCCCTTGCAGTGAAAGCATGGAGTCTTAACCACTGGACCACCAGGGAGGTCCCGGGATTAGTATCCATTTAAGAAGAGATGCCAGAAAGCTTGCTTTCTCTCTCCCTCTCTGCCATGAGAGGACATGGCAAGAAGGTGACCATCTGCAAATCAGAAGAAAGTCCTCACCAGAGAACAGAAATGGCTGGCAACTTGATCTTGGATACTCTAGGATACTCTAGTCTCCAGAACTATAATAAATAAATTCCTGTCGTTTAAGCTACCCAGTCTATCGTACTTTGTTATAGTAGCACAAATCAACTAATACAATTCTATATAACAAGAGTATATATATTTTTTCCAGTGCCCACCTACATATACCAAGAGATCATACCTTGGCCATAAACAGAATCTCAAGACTATAAAAGAACTGAAATTATACTGTGTTCTCTAACCACAATGGCATCAAACTAGAACCAATAATAGGACAACAACAGGAACATCTCCCAACACTTGTAAAGAAAACGATACACACCTGTCTACATAATCCACATGAACCAAAGAGGAAGTTTCAAGTGAAATAAAAAAATAGTCTGAACTGAATGAAAATGAAAATATAACATCAAAATTTATGTAGTATAACTAAAGTGCTGAGAGGGAAATTAACAGCACTAAATGTATATATTAGCAAAGAGAAAAGCCTCAAATCAATTATCTAAGCCCAATGTAATGAAGCTAGAAAAAGAGCAAAATAAACCTGAAGCAAACAGAAGGAAATAACATAGATAACAGCAGAAATCAATGACATTCAACACAGAAAACAGAAAAAATGAATGAAACAAACACCTGATTCTTTAAAGAGTTAAAGAAAATTGACACCTCTAGAAAGACTAACAAAGAAATAACACAAAACACGCATGACCAATATTAGGCATAATACAGGAGATATCACTACAGACACTGCAGACATCAAAAGCATAATGAGAAAATACTCTGAACAATTTGATGCACATAGCTTAGAAGGAATGAATCAATTCCTGGAAAAGCACAAACTATCACTACTCACCCGATATGAAATAATTTGAATAGCCCTGCAACTATTAAGGAAATTGAATCCATAATTTTCAAATGGTCAAAAAAGAAATCTGCATACCTAGATGATTTCATTGAAGAAATCTACCAAACATTTAAAGAAAAATTGACACCAATTCTACACAATCTCTTACAGAAAATAGAGGGAAAAAAACACTTCAGAGTTCATTTTATGAATCTAGCATTAACCTGATACCAAAACAAACCAAAGACAATACACAAAAAGAAAACTATAGACCAGTATCTCTCATGAATACAGACATTAAAATCCTTTTTCAAAAAATTAGCAAACGGAATTTAGCAATATGTGAAATGAATTACCACCATAACTGACCAAGTGAGGTTTATTTTAGGGATGCAAGGCCAGTTTGATAATCAAAAATCAATCAATATAATACACCATATTAGTAGGCTAAAGAATAAAATTGACATGATCATATCAGTGGTATTAGCAGAGGAATAGATACATAGAACCCAGAAATAGACCAATACAAATATGTCCACTTTATTTTTAACACAGCACAAAGGCATTTCAATGGAGGAAAGATGGCCTTTTCAACAAATGCAAATAATGTTGAAGCAATTGGACATTCATATGAAAAAAAAAATAAAAGAACTTCAACCTAAGTCTCATCACACCTTATACAAAGTTAACTCAAAATAGATCATGAACTTAAGTATAAGACATAACACTATATAACTTTTGCAAAACAAGCCATCAGAGAAAATCATCAGAATCAAGGGTTAGGCAAAGAGTTGTCAGACTTTACACCAAAAGCCCAATCCATGAAGGGAAAAATTGATAAAATGGATTTCATAAAAGTTTTGCACTAACAAAAAAACAAGCTACAGACTGGGAGGATATATTTGCAAAACAAAGAACTGACAAAGGACTAGTATCAAGAATTATATAAAGAACTCTCAAAAATCAACAATAAAAAACAATCCAATTAGAAAATGAGCAAAAGACATGAGACATTTTGCTGAAGAGGATATGCAGATGGTATATAAGCACATGCAAAGATCCAACATCATAATCCATTAGGAAATGCATATTAAAACCACAATAAGATATCACTACAAACCAATCAGAGTAACTAAAACAAAAAATAGTGATAACACCAAATGCTGGCAAAGATGCAGAGAAATTACATTACTCATACAGTGCTGGTAGGAATGTAAAGCAATATAGGAACTCTAAAAAACAGGCTTGCAGGGTTTTAAAAATCTAAACATGCAACTACCCACCAAATGAACTACTGGGCAGTTATCCCAGATAAATGAAAACTTTTGTTCACACAAAAACATATAAAAAAAAAATTTTTTTTTTTTTTTGGTTACTTGTGCTTTAGGTGTCATAGCTAAGGTGTGACCTTGTCTAACCCAAGGTCACAATAATCTACAACTACATTTTCTTCTAAGAGTCTTATACTTTTAGCTCTTACTACCGGTCATTGATCCATTTCCAGTTCATTTTTGTACATGATATGAAGTAGGGATCCAAATTCATTCCTTTACATATGGCTATCCAGTTGTCCCAGCACCATTTGTTGAAAAGACTACTCTTTTCTCTATAGATTATCTTTGTACCTTTGTCAAAATCAACTGACCATAGATGGGTTTATTTCTAGATCATTAATTCTACTGCACTGATCTCTATATCTGTTGTTATACCAGTACCACACTTTTTAAGTATTGTAGCAGATTACTGTAACTACAGTAAGCTCATTATTGTAGTAAATTTTGAAGTTGTAAAGTGTGACTCCTCCAACTTTGTTCTTCAAGGTTGTTTTGGCTATTCTGGGTCCCTTGCATTTCCATATAAATTTTAGGATCAGTTTTGTCAATTTCTACAAAAAAGACAGATTTTTGATAAAGAGTACATTGAACACAGGGTATCTTTCCATTCTTGTAGGTCTTCTTTAATTTTTTTCAATAATATTTTATAGTTTCTGATGTACAAGTCTTGCATTTTTGTTTATTCCCTCTACTTTTAAAATGAGGAAACTAAGCCCTGAGAGATGAAGTGTAAGTGGCTTTCAAATGCATCCTTACTTTCTCTTTGGTGAAAACTCTCTTCCCTTCTAGAATCTATGCAGATCATTTTACCCTGGTTCTCAAGAAGAACTGAGCCAATAATCTGGGATTAAGATACTGCCCTACTGCCTCAAATCTGCTGTCTAGCATTTCACTGCCTGAAGAAGTACCTGATGCTTCCACAGGTTAAACAAATTCCATAACAATTCACGTGGTACTGCTAGTATACTTAAGACAAGGGTCACAGTCTCTTTTTATAGCCAAAGTCACTTTAGAGAAATGACAAGGAGGAATAAAGTCCAAATGAAGAATATGTGGTGGTTTAACACACGTCTGCATTGAGGACACGGGGAGGGGGAAGGGTAAAATGGGACGAAGTGAGAGATTAGCACTGACATATATACACTACCAAATGTAAAATGGATGGCTAGTGGGAAGCTGCTGCATAGCACAGGGAGATCAGCTCGGTGCTTTGTGACCACCTAGAGGGGTGGGATAGGGAGGGTGGGAGGGAGGGGATATGGGGATATATATGTATACGTATAGCTGATTCACTTTGTTATACAGCAGAAACTAACACGACATTGTAAAGCAATTATACTCCAATAAAGATGTTTAAAAAAAAAACAAAACACGTCTTCGAAATCTTTGACACTTCTCCCATCACAAGGTGGAGCCTAATTCCACTCACTAGAATATAGCCTGGTCTTACTGACTCTTAACAAACAGGATGTGGTGAAAGTTATGCTGCATGATTTCCGAGGCTAGGTCATAAAAAGAAATACAGCTCCCACCTGGCCTGTGGGTTCTGAGACACTGAACCTTGGAACCTAGCCACCATGCTGTGAGCAAACTATATGGAAAAACTTCACACAGGTCTTCTGGCAGACAGCTCCTGCCAAAGTCCCAGTCAACACTCTGATACCTGAGTGAGGAAGCCTTCAAAGTTGACTCTAGCCCCAGCCACAACTGATGGCAAACATATGAGACCCTAAGCACCCTAGCTTAGGCTAGTCAACCCTCTGAACCATGAGAGTTAACAATAATAAAAGATTGTTGTTGTTTTATGCTTCTAAGTTTGGGGTTGTTTACTTGAAATAATAGGTAACCAGTTAAGAACCTAAGGCAGCTTCCTAACTGCACATGCACCCAGCACAATCATACCTATCCTTGCATACTTCAAATGGAAACCAAACAGTACCTGCATAAGAATTCTAAATTCTCAGAACCTAAGAGTTAGAAGAGCCCATAGGAGTCATATGTTCTGACAATGCATGCAAAAACATTCACTGCCGACTGGTTTTTTTGCTTAAGGATGTGTCCCCAATGCCCTAGGAGTCTCCATTAGCCCCCAGTGCACCAACGCTTACAGGCATTTAACCTAGTAATACCAGAAAACTTCCACTTACAGTGTGAGGTGTATGTGTTATTAAGACTATTCACAGTATTTTGAGAAGTGAGAGAAAATAACTTATTCAAAAGGCAAATACATAAAAAATTCTGTACTGGAGGAGATACATAATATAGCCAGTCCAAGGTTCTATGTTTAAAAATGATGCAAAAAGACAGCTAAGGGATGAATTTGGAAACTGTCTTCTAAATAAAGCATTACAAAAGAAAGAAACACTGTACCTGGACTATAGAAAAGGTCAAATTCTTACCATTTTTATCCCAATGCAATTGGTTGAACAATTGGACTTAATTGAAATTCAAAAATGTTAATTTATTATTTACTGGTTATTTAAAATTCTGGCAACAGCAAGCTATTTAGAAACAGAAGCACACTCCTATTGTGATCTTACATTTATTGGCAAATATAATATGTATGTTGTAAGAATTAGAAGTATTTTACTGGCACAAGACATTATCAGAAAATTATTCCATGATTAGTTAATGCACATATTAATATCAGGTGACTGTTACCAACAGAACATTCACCAATTTGATTCTTGCAAGGCATTACCTCAACACTTACTTACGGGAACTAAAATAAAGTGAAGTTTACCTGGGAGATAGTTTGTAATAAAGTTATTTATTGCATAAATGAAAGCTTTCCTAGAAAAGATGATGGGTTTGGACTAGGTGATTTAAAACCCACCATGGAATCCAAAAAATTAACTGGCAAGCATGGAAACAAAATTTACAATTTCCTATTCATTAACATTATGCTTTAACTCCCTAAGCTATCCAATCATATTTTCTGAAAGAAAAAGGACTTTACAGTACTATAGTTTTAATGGGTGTTCATGAATTGCTCAGTACAGAAAAAATACATAAAATGAAGCAGAATGGATGGATAGCTGCTTGTATCATAGCTCAATGACTGGAACATCAAAAATGACTTAAGGAGACTAAGTAGTTACTTTAAATAACAAGCACTGTATGAAATAAAATGATCACTAAAAGCATCTTAAACTGAGTAAAGTAGAGCTATGTGGTTACTTATCTGATAGTTTAGTGATAGCTTTCCTCATTGGAAAAGCCTAGAGAACAGAACATAAAACCGTAAAACAGAAAAAAAAAAACCACACACACAAAAAAACCAATAATCTTTCCATTTGGGCATATATTACTAAATTACTACTAAGTTTTTACAGCTTTCCTTTTTGTTTCCCAATAGCCAAAAAATTCAAAGTTAGGTTTGGGATTCAATTCACATTTTATAGAAGACTCATCTCTTCTCCAAAACAGAGTTTTGGTTTAAAGGGTTTAAAGATAGCCCCAAGGAGTAGAAATATCCTTACATAAATGAGGAAGGGAAAATATTAAAATTAAAAACTTGAATTAAACTTGGAGCAGCTAAGAGGACTACCTGGATATGTAACTCTGGGGATTAAGAATTAGTGTTATAATAAATAGGTACCAAAAGAACATATGAAGGAAAATGCAATTAAATCAAATAATATAAGATTTTTAAATGTAAGGCAATTTATTAAAAGACTTAGAGAATGAACAGAAGAAAAAAGGAGAATTATTTGAAATAGTTCCAGACACCCTAGGAGAAACTAAAAGGAGCATGTTGCTTGAGGAAAGTTAAGTCAACAGAAAAATCAGGAGAGCAGCGAATGGTTACTTAGGAAACATTTAGAGTTATACTGAACTTAGAGCAATGGACTCTTTTACCAAATCCCTGAAAAGGGTGAGGCTGCTGCAAGAATGGTGTTGGTTAAATGTAATGAGATCACTTTTTAGAAAAAAATTCTGAAGTTTATCTAAGAAATGCTAAATAATTCAAGAATTTGGACTAAAAGAGATACCAGCAAACCTGGGGCTGAAAACAGTAGAATCAGGAAGGGACTGACAAAAGCATTATGCTGAATCAAGCTTTACTGATTGCTAAGCAAAGATATCCCTGAAACTTAGCAACATGTCCCCAAGATTGTACACCCTGCTGTTCTTTCAAACCTTAGGAAAACTTTTTCAGACTTTAAATTACAACGTGATACAGTAAAAATAACATTGGATTTAGAGGCCAACCACCTGGAATTCAGTTCTAGCTCTACTCCCTTTTGATTTGTATCATTTAAGGAGTGGAGGGGAGGAAATTATAAAACCTTCTAAACTTTAGCTTCCTCCTGTATAAAAGGTAGTAATGTTTCCTGCTTGGCCTAAATAAAAATTATTCTGTAACTGTACAGTGCTACAGATTGCAATTATTAGAGGACCACTGAGCATGGATGTTGAAGAGAGAGCCTCTATCCTCAGAATACTATGTGTAGAGACTTCCCTGGTGGCACACTGGTTAAGAATCCACCTGCCAACACAGGGGACATGGGTTTGATACCTGGTCCGGGAAGATCCCACACGTCACGAAGCAACTAAGGGCGTGCGCCACAACTACGGAGCCTGCACTCTAAAGCCCGCGCACCTAGAGTCCGTGCTCCACAACAAGAGAAGCCACTGCAGTGAGAAGCCCGCGCACCACAACAAAGAGTAGCCCCCGCTCGCCATAACTAGAGAAAGCCAAAGCACAGCAACAAAGACCCAAAACAGCCAAAAATATATAAATAAAATAAATAAATTTACTAAAAAAAAAAAGGAATACTATGTGTATGTGTTTTGGGGGCCCGGGGGGAGTAATCTTCTTTGATCAACATGCAGTTTAGAAGGGATGTGCACACCGTGGCAAAAGAAAAAGGGACATTTACCAAGCCAGTGAGCACAAGGCCTTAGTGAGCATCAAGGCGATAGTCAGATTGTGCTCTCTCTGATTCCTGCTAAGAAGGATTGCATGGCAGAGATGGAGAATGGCAAAGAAAGTTAGAGGGCAAAGGGCAGTATGAGTACTTACAGCAAGAATTACTATGTTTTATTTCCGGCTTTCTAAAATTATGAGAACAGCTTAAGGATATAACAAGGATATTGCCTTAAGCAATCCTTGGGTCAGATCCAACTAGGCACAGATAGTTCTGGGATGTCTTACAACAACAGACTAAGAGGTGTGACTTAATCCCTTACTGATAGTGGCTCTACATTCTACTCCCTGGGCATAAGCACAGAACAGATTGCCAACGAACACAGGAAAGGATGCTCAACATCACTAATCATTAGAGAAATGCAAATGAAAACTACAATGAGGTATCACCTCACATCAGTCAGAATGGCCATCATCAAGAAATCTACAAACAATAAATGCTGGAGAGGGTGTGCAGAAAAGGGAACCCTCTTGCACTGTTGGTGGGAATGTAAATTGATACAGCCACTATGGAGAACAGTATGGAGGTTCCTTAAAAAACTAAAAATAGAACTACCATATGACCCAGCAATCCCACTGCTGGGCATATACTCTGAGAAAACCATAATTCACAAAGAGTCATGTACCACAATGGTCATTGCAGCTCTATTTACAATAGCCAGGACATGGAAGCAACCTAAGTATCCATCGACAGATGAATGGAGAAAGAAGATGTGGCACGTATATACAATGGAATATTACTCAGCCATAAAAAGAAATGAAATTGAGTTATTTGTAGTGAGGTGGATGGTCCTAGAGTCTGTCATACAGAGTGAAGTAAGTCAGAAAGAGAAAAACAAATACCGTATGCTAGCACATATATATGGAATCTAAAAAAAAAAAAGACTCAAGGGAAAAGTTACTGAACAAAGAAAATGAGAATTCTTAATCAAGAGGTTTTTTTTAATTAAGCAATCTTTTTTCAGTTAGAAACCTAAAATTTAAGCAGCAAATCATAATCAAAGGAAAGGTTGTTCAACCATGGGATCATAAAAAAAAAATGGTTCTGATGAACCTAGGGGCAGGACAAGAATAAAGATGCAGACATAGAGAATGGACTTGAGGACATGGGGAGGGGGAAGGGTAAGCTGGGACGAAGTCAGAGAGTGGCACTGACATATATACACTACCAAATGTAAAATAGCTAGTGGGAAGCAGCTGCATAGCACAGGGAGATCAGCTCGGAGCTTTGTGACCACCTAGAGGGGTGGGATAGGGAGGGTGGGAGGGAGATGCAAGAGGGAGAGGATATGGGGACATATGTATACATATAGCTGATTCACTTTGTTATACAGCAGCAACTAACACAACAATGTAAAGCAATTATACTCCAATAAAGATGTTAAAAAAAAAAAAGAAAGATATTGGTCTCCCACCACTGCTGCCATCACTGCAGCATCCGTGAGTGCCATAGGGCTCAGGTCTCCTGTAGTTTCAAAACAGACCATTTTGGCAGCAGAGGTGACATATCTAAAATTGGCCTGTGGATATCTGAGCTAAGAAGCATTTGGGGAAAAAAAAGGTTTGAAGTTCTTTTAAGTGTTCTACCATGGAAAATTAGAAGATGAATGCTAAATGTATAAAACCCATCATCCAAAGCTAAATGGCAAACTTCATTTCCCATCCATTTGAATAAAACGGGCCTGCTACAATTAAGATTAATTTTGCATGGAAAAGGTAGCAAAGAACATCACTTAATGATCTTCTAAGCCTTGAAATAAAATTCTTAATGATTCAATTTAAAGATGGCACCTCAGTTACAGGAAAACATGTTGGAGCCTCTGTTTTTTTCACTAGGGACCTCTCAATACCCTCACTTTCTAGGGTTAATGGTAACTTTTACCCAAGGTTCTTTCTGAGTTTACTACAATTTTTATAAATAGGAAAAACCCTACTCCAAATATTTTATACTGAAAATAATGTCAGTGGGACCACACTGGCATATATTAAATACTTATTAAAAAGCAGAAAAGGGGCCCGATAAATCATAAATACTGAAAAGGTAAATTTAAAAAAATCACCTTTTCCAATCATATAAACTTTCTGTCTTGAATTTGACTGATAATCTGGAATGTTGAGAACTTATAGCTGAAATATAATGTTATCTTCCTATTTTTAGTATTTGCCAGAATTTGTTTAATGTCTGAATTGAACTGTACCACAAACTATTTCTCTCCTCTACTGTCTTCCTTACATATTGCTATTTATTCTACTCTGTACTATAAAAATGCCTCATATGAATCATAAAACTTATAGAAAAGTTTGTATGTTAGCTGTCTGGAGTTAAATGAAAAATCCTTTTTGTTTCAATCTTTGTTATTAAAATATTCTTAAATATGTGAGTATACTTACATTTCAGTGGTTACTTATGCCAGGTGTTCAAATGCTTTATATATACTAACTCAATCATTACAACAACTTTATAAAGTAGAGTACATTACTATCTCCATTTTATAAATCAGGAAACTGAGGCACACAGACCTTATACAGCTAGTGATCTGGAGCCAGTTTTTAGTTTACTAATATCTTATATCAGCTTAATTTTTTGTGTGTAATTAGTCCTTCTATCCAAAAAAGTACAGAGCTGCAGATTCCTCTTAACCAGTGTTTCCTAAACTGTTTCTTCAAGTCTCAATAAAGAGACTAAACTGACCTATAGCTGATAACATTTAGGTTCTTCAATCTTTTACTGCGAAATGGATAGGACTAATTGAGCTGCATTTTTTAGTTAAACAAAATATAAAGGGTATGAGTATCTCTTGTTATGATAAAAATCAGCTCTATAACACGAAAGGGAATTTTACATGCAACGCATACACAATTGCTGTTTGGCAATTTTAATGTACTTGATCTTTCAAACAGTGTCATTTCAAAGAGGAAAAAGAAAATGACTTGGTTGAGCAGAAAGGCCAAGCCTTGGACTGGATACTGATATGCATGTACTGACACCTTGGGAAGCTGGGAAAGACACCCTGCTCTTTTCCTGTATCTGTTGATGGGCACTGAGAGCAGGCTCTTCCTTTAATTTTAAGTGAATTTCATCTGAATCACATATAGAAAAAAAGGAGATGAAAATTACATAGAAACCAGAGTTCCAATCTAGTTCTTTGATTTTTATTCATGCTCCACACATTTAAATTAAAACAAACAAACAAACACTCAGAAATCAGCAAATTACCTCGAATGCAGCTCTGTGCTGCCATTATTATATTTGCTTCCTCTTTCCCAGACACCAAAGTCAGGCACACGGTAAACTCTTTCCACACAAAATACAAGGTTCTGAATAAAAGAGACCTAAAAGAAAAGAGATGAAACATAAGGACACGTGAAATAACAGGACCTTTAGATATTGATAAGAACAATCAGATATTTGAAAATTTGGATTTGAAATTCAAAATGTATTTGCCAAAAAAAAAAAAAAATGTATTTGCCTACCAACACTTTTTTAACATGCTGAAATTTTTGTGATTATTACATTACTATGAATACGCTCTTATATCCGGTTTTTCTAATATAAAGCCTAAAGTGAGAACCTAATATAAACAGTACAGAAATAAAATTTAAATCCTGTCCATGTTCCAACTATAATTCTTCAATGATGGATCTATCAGCATTATGGTTCATGAGGGCTGTGCATCTTAAGAATTAAGAAAAATATAAAGCACTGTTTTATACCAGATAATAATATTTGGAATCTAAAATGTCAAATGTTAAAGAAGTCTAACACTTTGGAGATAAAAAGGTATTTTTCAGTTCTAAAATGAGTCAGTCTCATGTTAGGTCAACCTAGAGTCTTGAGTTTATTACTCATGGAATCTGATCTTCCTCCTGCCTTTTCTATAGCTATAGGTACCCATTTTTATACACTTAAAGCTTACAGTTGGAGATGGGCCCAACCAATAGGCCAGGAATCACAGCTTTCATGTAAAGATTTCAAACATTTGATTAAATTTATACTTTCAATAGTAACTATGGAAAGCAAAGATTACGGTCAGTTCTTACTTAATAAAAGTTTATTCATTTTAATAAAAACAATATCTTATGTGGGCTACTGGTCCTAATTACAGGGTTTTTAATTTAGTCATCATGTTTGGTTCAATACTGCATACTGAATATGTGCATCTTGTCTACCCTTCGTCTCGCTATCCCCTAAAGTGGCAATACATATTCCCCGACCTCCACCCTACACACCTAATTAATTTAATGTATATATTCTTAAGAATGACACATAATAACACTAAAAACCAAGGTAAAGTTCCACCAGTAGACTAGAAACTTTGAGAAATTATAGAAAAAGAGAAAGCAGTAGGGAAGAATTGGTTGAGAAATCAGAGCAGAGGAAAACACAGCCTCTTAAAATGATTCTTCCTTGCTCTCTAGGGTCTCTAGCAAGTCTCTAAGCCCAGAGTTAACAAATACATTGATCAAGAGTTGACCAGGAAGCAGTCTACATACGTTCTCTCACAAATGATGAATGGCTGAGGCAGCTGAATCCCTGACCTTTTCATTCTCAATCCCAACATACAGATATCTGCCCTCAGAGCCAAGAACAGCTCACGCATTTCAGTGAAGGAAAAAGCAATTAGGGTGTTGGGGCCTCACAGAAATATAACAGAGCATTCTAGGTTTTCATAAAACACAAACCTATCCTGTCACTTCTCCACCAAAGAGTGGAGCAGTACACACCTCCAGTAAACTTTTTTTTACTTCAAATATCAGGGAGGGTCTTCCCAGCTTTCCCAATTTCTTGTTACCTTACCTATTTCCCTAAGGAAAACCTGCCTATATAAAAATCCTGGTGTAATTTCATAAAACCTGATGTCTTCAGCTTTTCCATGGTCTTTAGAGTTATTTAGATTCTATAAAACTTACAGGAAATACTTTATACTTGTCAGGTCTCCAAGTTAAAAGATTTGAAACCATCTAAATCCTTCTTCTTATGACAAACTTCTTAAGTATATAGTCCATATACTTGCTTCTTCCCCCTCTTAGGAGGACTTTAGGACCAGGGCTGGGCCCAAGTGAGGCAGTCTGCTCAGGCTGCATGAATGGTGTAATAGTTGGCCAAGAAGGTATTTTTGGCTAATAAGCCCCATAAGTAAAACTAAAATACCACTTACGTTCCAGTTCCGCAAAAAAGGAGTTTAGAAATTGCCATTCCACTTCATCCTAACAAATAAAAAGCTTTTTAACTCTTCTTGGATCCATGAGAGAGGGGAGGACACAGAGCAAACTGCTGTCCCAAGACTGGAGAGATCCACAGGCAGAAACAGTTATGGCTCCCTAGAGCATAGACTCATGAGCAGAAACCACCTAGGGTATCAGTGATGGGGTAGTTAAAACCTGAACTGTAACTGACAAATTGTTAGAGGCTCACTTAAAAACTCTTGAAAGTTAAAAAGTCCAGGGTGACACAGTCACAATGTGGTCCCCACAATATTGTGAGATTTACCTCCAAGAGCTCAGCCAGGCTCCCACAGAAAATATCCTAGGAAAATCCCCTGTGGCTTCCAGCAAGGAGAGGGGAAAAGTAACCATTTTGAAATACATTGAAACATTCTGTTTTTCTTAAGAGGGTCTCCCCTTAGAGGAAACTAGTTAATCAAAGCCAGACCTGCTGGGCTATTTTCAGAGCCTAACTGACTCGGGAAGGGAAATACCCAATTCCAGCCAGCTCTAACCTTCCACATGGGGAACAGAAATTTTCAATTCCAGCCTACCAGAGCCATCCTGCCCTACCTAAGGGGAGAGAAAAAAACTGAAAACACTTATGAAGTTCATAGTCCAGAGGCACAGGCTAACTAACAGACTGAGACCTAATCGTAGGATTATAGAAGGCTAACTAAAAGACTGCCTAGGTCCATGAGCTGATCACGCCCTCTTTGAACCGTTCCTCTAAAACTCCTCACTACCTCCTCCAGGTAGGTACACACAGTTTTGAGGGCATTAGCCCGCTGTGGCCCCCTTTGCCTGGCAAAGCAATAAAGCTATTCTTTTCTACTTCACCCAGTAAATAAATAAATAAATACTGCCTAATCATAGCAAAATAATAGCAACAATGTATTGATAACTGATTATGTTTATGACTATATCTTACGTGTGTATATGTTTATGTATGCTTATATATAAATAAAATAAATGACAGCAAAGATACAAGGGATAAGAGGAAGGAATTAGGATTATTTTGTTATTATAAAGTACTCACACTATGTGTGAAGTAGTATAGTGTTATTTGACAGTGGACTTATTTGTTGTAAAAGTATATTGCAAACTCCAGGGCAACAAGTAAAAGAAGTAGGAAAAAAATGAAATGTAAATGATATGCTAAAAAAGGAGAGAAACAGAATCATATAAAAAACTCAATTAGAGCAAAGGGAAAAAAAGAGTGGAAGACAAAAATAGACAAACAATAAGGGCAACAAATAGAAAACAGTAACCAATATAGCAGATAGTAATCCAACTATATCAATAATCACTCTGAATGTCAATGTTCCAAATGTACCTATTAAAAGACAGAGATTGTTAGAGTGGATCAAAAACCATGACCTAACTATATGTTGTCTATAACAAACCCACTTTCACTATAAAGACACATATAGATTTCAAATAAATAAATGGTGAAAAATATACTATGCTAACACTAATCACCAGACGAGAAAGCTGAAATAGCTATTTAATTTCAAACAGAGCAGACTTCAAAGGAAGGAAAGTTATTAGGGATAAAGAAGGGCATTACATAATAATAAAGGAGTTGATTCTCTAAGAAGACATAACAATCTTTAACATGTATATGCCTAACAACATCAAATTGTGAGGAAAAAAAGCAATAGAATTGGAAAGAGAAACAGATGAATTCTCTATCAGAGTTTAAGACTTCAACACCTCTCTATAAGAAACAGATCCAGCAGGCAGAAAATCAGTAAGGATATAGTTGAACTCAATGACATCATGAATCAACTGGATATAAAGGACATTCACAGACTATTTCACTGCAGAACAGCAGAATATATGTGCTTCTCAAGCTTACATGGAACACTCACAAATACAGACCACATTCTGGGTCAAAACCACACCTTAACAAATGTAAAAAGATATAAATCATACAATGTCTGCTCTCAGTCCACAAATGATTAAACTAGACATCAATAACAGAAAGACAACTGGAAAATCCCCAAACATGAAGATTGAACAACATAATAGTAATACTATATGGGTCAAAAAAAAAAAAAAAGAAATGAAACAGCTTTTCAAAATTTTAGGGATGCAGTGAAAGCAGTGTGAAAGGGAAATTTATAGCACTGAATGCATATATTAAAAAAGAAGAGATCTAAAATCAATATTCTAAGTTTCTACTTTAGAAAACTAGAAAAAGAGCAAATTAAATCCGAAGTAAGAATAAGTAAAGAAATAATAAGAATTAGAACAGAAACCAATGAAATTGAAAACAGGAATTTAAGAGACAAAAACAATGAAACCAAAAGCTGGTTCTTTGAAAATAAAATAAATAAGCTTCTAGCTATGCTAACTAAGGAAAAAAAGAGAGAGGACACAAATTACTATTAACATAAACAAAAGAGGGGACATCACTACATTTCCCGTGGCAATTAAGAGTAAAATAAAGGAATAGGAAGAGTAACTCTATGTCCATAAATTTGATAACCCAGATGAAATAGACCAAGTCCTTGAGAGCCACAATACAACAAAACCAACAAAAAAAGAAACAGATAATCTAAATAGACCTGTATCTATTAAAGAAATTGAATCAATAATTATGATCTTCCAAAACAGAAAGCATCAGTTCTAGATGGGTTCACTGGTGAATTCTACCAAATGTTTAACGAAGAAATTTTATCAATTCTCTACAATCTCCTTCAAAGGATAAAAGCAGAGGGAATACTTCCTAACTCATTCTGTGAGGCCAGCAATACCTTAACACCCAAACCAGACAAAGACATTATAAGAAAACTACAGACCAATATCCCTCATGAACATAGATGCAAAAATCCTCAACAAAATATTTGCAAATTGTGCTTCCCTGGTGGCGGAGTGGTTGAGAATCCACCTGCCAATGCAGGGGACATGGGTTCAAGCCCTAGTCCGGGAAGATCCCACATGCTGCAGAGCAACTAAGCCCATGTGCCAAAACTACTGAGCCTGAGCTCTACAGCCCGCGAGCCACAACTACTGAGCCCGTGTGCCTTAACTACTGAAGCCCGTGTACCTAGAGCCCAGGCTCCACAACAAGAGACGCCACCGCAAGGAGACACCTGTGCACCAAAAAAAAGAGTAGCCCCCACTCGCCACAACTAGAGAAAGCCCGCACGCAGCAACGAAGACCCAATGCAGCCAAAAATAAATAAATAAAAATAAATACATTTATAAAAATATATATATATTTGAAAATTGAATCCAAAAAAGTATAAAAAAGAATTATACCACACCAAGTAGAATTTATCTCAGGCATGCCAAGCTGATTCAACATTAGAAAATCTATTACTGTAATACATCACAACAAAAGACTAAAAAAGAAAAATCACATGATCATTTCAACAGATGAAGAAAAGTATTTGACAAAATCCAATACTGATTCATGATCAAAAACTCTTGGTAAACTAGGAATAGAGGGGAACTTTCTCAACTTGAAATGGACTATTTACAAAATATATACAACTAAAATCATATTTAATGGTGAGAAACTCAACGCTTCCTCAGTAAGATCAGGTACAAGGCAAGCATGTTCCTTCTTGCCACTCCTTTTCAAGATCATACTGGAAGTCCTTGCTAATTTAATAGGGCAAGGAAAGGAAATAAAAGGTATTCAGATTGGGAAGGAAAACATGAAACTGTCTTTGGTGGCAGATGACATGATCATCTATGCAGAAAGTCCAAAACAATCAACAAAAAAACCCTGGAACTAATAACCAAATATAACAAGTTGCAGGATACAAGTTTAATATATAAAAGTCAATTACGTTCCTATATATCAACAATGAGCAAGTGGAATCTAAAATTAACACCCCCAAAAATGAAACAGGTATAAATCTAAGGAAATATATATAAGATCTATATGAGGAAAACTACAAAACTGATTAATGTCATCAAAGAAGGACTAAATAAATGGAGAGGTATTTCATGTTCGTGAATAGGAAGACTCAATATTGTCAAGGTATCAATTCTTCCCAAATTGATCTATATATTCGATATAATCCCAACCAAAGTACCAGCAAGTTATTTTATGGATATTAACAAACTGATTCTAAAGTTTTTACAGAGCAGCAATAGACCCAGAATAGTCAACCCAATTTTGAAGAAGAACTAAGTTGGAGATATCACACTACCCAATTTCAAGATTTACTATAAAGCTATGGTATTCAACACAGTGTGGCATTGGCAAAAAAATAAACAAACAGATCAAAGGAACAGAAAAGAGAGCCCAGAAATAGAACCCCGTAAGTATAGTCAACTGATCTTTAACAAAGGAGCAAAGGTAATACAATGGAGAAAAGACAGTCTCTTCAACAAATGGTGCTGGAACAAATGGACATCCTCATTAAAACAAAAAAATGAATATAGAGAGAGAACTTATATCCTTTACAAAAGTTAACTCAAAATGGATCATTGACCTAAATGTAAAAGCAAAACTATAACTCCTAGAAGACAACACAGGACAATATCTAGATGACCTTGGGTATAGAGATGCCTTTTTAGATAAAACGTCAAGGAAACAATTTAGGAAAGAAATAATTAATAATCTGGACTTCAATACAATTAAAAACTTGTGCTCTGTGAAAAATAATGTCAAGAGACTGAGAAAACAAGCCACAGATTGGGAGAAAATGTTTACAAAAGACACACCTGGGGCTTCCCTGGTGGCGCAGTGGTTGAGAATCTGCCTGCCAATGCAGGGGACACGGGTTCGAGCCCTGGTCTGGGAAGATCCCACATGCCGCGGAGCAAATGGGCCCGTGAGCCATAATTACTGAGCCTGCACGTCTGGAGCCTGTGCTCCGCAACAAGAGAGGCCGCTACAGTGAGAGGCCCGTGCACCGTGATGAAGAGTGGCCCCCACTTGCCACAACTAGAGAAAGCCCTCGCACAGAAACGAAGACCCAACACAGCCATAAATGAATGAATAAATAAATAAATGAATAAATAAAAATTAAAAAAAAAAAAAAAAAAAAAGACACACCTGATAAAGCACTGTTATCCAAAATATACAAAGAACACTTAAAACTCAACAAAAGAAAACAATTTGACTAAAAAAAATTAATTAACATTCTATGTTTGCAATGCATATTTACAATTCTGTGATTCTGGTATTCTAGCCCTTGAATACTTATAACCCATACCTTTGTTTTATACCCAATTATGAAATATATCCATTTGGATTTTCCATTAAACACCATGTTCTAAATTCTTCCACCATTTGTAAGTACTTCTCAATTCTGTTTTTCACCGTAAGACCACTGGTTTTCTATGCTCTAGGTCTAGAAACACATCTGTGGCTACTGTGTCTTCTTTATCCCCCATATCATTCTGACACCAAGGTCTGCTATTTTTCACACCATTTTTGTTGTCAAAAAGGTTCTGTGAATCTTGACACAGTATCACAATTCTCATGTCTAACATTCAAACCCTCCATCATCTTCCCACCCTAAGCCTGCGTGCCAGTTACTCCACAGTCTGGCAGGAACCGTAGATTCCAAATGGGCTTGGTCTTGCTCATTTCAACTGAAACACTTTTCTATGAACCTTCCTTTAGTCCCAGTTCAAATCTCCCCTACTTGGGGCAAACTCTGACTTCTTTCTCCTAACTCAAACTGCACTAGACCACAGTTCTTAATTTTTCTTTGTTTAATGTGTTTTTTCCCTCCACCTCTAATTAGTATTCAGGTCTACCATCTCTTATTTACAATACGAAAATCCCACAAACTCTGAAACTCATTTTTTCTTAACTCATTTGTCAGCAAAACCCATAACTGACATCAGATTATCTGCCTTATTTATCGTACTTTATGTGAATATGCATATGTCAATGTAAAAATATTAAGGTGCTATGTATGTGGTTTTGCCCTAAACCCTGCTGGGGTTATAACATAAATAAGGTATCTTATCACCTTTTCAAAACACACACAAAAAATTGATATCTAAAACTTTTTTGGTCCCAAAGGTTTCTTCTTCTTTTTTTTAAATAAATTTATTTATTTATTTTTGGCTGCGTTGGGTCTTCATTGCTGCGCGCGGGCTCTCTCTACTTGCGGCAAGAAGGAGCTACTTTTTGTTGCGGTGCGCGGGCTTCTCATTGCAGTGGCTTCTCTTGTTGCGGAGCACAGGCTCTAGGCGCGCATGCTTCAGTAGTTGCGGCTCACAGGCTCTAGAGCGCAGGCTCAGTAGTTGTGGCGCACAGGCTCAGTTGCTCTGTGGCATGTGGGATCTTCCTGGACCAGGGATTGAACCCGGGTCCCCTGCATTGGCAGGCGGATTCTTAGCCACTGCGCCAGTAGGGAAGTCCTAATTTCTTCTTATCATTATTGATTCTTTATTATATAGCTACACTTCTAAAGAGGTTTTACTTATGTGTATTAAAAAGGCACAACTGGATGAATGTATAAGATTATGAACTGCTAGAGGGCAGGACTACATGTACCAATTTCACAGCACCCTCAGTGCAGTTCAGTGATGACTGTGGTGTTTAGTATATGATACAACTGTTCTCCCTGCATGGATCACAGGAGAAAAATAATAAGTATATAGTATACCTGCTCTTTGATGGAATTCTCACTGTATAGACCATCTCAATAATGAAAGCTTTTTGCTCCATCTGTGGCCATATTTCAAAATGTGTTAGCACGTGGGTCTGTCTGTGTGTTTGTTCAAGCATTATTGCCTATGAAAGAAATGTTTCTCAACTTTGTCATATAAATTATTTTCAAATACCCTAATAAGAAAAAGAACATGGTACTTATCTTTTGGAAAGCATCAAGAACTCTACTGAGGTTGGACAAATAAAAATAACAAAATATAATAAACGTATTTTTTTACTTTTAAAAGGATGGGTTACAAAAAGTAATGATATGAAAGAAGACATAATAATTCTGAAAAAATCTGCAAATGCTATTTTATTTTCATTGTTACTAAAATTTCTGAAAGTTACAAGTTTTTATTTCAGATCACCTGAAATACAGCCTTCAGAGGAGTAAAGTTTTATAACCTGTTACATATTTTGTACATTTTTAAAGTGCTTTGCATTGAAAATATAAAGACTTTTTTGCCTGAGTAGCCAAAATCCAGTATCTGGCTATATGAATTTAAGAATAATCCATTTTATACAACTAAAAATAAGTTTGAAAAAGTAAAAGAAGAAAGATATTCTCAGAGATGAAATTTAGTACTAGAGAATTTGGAGAAATCATACCTCATCAGTGTTATAGATAATCTGGAGTCCTGAGGAAATCATTTCCACAAGGTAAAGGAGATAGAGTGACACTGCATTTATCTGAAAACAAACATTATAATAGGTTAAAGGAAACAACAAAAATACTATCTTATGAAATTAAATGTAAAAGCTAAAATTACAAGTCTTTTGCTCTAGTAGTGGCGTATAAAAACTATTTCCTTTCCTATGAAAAATAAAGGTGCTGTGGATTTAGTTCATAATAAAATCTCAACTTTGTATGTAAAACTCTAAAATCCTCAAATTCATTGTGATGGTTATAAACAGCTAATTAGGGACTATTTTTACAACATTTGCTTTCTAAGATTTATTTTTAAACTCTAGATCTAAGTACTTCTACTTTGAAACAGTTTTGCCCCACAGGCAGCTATGTAATGTCAATCCAACTCAAATGTATGTAAATGAAAAAACTGTTTGGCAATTAAGACATTAGGACTACGCCAGTACACCATAAACAACAGGCAGTGCATCTTGTATTCAGAGAATACAGAACTTATGTAAGCAACTGCTGGAACACAGTAATCAATAATTTAAAATCTATTTATGAACAAATGAGTTTTTTCTCTTAGTTTATTAGTTTATTAAAGATAAACATTATATGATCTAAACAAAACAAAGAAAAAGATAATAATGTCCACTTTAACCAAAAATAAAGATTCTCATGGAATTCTGAATGGGATGTTCTAAATTTTCTAGAGAAAACAAGCAGTGAAAGATAAATACTACAACATGGACAAACCTTGAAAACATTATGCTAAGTGAAAGAAACCAGTCACGTAAGACCATATGTTGTATGATTCCATTTATATAAATGTACAAAATAGGCTTATTCACAGAGACAGAAAGTAGACTGGTAATTGCCTAGGGTTGGGGTCTTTGAAGGAGGTGGGGAGTGACTGCTAATAGGTACAGGATTTCTTTATCGGGTGATGAAGATGTTCTGAAACTGACTGTGATGTTGGCTGCACAACTTTGTGAATATGTTAAAAACCACTGAGTTATATACTTTACATAGGCGAACTGTATATTATGCGCATTATATCTCAATAAAGCTGTTATGTAATAAACAAACAAATAAATAAATGGGAAGCAGTGAAATTTTTTCATTTAGCCAGCAAACTGCTAACTTGAGTTAAAAACAAAGAGAAGGCAAGATGTAATTTTCTCCCCATATAATTCTAACCCAAAAGATTATTACCCACTAACAGCCTTGGTACCTTGTGCCTTCCTTGACTCTCCTCCAGTCCTTTCTGAATAATTGACAGAAGGTTGGGGCAGAAAATTATTTGTGCCCTAGATGCCTTGGACAAAGCAGCCCTGGGCTGCCAGGGCCTACCAGTGGGGGTAGCTTTCTCAGGAACCATGACTATCGTGAACATCTCCTGATTTCCCAGCACTCAAAGTCCAGTGTGTGTCGGGGGTCTTGTCAAGGTCCAAGTGGGCCACATAAAAAGACAGAGGATTCCAGTTTTTAGGTATTTGAGATCAACATCAACTCTTGAGGGACTTTTCTCAGAACACAGTAGGGAAGAGTTTCATTCCATTGCCATGGTCACCCAAATATTTTCTTAGAGCACTGACACCGGCCTGTCAGAAATGACCTCAAAGAAATTTCATTACTATTGACAGCCACTTACAGCAACACCTCAAAGAGCTCACTGCTCTGACTTTCAGGAGGCTTCTGTGAGAAAATAACAGTAAGTGGTAAATTGTACAGGGACTACCAAATAACAGGTTGACCAGCATTTATTTGAAAGCTACCGTGTGCCAGGCACTGAGCTTAAATTCTGAGATACAAAAATAAATGAGCCACTATCTTCTGAAAACCCTATGTCAATAGTAAATGTACTTGTCAAAGCAAAAGGTACAGAAAACCTAATTAGGTGATAATTACAAGGAGAAGGTTGAGTAGTTACATATTCATGTAACACTAAATCTCCAAGGAACAGGTTACAAATAAGTATAAGAGTTTCTGCTGCCTAGAAATGGGGACACAACTTTCTGTGTTTGGAGGAGTCATACTAAAGTAAGACATTTCAGATCTCTAGAGAGAGAGGAACTATACAAAGGAGATACTCTTATTTTAGTAAGGAATATATGAATAAGTATTCTATCCTAAAGACTGCAGAACCAAATGATGAATAGGAAGAAAATCCATTAAAGATAAACAGCATATATAACATTTGTATCCTAGAAACAAGGCAATAGGATGTCCTGCTAAAAGGAGTACACAGATGTGAGAGAAAAAATGAAAACAAAACAAAGTCTTATGGTGTATTCTTAGCATATAACATTTACATACAAAATTTAATATAGTATGTAAGATAAAATTTATAGACTCCAGAAATGCCTTTGGAATTACATTTTAGTGGTATGTTTTTAGCTTTATTGAAGGTTGATATATTAAAAATGAACTGTCATGTAACAAAAACTTCTGATTTGCTGTTATATTACTGCTAATTGTCTTTTATTCCCTAGTTCCTAAATATTGAAATTCCTCTAAATTTGGTAATAAGAACAAGCTTTTGTCACTGAAAGAGCTGTAGGATTCCTTCTTCTAGATCGTAATAATATTATAATCTATCCACCTGCCCTTTTTGCTTTTGGACCAAGAACTCAGTCAAATTTAATGTTCAATCACAATACGTAATTCAGTCCTGGTGGGATTTCTTCATTTCATGGTTGATTTTCTACTACTGTTTTGAACAATTTATGAAATCTACTTTTTAAGAATTGTAAATAGCCTCAAATCTTCTATGATGTAGAGTATAAATGGAGAAGAAAATTTGTAATCTTCTCTTTTTACCTGAAGATGACCATATTCCTCATAGGAGAGAATCTCATCTCCTGTATGTACGTTGAAAACAGAGTGAAGACATGTTGTCGGGCGTGGATCCTGCTTAAACTGCTGGACCTAGAATCAAATATAAAATTTGAATAATGCTACTAATTCACATTCTCATTCAAGATCAGAGATTATAAATTATTTTTCAAGACATTTTTTAATGGGGAAAGCAACAGCTTATAGACAGAGGATAGAAAAAGGCAGAAGTGTTATTACTTTTTCTAAAGAAACAAGACACAGACAACTCATAACTATTAATTTAACAGTTAACACGATTGTTAAATACTTAATTGATATTTCACAAACACAGCAACTCAAGTGTAATAGGGAGCTTGTTAATGTAGTAGCATTGGCTTTTGTAATGTTTTGCATCTTATTTTAGAGTCAAATAACGGTTTATTCTGTGGGACAGGATTTCAGGGATTGTATCCCACTGTACTGCTATTTGGAAATGCTTACATGACACTCAATGAAAGGTGACATTCTAATTCTGTAAGTGTTCAAAACTTCAAATGCTTTTTCTTTCTCCAAGGATCACAAATTGTAACCCATGCTCTTGTCAACGTGTTTTCATTTCTTTTGCCACACATACTCTCATTACTAAGGCACCAATTCCAAGCGAATATAGGCCATACCTTTACTTATTAACTAAACAAAAAATTTAACCATTTTAGAATACTAAGTAATTACTAAATGACAAAAAGACAAACTCCAAGGACAAACAGATATTAATTCAATTCGGCAAACATTTACTGATCAGTTGTATGCCAAGTATGCCAAGTACTAGCTCCTGGAAGTATGAGATGAATAGGAACAGAGAATGAATAGAATGACACATAGCTCTATGTAAGGCAATGACTTCCTTCTCTCTTTGATGGTATCTGGGTATTCACGATCTTGTCTTGTTTCACTTGGCTAAGGAACCACATAGAACCATATTCTCTTCTCTACCTTTAAATTTCTTCTCCATCCTTAAAGTCTTATCTCAAAAAAACAAAACAAAACCTTCTTTTATAAAGTCCCTTCTGAAACCCAACTAAAATTCCTTCCTCTGGACTCCTACATCAGGGTGCTTATCCCTCAATTGTTTTTCCAGGCTTTTATTTTTATTAGTTGTCTGTATCTCCCACTATCTTGCAAGCTTCTAGAAGTTACACTATCCAATATGGTAGCCACTAGCTACATGTGATTAATTAAATTAAATTACAATTATATAAAATTTAGAAATTCAGTCCTTCAGTTACACTGGCCCCATTGAACATTATTCTGGGCTCATAGACAAAAATGTGGTTAAATTAAAACAAAATACATTTTGCCCACTTGATAAGGATCTAGATGGATAAGGTTTTCTTGGTTTAATAAAGTGATTGCTGCAGTTGACAAGGCAGTGTTTGTCATTTGTCTTCAAGACACACAAGTACCCAGCATGAGATTTTATATTCATTCAATCACTGTGTCAGGGGAAAAGCAATTACTAAATGATTAAAGATGCTCAAGTGGGGAATTATATAATTATGCTTTGAGTCTTAAAGCTGTTACAAGACAAATAATTTAAAATTTCAGAAAAAATAAAAGACCCAAACTCTATAAGCTTTGACAATTAATGGGGCATACTGTATGTAAAATATAGACAGAAAGTACTCTTGAAAGCAGTCAAAATCAAGAGGACATCAATTAGTATTGTATGATATCTGGCATTTGACAAGTAAAAATAAAGAATAATTAAACTAAAATTTTCTAGATTAAAAAAATCTAGAATAATATTTTTTCTTCTTGTATTTTATTTAGACTTTTCCTGAAAACTTTAATCATTGTGAATCAGCAGTTTATCGTTCAGGAAAAGGTACTGAGTATGCTGTCATCCATTCTTAATTTATAGACTTAAAATATGCACTTAGGTAGGAAAAATCATCTCATAAGGGAATCCTGGAAAAATAAACTTTATAAAATTTTAATGATTTCTCATGAATTAGAAACTACTTGGTAGCATTTTAAACAAATAAATTTTTGAAGGAGGTAGAGACAGCAACATTCATAGCCTATTGTAAAGCAAATCCCTGCCCTCTGAACTACTAACTGCAGACTGAATCAATTTTGAAATCTGAATGCTTCTCCTTAAGAAGTGTTAATAAAAATAGGTATATGAACATTTAAAGGTAAAAAATGACCTAATGTTAATTAGTAGAAATTAATACAAGCAGCAAGCCAATAATAGAAATCAGATTGCTCTACATTCTTCAAATCAAGGAAAACGCTATTCACTCAAATTCATAATAAATTATCTCCTTTAGGTAGTATTATTAGAAAATATGTCAGGAAGCGTGCTTTACAATGAGAAGCAACAAAAGTGGAGAGCCTTAGACTTTCGAAGTCATGATTTTACTTCAGAAGATGAGCCTTAAGGTCAAAGAGCACACGAACACTACAAATATGCTTTACTTTAGTTTTAAGTGAAGGCCAAAAGATATAATTTCATATTTAAAAATACGGTAACTGGGGGTGGGGGTGGTGGGATGAATTGGGAGATTGGGATTGACAATATTGACAAGTAATAAGAACCTGCTGCATAAAAAAAATAAAATTCAAAAAAAAATAAATAAAATGCAATTAAAAAAAAATATGGTAACAGTCTCTACTGCTATGGAGTCATTAAGGAAATACTGAGCACCAATAAGAGGTGAAGGTATGGTGGGACAGACTGAGCTGGGTGCATGGTTCATTCCAACTGAGTTGTATGTGGATTACAGTAATATCCTCCATGCCTACTCTAAAGGTTATGGTACTCAAGAAAGATTATGACAATGAAAATGTTCTAAAATTTGTAAAACCCTACATTTTGTAGTATGCAGAAATACCTAATCTTAATGTGACCTACACCTTCTTACAACTCACACTTATTTTAATGGTCTACCATCATACCTACATAAGGCAAAAAATGATAATCCTTTGTAATTTAAGGAATTCAAGACAGCTTAAGTCACACTCAAGTGTATTCAAAAGAAAACATAATTGTGAATACTGGTTAGTAAAGTTGAAAAATATTTAGAAAAGGACATTAACAATTGGTTAAAAAAGTCACAAAGAAAAAAATTTATATTACATCATTTTCTTCCTTTTGATAAACAATTATAATTTAAGTCTGTCAGCCTGGTTAGCAAACATACAAAACTCATGGCTCTCACAATGTTTCCTTGAGAGAAAAGTTGAATTCATAGACATAAAGCATTCATGAAATGATAAATGTGAAATAAACAGTAAACTTCTCACATAAGAAAAAATAACTTAAATCACACTTACTTCAATCTATATGACATACAAGTTTAATTCAAATATGTCAATATGACATAATACTTTAAGCATTGAAAAACCTTTATAATAATGATTTGCAAAGTCAAATCTCAGTAGACAGATTATAGGTTTTTCATATATCTCTATTATCAGCTGTGCATAAATTTACTTTCTCAGTAAACTAACATTGGTTGCTATTTTCTGGTGACAGAATATAAGTGATTTTTTTTTTTTTTTCATTTTGACTTCAGATACAGGTCTTAAAAAAATGTGCTATCACAAAAACAATATAGTATTCATATGATAGAGATATACAAAGCATTTAGTGATCAAAATTGCCTGCATTAATTACTGAAGTGCATCTTTGCTAATGAATCATCAAACCTGGGAGTGGTCTTGGGGAACCATGACGCACTGATGTAAATATTCAATATATGGATGCTTACTATATTAGGACCTAGAAATACAGAGGTGTAGGTAAGTAGGGGGAATATCACATTATATTTGTATAGAGCTTTACAGTTTAAAAAGTTTTATTATGCATATTATTTCTTTAATTTCCAAAATAACCCTGTAAAGTTTGCTGTTTTCTAAGCCTATAATTCCTGCCCTCTTTACATGTAAATGAATGAAGTTATTATAGTCTTAAACTAAAGTTCACTTAAGCCAGAGTATTCACATGTCCAAAAGGAATTTTGATAAGGATTTTCTTAAGTAATACAATATTGGTTAGAATTATGGATATAGTGAGGTTCCTGAGAAACTGAGTATTTATCAAGCAAACACCAGATGCAAAATACAAACAAATTCAAGCCCAAATAGCGGTTCTCAATCAATCTTGCTTAAGGTATTTCTTCAATTTCAGTATTTCAAAACCCTGGGCTGGGAAGGCAGAGCTGTTTTAACCTATCTAGACTGCCCTAGGACGTGGCTTTACCTTTTGAAAGTACATTCTTCTTCAGAAGATGCTATTGCTATATTGGTTAAATTAATGATGTGAGAATTTCAGTCCACACTATAGTGTTTTTACCTTATCGGCCTGACGCATATAGCAGTAGAGAATTCCTCTCATACATTTTATAGCCGAGTGCTCCAGCTCGTGGGTCCTTCCCTTGTCATCATCAATGCGCCTGGGTGAGAGAGATAACTCATGAGACAAATTGAAAATGCATTTGAAAAGGAAGCAGAGCTTTTGATAATTAAGTATTTAACTATCTAGCTAGCTAATCCTATGTTCTGGCGACATCTACTAATTCTGTAACAGTGAAATCCAATTTCCCAGCAGATATAGAAATGCTGGGGGAAAAAAAAAAAAAAATCCCATGATGAAACTTGCACAAATTTCTCCTTCTTTTAAGGAAGTAAGCCAATTGCTTTAAAAATAGTATATAATATTTTCAACACTGACTTGGCTGAAACTTTAAAGGATATTTCTATATTGGAAAAATCCACCAAAAGATTTTTTAAATTCACTGTTACAGAGTAGAGGCAATTTTAAATATCAATCCCTTTAGGTTATGCAATGGCCACTTGGATTCAATGAAGTGTAGATTAAGGTAGGCACATGTCTTCTTTGTTCTGCCATGTGTTTAATAATGCCAGGCTGGGCACTTCAGTCAGGAATGCCTTCAGTTAAAATATGCATCCAGTATGATACATGATGCATTTGGGCATAAAGTTTTATATTCTCAGGTCTTAGTTTAAAATCAATTGACCATAGTTTTTATCTCTTGCTTTTAAAAAGAAAAGAAACAGATAACACCTAACTATTAAACTAGGTTGAGATGTCGTTCTGTCTTTAAGTTCCTTTATTATTGATCAGTGGCCTTCAAAAAAGATGAATGAGAGTTACCCACCAATGAAAAAAATAGAAGTAGTTTATTCATTGTTTTACTAAATGTTAACTAAAATATCTGGCCATCATCCTCACTTGATAAAAAACATCACCTGTCTCCTTATTTAAAAGTATACTATAATTACCTCCTCTTTCAATTACAGATCTCACATACCAGTAATGGAAAGAAGGATGATCATTTTAACATAGTACAGTGAATGTCAGTAAAGAGTAAGTTATTTGTCATTAGAACATCATTCCTCCTTTCATATGCAGGCGCTAAAGTAAAACTAGTATGATTCTGCTCTGTGATATATTTTCCCCCCGATGTCAGAGCCAAGTGTTAATAGAAGCAAATTATGGCACGGATAACAGTGGACGGGGCACTGATAAATGAAGGAAACAGCACATCTGGAATATAATGAGCTCAAAGAAATGTTCTGTATATAATTCCCACCTCACCTTAAAACAAAGAAATAATTCAGAAAAAAAAAAGTCAAGTTTTTCTAAAATTGCCTTTAAAATAATTATCTGCCCCTAATTTCCACATACATTAAACCATGACTAAAATATTCCAGAATAATTCAGCCGCAATAAGAAATCCTATTTCAATGAAGCTTTCGTGTTTCTCCTTTGTTCTGCAAATAATAGTGGTAACCAGAAGAATATTTCTCTTCTGACTTAGAAAATAAAAGAACAGTTGCATTTGAGTAAAAACATTTAGGCAATTAGTATATATCTATTCCCTTTCCTAAGAGTTAAAATGAACCTAGTGATCCAAAATAATTCCTCTATTTTCTACGAGGAACTGGCAATATTCTACTCTCTTTAGCCAGTTCTGTGGGTGCACATTCAAGTTTTAATATGATCTCAATAATACTTTTAATTTTAAAAAACAGATAAATAACTTTAAATTTAACTTTAGTCAATATATTGATCACAAGCTATGTGGAGATGTTGATCAGATATTTCTACAATATGAAGTCTTGAGTTTATATCTGAACCAGAATTCCATACTTATAAATATATAACTAGTGAAGAAACTAAACACTTGAATCCTATCATTGGTGCATTATTTCCACACAGCCAAACTTCAAGGAAAAAAAAATACGAATACTGTTTCGTCATGTGACTTGACTGTTTACTAGCACTAAGCTAGGGCCACCTGTTATATTCAGTTCCTAAAATAGCAATAAATCTGACAAGGGAGGGAACTGGCTAACTTCTTGCATGAAGGCATCCTCTATCTCCCTTAGACAGTACTGCAAGGTATCTTGTCTGCCTTGAGTTTTTGTATTTCTAATATATGCACATTTAAACAGTCTGAAAGTACTTTTTCAAGTCAATACTCTTTTTAAAAAAATTACTTACTCTTCTCAAATGTAAAAAGTAAAGAAAACTAAATTCCATATTTAAACCCTAATTTAAAGTCATGATTTTTTCTAGACGTTATATTAGAAAGAACAAAAAATGCAAAAACCCTACATGATACTTTTTAGTATGGCATAAAGTATAGGTTCAACCTTCTTTTAACAGATTTTGTATAATTGACTAGGCTCAGGAACAGTTTTAACCTAAACGATGTAAATCAATATAATTATTTATAAAATAAAATAATTATAACGGTTATAATTATATAAAATATAAAATTTTATTTATATTAATTATAATTATATTCACATATAATTATAATGTAATATAATGTAATGTAATATAATTATACATACTGTAATATAGGTGTAGTGTAATATAATTATAATTTTAAACAATGGCATATTCAGGACTACAACTTGATATGTAAATGACATTTTAAAAAGTCAAACATTTTAGTATTTCTTCCCTCTAAAATAAAACAAAATTACAAAGTGAAACTGTAATATTACATTTAAGGAAAACTATTTCAAAGTGTATTTTTGCAAATAAGTTACTTCATTGTCTCTTGACTTTATCCAATTATTTAATTAAATAACATCAAATTATACTCCTAATGTATATGAAATATAAATGTGCATAAAATAATCCTTTTAAGTCCTCAGTACACATGCACACACACACAAATTCAAACAGAAGGGAGGTTTCAAGAGATTGTTGACAAGACTGATTGAAAACTAATACAATTAGAAAAATCAAATTACTCCCATTTTCAAAAATTAATAACTTTATATTATGCATTCATTACCAATAAGAGATTGATATAAATTCCTGAAGAGAAAATACTGACAGCCTAATTTTTGAGGAATTCTTCCTAATATAATCTATATGATTTCATTAGCATTTACAAGTAGAACTGGAAAAAAATTCTACTAATTTTACAACATGGGGATTCTCTAAACAAACTATCACAACATAATATTGTGAAAGTAAAAAGGGCTTCATAGTAATTTTGTGGTAAGTACCCTTGCATTTCTCCAAATAGAACACATTTTGCTTGCTAGTAAAACAAAAAATCTGCTACTTTAAGTAAGTAAGAAGATAAATTATCCAGGGAGTTAGTACATAGATAGTGTCCCCAGCAAAGAAAAGACTTTAAATTCTCTATCAGATCTTTGAAGCCTCCTGGGAAAAGGCCTGTACTCTTGTTTTTTTTTAAGCAATTTTCCCCCAACATTTTATTTACAAAAATTTCGAATCTATAGAAAAGCTAAAAGAATGCTACAATTACTCTTCACCTGGATTCACCAGTTGCTAAAATTAGCTTGCATTCTCTAATTTATTTTCTGCAGTATCTGAAGTACCATTACCCACACATATTTCAGAAGTATCTCCTAAAAACAAGGACATTCTCCTACATAACCATAATATCATTATCATACCCAATGAATTGATACTATAATGTCTAATATATAGTGTATATCAAATATAATCCAATTATCCCCAAAATATACTTTACACTGTTTTTTAATACGTGATTCAATCAAGGTTCTCGCATTGCATGTAGTTCTCATAATCTAGCCATCTTCACACCTATTTTCTAATCTTCTATAATTACTACATTTTTTAAGAGCTCAGGCAAGTTGTCTTACAAGTAGTCACAATCTGGCTTTGTCTGATTGTTTATTTACAGATAGAGCCATTTACACATTTTGGTAAGAAGTCGATATGGGTAATGTGTCACATCAGGAGGCACCTAATGTCAGTCTGTCCCATTACTGGCTTGACTACTTGGTTAAGGTGCTACTGGTCCTAAGACTAGTAGTTGCTAGACATTTAATGAAGCTACATTGTGCTTACATAGAATATGGTAAAAAATGCTGGTAGTGACATTAGCAAACAAGTGCTGAAGGTGACTGCCTTTATATTATCTCATTATTTGATTTTCTTTACAAGTGCAACACATCAATGATTTAAGACAGAGGAATCATGTTCATGTGAAAGATACAATTTTCAAATCAGAAGTACATACATGTATCACCTTCAGAAAATTAATATTCAGAAACCTCATTTTTGTAACGGTTAAAATGTATCACTATTGACTGTGTGTCAGGACCCACAACAGATGCTTTCCATATATAATGAAATAAATGAAGTAAGGAGAACTTTTGTATTGTGAAAAGATTTATTTTTCTTTTACTTTATGAAATAATTATTTGACTTACAACCAGATTTATTAAGTGATACCCCAAAGAAGTATAGTGAGAAAAACACTAAACTGGAAGAGGGAAGGAGAAGAGTCCTGGCCCTGGCTCTGTCATTTACTAGTTGTGCAATTTTGAACAAATCTGTTAACTACTCTAGGCCCTAGTTTTATCATCTGTAAAATTCAATCACCATCAATTTCCTCTGTGATTGAAACCAATCAACTCAAAGAGAATGGGCAATTCATTCTGTCAAAGACTAATGATGATTTACAAACCTAGAGATGAGAAATTTTGGTCACAAAGTCATAAAATGTTAGAACTTGTCTCATGTAAATCCTTAGGAAAACTGAAAGGTTTAGAGTCCTAAAAGGAGATGTGAGCAGTTGCAGGTCACACAGTGACTCAGCAGCAGAGCCAGAAGATAGCTGCCCAATTTGTCTTGGGGCTACAAAGCCCTATTACCTAGACTTGGAGTTACTAGTAAAAGACACCAGCTTACCTGTATGCAAGAGCCAAAGCCCAGGCCCCAGCAGCACAGTATAGACTGTCATGGATCTTGGCCTTCTGATCATCACCACATGTTTTTGTGGGAAAGAGGCCTGTGGTTGGACTTTGATACAGCAGCAATGTTGACTTGACTGCAATTGAAAACAAGAAAAAGAATGAATTGTACAGCCATCCATTTCCCTTGAGCTGAAGGTCTTAAACTTCTTTGGTTTCCTCATCCTACAATTTTGTTTCTAAACTTAGCTGTGGTATAAAACTTTTGAAGATGTAGAAACAACTCCGGGTAAGTAACTGCAGCCTAAGTAGGGATCCACCCTGCATGAAGGGGTCTTTCCACTTTTGAGGAAAGAACTCAGCTAACTGGCATTTAAAAAGCCTTTAGCACATCCTTCTTTATGTCGGTAAGTGTTATAAGGCAACATCAGATACAGAAAAAAAAGATAAACCAAAAAACTAAGTATATTTTCAAAAATAAGTTCAATAGGGAAAAATAAAGCAAATATTCAACAAAGAGTTGCATACATTTGCTAAATCCAAAGCTAACTCAACCCTAAACAGGCCAGAATCCTGTTTTTCACTGATGACTAATTTGTACCTGAAGAGCAATGTATTCATTTTACATATTATATTAGTGATATGTTTAACATTTTAAAACTGAATCCCATCCTTATACGACATGAAAACAGCAAGCAAATAATTATTTTGTGAACATTCAACTTAAGTCAAAGAAGTCTGAAATCAGTGTTTTCCAGTCGTCCCTCAGTATGCACAGGGATGGTTCCAGGACCCACCATGCATGCGAAAATCCTCAGACACTCAAGTCCCTTATCTAAAATGGTTAATAAAGTAGGCCCTCCTTATCTGCAGGTTCTGCATCTGCACATACAGAAAGCAAACTCTACTACCTTTTATAAAAGAGTACTAAAATAGAAAAATAAACACACTAAAATGACATTTCCTAAAAGCTATTTTATTCCTGTCTAACTATAAATGGATGAGTAATGTTTTTCCCCAAAATAAATTAAGTTACTCTAATCTAGATTGGCATATGTCAACTACTTTAGGACAGTTTTTCAAAGGTCTAAAGTACTCTGGTCCATCACAGAGATTAAAGACTTAAATTTCTTTTTCTTTTTTCAGACTAAACTGACATTATCATTTCTTTCAGAATACCAGAGTATTTATTATTTTTCACAGAGTAAAAAACTGGTCCTCATAGTCCAAAGTAAAAAACTGACATTTCTTTTAAAAGGCAGTTTAATCTCTTTAGCTAGTTATGGCTACAAAGATAATACGTGGGCAACATAAGAATATATACCAGAATCTTGACCAAAATAAGTTGAAATAAGGTTTTACATAATGTTGACACAAACAAAAAAATCCTTCTCCTTAGTGAGACAAATAAATCAAATTTTATATTTGACATACTAGGCCACATAAATGGCACAAGAAGCAAACTGACAAAAAAAATTAATAGGCATTTCCAACTTATGGTCTGATGAACAAGGAGGAGCCCCCTAAATACATACATATCTCAAAGTTGCTTGCTCACATTAAGTAACAAAATTTGTCAGGTTGATCCTGACAAAAACAAAACAGCAACCAAAAAAACAGGTGCCTGATACCAGTAACAGTAACCTGAGATTACCTTTTGAATCTCAATGAATTAGAAATGGATATAAAAGGTTCAGGACTACATAGGAACCATGTATAGGTAAATAAGCAAGGAATACTTCTACAAAATCTTTGTGTAAGAATTATTCAAGAGACAGCCTCTAGTTCTCAAATCTGGTAATATTTAGGAAGGCTAAAAGGACACAGAGGACACTGGTGAGTTTCAAAATGATTCAAGGGACTGATATGATTTGTCAGATTCCTTTTAGTCCCCATATCATATGCAATTGGAATATGTAGCTGTCTAAGCACTGAAACTACCCCAACGTCCAAACGAGAGAACATCGTCCATATAATGTCTATAATATAACTAAGGCATAGCTACCTAAGGACATGTTTTCCTCAGGTTTTGCTTACCAATTGTGTAATAGTGATCCAATTTATCCCACAGAGTTTCATTATCAGGTCTTGGAAGATTAATGCTTTTAAGAGGTTCATAAACTGAGCCTGAAAGAAAAATGAAAACCCATCAAATTCAATCATTTTCACCCAGATAAACAAAGAAACTTCTAAACAAATGAAGAAGCTCTACTTAGCAATCTAATTTTCATTTTTATAGTGAACTATCACATTTCACTACTTGTCAAATTTTGGGTGGGAAAAGGAGAAAGAAGAAAGGACTTGTAGTATTTCTAAATGTTAGGAGCTATCCCCCTCCTCACCCCCAGCAGTCAAGCCAACTAACTCGTGTATACTGGTTCTAACATCTCAAATATCACTAATACTCCTGTGGTAGTCCAGCAGCTCAATAATTTCAGTTCCTTCTGAGAAATATCGATATATCTACTTACATGCCCTGAAATCCAAACCTTATTCCTTATCCTCATGCACTATCAGGCAGTTTTCTGTCAAACAATCATACCCTCAAAATCTCAAGGAAAAAGATACTGTACATGTTCCAAAGTCATCCACTTCATGAATATTCAGATAGCTTTCATACTGAAAGCCTGAAGCCTCCACCTTCTCCTAGGTAGATAATACTTGCCTTATTATCTAGACTATAAGCAGAAACCATTTCTACTTTTCAGCCACGGAAACTACAGCAAGGTGTTAGCAGAATACACTGCTCAAAAGTTACAAAATTCACATTAATCATAATAATCTGCCACAAAATGGATACAGAAAATTGTTCACTTGACTAGTGCATTTTCTCAACTGCTGACTGAAAGGAAGACATCTGACCCTTCAGCCATCAGAATAAGTACTGACTCTCATTCTTGTTAAAAGCACTCAGAAATTATAAACATCTCAAAGTCACAATTAATCCACCCTGGGACTCAGGTAATCCATGTCATATAGTCTAACAACATAGCACAAGAGTGGACCTATAACTTACCAGGGTGGGGGGTCGTGTTGGCAGGCATTAAGAATCAGTTTTTAAAGAAAATTAAAGCATTTATGTTCGTAAAATTGCTATGTCCAGTATGCTAGTTTAAAGCCAAGTTATTTGAAATCTCTTTATGTTTAGGGGAAGTAAGGTAAAGATCTACACATTCAGGCAATAGTCCCATTATCTTCTGTTAGAAAGAAAAATGACTTATGGATGAAAACAGGGAATATGAAATGACTTGCTCTGAGTGAAGAGATTTTTCTAAAAAAGTCTTCACAATGACACCAACGAGAATGACCCCCATAGTGAAGTATGGAGAGGACTACCAACACAGAGAGGAAAGCATCAGGACTGCAAAGGAGGCAAGGGTCCACACATGCCCTCTGCCTCTCTGCATTCAGTTAGCTCTGGGTAGGTTTAAATATATTGGCAGTATATGGGCAGCCTGGCAGCTGGGAAGGAATGCTTGCATGTTAGGTGATAAGCTCTGGGGGGTTCTACACACTCTTGGTGAAATTCAGCCATAATTAATAAAATAAAATGAGGTACAAATAATCATGTTTTAAATTGTGCATATGGATATACAAAGACTAAAGGGGACATGTTTGCTGGGGTGGAATGATTGTGGAATGCTTTTTTTACTTAGATTTTATTTAGATTTGTTTTTATTTATTTTGTGGTGAAATGATTTGTTTTTATTTAGAGCACTATTCATAGAGCTAAGATTTTGTATTATATAAGAAAAATAAAATCACCAAATGTTGCATATATATTTTCATTACAATTAGATAAATAATACATGTGCATATGGATAAAGATTGACATAGAATATGCAAAATTGAAATCTACTTGCATTATAATAGTAGGTGAATTTATTTTGAAAGATTATTTTAATGACATTGTATCAGGGGTTTTAGAGTGAAAAAAATACTTCCTTTAAAAGTACTATTACATTTAAGGTGCCCCTTACCTCCCCCAAGAGACTAAAATGATTCTGTCATCTAATGTTTTTCAATAAAATCACCCATGGAGTTTCTTAGAAGCAACAATAAATAAACAAACGGGAAACCAGACTTTTCAAGAAAATAAATACCCATTCAGTAGGAGCTAAAAGAGAAGATGTTCAAAGCAAAGCAGAAAAGTGTAAAAGTAAAATCAGCTATTTCACTGAGAATCTATGTTTTCTTATACCTTCCTATATCTTCAAAGAAAGCCCATGGTAAATTAAGAACAGCTTGGCTAGATAAATGTCAACACTTCAGTGATAACCACTATATTGCTTCTGAAGTAACTGCATAAAATTAAATTACTTAGGAAGGAAAAGCAATAATGGAAACATTTTAAACAAGAATTAAACATCTGAAAAGCATCAATACCAATACAAATGTGGAGGAGAAAGAAATCAACAATGGAGTACAAGTTCCCAAAGACAAAGAAAAAGATGCAAAATAACAGAAAGAGAAGCAAGAAAAACTATAATCCTGCAGCCTGTGGAACAAAAACCACATTCACAGAAAGATAGACAAGACGAAAAGGCAGAGGGCTACGTACCAGATGAAGGAACAAGATAAAACCCCAGAAAAACAACTAAATTAAGTGGAGATAGGCAACCTTCCAGAAAAAGAATTCAGAATAATGATAGTGAAGATGATCCGGGACCTCAGAAAAAGAATGGAGGCAAAGATCGAGAAGATGCAAGAAATGTTTAACAAAGACCTAGAAGAATTAAAGAATTCAAGAACAGAGATGAACAATACAATAACTGAAATGAAAACTACACTAGAAGGAATCAATAGCAGAATAACTGAGGCAGAAGAACGGATAAGTGACCTGGAAGACAGAATGGTGGAATTCACTGCTGCGGAACAGACTAAAGAAAAAAGAATGAAAAGAAATGAAGACAGCCTAAGAGACCTCTGGGACAATATTAAACGCAACAACATTCGCATTATAGGGGTCCCAGAAGGAGAAGAGACAGAAAGAGGACCAGAGAAAATATTTGAAGAGATTATAGTCGAAAACTTCCCTAACATGGGAAAGGAAATAGCCACCCAAGTCCAGGCAGCGCAGCGAGTCCCATACAGGATAAACCCAAGGAGAAACACGCCAAGACATATAGTAATCAAATTGGCAAAAATTAAAGACAAAGAAAAATTATTAAAAGCAGCAAGGGAAAAACGACAAATAACATACAAGGGAACTCCCATAAGGTTAAGAGCTGATTTCTCAGCAGAAACTCTACAAGCCAGAAGGGAGTGGCATGACATACTTAAAGTGCTGAAAGGGAAGAACCTACAACCAAGATTACTCTACCCGGCAAGGATCTCATTCAGATTTGATGGAGAAATCAAAAGCTTTACAGACAAGCAAAAGCTAAGAGAATTCAGCACCACCAAACCAGCTCTACAACAAATGCTAAAGGAACTTCTCTAAGTGGGAAACACAAGAGAAGAAAAGGACCTACAAAAACAAACCCATAACAAGAAAATGGTCATAGGAACATACATATCGATAATTACCTTAAACATGAATGGATTAAATGCTCCAACCAAAAGACACAGGCTTGCTGAATGGATACAAAAACAAGACCCATACATATGCTGTCTACAAGAGACCCACTTCAGACCTAGGGACACATACAGACTGAAAGTGAGGGGATGGAAAAAGATATGCCATGCAAATGGAAATCAAAAGAAAGCTGGAGTAGCTATACTCATATCAGATAAAATAGACTTTAAAATAACGAATGTTGCAAGAGACAAGGAAGGACACTACATAATGATCAAGGGATCAATCCAAGAAGAAGATGTAACAAATATAAATATATATGCACCCAACATAGGAGCACGTCAATACATAAGGCAACTGCTAACAGCTATAAAAGAGGAAATCGACAGTAACACAATAATAGTGGGGGACTTTAACACCTCACTTACACCAATGGACAGATCATCCAAAATGAAAATAAATAAGGAAACAGAGCTTTAAATGACACAATAGACCAGATAGATTTAAATGATATTTATAGGACATTCCATCCAAAAACAGCAGATTACACTTTCTTCTCAAGTGCGCACAGAATATTCTCCAGGATAGATCACATCTTGGGTCACAAATCAAGCCTCAGTAAATTTAAGAAAATTGAAATCATATCAAGCATCTTTTCTGACCACAACGCTATGAGATTAGAAATGAATTACAGGGAAAAAAAAGGAAAAAACAGGGGATTCCCTGGTGGCGCAGTGGTTGAGAGTCTGCCTGCTAATGCAGGGGACACGGGTTCGGGCCCTGGTCTGGGAGGATCCCACATGCCGCGGAGCGGCTGGGCCCGTGAGCCACAACTGCTGAGCCTGCGCGTCTGGAGCCTGTGCCCCGCAACGGGAGGGGCCGCGATAGTGAAAGGCCCGCGCACCGCGATGAAGAGCGGTCCCCGCACCGCGATGAAGAGTGGCCCCCGCTTGCCGCAACTGGAGAGAGCCCTCGCGCAGAAACCGAAGACCCAACACAGCCAAAAATAAATAAATAAATAAATAAATAAAGGAGCTATAAAAAAAATTAAAAAAAAAAAAGGAAAAAACACAAACACATGGAGGCTAAACAATACGCTACTAAATAACCAAGAGATCACTAAAGAAATCAAAGAGGAAATCAAAAAATACCTAGAGACAAATGACAATGAAAACACCATGATCCAAAACCTATGGGATGCAGCAAAAGCAGTTCTAAGAGGGAAGTTTATAGCTATACAAGCCGACCTCAAGAAACAAGAAAAATCTCAAGTAAACAATCTAACCTTACATCTAAAGGAACTAGAGAAAGAAGAACAAACAAAACCCAAAGTTAGCAGAAGGAAAGAAATCATAAAGATCAGAGTGGAAATAAATGAAATAGAAACAAAGAAAACAATAGCAAAGATCAATAAAACTAAAAGCTGGTTCTTTGAGAAGATAAACAAAATTGATAAGCCATTAGCCAGACTCATCAAGAAAAAGAGGGAGAGGACTCAAATCAATAAAATTAGACACCGCAGAAATACAAAGCATCCTAAGAGACTACTACAAGCAACTCTATGCCAATAAAATGGACAACCTGGAAGAAATGGACAAATTCTTAGAAAGGTATAACCTTCCAAGACTGAACCAGGAAGAAATAGAAAATATGAACAGACCAATCACAAGTAATGAAATTGAAACTGTGATTAAAAATCTTCCAACAAACAGAAGTCCAGGATCAGATGGCTTCATAGGTGAATTCTATCAAACATTTAGAGAAGAGATAACACCCATCCTTCTCAAACTCTTCCAAAAAATTGCAGAGGAAGGAACACTCCCAAACTCATTCTATGAGGCCACCATCACCCTGATACCAAAACCAGACAAAGATGCTACAAAAAAAGAAAATTACAGACCAATATCACTGATGAATAAAGATGCAAAAATCCTCAACAAAATACTAGCAAACAGAATCCAACAACACATTAAAAGTATCATACACAACGATCAAGTGGGATTTATCCCAGGAATGCAAGGATTCTTCAATATACGCAAATCAATCAATGTGATACACCATATTAACAAATTGAAGAATAAAAACCATATGATCATCTCAATAGATGCAGAAAAAGCTTTGGACAAAATTCAACACCCATTTCTGATTAAAAGCTCTCCAGAAAGTGGGCATAGAGGGAACCTACCTCAACATAATAAAGGCCATATACGACAAACCCACAGCAAACATCATTCTCAACGGTGAAAAACTGAAAGCATTTCCTCTAAGATCAGGAACAAGACAAGGATGTCCACTCTCACCACTATTATTCAACATAGTTTTGAAAGTCCTAGCCACGGCAATCAGAGAAGAAAAAGAAATAAAAGGAATACAAATTGGAAAAGAAGAAGTAAAACTATCAACTGTTTGCAGATGACATGATATTATACATAGCAAATCCTAAAGATGCCACCAGAAAACTACTAGAGCTAATCAATGAATTTGGTAAAGTTGCAGGATACAAAATTAATGCACAGAAATCTCTTGCATTCCTATACACTAATGATGAAAAATCTGAAAGAGAAATTAAGGAAACACTCCCATTTACCACTGCGACAAAAAGAATAAAATACCTAGGAATAAACCTACCTAGGGAGACAAAAGACCTGTATGCAGAAAACTATAAGACACTGATGAAAGAAATTAAAGATGATACCAACAGGTGGAGAGATATACCATGTTCTTGGATTGGAAGAATCAGCATTGTGAAAATGACTATACTACCCAAAGCAATCTACAGATTCAATGCAATCCCTATCAAATTACCAATGGCATTTTTTACAGAACTAGAAAAAATCATCTTAAAATTTGTATGGAGACACAAAAGACCCCGAATAGCCAAAGCAGTCTTGAGGGAAAAAAACGGAGCTGGAGGAATCAGACTCCCTGACTTCAGACTATACTACAAAGCTACAGTAATCAAGACAATATGGTACTGGCACAAAAACAGAAATATAGATCAATGGAACAAGATAGAAAGCCCAGAGATAAACCCACACACCTATGGTCAACTAATCTATGACAAAGGAGGCAAAGGTATACAATGGAGAAAAGACAGTCTCTTCAATAAGTGGTGCTGGGAAAACTGGACAGCTACATGTAAAAGAATGAAATTAGAACACTTCCTAACACCGTACACAAAAATAAACTCAAAATGGATTCGAGACCTAAATGTAAGACTGGACACTATAAAACTCTTAGAGGAAAACATAGGAAGAACACTCTTTTACATAAATCACAGCAAGATCTTTTTTGATCCACCTCCTAGAGTAATGGAAATAAAAACAAAAATAAACAAATGGGACCTAATGAAACTTAAAAGCTTTTGCACAGCAAAGGAAACCATAAACAAGACGAGAAGACAACCCTCAGAATGGGAGAAAATATTTGCAAACGAATCAACGGACAAAGGATTAATATCCAAAATATATAAACAGCTCATTCAGCTCAATATTAAAGAAACAAACAACCCAATCCAAAAATGGGCAGAAGACCTAAATAGACATTTCTCCAAAGAAGACATACAGATGGCCAAGAAGCACATGAAAAGATGCTCAACATCACTAATTATTAGAGAAATGCAAATCAAAACTACAATGAGGTATCACCTCACACCAGTTAGAACGGGCACTATCAGAAAATCTACAAACAACAAATGCTGGAGAGGGTGTGGAGAAAAGGGAACCCTCTTGCACTGTTGGTGGGAATAAATTGATACAGCCACTATGGAGAACAGTATGGAGGTTCCTTAAAAAACTAAAAATAGATTTACCATATGATCCAGCAATCCCACTACTGGGCGTATACCCAGAGAAAACCATAATTCAAAAAGACACATGCACCCCAATGTTCATTGCAGCACTATTTACAATAGCCAGGTCATGGAAGCAACCTAAATGCCCATCGACAGACGAATGGATAAAGAAGTTGTGGTACATATATACAATGGAATATTACTCAGCCATAAAAAGGAACGAAATTGAGTCATTTGCTGAGACGTGGATGGATCTAGAGACTGTCATACAGAGTGAAGTAAGTCAGAAAGAGAAAAATAAATTTCGTATATTAACGTATGTATGTGGAAACTAGAAAAATGGTACAGATGAGCCGGTTTGCAGGGCAGAAGTTGAGACACAGATGTAGAGAACAGACATATGGACACCAAGGGGGGAAAACTGCGGTGGGGTGGGGATGGTGGTGTGCTGAATTGGGCGATTGGGATTGACGTGTATACACTGATGTGTATAAAATTGATGACTAATAAGAACCTGCAGTATAAACAAACAAACAAACAAACAAAAGATATCTGCACCTGCATATTCACAGCAGCATTATTTACAATAGCCAAGTCATGGAAACAACCTAAGTGTTCTCTGATGCATGAATGGATAAAGAAGTTGTGATACACATACACACACACACTGAAATATTATTTAGCCATAAAAACTAGGAAATCCTCCCACTTGTGACAACATAGATGGACCTTGAAGGTATTATGCTAAGTGAAATAAGTCAGACAAAGACAAATACTGTATGATTTCCCTTATATGTGGAATTTAAAAAATAAATAAATCTCAGACTCTGACAAAGAAAAAAAGAAATAACAGAAAACTCTAATAATGTTTAGAGTTCAAAATGAAATGAATTTTTAAAATATAAATTTCTCCTTTCCATGTTTTTCTCATTTGAATTTTGCCTATATCTAAATACCACAAAGTAAAATGAAACTTATCAGTTATCAAGTTTGTAAAATGAGTTTAAACATGTCAACCTCATTTTTTACCTGACAATTCACTTTGTATTAGAAAAATACAGTCTACATCTTCATTTCAGAACACATTACATCAAACAGATAACAGTGACAAAGAAGATGAAGCAGAAGTTGTTACTTGAAGAGAAGTATTACAGCTTTAGCATGAAGGAAGAAAGGGCTATTTACTAACAAAGAGACTAAAGAATGAGCTGCTCTGTGAGACATAAACAGTATTATAGAAAGAGATAAACTTAACAAAGGTATAAGCTTTCTGAATTTTGCAGTATAAACCCAGAAGGTTTCTGAGTGTTATGGAGAGGCTCTTAAGAAATCACAAAACAGCACTGATAGTTAAATAGCAACTGTTAAAAGCATGAAATAGATGACCCAAGAGGAAATTCAAGGCGGAAAACTGATCAGCAAACCAAAACAACATCAGAAGTGTATTATTTGGGCATTTTAGTTTATATGATTCAAAGCTCTTTAATACATACAAAAATATTATTAATCAAGACTTTGATGATCCCTAAAGTAGCTTTATCATTTTTCCATGCATGGTGGTGGACTGAGATAAATATCATTATTTATTCATTCAGTTAATATATACAGTAAATGCATAAGACTCTGGACCATACATCTAGCAGGCTACCAAGGCCTACAGATTAGGAAGAAAGGTAAAGTTATGAATAAGATTATATTATATTACATATATATATATATATATATATATATATATCAAGGTAGAGTGGTGAGTTCCTTAAAAGACAAAGGACAGGAAAATTTAATCCCCCTGTGGGGCTCAGAGAACAGGGAACTCCTGCACTGCAATCTCTAAACTTACCAGCAATTTCAAATAATGAATTGCCATCTAAATATGAAGGTAACAACTGAACTCCAGGAAGATGTTAAGTCATAAATATATATACATATATGCACACATACTTAGTATAGTTCTTTTTTTAAATTTATTTTTATTTATTTTATTTTTGGCTGCATTTGGTCTTTGTTGATGCGCGCGCGCTTTCTCTAGTTGTGGCAAGCGGGGACTACTCTTTGTTGCAGCACGCACTTCTCATTGCGGTGGATTCTTTTGTTGCAAAGCACAGGCTCTAGGCACGTGGGCTTCAGTAGTTGTGGCAAACGGGCTCAGTAGTTGTGGCTCGCGTGCTCTATAGAGCGCAGGCTCAGTAGTTGTGGCGCAGGGGCTTCGTTGTTCTGCGGCATGTGGGACCTTCCCAGACCAGAGCTCAAACCCGTGTCCCGTGCATTGGCAGGCAGATTCTTAACCACTGCATCATTAGGGAAGTTCCTAATACAGTTCTAAAACTTATACACATGTCTCATGAAACAAGATACTATATACTAAGAATTTTTTTGAAGTGATACACATGAAGGTTTAGGTGAAGAAATTATATCACTAAAGGGTAAATTTTATTGACACACTGACCCAAGTATGCCCTTTCACAGGATAATTTTATTATAAATTTAAATCCTTAGAAAGGACCATAGGATTCTGATTCTCTCCCTCAATTAAAATAATTTCTTTTCAGATTAAAAAAAAAAAGATAACATTCTATCACCCTAAAAAAGGTATCATTAACATTTTGGTACGTTTTGGTACATTTGGTACATTAACATTTTGGTGCATTCTTTTCAGGCATTTTTTACTGTGTATATATTTTTTAATGCATACACTTTTTAATGTGTATATATTTTTTAGTGTGTATATATCACATAGACACATAAAATTTACCACATATAGGATCATAACATACATACTGTTTTTCTCATGGACATAAGTCCTTTCTTTCCTTACCTCATCCTCTTGCCCTCTTCTGTACTCATAACCACACATTTTCCATGTTTATATAATCAAACATATAGGCAAAAATGAGAGAAGAGTCTGCCCTTGCTCGTTTTATAAAAATGGGATCGTGATACAGACCTGTGTTTGCATTTAGCTCCTCTCATTTAATAACACACAGGGAAATCACTAAAAGTGATGGCTCTTTCTTTTGCTATACTACAACTTATTCCACTAGCCCCCCATCAGTGGGTATATAATTTGCTTCCGATTTTTACCATCACAAACAATACTGCAAAACACAGATATACATAGATATAACCAGGAGTGTGCTAGAACCAGTTAGAACTGGCTGGAGAGAGTCAACTGTTAAAATTGTCAGGAATTTTGGGAATGGTTGTGAAACACAGCCATAACTGCAAATTAAATTACAACTAATTATTAAAAACAATGGTAATAAATAATCAAGCCTCATCACTTCCTAATTATTTTACTACATTCTACTATTATATATACTTTTGAGTTTATTTATACCTATATATCTGTACGTTGGAAATACTATGTAATAGCATGTTACAATACATATCTTCCCAGCTCTGCATTCAGTAATGTCACGTAAAGAAGTAGTATTGAATTGAATGATAAATGCACGTTTTACAACAAATGGCAAATTACATTTTTTAAAAAGGCTAAAATAATTCACATTTCTACCAGTAATATAAGGGCTCCATTCTTTTAAAAGCTTTTCCAATCTGATAGGAGTAAAGCAGTAGCCCTCTTTTACTTAATTTTCATTTCCCAGACTATTAGTGAGTTTGAGAATCTTTACAAACTGGCCATTTGGATTTGCTCTTCTGTGAACTGCCTACATCCTATTGCCATTTGCTACTGCTTTATCAGTGTTTTTGTCATCAATTTCTAAGAGCTCTTTGTATGTTTTGTGTGCTATTTAACATTTCCATTTCAAATATTTTCCCCTGAGTTTTCATTAGTATACCAATGTCAAAATTAAAAAAAAAAAAAGTAACAGTCAATCTATCTCTTTCCTCATTTGGTTCTAGTCTTCCTTTCTGTTTAAAAAGGTTTTTGATAGACTTGGTCCAGAAAGATTCCACATGCCACGGAGCAACTAAGCCCATGTGCCACAACTACGGAGCCTGCACTCTAGAGCCCGCGTGCCACAACTACTGAAGCCCGTGCGCCTAGAGCCCGTGCTCCGCAACAAGAGGCCACCGCAATGAGAAGCCCACACACCACAATGAAGAGTGGCCACTGCTCACCACAACTAGAGAAAGTCCACGTGCAGCAAAAAAGACCCAAAGCAGCCATAAATAAATAAATAAATAAATTTATTTTAAAATAACAATAAATAAATAAAAAGGTTTTTGATAACCCCAAGGTTATACATATAGTTACTGCAATTTTCTTCTAAGTTTTTTATAATGTTAAAAAAATAAATTTTCCCACTTAGCTATTTTATCCATTGGGAATTTGTTTTCTAAACCGCTTTTAAAGTAAGTAGTAAATTCCATTCATTTTAAAAAGATCAAACTGGTAAAATTTTTTTCTTTTTAGGTTACAAAATATTCAATAGAAAGATCCATTTGTCCTAAATTATAAAGAGACCATCTCAAACTATGGGATTCAAATAGACAATTTCCTCTTGAAATAATACAACTTAATTTTCAAAAGCTATATAAAAACTCTAGTATCTAATAATGTAGCATTTGATCTACTTATATGCAAGATTTCAAATCCATCATGGACATATGATATTTACAAACAGCTTAAACAATAATCAGCTTCATGTGCAGATACATTAATGTCTCTAAAAATCGCAATTGCTTGGAGCAACATATATTGATTTTTTTAAGTACTGTAGTAGCACTCAATGAGGCATATTGATACAAAGTTAAAACATAAAGTATGCTGCACCCTTTCATTTTTCTATAGGTGTTGGGTTCTAGCAGAGAAATACACAAAAAATGTGAAAGTAGAATCTTAGCCCAAGGAAAGAATCAATCAGTATCTTCTGTCTGTGTTTTATTAATGATTCTCTAACTTTGGGAATGGAGCAGGGTGAGATTCACCAGTTCTAAAGACTGCAACTTTAGAATCTCTGCCTGAGCTAATGGTAAACAGCTAATTTTACAGACATAGGACATTAAGAACTGTGATTTTTCAGTCAGGAAAGTCTCTGAAAGCCTTAGTCTCTTAAGCCTAAGTTTTTGAAAACTGTGAAGTGCATAGGCTAATAAACTAATAAGAAAGTATGTACAAAGAAGCAGTTGAATAATCAAAATCCCTGAGCTAACATATTCTCCAACAAAATAATCAGGAACTAAGAAGAATCTGAAGCCCTTGTATTGTAGAGGGTCAAAAAGCCCCACAGTTTCATGAGGTTTGGATAGTCCTTATACTTACATGCATATAGAGAAGGTGAGGAGAGCAGGAAGGGTACAGACCAGGAAGGCATGGAAAAAGCAAAGAGATAGCCTTGTATATGAACATACAAAATATATGCAAACCACATCTGTGGTTTATCAGTTAATTATTAAAACATTAATTTCTGAGTTGTTAAGATATCAAGGCTTCCCAGAGTATAATAATTATATGTTTATCATCTATATATGATATAACGCATTTTCAAGCAACTTTGAAATTTAAATTAAATCATTAACTTGGGATGATAAGTTCTTCATCTTAAAATTCCCTTTTACTCCTCCACTGATAAAAACTAGAAGGATACTACTATAGAAGGGACAAATTATTCTAATACATTCTCACCTTTGTATCCCTAATGCTTGTACTAGGAGGTTCACAATCCAAATATTTATTGAATTGAACTGCGTGACCCACATGATTAGGGGGAGGTCTTCTTCAATTCCACAGGCAGAGTTAATTGTTCCATATTCTGCATTCTTACAGCACTCTGTAAATACCTTAAGTACAGTTCTTGCTTATGACAATACATTTTATTTTCACCAGTTGATTAATGTGCTATACTACACTGGAAGCCAATCTACAACAGGGACCATATCTAGTACATAGTAAATGGCAGTGAAAGTTTGGTAAAAAGAGGGAAAACATGGAGAGAAGCTGACAAAAATAGTTTTCCTGAAAAGTTTGTTTTCAGGAAACTTCTGATGACCAGTTTACAATATTCTCACAGGCTATGCTATCTCCTGCTGCTCCCGTCCAACTTGATTTAATCATCTAGGCCCACCTCTTCAGACTTTCATGATTAGACAAGTTGAAAAACTTACCTTACTAACTTTAGAATGGATACCCGTTAACTTTTATAGTTAAAAGGTTCAAATACACTATACATGACTCAGCACTTTGAGCATCTTCAAGATCACCAACATCGTCTTCCAAAACAAAAAAACAAAACTTAAACCATGATTTTCTTTACTGTATAATGTCTTAAAATGAGAAAGGGAAATTTTGCATGCATACTACTTTGCATTGTACCAGATACTTTACATATATTGTCCCATTTCATCTTCCTGGCAAAGGAAGGAGGTTGGCATTAAATTGAAGCACAAAGAAGTTATTAAATGGCAGTCTAAATTTGAACACGGGGTTCTCTAAAGACAAACTATATGTGTGCTCTTTGTCCTATACCATGAAACCTCATAAAAATGCTTGGCTAAGAAGAGTTAAGAGCCCTTAATCCCTGTTTTCATTTTCTGCTCTAAGCAACAGACTGCTCCAAAATTATATGTACATGTATATATACATATATGTATACTTTTCCCTACTTAACTCCAATTTATTATCACAGTTCATCTGAACCCTCAACTTCTTAAGTCTATGTTTCTCCATGGCAAGTTGGGTAAGAAACAGATTTTAACTGTAAAATATGAAGTGGCAAATATAAAATAGCACAACTTCTTAAAATAGAAGTAAAATTTGCCTCTTCAACTAATCCAGATAAGATGTGAAAAGGCCATTCAACTGTTCCCATTTTATTTTTAATAAAAAGGTATTAAGTTCTTCCAGTGACCTTTAAGGAAGGAGCACAGCCTATAAAATCTATTGAAGGATATTAAATCTGGTTGATGTTTCATGAGTTGATCTTATAAATACCAATCACTCAATTAGCTATTTCATTTTCCTTTCTTATTTATAGTCTAGTAGAGTCCCTTCCCATAATATATCATGAATGTATATGATTTCTGTGAGGTCAGAGCTGTATTCTAACAATTCTAGTGTTTCTAAAAAGTTTCTGGAACTCCCTTGATGAAAAAAAATGCATTCAGAAATGACACAGTTATTTAAATTTCTCAACAGTAGTTGTTTCATTCACTGTTATAATCCCAGTGCCAATAGTGCCCGGAAAACAGTGAGCACTCAATAAATATTTATTCAACAAATGGAATTAATATCCTCTGATATCTAAAATTTGCCTACAATTACTCGGAATCAGCTGCAATGAATAAGGTGATTCATCAGAGCAGATGAAGTTAGGTAAGACTCACTGATCAATACCCTAAGCTGTGATCATGCAGTAATTCAACTTGTTCTATTCTTCTATTTTAATCTGTTCTGTTCTCTTCTTCTATTGCTCATAAAGGAGGATCTGAATGAAATCATGAAAGGATATGATTTAAAAATGATTTGATCACTAGAATAAATGTATATAGCTTACAAGTGACTTACTTTATAAAGGATAATACTAATCTGAACATATAAGATTTCTGAAGAGAAACCCAGAGTCATTATTTCATATTTAAATTACAAGTAAAAATTTTCAATTCCAAACTTCTAAGACTTAAAATGATAGCATCTTAGTTAAATATTAATTGAATTACATGGAGGGGAAAAAGAACTTCACTATACACCATTCCCAATCTTTACAAGAAATATTTAATTTTATTATGTCTTGTTATTACAGTGATTAAAAGCATGTGACATTAGGCATTTTGCTGTGTCATATGTTATTCAACACAAGTCCTACAGAAACAATACTTTCAAGCTATTCAGCATTTAGAAAGATGGAAACAAACCATTTTCCTTTATCATTTGCACTTTGATAAATCCTGGTCTGTATTTCTTGTCTTGGCAGAGTTCAGTAATGCATTTAATATGAATGTTAACACTACTAATTATAAATTGCCCTGATAACACTTTATAGGGTAAGCTTGAACAGAGGAAGTCTTGAATGTTAATCGAAAAAAATCACAATAAACTATGAATTAGCAAAGTAAACTAACACTAAGAATAAAAATATTCTCAACCAGAAAAAAAGTAGAAGTACTTCTGACAGTATAGGGTTTGTAGACAATGAATGCTAGTTAATTTTCTTCTCATCAAATGCACTGAAGTTTACATCACTGGCTAAGTAAAACAGGGCAGAGACGTTTTTGCCATTTTCTACACTATACCATCAGACTTTGGCGATTTGCTCCAAAGCTGTCCTGAGAGTCTGTGTCAGTAAACTGCCTTCTGTGAAGACCTACATACAATAAAATCATAACTGACAAAGCTTTCTTGTATGGAATCCAATCACATTTTTTAGAAGCCATCTTTTACTCTAGTGAATAAGGTTAATCCCAAGGTTCAATCAAGTAAAAAAAAGAGGTCTCCCTGCTCTCCATCGTCCCGCCTCTTCGTCCCCCAGAGTGTAAGGAAGCTCCTGGATAGACACTGTCATAATATCTAGGAGGTTGTGGAAAGAACATGGGCTGTGAAAACAGATAGACCTTGGCTGCAATCACAGCTATGTCCTTCACAACATTGTGGATTTGGGCTCTCTCTGAGCTAGGACTTCTAATCTGTAAAGTTGGGGAAAATTTAACCTCACAGGATTATAGTGAGACTTAAAAGAAATATTTTAAGTATAGCACTGGCACACTGTATATTAACTACTGATTGTCTTCCCTTCTCCACCCTTAAATTTTTGAATCTCCTCTTGCACTTAGCCTAGGACTGGTCACAAAATTAGAAATCAAGGAATTTTGATTAATTGTTAATCAGAATCCTCCTGATCAATGCAAGGATGGATAAGCCCCACATAGTGATTTTAAATCTGTAATTTTAAAAATCAGTAATTAAGAAACAGCAAAAAGATAACTGAATGGAATTTGAGCTGTAAATGTGATATTAAAGTACCCTTGGGTTGGTATACATAGTTTAGTGTCTATGTGCAGAAGCCACAGGAAACCAAGATTACCACTTTCTCTAAACATGCCAGATAAAAGAGCATTACTTAGGGTGGAAGAGGAAGAAAAGCTCAACTAAAATATGACCCTGAACTACATAGGAGTGATGCTAACAGGTCTTCAATACAACTTTATAACCAAAATGAGTAATTATTTCTGAAGCATGATTATTCAGAATTAACCTTAATGTCATTAACAACCTCCAAGTCTAATTATGGCCAACTGTCAAACATCCCCAAAAAACATGCAATCTCTGTGGGGAGACAAAGCAAACTCAAGACCCTTAGGAGCAGAAACAAATCTGTCATTAAGAAGCATAGGTTGCCATACCCATGTTATAATGAACATATTAAAACACAAATTAACCTACATTCTAATACATTTATTTAATTATAGAATTGGAATACTATAATAGGCATTCTTTCAGTACTAAATGTATACAAGCAGAACATTATTCAAACCATCTAGTTTGGCTTAAATTGTTTCCTGTCTACTCTAAGTGTAGCTTAACTCTGCCATATTTTCTTTTTTAAAAATCTTTATTGGAGTATACTTGCTTTACAATGGTGTGTTAATTTCTGCTGTATAACAAAGTGAATCAGCTATACATATACATATATCCCCATATCTCCTCCCATATCTCCTCTCTCTTGCATCTCCTCCCACCCTCCCTATCCCACCCCTCTAGGTGGACACAAAGCACCGAGCTGATCTCCCTGTGCCGTGCGGCTGCTTCCCACTAGCTATCTATTTTACATTTGGTAGTGTATATATGTCCATGCCACTTTCTGACTTCATCCCAGCTTATCCTTCCCCCTCACCTTGTACTCAAGTGCATTCTCTACGTCTCCGTCTTTATTCTGTCCTGCCCCTAGGTCCTTCAGAACCTTTTTCTTAGATTCCATATATACGTGTTAGCATACGGTATTTGTTTTTCTCTTTCTGACTTACTTCACTCTATATGACAGATTCTAGGTGCATCCACCTCACTATAAATAACTCAATTTCATTTCTTTTGGTGAAACTGGGGTGTTAAAGTCCCCTACTATGATTGTGTTACTGTCGACTTCCCCTTTTATGGCTATTAGCAGTTGCCTTATGTATTGAGGTGCTCCTATGTTGGGTGCATAAATATTTACAATTGTTATATCTTCTCCTTGGATTGATCCCTTGATCTTTATATAGTCTCCTTCTTTGTCTCTTGTAATAGTCTTTATTTTAAAGTCTATTTTTTCTAAAATGAGAGTTGCTACTCCAACTTTCTTTTGATTTCCATTTGCATGGAATATCTTTTTCCATCTTCTTACTTTCAGTCTTTATGTGTCCCTAGGTCTGAAGTGGGTCTCTTGTAGACAGCATATATATGGGTCTTGTTTTTGTATCCATTCAGCCAGTCTATGTATTTTGGTGGGAGCATGTAATCCATTTACATTTAAGGTAGTTATTGATATGTATGTTCCTATTACCATTTTCTTAACTGTTTTCGGTTTGTTATTGAAGGTTTTTTCCTTTTCTTGTGTTTCCTGCCTAGAGAAATTCCTTTAGCATTTGTTGTAAGGCTGGTTTGGTGGTGCTGAATTCTCTTAGCTTTTGCTTGTCTGTAAAGGTTTTAATTTCTCCATCGAATCTGAATGAGATCCTTGTTGGGTAGAGTAATCTTGGTTGTGGGTTTTTCCCTTTCATCACTCTAAATATGTCCTGCCACTCCCTTCTGGCTTGCAGAGTTTCTGCTGAAAGATTGGCTGTTAACCTTATGGGGATTCCCTTGTATGTTATTTGTTGCTTTTCCCTTGCTACTTCTAATATTTTTTCTTTGTATTTAATTTTTAATAGTTTGATTAATATGTGTCTTGGTGTGTTTCTCCTTCGATTTATCCTGTATCGGACTCTCTGAACTTCCAGGACTTGACTATTTCCTCTCCCATATTAGGGAAGTTTTCAACTATAATCTCTTCAAATATTTTCTCAGTCCCTTTCTTTTTCTCTTCTTCTTCTGGGAGCCCTATAAGTTGAATGTTGGTGCGTTTAATGTTGTCCCAGAGGTCTCTGAGACTGTCTTCAATTCTTTTCATTCTCTTTTCTTTATTCTGCTCTGTGGTGGTTACTTCCACTATTTTATCTTTCAGGTCACTTATCCGTTCTTTTGCCTCAGTTATTCTGCTATGGATTCCTTCTAGAGAATGTTTAATTTCATTTATTGTGTTGTTCATCGTTTGTTTGCTGTTTAGTTCTTCTAGGTCCTTGTTAAACATTTCTTGTATTTTCTCCATTCTATTTCCAAGGTTTGTATCATCTTTACTATCATTACTCTGAATTCTTTTTCAGTTAGACTGCCTATTTCCTCTTCATTCGTTTGGTCTGGTGGGGTTTTACCTTGCTCCTTCATCTGCTGTGTATTTCTCTGTCTTCTCATTTTGCTTGACTTACTGTGTTTGGCGTCTCCTTTTCACAGGCTGCAGGTTCAGAGTTCCCATTGTTTTTGGTGTCTGGCCCCAGTGGCTAAGGTTGGTTCAGTGGGTTGTGTAGACTTCCTGGTGGAGGGCACTGGTGCCTGTGTTCTGGTGAATGATGCTGGATCTTTTCTTTCTGGTGGGTAGGACCGCGTCTGGTGGTGTGTTTTGGGGTGCCTGGGAACTTATTATGACTTTAGGCTTTTTCTCTGCTAATGGGTGGGGTTGTGTTCCTGTCTTGGTAGTTGCTTGGCATAGGGTGTCCATCACTGTAGCTTACTGCTCATTGAGTGGAACTGGGTCTTAGCTTTGAGATGGAGCTCTCTGGAAGAGCTTTCACCATTTGATATTATGTGGGGCTGGGAGGTCTCTGGTGGACCAATGTCCTGAACTCAGCTCTCCCACCTCAGAGGCTCAGGCCTGACACCCAGCTGGAGCACCAAGACACTGTCAGCCAAACAGCTCAGAAGAAAAGGCAGAAGAAAAAAAAAAAAAAAAGAAAGAAGGAAAATAAAATAAAGTTATTAAAATAAAAAAAACATTAAAGAAAAAAAAATTAAAAATTAATTAAAAAAAGAAAAGAAAGAAGAACAGAGCAACCAAACCAAAGAACAAATCAATCAATGATAAAAGTGCTAAAAACTATAATTAAAAAAAAAAAAATGAAAAAACGGACAGACAGAACCCTAGGAAAAATGCTAAAAGCAAAGCTATACAGACAAAATCACACAAAGAAGCACACACATACACACTCACAGAAAGAGAAAAAGGAAAAAAGAAAACTACTGTATATATTAAAAAAAAAGGAAGAGAGCAACCAAACCGTTAAACAAATCTACGAATGATAATAAGCTCTAAATACTAAACTAAGATAAACATAAAACCAGAAGCAAATTAGATGCAGAAAGCAAACCCCAAGCCTTCAGTTGCTCCCAAAATCCACTGCCTCAATTTTGGGATCATTCATTGTCTATTCAGGTATTCCAGAGATGCAGGGTATATCAAGTTGATTGTGGAGATTTAATCCGCTGCTCCTAAGGCTGCTGGGAGAAATTTCCCTTTCTCTTCTTTGTTCGCACAGCTCCTGAGGTTCACCTTTGGATTTGGCCCCGCCTCTGCGTGTAGGTTGCCTGAGGGTGTCTGTTCCCCACCCAGACAGGACGGAGTTAAAGTAGCAGCTGATTGGGGGCTCTGACTCACTCAGGCCAGGCGGAAGGAGGGGTACAGAATGCTGGGCGAGCCTGCGGCGGCAGAGGCCAGCATGACATTGCAACAGCCTGAGGCGTGCTGTGTGTTCTCCTGGGGAAGTCGTCCCTGGATCACAGGACCCTGGCAGTGGCGAGCTGCACAGCCTCCTGGGAGGGGAGGTGTGGATAGTGACCTGTGCTTGCCCACAGGCTTATTGGTGGCTGCAGCAGCTGCCTTAACGTTTCATGCCTATATTTGGTGTCCGCACTGATAGCTGTGGCTTGCACCCATCTCTGGAGCTAGTTTAGGCGATGCTCTGAATCCCCTCTCCTTGCGCACCCCAAAACAATGGTCTCTTGCCTCTTAGGCAGTTCCAGACTTTTTCCCAGACTCCCTCCCGGCTAGCTGTGGCGCACTAACCCCCTTCAGGCTATGTTCACGCAGCCAACCCCAGTCCTCTCCCTGGGATCTGAACTCCGAAGCCTGAGCCTCAGCTCCCAGCACCCACCTGCCTCAGCCGGTGAGCAGACAAGCCACTCAGGATGGTGAGTGCCGGTTGGCAGTGGTCCTCTGTGTGGGAATCTCTCCGCTTTGCCCTCTGCACCCTTGTTGCTGTGCTCTCCTCCATGGCTCCAAAGCTTCCCCCCGTCCACGTCCCTGTCTCCACCAGTGACGGGGCTTCCTAGTGTGTGGAAACTTTTACTCCTTCACAGCTCCCTCCCAAAGGGGCAGGTCCCGTCCCTATTCTTTTGTCTCTGTTTTTCCTTTTGCCCTACCCAGGTATGTGGGGAGTTTCTTGCCTTTTGGGAAGTCTGAGGTCTTCTGCCAGCATTCAGTAGGTGTTCTGTAGGAGTTGTTCCACGTGTAGATGTATTTTTGATGTGTTGTGAGGAGGAAGGTGATCTCCACGTCTTACTCCTCTGCCATCTTGAAGGTCCCCCCTCTGTGCCATATTTTTTATGGGCTATTAATTTTTTATGTAATACAAAACTGAAAGAATGTAACTCTGGGTGAACACTAACACTATCAAAATTTTGCTGTACTTTAATTTGCATTATAATTTAGTTGTAAGAATTTTATAGTAGTAAAAAAAGCAAAATGAAAACTGGAGTCATGACAATGGATATTTAGGTAACGTATTCAGTTTAAGGTATTTAGGGACTTCCCTGGTGGTGCTGTGGTTAAGAATCTGCCTGCCAATGCAGGGGACATGGGTTCAAGCCCTGGTTCAGGAAGAATCCCACACACTGTGGAGCAACTTAGCTCGTGTGCCACAACTACTGAGCCTGCACTCTAGAGCCCGTGAGCCACAACTACTGAAGCCCGCGCACCACAACTACTGAAGCCCTCGCGTCTAGAACCGGTGCTCCGCAACAAGAAAAGCCACAGCAATGAGAAGCCCACGCACCGCAACAAAGAGTAGCCCCCGCTTGCCACAACTAGAGAAAGCCCACGTGCAGCAACAAGGACCCAACACAGCCAAAAATAAATAAATTTTTTACAAAAGAATAAACAAAAACAAGTATTAGGTATTCAGCTTATACTATTGCAAATTAAACTATACTGTAACATGAAACCATAATAGAAATCAGCCTGGAACTTGCTAGTTTTTTGTAGTTAGTTTGAAGACCTTTTACTGTTTCCCCTCCTTTTCAAACAATTATATCTATTACTTGAAGCACCTACCCTCATTTTTATGTTCACTGTATAAGACTGTTGAATCCTATCTTACAAGGATGCCTAGAAAAAAAAAAATTTTTCTAAAGGCAGTGTCTACTGGCATCATTCTGCCTGAACTGATAAGCTACATGAGGCATGAAGGAGGCCAGATCCTCCTCACATCATCACCACCACCACCACCATCAGGGGCCTACAACAAAGATCTTCAAGCAATCAGCACTTCAGTTTCTCAAAGAAATACTTGTGGAAAATAAACTGGACAAGGGGGAAAAATAAGCTTAACTTCTAGTGCTGACCAAATATGCCTCTCATTTCCATTTAATTGGCTAGGGAACTCCTTGAAAATGGAGTCAGTCATTACATCCTGAAGCAGAGCTGCCTACTGAGATGGAGACTACAAGATCTTCTGGACATAGAAAGGATCACCAAATATAATTAAAGAAATAATGTACGATAAAGATATTAGAAGGAAATGTGAATAATACCCAGTAATTTCCAATAACATTTGTTGGAAAATTAACTTTTGTTATTAATGTATAGCAATGGGCTCAAACAAGAGTCCTGAACTAGCAACCCAAATGCCCTGGGTCAGCTGAGTAAAAGGATTTAGTCCAGGTCAATCCAGGTCAGAAGTCAGAACCTGGAGTAGACCTGCAAACTGGTAAAAGCAGAAAGCCACACTAGTAAAAGGAAGCTGAAGAAACAGTCATAGTCACACATAGGAATGTGGGGTCACTCCTAACAGGAATCAGCGACGCCAATAATGACATATTTATCTGAAGACTAAGTTCAAGATTGGGAACATGAGAATACTTAATTCAGAGCCCAAGATCTAAGACATGAGAGCGTTACACAGGACTGCTGCTCAGCAAGTATGGTGCTATGGATAGACTTTTGATCCCCAAAGTGTAGGCGATCCACTAGCAGCAGGGCCTTGTCTGGGAGCTTGCTGGAACTGCAGACTCACAGGCTACATCCCAGACCTGCTGTATGAGAATCTGCATTTTAAGGAGATCCAAGGCTCTACAGAGGAAGTTATTCCATCTTGTAAAAAACAAGAGAGGGGAGGGGAAAAAAGAGAAGAAGAAGGGATCAAAATCAAATAGCAGCTTTGTTATCTTAGGAAAATCCAACTCCACAACCCCTAGAAAATAAGGCTGTGAACTAACCAAAATAGCTTAATATCAAGACTAACATCTTGTTCATAAAAGCTTGCTTCAAGACCCCGAATCACTATACAACCAATCCAAAGCTATCATGTCATCAACTTGCCCAATCCCAACCAATTCCCCATCTTGTAAGATCTGCCTTAAAATCACCCAACCTAAGTTCTAAAACCCTATAAATATTCTCCCTTGACTGCCCTGACAGTCAATGGTTAAGAGCCAGAACATTCTGAAGTAGAAAGGAACATGAACAAGCATCTGGTCTAAGCCCTTTGTTTTATGGAAGAAATTTCACAATTTGCTCAAGAAGGCAGAACTCGTTAAAAATAGAACTTACATCAGAAATAAAATCTCTTGACTCCCTCTTTGGGGGTCTGTTTTTTTCTTTTTTTATTTATTTACATTCATTATTTTGGCCTTTATGTCCTAGAGCAGGGGTCCCCAACCCCTGGGCCACAGACCGGTACCAGTCTGAGGCCTGTTAGGAACCAGGCCACACAGCAGGAGGTGAGTGTCAGGCAAGTAAGCAAAGCTTCATCTCCCATTCCCCATCACTCCCCAGGCTAGCATTACCGCCTGAATCACACTCCCCCCCGGGGAAAAAATTGTCTTCCACGAAACCAGTCCCCTGGCGCCAAAAAGGTTGGGGACTGCTGTCTTAGAGGATGACACTGCTTAACTCTAACATAATTTACCAATATACCCAAAACATTACACTTAGTGGGAGGTGTCAATATGCATCACGCCAGACTGAATATAAACACAAAAATTCACTTTTAACCAAAGAGATCAAAAAAGGTAAAAAATAATATAATAATCTCATTATTACCAGCATCATAATAAAAACAGCTGACATTACCATGTGCAAATTTGCATGCTTTCATTTATTTCTCACAACCCTATTATGTAGGTATTGTTATTATTTTCATTTTACAGATTTAAAAAAATGAGGTTGTGACTTATCCAAAGTCATATTGCTATCAAGTGGAAGAGCTAAAACTTAAACACTGAAGTATGCTTTTTTGTTTGTTTGTTTCACATAAAACAAGCAAAGAAGTTGAGTATATAGTTATTTCAGCTGTTCTCTTGAAATTTCCATTTCTTACTATGAAAATAATACAGATTCCCAGCAATATATAACCTGCTTCCAAAGGAACATTTAAATAAGAAATACTGCTTTAATAACAATTTTCCCCAAAATACTAAGTTGTTTTCCAAGCAATTCTAGTATTGATCACTGCACTTTCTCCATGTTAGCTGTATAAGTGAACTATTTCAGCCACTATATACTTGGTGCACCTGTTCTTAACCTAGACTTCATTTCCTTTTATTTCTATTAGTTCAAGACAACTGCAATGAGGAAGAATTAAAAAGAGCTCTCTTTTGTAAGTTATATACATAGTAACTGCTAGGCTGTGACCTGATGAGGTCTAACATGAAAACCTAGATTCTTCTCTAGTGTGTTATTTAGCGCTGTGTTTAATAGTTTTATAAAAAAAAGATTTTATATCATTTCTTATTCTGAAAAATGTTGAACTTACTCTAGGTGGCAAGATTTAAAAAGTTAGTATCTTCCCACTTCATTTAAAAGTATATCATTTCACGCTCCTTCAATACGATATTCCTGAAATTTAAATGCCAAGTTCAAATTTCTTGGTATCTTATGTAAAGTCTAAAGTGTGATAGACAAGACCTATTACATATCGTTGATCTTCTCTATGTGTAAAAATAAATAAATACACTACTGATGACTTACATTTTTATAAAAATGTAGATGAATAATCTATGTGATTTCCTCCATTTTTCCTGCAAGCGAAGCGAAAATCAGTACACGGAGACTGCTCAAGCTTTTTAAGCAAGGGGCAAAGGAAGTCAGAGCCATAAGTTTGGCCCTGGAGATGCTGTCCACAGCTAAAAAACAATCAAGAATGCCCTCAAGTCATAAACTTATTACACACTAGGGTCACTATTTTGCTTCATTTATTGTACTTCTTTTTTGAATTTGAACTTTGAACCTTTTTGGACTTGACAGTGGGGGAAATATATTTAGTATGAAAATATGTTATTATTCAAAAACAAATGGAAAATAAAGCACTGTAGCAGAGAATGTAAGTAGGAAGGGAAGGTGGAAGGGTAACCAGAAGACTAACAGCGAAAGATGCTGAACAGCAGACTCCAGGTTTACATTTTATCCTTTGGATAATGGAGAGCCGTTGGGGAGGTTTACGTAAGGGCATCATATGATCCAAACTTTAAAAAGATAACTGTTGGCAGCGTGAAAGATTACAGTAAAGTGGTGAGCCCTAGGCACAAGAGTCCACTTTTGGTTAAAATATTCATCCTAAGGCCTTGAATTAAGATAGTGACAGCAGGGATACAGAGGAGAGGGAATATTCAAGAAATATTTAAAAGGTAGAAAAATTAGACTGAGGAAAAGCTTAAATTTGGTACAGGTCTTAGGTACAAATATCAGCATCATGTAGAGTAATACAGAAGGAGAGTCTAGTGATAACTTCTAATCCTCAAATAGTTTTTTATTCCTTTAAATAATAATAATTAACTTTACATCCTGCTAGGATTTGTTTTTTTTATCCTTGCACTCACTGAGCAAATGATTATTATCAAAGCTACAAGCCTATTGAGAATTGGGATTAGGTGGGTATAACAAATTAATTGTGCTTCACTGCATATTTCCATTAAAACAAGATAACATATCCAAACACAAGGATCTCAGAACTGACAGAAACAACAGATAAAAACTCACAAAAAGATTCGACAAAGATAATTACTGTCAGAAATATGTAAATTAAGAAAACAAGTTAAGTATTTTAAATACCTCTTTATTAAAGATATTTAACATGGACAATTCATTGTTATCAGGAGACCATTTAAAAGATGTTTAACACAAACAAAAGGTAAAGGTCTAAAATCAACTAGCTTATATGAGCCATATTTAAAACAGGCTCAATTTGAATGGAAAAAAATCCCATCAAAGCAGAAAGAATATCAATAGAAATGATTCATGCTCTCTACCAAAGCCTAGCATAATACCAAATGACATTATGTTTAAAAAATAAGACTTTTAAAAAATTATTTTTAAATAAGATATATTTTAAAAATGTATTTAGAAGTATGAAAGTTTGAAATGGCACCCAACGGGGCATGGCTCTATATACTACACTACATCATGAGCAAAGCCTAATGATTAATGATGCAGAGTGCATGTACTCTAGAGCTCCAAGTTTCTTACTACAAATTTCCAGGTGAAGTCACCTAACAAATCGACAGCTACAAACAGGTTAAAACCTAACAGTGTTGCCCACTTTGGAATCACTCAGACATAGGCTGCTCTGTTGTTCAAAACTTATTTAATATATTGTTTTTGCTTAAGGAGAGAGGCCACCTACATTAAGATAACATTGTCTATGGTCAAATTGCATACATATGAACACACACACAGACATATACCTGCATGGAGGCTACTTGAGACCTGAGCCAAAATTTCCATCCTTGAAATAAGATCAGTAAATGCTTCTATCAAAACATTTAAAATCAAACATCATAGTAAGTTTAGAGGTTTAGTCCACTGCCCTTAACTTTTAAAGTGTGAGATTTGCACAACCGCCATTTGGTTACACAGATGAAAATTCATGACAGAAACATACTCAGAATACAGGAAAAAAAAAAAAAAGATGAAACTGAAATCGTCCTAAATCACAGCTGTTAAAAGTTTAGATGTAAACTATATATTTTTCTATTTAAATAATAATAATAAAGAATAAGCTCCCCTACAGGCTGAAAATTCCATGCAAAAAAGAGTCCACTGACTGAAGCTGCAGCAAGCCAAGGTCATCTTTTTGGCATACTAATGATTTATAACTATCAACTAATCAACCATCAGGTATTTATGATCAAACACATATAAAAAGGACTGTCCAAAGCTCAACTGCCCAATCCTAAACCCTGTGCTTGTCCTTGCCAGTCTACATTCACAGCTTTAGCCACAAGACTCCACCTATCATACAAATAATAACATGACGGTTCATTCCATGACCAGGGCCTATATATTTGCAAAAATTCAAGTCCTATAAGACTTGAATCTTAAATGACTAAAAAGGAAGGCCATGGAAATGGTGTGAAGTTACTGATAATAAAGGGAGTATAACAATTAAAACAATAAGCTTAAAAAATTTTTAAATAACAAATTAAAAACTAATGATGTATATTTTGAAAGACAACAAAGAACACGAGACACATAATATATCAGAACCCATAAAAATGGCCAATTTCAATTATACACTTAAAAAGATTCTCACTGGTTCTATAAGGCACTTAATGTACTGTATCTGTTCACCTACGAAAAGCAACCTCCTCAAGAAATTTGTAAAATATGAACTGAAGGAGAAGCTATGAAATCAAGAAATTAAAAATAAAGAATAGTTCTTTTTAAGGAACTAAGATAAAGTCATATCATTGTTGGTAAAAGAAACTAATAAACTCTATAGGGAAAAAAGGAACAAATACTAAAATAAAAAACAGCAACAATTTTTTCACCTTTTTAAAACCACTTCTAATCAAGGCAGCCAAGGCTTATTGTGACAAAAATGAGAAAAAGTATGAATTTATTAAAAACACATCATAGGAAACTACAATGTACAGTAACAAAGCATTTATCAAATTTTCAAGAACAAGTATATAACATGTGCAGTTACAATTTTCTTTTATGTGTTTTCTAGTCAGGGATTATTTTCAAATCTCTTTTGGGTCTATTTTCAAGACTCAGGAAAAAAAAAAAAAAAAGACATGTCCTAACTGTGTAAGTGTTTACCAATAAAAACAAAACAAAACAAAAAACCTTTACATTTCCCACAAACCCAGTATCTTTTTTTTTTTTTTAAAGTAGAGGGAAGGATTTTTTATTTATTTATTTATTTTTGGCTGTGTTGGGTCTTCGTTTCGTGTGAGGGCTTTCTCTAGTTGCGGCAAGCGGGGGCCACTCTTCATCGCGGTGTGCGGGCCTTTCACTATCACGGCCTCTCTTGTTGCGGGGCACAGGCTCCAGACGCGCAGGCTCAGTAGTTGTGGCTCACGGGCCTAGCTGCTCCGCGGCATGTGGGATCTTCCCAGACCAGGGCTCGAACCCGTGTCCCCTGCATTGGCAGGCAGATTCTCAACCACTGTGCCACCAGGGAAGCCCAAACCTGGTATCTTTTAATAGGTAAATCAAATGTCTATGTCTCTTTCAGCCTGAACCAAGAAAAGATATGGCAGCTCCTTGTGTGGTTTTACAGATTATTCCTCAGAAATACAATGATTAATCTCTGCTTTAAAATATGGACAGAGATTATCATAATGATATAAAAATAAGATATAGATTTATAAGAATTTGCTACATATGCACACAGAAAATTTTCCTGTGTTAAATTTGGCCACATTCCAAAAGTTACTCTGTTGAGTCAAAGATACCGTACAAATGGTAGATAATCAAGGTGGCCACAGTTTCTGAATCAAGACTGATGACAGAGTCAATATTTGTGCTTTCACAGCCCTTCTTTATCAAAGATGGATTGAATGCCCCATATGCCCAGCAGTGTGCATTATGCTAGTTGTTAAACATAGAGATAGAGACATATAGCACATGGCTTCGGCCATTAGGCTGCTCCCTGCCTTCTCACCAACTTCCAATTTATTTGCATGATAGCCAGAGGATCTTCATAAAGTATTACTCAGGTCTTATCACCTTATTATTTCAAATTTTCTATAGTTTTCCCTTCCAATTACAATAAAATCCAAGTACCTTCAAGCCTCCCAGCACCCTGCCCCTCCCAGCCATCCCAGCCATCCTCTCTTTCCTATTATTGTCATTCACAGTGCTTTGTCCTTTGAGGATACTGTTCTCAAATATCCAGCTCTATCTATCCCCAAGATCCTATCCTAGGACACTCCTCACCCCAGCTTCTCATTTGACTCCTATATCCTCCTTCAGCGCAAATGTCATTTCCACAGATGCCTTCTCTGAAGTGCCACTCTAATCCTGCAGGAAATACGGAGCTCACAAGTGGTGCTAAGCAGAGGAATAATAGGATCAGTTCTTTATCTTAGAAAAATCACCCAGATAAGAACTTGTAGAACAGACTAGCTAGAGAGGTGGTACAATGGGAGGTGATGGTTATAGGTAGCAAAGTTAAGTAGGAAACAACTAGAAGAGGCCAGAAGAGAGTTAGAGACTGCATGTATGCAAAAGCACTGGTCATCTTTAGCTTTGCAAAAAGTTCCATCAGGCTCTGAGCTCTCTAAGACCAGTATCATATACAGTCACCCCTTGGAATCCACGGGGGATTGGTTCCAGGACCACACCACCGCTGCCAAGGACAACAAAATCTGTGGGTGCTCAAGTCCCTTATATAAAATGGCATGGTAAAATTGATATAGCCACTATGGAGAACAGTATGGAGGTTCCTTAAAAAGTTAAAAATAGAACTACCATTCGACCCAGCAATCCCACTACTGGGCATATACCCTGAGAAAACCATAATTCAAAAAGAGTCATGTATCACAACGTTCATCGCAGCACTATTTACAATAGCCAGGACATGGAAGCAACCTAAGTGTCCACTGACAGATGAATGGATAAAGAAGATGTGGCACGTGTATGCAATGGAATATTACTCAGCCATAAAAAGAAATGAAACTGAGTTATTTGTAGTGAGGTGGATGGACCTAGAATCTGTCACACAGAGTGAAGTAAGTCAGAAAGAGAAAAACAAATACCGTACGCTAACACATATATATGGAATCTGAAAAAAAAAAATGATTCTGAAGAATCTAGAGGCAGGACAGGAATAAAGACGCAGACATAGAGAACAGACTTGAGGACACGGGGACGGGGAAGGGTAAGCTGGGACGAAGTCAGAGAGTGGCACTGACATATATATATACTACCAAATGTAAAATAGATAGCTAGTGGGAAGCAGCCACAAAGCACAGGGAGATCAGCTCGGTGCTTTGTGACCACTTAGAGGGGTGGGATAGGGAGAGTGGGAGGGAGACGCAAGAGGGAGGGGATATGGGGATACATGTATACGTATAGCTGATTCACTTTGTTATACAGCAGAAACTAACACAACATTGTAAAGCAATTATACTCCAATAAAGATGTTAAAAAAAAAAATGGCATAGTACAGTCAGCCCTCTGCATCCTCAAACTGTAGAACCCTCAGATACAGAGGGCCAACTGTATTACACACTTCCCACAACATCAGAGAGGTCCAGTAAACAGTAGCTAATTTGACATGAGTGACAGAAGAGCAGTGAATATCGCCAAGATGCAAACAATAATCATTGGCATTCATTTATGGAATACTAGGCACTATGCATGTTGAAGAAGGGGAAGGCAACAACGGTTGGGAGCTCTGGCTGAGTTTGTATCCTAGCTGTGTGACTTTATATAAGTTACTTTGCTTCTCTGTGTTTTGATTTTTCAACAGATAGTTAGCAGTCCTACAGCACAGGATTGTTGTGAGATTTAAATGTAAAGCACTTAGAACACTATTTGTCACATATTAAGTACTCAACAAAAAGTAGCTACTGAAATTGTCACTGTTGTCATCATCATTATAATCATTGTTGTTATTATTAGTACCATTACAACCACTAGATACTTCATAAACATTATTTCATCTTCACAAAAGAACTTATGAGGGTATACTATTATCTCCACTGTATAATTACGGAAAGTAGGTGAAAAAGCAGTTCACACAGTTTATAAGTTTCATACTGAGATGTGAGCCTAGTTTTATGAGTCGATATACTAACCACATTACATTATCTCTCAAAAGGGGCAGGAGGGACTAAGATGTGATAAGTAATATGATTTTCTAAGCAATATGATTTACTGAGCATTTATTATCCTCCAAGCACTCTTCTGGGCTCTATGGATACAGGAGTGAACAAAACAGATGAAGTCTCTTCTCTCATATGATACATGAGCTTCTCTATCTCTGTATAGAGAAGCTAAGAGAAAAATATCAAATAGTGAGAGGTATACTAGAGTATCAAAATTAAGAGTGATATGTCTGGGGGCCACTCTGATTGAGTAGGTAAAAAGGCCTTTCTAAGAAGGCTAAGTTTAAGATGTGAACCGAAAAGACAAACAAAAGGAAGAAGCTGCCCAACCAGCAAGATAAGAGATTATTCCAGGAAGAGGAAATAGCTATAACAGAGAGCCTAAGTGAAAACAAATTGTGTCTTAAGGAATCAAAGCATGCATGGCTGAAGAGCAGTGGGGGAGAGAGGAGTATTCCATGAGGAGATTAGAGAAGCAGGCAAGAGCCAGGTGATTAGGGTCACCCAAGGGAAGGACTGTGGATTTACTGCTAAAGGTAATGAAGGATTTCAGGAAGGTGACATGATCTGACTTATATATTTAAAAGATTCTTCTCACTGCTGGGTAGAGAACAGATTGCAGTGAGGCAAGAATATGAAGACAGGAAACCAGGCTATTTCAGTAGTTTAGATCAGAGATGAAAGTGGCTTAAACTATGCAGCTAGGAGCACAGCTGGAGAAAAACAGGCAGAATCCTGTATATGTTTTTGAAACTGGAATAGAAAAGATTTACAAATGAACTGAATAAAAAGAGTAAAGGAATGAGGAATGACCTCCATATTTTTAGCTTGAGCAACTGGAAGAATATGCTTTAGTTTACTGAGATGGAAAAGATTTACGGAGGCATATATTTAGGGTAGGAATAGGATTAGAAAATAAGAGTTCTGTTTGGGCCAGGTTACATTTGAGATGCTCATCATATATACCCATATGGAAATTTTCAGCAGGCAACTAGATCAGAATCAGGAATTCTGGGGAGTTCCTCTTACCCTTTCTCTGGCTTTACAGAAGACTGAAGATCAAGAAAACAGTAAGAAGAAAATAGATTTTATGATGCACAATGTGGTATTCTGTAACAGTCTAAAGCAGTGAGACAAGCCATTGTACTCTTCATGAAATCATTTCACTTATAAAATCTGAAGCATCATCTTTGCTGAGGAGAATGACAGAAAGAGAGTAAGCTTTAAGGTCAATAAGATTCATGCCAAGGGAGTTAAGCCATATCATATGGCTTCTACTTCCTAAATCGTATAAGATTTCAGGGCAGGACACAGTAAGAAGAGATCAGAGCTCCCAGCAGGATACAGTTAACATAGTGCTCCTGAAAATTCCATCCTACATGAAGGGAACCCATAGCATACCCAATATAAGCCCAAAATCTCTTCTAACTATACACAAAATAATGACTGCTCTCCTTGTTGTCTAATAGGAGTTTCCATGGAAACTGTCAAAAACCATTTCTTTAGACTTGTAATGATTACTGACAAAAACGAAATCGACTTAGATTAAAACGAGAGGTAGATTCTGGTTAATCTGATTCCATCCAATTGTATTTTAGCATGACTAGTTTTCTTAATCAAATGGCTACCATGAGGGTAGATACCGAAATGAGGTAAAGAGATAAGCAACTATGTCTGCTTTTGTAAAATCCTACTCTTAAATACATACCAGCAATATTGTAAAAGACAAACATTTTTTAGGAAAGATAAAGAATAAAATTTATTGGGCAGCTATTAAATATCAAGTGTTTTGCATATAACATCTTGTTTAATCCTCAGAATAATATCTTCAGGTAGGTTTTATTACTCCTACTTTTACAGAGAAGGAAATCAGGTCTAAAAGATGTAAAGTTACTTGCTCAAGATCAAACAAGTATTAAACAACAGAGCGAGGATGAGATTCAGGTATAGCTGAACACAAAATGTGTACACTTTCCTTAGGCTCTTAAAAGGGGCCACAACACGTAACAGTCCAGGAGCCTCAGGCCTATGGTCTCTTTAAGCCAAAAGAACTTTATTAATTGGTTGACTATTAAATTGGGCTGAAACAAGGCTGCTATATAAGTGCCTAAAAAGAAGAGAGTGTCAGACACACAAAATAAAAAGTTGAGTTTTGCCCAGAATATACAATAAAACTTTACCAGGTATCGATATGCCCATCAAATCAAATAAATCAAATTAAATTAATCAAAAAACCTAAAAATAAAGAGAAAAACTCAAGTCACATGCTGATAAACTCACTGAGATACTGATAAACTTACAGAGCCAAGATAGAGATAAGCCAATGATTCATTTTAAGGAATAATTTTAAAAATTATCTTATCATCTAAGAATAAAAGTAAAAATGCCATGACATTTCTTACCTCATCACAAAATGCCATAACAATTACTACAAATAACTGAACTTGTAGTGCCAATGTAATTGCTCTAGCTGATCAACTCTGCTAATCTAAAATATAACTGTAGTAGTCAAATGAGAAACGGAAGCCATCTAAGTTACTGGATGCTACACTCCTTCCCTAATAATTAGTTAATTCATTTTGGTTGTGGAATTTGCCTATAAATTCATTGTCCTGTATGTTTTACCACAAGGCTCTTTAAAGAAAAACCTGGACATCCAGATCTCTTTTTAGATTTAAGCAGTCAAAACAAAAGAAAGTATATTCAACCACAGCACATACGGACACATTAGCATTCAGAGCACAGCTCAAGCATGCACGCATGGAAATGCAGGACACACTAAATTCAATAAAGAGCAGAAATAAAGAAAAACATAGCAGAAACAAATCCAGGAGGAATAAAGAGGGTTAAAATGCATAAAACGATCTGGGTATATTAGAAACTAATTTTCCAAAATCAAGATACTGGCTTTCACTTTTGGTAACATTAAATAGTTTCTAGCCAAAGGTACCAAGGAAAAGCTCAGCTATAAACCCAGGACATTCTTTAAAATGACTGTTAAATGAAATCACACCATTATACACTCTCCCACAGTTATAACGTCCAAGGAACTACAATAGCAGAAAACAAATCATTTCCAACATAAATGAAGTATTTCTAAATTAGTAAATAAACTATAAATGCAAACCACTCTATTTCACAGATAAAAGTTTTATTTCTTTATAGTTATCACTAAGTTTTGGTTAGATGAACCCCAAGTGTCTATACTGAAAGTAATTTATAAGGAATCCATCTTTTAAATGGCTTATAACGATTAAGTTTGGTATTTTCCTATTTAGTTTCTTGGTGCATTCTATTTTGATTTAATAATATGGTACTGGAAAAACTTCTTGTATATGGTTTTAAACACTCTATGTAATGTTAAGCACAGTTCTTAGGTTTTGAAATTTTCGGGACTATTGATGCATAAAAGCATACCTTTAGCATTCTATTTCCCAGTAACTGCTGAAGGACTTTGTCAGTGCTGAAAACCCATCAAGCCCTTTATTAAGAAAGCCAAGATGAAAACGAGAGCCTGATGCTTAAAAGAAAGCACAGTTCAAACATATATGTCCTCTTGTTCTCTTAGTCCAAAGAGTAAATCAGAAATCAACTGGCAATGTTACATATACTATTTTGTCACTTGGCAGATGACAACTAAAGACATGGATCATTATTGTTCCTTAAAGTATAAGCTTTGTTTTCTCCTGTTTGTGACTCTTCCGTAAGCTATTTCCTATTTCTTTCCTTCAAGATTTTCCCCCTCCATCTTGCCAAAACAGGGCTTGAAATACAAATGGAAATAAACGGTGGGGGAACTACCTCTGAAAGGCTATGGTGAAACCAAAAAGAAAGAATTTTTCACTGTTTGACTGGGTCATCTCACATTTATCTGTTAATGAGTCCTGAGGCTTGAATATTCTGCTTAAGGCACACTAAAGACAAAGCAGCCTCTTGCCAACAGGCTTTTCCCAGTGTTCACACACAAAACTGGTTTTAAATGGCCCAAGGTGGGTCACAACCCACAGAAAAAAGCCGTAAAGACTTCAGTCTTCATTTCAGCTCTATGGCCACTTAACAAAGCCCTTCTCTTCCAGATACATTCAAAGGCCTGTGTTCCTAATGGGAATCCATATATGGTCTTTCCTGGGTGCATGGACCTCTTCCAAATTGTTTTCAAGACCCAGGGCACTCATCTGGAGAGCAATTCCACAGCTTTCATCCAGCTTGCAAAGGGTCTCACCAACCTGACAGTCTAAGAGCCACTGTACCAACACCTCCTCCAGCCCTTACACCAGGAAGCCATGGGATGGAAGGCAAAGCACATGGCCTTGAAACATAATAGTCTCAGGACCTGGGACAACTTGCTTCAACTCTGTGGGCTTCCCTTTCCTGTCTATGAAAATGCATATAAAAATACCTACTTCACAGGGAGGTAATGAAGAGAAAATAATTGGGACGCTGACCAAATTTTTCTACTTTATAAAAGTTAGTTTCTTATGCAAAAAGACAAAAATTATTGAAGCTTTTTATCTACCCAGGTGATAATTAAGGCTCCCAGATACTGAGGAATTGCCCCTGGTCAAATAGAGCTCGTGTCAAGACAGGGGCTCCACTCTGCACTTCTCATGCTTCTCACACCACAGACCACGTTCACCATACAGTGCAAACTTGAGCCCAACAATAACAGAAATGGTGCTCAGGCTTGGGCCCACCAAAGAGGAAATAAAACCAAAATAATATCATATGGTGACAACAACCTTCAGAAACAAAGGTATTTAAAATTACCAAGTGACCCTTTTAGGGTCTACACACTTACCAGACCTTAAGAAAGCTGGTGGAGAAGAGACGACTGCATCAGGTGAGCTGGCCATTTCAAATTGTTGACTCTAATCATAAGCATCGCAGGCTAAACTACAGCAATTTTCAAAACTGTTTAGTGAAGGTTAGAAGCAATCAGCATTAGATTAATTGAAAGCAGTGTGAGCAGTTATTAACATGATGGGGTGTGCAACAAAGGCAATAATTGAGGTTCATTATAATTTTATTTTCTCTTTTATGACTTGAAAATTTGATTTTCTTTGCTTTGATAAATTACATTTGCTTATATGGATGAGGCAGGAAATATATAATGACCACTTATTAAACATTACGTAAGAGTAGCATCGAGTAGCTCTATTGAGCAGTGAAGTGATTATGCCACTATGTAACAATGCTCAGAACTTTGCAGTGGCATCTATATCATAGTCAGGCTAGTCCAAGTTTCAAACAAAACTCACTTTATATACTCCTCTAAAAGTAACAAACAGAATCAGGGTGATTGCTTTTAATGACACAGGAAGTCAATGATTCACTGAAGAAAGTTTATAGTCTACACATCACAGCTATCAGAAGAATCTGAAACCTCAACTAATTTGGAGGGATGACTTCAAATGGTATCTCTTTTATTGCTATGATGTAAACATATAGCAACATCCAACATTTATATAATACACTCAACTACCTTGTACATGAAACTGGATTTAAGTGACTACATTCAACAATAGTTAAATAAAATTTGATTTTTTTTTTTTCTCAGTAAAGAAAGAGAAGGTAGGTTTTCAAAGCTTACTGTTATGACACGCAGTTCAGAGGAAATTAAGACTGGAGAAGAAAATAAACCCTATACGTTTATTAGAGGAAAAGAGAAATGCTGTAAAAATATACGTTGAGGGTAGAGCTGTTTCCTGTAAGAAAACTCCAGTTACTCTCTTTGACCGGAAATTATCAACTCAATAACCCTTTTTATAGCCCAAATAGACTCACTGTTAGTGGTCAACTCAATACTTCAGTATGACACAAAAAGTTTGAGAAAAATGTGAAACAGAAATATATGTGACTATTCTAAGTAACTGTACTAACACTAAAATGTACTAAGGACTAGTTTTTGAAAAATTCTCTCATACTTATGGTAGTTTTGTTATAACCCTAAGTAAATAAGTGCACAACTATTTTTAAGGTTTAAAAATAGAATGGAATAAGCAACAAAGATTGGGTGGATTTCTCCTGTACGATTTATGAAATTAGATACTTTCTTCAAAAAAAAAAAAAAAAGACAGCTAAAAACTCTGTTGTCTTCTGCACAACAACTAAGAACTTCATGAACGGGAAAAGCCAAAATATAATGGGGTAGTATTAGCTGAGGGAAAAAAAACAAAACGCTTAATACCAGTGCAGATGCATAATTAGTCTTCCTAGGGCTATGTCTTTCAATGTTATCAGATTATCGACTTTGACATTATCATCTCCCAACACTAATTTATATAGTAACAACAAGCCTTCAAAAGGGAAGATTCTTAGATGAAGACTTGTCATTCCACCATCTTTCCTGTTTATAGGAACACTTTTTAGCTCGAGATTACATCCAGCCAGCCAGGAATAAGAGAAGTTTCAATCCTGGCTGTCAGATGAGTTATCAGCCACAAGTGCTAACTTCAAAGTGTGATTTTGCAATTTGAACAAGTCAGTTCAGGACACTGTAACTGTGTAACTGCCTGCGCAGCGTGTTCTGACCTAGGTGACCTCGGGTTTGGGAGCCACAACTGGGAACTAGGCGTCCTGGGGCCACTTGCCAAGGGAAGGGGCCCACTTCCTTCTGAGTCCTAACTATGCTCACCGTGACCCCCTTCGTGGCCTGAGGCCCTGTCTCCCTCAATTTCTGCCCCATAGATAACTGGCTAGATCTCAGAACTTGTAATGTGAAAAGGAGATACGAAATAAGGCAACAAGCAGCCGCCAGTTTTCTAGGACCAGACCCTAGTCATATGTAAAAATGAAGCTATCTGACTTTCGGGGAGGAATACAGACAGGGAGGGCACTCCTGGGAATGTGGCCACCGCCTGATTTCTAAGAAGACTCCAGGAGAAGTCGGCACCACCACCTACTTTTCGAGAGGGAACACACACGAAATATAGTTGGGGAAGCAAAACGGAGCAAAGGTGGGACCACCACCTAATGGGGAAAGACATCAAGAGGAAGCCAGGGACCACCGCCTGCTTTCTAAGGGGAAACACGCGGGCACAGGTTCATTCCAGGAATCCCACCTGCCTCCTGCCCAAGGCTCTTGACGGGGAGTACCCTCTACGGTGCGGGGGGGAAAGGGTGGCGCCCCAGCCAGCCAAACCTGAGCGCTTGATCCGGGCTCTTCGCTCCAAGACCTTCCAGCTCACTTCGTCCACGAGCCCCGCCATCGCGCTCGGGCCGCCGTCTTGGCCACCGCCCCCGGGGCCGCCTGTCACCTCCTCCCGGCCGGCCCCGCCCCCCCGCGCGACACTGTCGGGAGGCGCACCGGCCGGAAGTGAGCGCGAGGGCGAGCTTCAACCTAGCTTCGCGGCCTCCCGAGCGTCAGCCCTACGGGAGAGTGAGACGGGGGCCGGCCGCGGTCGTACGGGCGTCGGGGCTACGCTCTTTCTCTCTCGGCCAGCGGCACGGTGCTTTCCGGCTGCCGTCAAGCGCAGCAGGGGGCCGGTGGGCGAGGGCCGAGGGGCTGCCATGGCGGCGGCACGCCGGCTGCTGGGCTCCTGGGTGTTGCTGGCGCCGCTGCTTGGGGGGCTCGCGCTGCTGGGAGTCGGGCCGGTCCCGGCGCGGGCGCTGCACAACGTCACGGCCGAGCTCTTTGGGGCCGAGGCCTGGGGCACCCTGGCAGCCTTCGGAGACCTCAACTCTGACAAGCAGACGGACCTCTTCGTGCTGCGGGAAAGTCAGTGCTTGCCCGGCCCTCCCTCTATTCGCGTGCCCCTCCCGGTGTTCCCCACACCCCTTGCCCGGATGCCCGGTCCTCCTGCATTTCCTGGCCCTTCTCGCCCAGCCCTGTCTCTCCCCCTTTATTTCCAGCATCCTTGCAGCTTGCCTGTTTTTTCCATCTTTTCCAAACCCAGGTCCTGGCCTGACCACTCCACAGTTTGATCCACCCCCGCAAGCACTGGAAACACCCCGGTTTTTTGGGGTTTTTTCCTGAGACGACCGCGGCCGTCACTCACGCACCCCGCCCTTCTCATGGAATCAGCTGCCTTCCAGAGTCCTTCCTAATTCCCAGTAGTCTTTGTAGCTTGCCTTTACGTTCCCTGCCAAGGCCCCTTCATTCCTGTCGGCTGTATTTCCTCCAGTCTCCCTTCCCCTTTGATGAACTGGAAAAGGTGCGACCTGACAATTTACTCTCGTAGAGGACTTCTCCCTCCCTCTTCATTTACCTTGTTCACCCTCCCCTCCCTTTGTCAGGGTCCCAGCTTTCTTAGAAACTACTGTTCCTTCCCAAGGCCCTAAACACTCCACAGTTCTCACAAGTATTTCGCAGGTATTACTAATAAACCCAGTGTCTCCTTGGAAAAGGATTCTCAAACTGCAGGTTTTTCTCCCTTCTGGGCTGCCCTAGTCTTTTGTGTGCAAAAGACTTCCTTGCTTTAGCCACCACCCTAGTCTTCCAAATCTCTGTTTTCTTTTCCAGCTTGAGGTTCTTGGGAGTTCTTTGCTTTAACCATCACTAAACAAACTTTTCTTTGTAAATCTTGATGCTGACAATGGGCATTAGAGGGTCTTAGTATTCTCTAGTACCCACAAAGCAGGTACTGTTTAAGGTCAAGGCTGTGAAAGAAGGAAGTGAAGCACTTACAGAGTTTGACAGGATCTTGGCCCAGATCTCTTGGAGTCCTTCTCAGGACTCCAGAGCCTCTTGTGGACCTTGGGTATTTCCCCTATCTTTGTATGACTCCATGTATTGCAAGAAGGGTGCATACTGCCTAACCTATAGCCACTCCACCCAAACTGGAGACAGAGATTCTCCCCTTAACTTTAAAGATGCCCTGTGTTTGACTAAACAATTTCAAAAATCTGTTCCAATGAGTGCTCATTGAGCTCCAAAAATGCATCAACCTGGAGGATGGTTCTGTAGGAGCCACAAGAGGGTAGTCTTGGAGGATTCAGCTTTTTCTGCTTAAATATGACATCATGTCCTAGTTACTAGTCAGATACCTACAGTAGGAGTTTCTGTGTCCTTGGTGTGATGCATCCGTGCAATGGACTGAACAGCCTTATGAGAGGCTGAGTTGTTAGGTTTGGGGAAGACAAGACTTAACACATAGTGTAGTTATAAGGCATATTCTTTATGTGCTTCCTTTAAGTCAATCAGTCTGACTCCTGGCAGAAGCCATTGATTTCAGTTTGCCTTGACCAACTACCTTTTTCCTTGTTCATCCTCTAGTTTCCCTGCTGCTTTGAATATCGAATTTGTGATACACTGTTAGGAATCTCCATTCCGTTAGTCTAATAGGACCAACCTTGAGAGGGCAGACGAACTGGAGTAAAATAAAAGTTTTCTTGTTGAAAACAGTGCCCAGAAAGCTTCTTGTAACCACTGATTGTATGTCTCACTGGGAAGCATTTTTCTAATGTATACTCGCTTCTTTTAGGAAATGATTTAATCGTCTTTTTGGCAGACCAGAGCGCACCCTATTTTAAACCCAAAGTAAAGGTATCCTTGAAGTAAGTACAAATGTATTTGTTTCTGTAAAACAGTCGTTAGTGTCATAATAGATACGCAATAACTAGTTGGATTGTCTTTGAAATCAATTTTACTCTAAAGTGGTGTTGTGATACAAAACCACTAGTTATGAGGTATGAAGCAAGTAATTTGTTAGGAAAATTAGTGAGCATACCAAAGTTTAAAAATGATTTGCTTTAAAAAATAAATAAGTTTGAGTGGAACCAGGTCTGTTCCTACATAAACACCTTTCAGTCCCTTGCAATCTGACATGCTTTCTTGAATGTCTTGGGGTTTGTCCCTCATCCTGAGTGTGCCTGTGGGAGCAGCTCAGTCACAGGCTCATGAGGTCAACTTTGTGTTTTGTGGTCTGAGGGAGGAGTTTGCAATGGGGTCAATGACCTCTGTTCTAATTTTTCATTTATTGACTGATAGGTGGTGACTGCTAGATAACTCATAGGTTGATTTTGAGGAAATTCAAATCAAACTGAATTTTTTAGATGTTCAAATAATAGTTCTATTTTTTTTATATGACTGGCATTGCATGAAACACAGTGACCTTCATTGATAGTGAGCCAACACAGTTTTGAAACTATAAGAAACAAGAATCGATCACTGTCTGGAGGAAGAGATGAGTCAGTGCAGGCTAAAGTGGCAGCTTCTAGAAAGTTATGGGACTTGTGCTTGACCTTAAGATAAGTAAAATTTAGGTGAGGGCTTTCAAGTTTCAGGACACAGCATTAACAAGAGATGGTAGTAAAAACAGCAGGTTGTGAAGAGGAGGTGGAAAGGTTTGCCTGACAGAAGTGGAGGGTATACTTTGGAGAGTTATGGACTAGGAAGATGAGATCAGGGCAGACTAGGAACCCTCATAAATATCAGAAAGAATTGACCTCAATCCCAAGAAAAGTGGGGAATCATTACAGGTTCTTGTTTAAAGGAGAGGTGGTGAAAACGGTATTTTAAGTTGATTTGATTTACTCGTTAACCATGTGCAGGATGAATTAGTATGTAGAAAGATCAGAGATTACTTTGGAAACTGTTCAAAAAATTTAAGAAGTCCCCATATGGGGTAATGAGTGCTCAGATTCTACAGTATTTAACTTAAACTCAGACATATGTAAAAAAATATTGGCCTTGAGTTAGAACATTGAGGCGTTGAGGGGAAAGTTATAGATGGATAAACAGGAGATTATCCCTCTTGAGAAATGTTCCTTGATACTGGATGTCAGCATGCTTGGAGTGGGGAGGGAACAGAAGTTGATAAATACTACATCCAAGAAATGAACTGCCTAGAAGTGGTTTTTCATGGAAGATTAAAAGTTAAGGAATTTGTGGGCTATTAAAGACTTGGGTTCCACTGAGTTTTTAAAAAATCCCAATTTTTCTTTGACTAATATAATGTTTTATATACTTATAAAATTTAGAAACTCTTGTATTTATTTAGTATAGTTTTCAAAAACTAACTGTCCTTCACTGTTTTCTTCCCCCTCTCCCCTGTTCCTCTCTCAAATGCAACCACTTTTAAAACTTTGAGCTGTTTCTTCTGATGTTTATTTCCATATTCTAAAATAAGTTTTTATACTGTAATTTCTTGAGTTACCATCTTCATCTCTTGGATTTTTTGTTAGCATAGACAAAGATTTAGCATCTTTAAATTGGCTCCATCTCCATATAGTTGTATCATATTTTAGCTTGGTCAGTAATCATTGTATAAATTCTGGCCATGTAGATTATGTGTACTTCAGAGCCAAGCAGTATACAGTATTTCATTTCTCTATGGTTTTTCCTCCAAGAGTAAATGATTGTTTTTTAAAAAATAAATTGCACAGTTTTCTGTGTACATATCCTTAATTGCTTTGCAGATGTTCCATCATACCTGCCATATACCTGTTGTGCTTTTTTTTTCCCCATTGAGTCCTCTGCACTCCTCCCCAATCTGAATTCATTCTCTAGGGCTTCTGCAGAGTTACTGTTTGGAGACTTTCCCTTTGTCATTCTATGTTTGATCCCTATTTCTTGGATCCTGTGCCATTTTGTTCTTTGCTTCTTCATTTACTTCACTGGAGTGTATCCTTCAAGAAATTCCTGAGAAAGGATGCATGGATATGTCCCTCCATTTCCAAAACCTTTTTCTACTCACTCTTTGATTGGCCTGTAGTCTTCTAGCTTCATCGGTTGCTGGTTTTAAATCCATTGCTATTCTTTTTCCTAATCCTTCAAATATGACTTATTTTTAATTTTTGAAACTATTAGGGTCTCTTCTTTATCCTTTTTCTCTGAAATTTCATAATATGTCTTGGTGTAGACTATTTTTCATTCATTACTCTAGCCTCCCTTCAAGCTGGAGGCTTCTATACTTGGGGCCTTTTTGAAATGTTCTTATATTATTTCTCTGATTATTTTTTTGTTTTCTCTTTCAGGAATTCCTACTAGTTGTTTATTGGACTGCCTAACTCCATCCTTTATTTCTTTATTTCATTTGTGTTTTTGTCATTTTGTGTCTTTTTCCCCCCAGGAAGTTTTCTTAATTTTATCTTCAGCCTTCTATTGAATATTTTTATGTTAGCTGTCATATTTTTTTTTTATCTCCGAGAAGTTTTCTTTGTTATCTTATTGTTCTTTTCTCTTAGCATGCTGTTCTTTTTTTTTTTTTTAATGGATGTAGTTATGTCTTCAGGTGTGGTTTTGAAGTTTTCTTTTGTTTCCTCTGTTATCTCTGTTTTTTCAGATTCCTTATTGCTATTTGTTTTGGCTCTCTTTAATACTCATAGTTTTCTTTAAAAGGCAGGTAACTCTTTATTATACTATATTAAGAATAAGGTACTAAAGAGCTAATTGGAAACTCTGCGTAATGGGACTTACCTCCTGTCTCCTACCTCGTGGATATGTTCCTGGCTGACTGGCATCCTAGGAATTTGGCAGAGTTGGGGGCAAGGACCAAACTGTTCCTTTGTAGACTTTCCATTAACTCCCTGTTTTTAGCCTAAGGCCAATATCTTACCCTCTCCTGAAACTTACATCTCTAATGCCTGAAACTTCCCAGAAGTAAACTACTTGGTTGTTGGCATGCTGAGCAAGAGGGAGAAGGGACCATCACAGAAAAAGTGTTTTCAGCCTTACACTTTACTTTGTCTTCTGCTATTTCAGATGACTACAAATTCTGAGCCTTTCAGAGGTTCTTCAGGGCAAAAAGCTTCTTGAGCCTTTTCTACAAGCACTTCAGCTTATACAGTTGACCATTGAACGACATGGGTCTGAACTGCATAGGTCCACTTACATACAGATTTTTTTTCATTAAATTCATACTGCAGTACTACACTGTCCCCAGTTGGTTGAATCTGTGAATGTAGAACCAAGGATGTGGAGGACCAAGTATAAAGTTATACCAGCTATGGATTTTCAACTGCAAGTGGTCAGTGCCCTTAACCCCACGTGTTCTTCAAGGGTCAACTGTAGTTTTCTTGCCCTACTAAGGCAGAGCCTTTCATGATCTCTTTGTCTTTGAGGGTTATGCTCTTTTTTTAAAAAAGAAATTCATTCCATATCATTTTAGTAGGTTCTTGAAAGAAGAAGAGATAAATTCATGTGTCAGTTTGTTATTTTGTAAAGTTCGAATTCCTTTTTTTTTTTATTTTTTATTTTTTGGCTGCACCCTGCAGCATGTGGGATCTTCCCTGACCAGGGAACGAACCCGCACCCCCTGCAGTGGAAGCACAGAGTCTTAACCACTGGACCACCAGGGAAGTCCCTCGAATTCCTATTTTTACAACCATAAAGAAGGGCAATTTTAGGAATAAAATCTGCTCAGGTTAAGTTCCCATCTAGTCCTTTGTAATATATTACTGTCTATTTCAGGGTACTTTCTGACTCCAAATCATTAATTTATTTGAACAAGTATTACTGCCAGGTATGTGCTGTATATGTATGACTGCACATGCATACATACACAAGTACACATACAGAGGTATACACTTACATGCAGCTTGCTACATAGTAGCATGTGCAGTTGCTATATCATCATTTTTAAAGACCAGCTATTTTTCATGGAAAGGTTAAAGTATTGTTGGAATTCTTTGAGGAAACTGGCATTACAAAAAATATTTTATCATAATGAGGATCAATTTTAGAGGCCAACACAACTGAATTTGAATTCCAGCTATTCCATTTAACTAGCTATTTAACAATGAAAGCTACTTCAACCTCAGTTTCCTGGTCTGTTCAGTGAGAATTAAGATACCTATTTCAGGTGATGGAGATTATCAGATAATAGCTATTAAGTACTTGATGTAATATCTGAGGCATAGTAAGTAGCTGCATTAAAATAAAGCTATTATTATGTTGTTTTTCTTAATTATTCTTACCCTTGTCAGTATTTTCCTCATTTTCACTTGAAGTAAAACCTATTATATATATTTTTATATTCTTGAAAATAATTATGCATATTCTTAGAAAATAATTATGCATAGGCTGTTTGGAAACTTACTGTCTTGCTGTTTGTTCTTAAGTAGAATTAAATGTAAATTGAATTTAAGGCCTATTTTTTGATTGGGTCACTCAGACAACATTATGACAAGACTCCAGAATGTTTTGTTAAGTTTTCAAGGTTAATATAAACCATTTTAGAATATTTTATTATTAAAAATGTAGAATTAAGTATGTATGCTTTGATAGTGTATTGCCAGGTTTGGTCAAAAAGAACTTATTTTTCATTGTGAATCTTGAAATAAAATGACTAGTTTTCACTGTAAATTTCAAATCTGCATTAAAATCTAAAATTAAGTAATTTATAGATAATATCTTTTATAAAATGACAGTGATACCCCTCAGTGCTTTAGCAATTGATAATGAGCCTTCATTTATGTTACTTTTTTTTTTTTTTTTTTTGGCCGCATTGTGCTACAGTTCCCCGACCAGGGACCTAACCCCCACCCCCTCATTGGAAGCCCGGAGTCTTAACCGCTAGACTGCCAGGGAAGTCCTTTGAGCCTCCATTCGTATAAACACCATCCATATGTCCTGGTATCTTTGACAAAAGAACTAGGTGAAAGGATTAAACCAATGCTTGAACATAAAACTGTGTTCCCTCTTAATAAATATTTCAGCTTTTTCTTGTTTCTTAAAACCCTCTGCGTTCATCCTGAATTCTTTCATAGACCAAAGAGGCCTACATACATGAAGGATGATAAGCTATTAAAGAAGAGAATGTAATTAATCAGTTCTGTGAATTTTTAAATTTTGCATTGAAAATATTTTTGTATGGTATAAATATAGAAGTGTCCTTTTCTATTATAGCTCTACTGGAATGTTTGTTTATTAAAATGTTTGTTTCTTTTAGGAATCACAGTACATTGGTAACAAGTGTAGTCCCAGGGGATTATGATGGAGATTCACAAATGGATGTTCTTCTGACATATCTTCCCAAAAATCATGTCAATGGTGAATTAGGAGCTATTATCTTCTGGGGACAGAATCAAACCTTAGGTGAACTTGTTTTAAGAGTTTTTAATATTTATCACTGGATATTAAAGGAAAAATATGCCTGGTATTCTTAGGTAAATATAACAAAAATAATGTTCAGAAATCAGTTCAAAAATGCAGTTCTTGAGTGTCAGTAATTGTCTCTAAAAACTTCTTTAAAAGTCTGTTTTCTGGTTCTTCTTTTTCAACCTAGAACTGGTCTGCAGTCAACTCCAGGGAACAAAATCCACTCTGTTAGCTTAAGGAAGAGAGAATTTATTAAAGGGTGTTTATGCTTTACAGAGTTACTGTGATGGCTAAAGAACACACACGAGGTTGAAGTTTCAGGAACAATCCTCAAAGCCTTCAAAGAAGCTACTGCCTTTTTACCATCAGAAAGTGGCCAGTTGCACAACAGGTGCCAGAATGACACTTGCTCACCAGCAAAATGGATGCCATGCACCCTCCCTCTTAGTACTTACAATTCAGTGATCAGACATTAAGACAGAAATGGCAGAAACACAGCCTTCACCTCATTCCTGCCTTGGCAAAACTCACCATATCTAATTAGCAAGGCTTACATTTTATTTAGAATCTTAAATGCAAGAGAAATGCTATTTTTGGTTTCTAGTCTCCCCAGTACAGGAAAGCACAAAAAGTTTAGAGTAAAGGTTGAGAGTCAGTCTATCATATCTACCCACAAATCTTCGTCTTATCTGAAAAGCCAATTAATTATACCTAAATGGACACCTTTGTTCATGGAGCCAGACTGAAGAAAGGAGGAGGAGAGGAGGGCATGGACGTTTTAGAGTCTAGTAGTTTTGCGTGTATTGGGTTCTTTATATCAAAACCTTAATTGTCAACTGCTCTACTGCTAAATTGTATATAAAGAAGACTCATCTAAGAGATTTTCAGAATGAAGACTCAAAGGAAGTTATTGTAATACTGGTCTTCACTGTAGAATAAACTCTCCCAATAGCTTATCTTTACAAACTTGATGTCCATTTAAGTTAGATTTATAGTGTCTCATTAATGCTAATAGTTGGAATTAATTAGAGATGAATTTTGAAAAGAATGAAAGGGTATTTTTCCCTGAGTGCAAATATCAAAATTAATGTGTTATAAAATGCCTTTTCATTTATATATTTTCTTTTCTTTTTTTTTTTAACAGATCCTTGCAATATGACCATACTCAACAGGACTTTTCAGGATGAACCATTAATTATGGAGTAAGTATGTGCTTACTTCCCTTTGAATGATTTTAAACTTACAAACATAAAATCTTTCACATAGGAAACTACTTTGCTAAGTTGTATTGACTCTAAATTCATTCTCCCTTTAAAGCTGATAGGGGCCTGTCCTCTTAATTACATATTTATTTGCCATGATGGAAGAAAGAGAAAGGTGAAATTCATTATTTTGCAAAGAGGGAGAGATTTGTCTTTTTGGTTTTGTTTGAAAAGCTTTGAATGTGTCCATGATGGATCTTTGTTGATGCTAGCCATGTTATTACTCAAAGAACTAAGATAACTGTTTTTGGATAAAACTGTTAGTGCTTGATTGACAGATAGGAAGGGTAGAGGATTTCCTCTAGAGACTTAGAAAGATTTCTATATTAAGGAGAAACTTTGTCCTTTTCACAACTCTTCCTTAGTATTATCATTTATCTCCTCAAAGTAGACTCATGTACCAGGATAAAGTTAATCCAAATTTCTGTTAGGACTCTGGTAATGATGTAGATATCATTTTGGGGAGTAAACAATGTATAGCCACATTCTTGTTTCCAGTGCTGCCTTTTGTACAGTTATTAAAATCATAGTCATACATCAATAGGTCAGTAACCATTAGAAGTCTGAACTTTAATTCATGGATTAATCTTTTTAAAGGTGCTCAGCTTGATTTCTTTTATAATTGGGTGTTTTTCATTGTTGTTACAATATTCAGTGGCTCGCATAAATTTTTATACCAACTAGGGATTACTTTTGTGGGTTATTTCTCCTAAGCCCATCTGACTAAATAAGGAGGGTCATGAGTCTGAATTAACGGTCTCCTTATCACTCAGAGACAGGCTAGGCTATGTAGAGGTTACAGACAACACCAAAATCTCACAACAAAAGTTTATTTCTTGCTCACACTGCATGTCCAGTGTGGGTCAGTGATAGGCTCTTTTGCCAGCTCTCAGAGTGTCTTACAGGCCTCATCGTCTGTGGAGCCGTACCATCATGTTCTTCTCATTGCCAAGATGACTGGAGGGTCCAATAATGAAAATTAAACACTTTGGCCTCAGAGTGAAACATGTCACTTCTGACATTCCATTGATTGCAACAGATACTGACTGTTGTATGTCTACCACACCTCCCCAAAGTTTTTTTTTTTTTTTTTTAAACTAAATTAGAAGTGAGAATTTAATAAAATAGCTGCTTAATGTTTTTAATGTTTTCTTTTTAGCTTCAATGCCGATTTAATTCCTGATATATTTGGTATCACAAATGAATCCAACCAGCCACAGATACTATTAGGAGGGTGAGTAAATATTATTATATCCATGTAATTAATTGTACATGTTGCTGCTGGAGGGACTGTGTATCTATGTGAACTGATTGCTTTAACCGTTGGGGGAAAAACCCCAGCTCATTGGAAATCCTTGTTTAAGATTTTTAAAAGGACATTTGGTCAACATACAAGCTTTCTCAAACACTGTGGATTTGATCTGCAACTGGTTTCTGTGTAGAGCCAGTTTAATCCTTTTATCCCTCTGGACATTAGAGATACAAACTTTGCAAGTCCCCATTTAAATATTGGTTCATTGGATGTTTTTAGAAATGGAAAGATTTAATTTAAATAGTATGGATAGCTGCCGTCTTGATTGAATTCTCTACCTTAGTCATGTTAGCTCCCAGATGTTCATTGATAAGCCTTGTTCCTTCTTTGTTCAATGAGCAATTAATAATTGCCTGAAAATATAAACATTCCTTCTCTAAGCTCTGGAAACTTTTCCACGTATACTCTATCCTTGACCAGTTTGTATGCTAGGATTCTCTTATTATCCAAGAATGCCATTCTTAGGGAAAACTGCCTGGAATCTTGCAATTCAAAGATCTCCGTTATAATTCCTCTAGATTTGAATAGAACTGTCTTCCTAACACAAGAATTCATGATAGCAAGATACTTTTCATGAGATACCTTCAACTTGGTTAATTTTTTCTGTATTTGATAAGGCAAACATTTTAAGAGTACAGAACACATTAATTTTTTTGACTTTCCAGCAAGTGCAGAGAACCACCTTTATCAATCTGTCTTCCCAGCTACTATACATCTAATGAATTTTCCCTCTGTGTTTTGCAGAAGTAATGTATTTTTATGATTAGTTTCTGAAATGTGATGCACAGGCACAAAGACAAGTAAATTATCAAAATCTGAGCTATTCTGAGGTGAAACTGTTACATTTCCTATCACTTTTTCTTAAAAGTTTTCCATAAAGAATATGAGTGTTTTTATGCTAGTCATAGTGACCTTTGAAAGACTTACTGTGAATCTTTAATGAGAAACCTGTTTTTTCCTCAAACTTTGAAAAATACCTGGAAGAGAACCCTGCTTTAGAGACCAGCTGGATGGAGATCTTGCTTTGCCTTTGTGGCCATGTCTGGGAGGAACTGAGTGTGGGTGGGCTAGGGGAAGGCACAGGTGACTCCTACCATAGCAAGCCCTGCTTGTTTGTCTTGGGTAGACATGTGATTGAGAATGTGATGGTGACTTCTGGCCTGGTTTATTTCATGGTAATCTCCATTTTAGTGAAAGGAATACTTGGAATATTTTTTTTTAAACGTGATAATCCATTTATTGATTGATTGATTGATTGATTGATTGCTGTGTTGGGTCTTCGTTTCTGTGCGAGGGCTTTCTCTAGTTATGGCAAGCGGGGGCCACTCTTCATCGCAGTGCGCCGGCCTCTCACTATCGCGGCCTCTCTTGTTGGGGAGCACAATCTCCAGATGCGCAGGCTCAGTAATTGTGGCTCACGGGCCCAGCTGCTCCGTGGCATGTGGGATCTTCCCAGACCAGGGCTCGAACCCATGTCCCCTGCACTGGCAGGCAGACTCTCAACCACTGCGCCACCAGGGAAGCCCTTGGAATATTTTTAATATGATGTGGTTTGACCTTTGGAAATTTAAACTTATGAAACAGCTATTGTAGATAATTGAAGAAGTAAAAACTACTAGGTATTGTGTGATAATGTCATAGCTTATTTATTTGTTCTGAATTCTATGTTAGATTTTTTTCCTCTGATGCTTCTTTAAAAACTTACTCTGCTTAAAGATACATTCACTTTTATTTTTTATACATTATTCTGTGGCGTACTACAGTATACTGGAGTAATTCTCTACTATTTTATGATATTTCTCATTTAAACTTCAGTTACAGATTAAACAATAGTGGCTAACCATATTATAGGTAACAAGTTTGTATCCAAGATTTGTCCTGTTACCTTTGTCCAGATAACTTTTAAAATGAAGTTATAAAAATTGACAGAAAAGAATTTTTGTCAAGAGCATTGTTAGGATGACTATTGCTAGCATTATCATTATTCAGACAACAGAAAGCTGAATATGTCTCTATGGGGGCAAGCATTAATATGTTACTAAAATAAGAAAAATGTATTTCACCATATCAATTTTATGTTACAGACATATGATTAGGTGTATAAGTGAAAAAGCCATTAGTATTGACATTTTGGACCATTTGCATGACTTCTGATTGGCAGCCCAATCTTATCTATTAAGGAATCTAACCAACTTTTGCAACTTAAATATTATGCTTATTTATGCCAGACCCATGATTATCTTAAATTTAATTAAATTTGGCTAGCACCTTAATTTTATGGGAAATTTTGCAATGATCTTTAAATAGAATGCTAAATGCTCCCATGGAATTGTGCTGGAAAGCCCATGGCTTTAAGTGGCCCAGTATAGGCATGGAAACAGGAGATTGCCCACAGGTAAAACTAGCATGATCAGTTCGGCTGGAGTAAGGGTGCAGATGGTCAGCCTAAGCTGGAAACAGTGATAGGTAGAAGAATCCCTTTTAATTGGTACTGTGGGGGTTATCTGATAGGGACAGGAAGGGTGCTAAACCTCTGCTGAGGTGCCAGAGATAATTGAAGTGTGTTAAATGTACAAAGGTGAGGATTCAGTTTGCGCCTCCACCTCACTTTTTAATGACTTGAAATAACGTTAATAATGTGCCACATTACTTAGAAATAACACCTAGCTATTAAATGTTAGAGCAGCTTTTGCAGTGATTAGGTTATCGTTAATCAGCATTTTCTGTAAAAGGGTATTTGAAACTGATGTTGCATAAGCATTCAGGATATTGTTTTTAGTGTTGACGTGAAAACACTTGTACCTGTAATTTTAATCAAAGCCAAATGTAATGTTGGTCTGTTCATATTTTCTGTGACTCATATACTGAATTCAAACACATTCAAACTGGGTCAGGCCCAAGTTGTATACCTGGGAATATTAATCCAGGTATGTGACAAACAAGCACTTTTGCCATACTCCATTTACTTTACAAGCATTTGCATGAATATTTTGAATGGAATATTAATGGCACTGAAAGCAGCCATTTTTAACTTATTTATGTGAGTGGATATTTTTCCTCCATTAGCAGAAAAAACTATCTTCTATTTAAATATAGGTATTTAATCTCAATTCAGAAGGAATAAATCCCTGTTTTTCCATGTAACCTTCTATCTTTTTACATTATAACCAATGACTGATTTATTAAATCACCCTTCATTTTTACTGCTGATTTGTTTGTTTGCTGGTGCATTACAGAAAATATTGCAAATATTTATCTTAATGAAATAATGATATTTGTCATTTAAATGTATTGTTTAGAAAAAATATGAAAATTAAGAGATTTATAACACAAAAGAAAACCAAATAATCATCAGGACAGCTTTTAACTTTATAATCAGCATTAGTACCCATAGTCTTAACAGAAAATGGTAGCTTTGAGATGATTCATATTTTCTTAGAATTCCCCTAGCAACCCCCTCCCTTTCTCACCTTATATACCATTTGTATTTTGAACATTGTTGTTTAAAGGAATCTATTAGGACTTAAGAAATAAGTTTTTTATTGGTATTTCCATAGAAACAGAGTATCAGTTTTTTTTTTTTTTTTTTTAAATCTGTTGGTTTTTTATTTTTTTTTTAAGTTATACAATTTTTATTTATTTATTTATTTATTTATGGCTGTGTTGGGTCTTCGTTTCTGTGCGAGGGCTTTCTCTAGTTGCGACAAGTGGGGGCCACTCTTCATCACGGTGCGCGGGCCTCTCATTATCGCGGCCTCTCTTGTTGCGGAGCACAGGCTCCAGACGCGCAGGCTCAGTAATTGTGGCTCACGGGCCCAGCTGCTCCGCGGCATGTGGGATCTTCCCAGGCCAGGGCTCGAACCCGTGTCCCCTGCACTGGCAGGCAGATTCTCAACCACTGCGCCACCAGGGAAGCCCCAGAGTATCAGTTTTATAACTTTTCTCTTTTCCTAAAGAAACTTTGCTATTGGAGATAAATTCATTGATTCTCTCATTTCTCACCTAAACCTTTTTCTTTTCAAAATTAAGCCACAGAAATAGTGAAAGCTTTAGCAGATAACTCAGAATTGTATATGCTGTGATTATTTCAAGTGGCTTGTTACTCAAGGATCCATAATTTTATTTCCTGGAGTCCCACCAGAAGCTTTTGGGGAGTCAATTAAATGACCCTTGATTCCCTGGTGATTTATCATACTGCTTTGTTTTATGTTCTGGTTGGCAGTGTTGTATGTAAGTGAACTTTTGCTTGTTTCTAAGTGAATTTAAGAGGTTATTCTCAAAATTTACTCACCTTGCTTTTTGTTAAATCTTACAATTTTTTAGATATGTTTTCTTTGTAGTAATCATTTAGAAAGAGAGCTTCTTTTGAGTTTCTGTGCAAGTAAATTCAACAATAATTGTTCATCATTAATATTGATGATACTTAAAAGTGTTTTGAATTCAACATATTTATTTCTATTAGCATATATCAAAATTTTGTTTCCTTCTTTGAGAGGAAACCATTTTATTTTATTACTATTTGCATGTATTGAAAAAAGTCCATTTTAAAACAAGCATAGAATACCAATGAACTGTACACTTAAAAATGGTTAAGATGGTAACTTCTATGTTATGTATATTTTACCACAATAAAAATTACAAAAAGAAAAACAAACAAGCACAGTTAGAGAAGCTATGTGTATAGAGCAGACTTTGAGTAAGCTTGGTATATATTATCATTTCAATTTAGGGTAAAATGAATCAAAATAATTTATAATTCCTGAAAATACAGGTTAAGTTCTCTTTCATTAGAGTCCTATTGTATGTTTTAAAAATGTATATGCTGTTGAAAATGCCCTACAGATACTTGATTTTTAACAGTCTGGAGGCCTAGGCTCTGAGCTGCGTGAGTTCCTGAGTTCCATAGTAGCCCTGAGTAGAGATGGGGGCCTATGCTTCTCCTCAGACTGCCTACTCTTCTGTCTGCCTGCCCTAGGAGCCAGTGCTGCTAGGGCCGTCTCTCAGGTGTAATATCACTGTTGCACACCCTTGGAGGTAGGAACATTTGGACAAAGTAAGGATATGGTTGAAAGAAATCACCACGTTTTCTCTTACAAACATAAGGTGCTATTTCTAAGAGGTCCTTAAGATTTATCTGGTCTGACCCATACCTTTGAATTCTAATAGAGGCCCAAGAGTGAGTGAATAACCCATCAAGTATTTACCAATGTAACTCTGTTCTTCAGCCATGCTTCTTTTCCCACTCTTCTCTCATGTGTTGTACTCCTCACCATGCCCCTCCTGAAGAGGCATACCTCAGGGTTGTACAGCTTATTGTCCTCTGTGAGGCTCAGGGCTGGATGGGGAAGAATGAGAAGAAAGAGAATCTTAAACAAGCCTATTTGCTTTTTTAAATATCTACTTAGTAACTCTGGGGTTGGCAGTTTCCATCAGTTGTCTCATATTTTTCCCACAACAGGTAGCTGTGTAGCTCAAGAGGCGCTGTCAGGGAGCCGGCTAATTCAAAGGTTAAGTGACCACTGTAAGCTTGCAATGTAAATAAATGGTAGATCTGGGATTTGAATCTTGGTCTTCCAAACTGTAAAGCCTTTGCTCCTGCCTTCAACTCTGTATAGCCATTACCATTGTTATAGTCACAGAGGGCCTTTGGTGGTGCTCCAACATGGTTAACTTAGACTTCCTCATAGCATAGTGGTTGTTTTCCAAGAAGAAGCAATACAAGAGTATAGACAGAAGCTGGAGATCTCTTTAAGGCTCGGTCCTGGCAGTTAAACAGCATCACTTCTGTGGCATTCTAATGAAAGAATTAGCTAATATTCTAGGGAATTTGAGGATTATGTACTCTACCTGTTGATGTGGGCATGGCTTAACTGAAATGTAAAAGAGCATGTGGGATGGGAAATAATGTGGCCATCTTTGGATACACAGCATGGTAGGCTGTGTTTATTTACTTTACCATAAGTAAAGACTTGCAAAGGAATATACAAACACAGATCATTTAAGCAACTAGATCCTCAGGTTTCATAGGTACTCCTACCTAAAATTGATGAGCCTGAAAACGTACCTGTTTTCACTATAACTTTCTCCTCCTTCATATAAGAATGCCACAGGCTTCCTTGGGGGCGCAGTGGTTGAGAATCTGCCTGCTAATGCAGGGGACACGGGTTCGAGCCCTGGTCTGGGAAGATCCCACATGCCACAGAGCAGCTAGGCCCGTGAGCCACAATTACTGAGCCTGTGCGTCTGGAGCCTGTGCTCCGCAACAAGAGAGGCCGCGACAGTGAGAGGCCCGCGCACAGCGATGAAGAGTGGCCCCCGCTTGGCACAACTAGAGAAAGCCCTCGCACAGAAACGAAGATCCAGCACAACCATAAATAAATAAATAAATAAATTTAAAGACTAAACAGACCAACAAAATTTAAAAAAAAAAAAAAAAAAAGAATGCCATATTCTTTACCCTTCCTAAATCTCACTAATGATACATTTCCTGGGGAGTAAAAACCCGTACGGCATGAAACACAGATATACTAAACTAATAGAATTTCCAGTTCTTCCTCTTCTCCTCTTTCTTCTTCCTGTTTCTCTTCAGATGAAGCTTGGTAGCAAAAAGCATTTTGATCCACATTGAGATGTTCTGAATTCAGATGTGCTAGAGTGGGGTTGTGGGAGTAATGACAGTTTTTGTTTAATGACTTTGCCTCCTGCATTCCCTGACTACTGTCAAAGAATCTGTAATTATTGAGAGAGGGTCCTGGGAGAATACAGCAGAGAGCATCCGTAAGAAACACCAAATTCAGCAAAGCAGACCTTTCAGCTCTTCTTAGTACTCTATCCCTAAGACACATAATTAAATGGAAGGAAGGTACTTTTCATGCCTATGTAGTTTTGGATCATGCCAGTGATTGTTTCAGATGTGACCAGAACATTTTCAAGGACTAACAAACCTATGGATAAAATGCCAGTGATTGTTTCAGATGTGACCAGAACGTTCTCAAGGACTAACAAACCTATGGATAAAACTTTTACATAATTTCTTTCATATTTGATATGCATTTTTCTATAACGTAGCTAATACCTACTTTATCAAATCATATCAAGAAAATTCCATTTAAAGTCAAATATCTTGTCTTATGAAAGGTTTACTATTTTCTTTCTCCTATTGATAGAAAATAAATTTACATGCTGGCTCCTGAGCCAAATAATTTTTTGTAGTATATACCTTTCTCATTTATTAAAGTCATAGGGAAAAATTTGGTATGTCTAAAGAAATAAGAAAGAAGTTGTGTGATTTCTCATTTTTATAATCTGTTTTTATTTACTCCGGAAGCCAGATAACAGAGTCAGTATTCACATACATTTATGGACTATTACGTCTTTTATCATACTTATTGTATTATAAATTATTTTCGCTATACTTTAATTGCAATGCTTTAAGTTCACTAAAGATAAACAGCATGTTAATTTACTATCTTGTTTTTATAACTTATTTTATGAAAATAGATAAATCAATTTTATCAAAATTACCTTAATTTTGACTGCTTTTAGCAATCTTTGCTACAATATATAATCTGTACTTTTCTCAGTAGTTTTTGTAATATTCCTTGAAACACATGTTAACACATTTATTTGAATTGAAAAAATGAGGTCAAACTCTGACAGAAAATAACTTTCATTTGGAGATTAGTTTGACAGTGAGGACTGGCTTTGCTAATTGGATTATATACCAGGCATTTTACATAAATTGAATGAGCTAAATCAGCAGCTCTAAATTCTTTTTTTTACTTTCATTATGGAAAAATTTAAACATATGCAAAGGTAGAGCAAGTAGGACAATGAATTTGCATATAATACACCTGTCATTCAGCTACAGTTAGCAATTCTTGGCCAGTCTTACTTCATTCACAACTTTTCCTTCATTTCTCTCTCTAACTCCTTCCCCAGACATTTTTAATCCATAAATATTTAAGTATATATCTCTAAAAAGTAAGGATGTTTTTAAAATCCATAATTACAATGTATTTATCATACCTAAAAAATTAAGATTAATTTAATATTAATATTAAATTTCCATGGAGATTTTAATGAACATATATGAACAAGATTTCTTAGCATCTGTATCTATAAAGATGAAGAAAAGGAGTAGACTTTATGCTGAATCCTGTTTCATTCTAGCAGTGTCATGCTATTCTAAAGATAAGTAAACTAATATATTTTAAAGCTCCATTCATTTCTTCAAAAAAAATGCATTTCCAATGAAATTTTACCTTTGATTTAATAAGCTATCAAAGCTTTTTCATCAATTGTACAGTAATAGTTAAAATAACTCAACCTCAAAGAGATTTTTTTTAAAAACACCTGGATGCATAAAGCCAATTTAAATACCAATTTGAAGATGTACATTTCTTTGGAGACATATGATAGCGTGATCCCTAAAAAGACCAGATATAAAAATATTTTACATCATGATAAAGTTCTATAACAGAAATAGAATAGAAGTACAAGTCCAAGGATAAAGAGAAGAAGAGCTTTTTTATGTGGTTTATGGGTGTATGTGGATGATGGTGGATAATAATCAGTATGGTATCTATATTCTACTGAATACATTTTTAAGAGTAATCATTTTTATTTTTTTATTATATTTATTTATTTTTTTACAGTTTTTCCTCCTTGAATCCTGTTTTTTTTTTTAAATTGAACCATCTTTTTCCCTTTATTTATTTATTTATTTATTATTTATGGCTGTGTTGGGTCTTCGTTTCTGTGCGAGGGCTTTCTTTAGTTGTGGCAAGTGGGGGCCGCTCTTCATCGCGGTGCACGGGCCTCACTATCGCGGCCTCTCTTGTTGCAGAGCACAGGCTCCAGACGTGCAGGCTTAGTAGTTGTGGCTCATGGGCCTAGTTGCTCTGCAGCATGTGGGATCTTCCCAGACCAGGGCTCGAACGCATGTCCCCTGCACTAGCAGGCAGATTCTCAACCACTGCACCACCAGGGAAGCCCCATTTTTATTTTTTTATTGAAGTATAGTTGCTATAAAATATTATAAAGGTGACAGGTGTACAATATAGTGATTTACAGCTTTTAAGGGTTATATGCCATTTATATTATTGTAAAATATGGCTCAATTCCCTGTGTTGTACAATATATCCTTGTTTTATACTTAATAGTTTGTACCTCTTACTCCCCTGCCCCTATATTGCCCCTTCTCCTTCCCTCTCCCACTGGTAACCACTAGTTTGTTCTGTATTATATCTTTGAGCCTGCTTCCTTTATGTTATATTCACTAGTTTGTTGATTTTTTTAGATTCCACATACAAGTGATATCATATAGTTTTTATCTTTCTCTGTCTGACTTATTTCACCTAGCATAATGCCCTTCAAGTCCATCCATGTTGCTGCAGATGGCAAAATTTCATTCTTTTTTATGGCTGAGTAGCATTCCATTGTGTGTATGTATATGTGTATGTGTGTATGTATATATTACACACACACACATATATATATATCACATCTTCTTTATTCATCTGTTGTTAGATACTTAGGTTGCTTGCATATCTTGGCTTTCATAAATAATGCTGCTATGAACATATCTTTTTGAATTAGTGTTTTTATTTTAGATATATATACCTAGGAGTGCAATTGCTGTATCATATGGTAGCTCTGTTTTTATTATTTGAGAAACCTCCATACTGTTTTCCACAGTGGCTGTACCAATTTACATTCCTACCAACAGTGTACGAGGGTTCCCTTTTCTCTACATCCTCACCAACATTTGTTATTTGTGTTCTTTTTGATGATAGCCATTCTGACAGGTATGAGGTCATATCTCATTATGGTTTTGATTTACATTTCCCTGATAATTAGCCAGGTTGAGCATCTTTCCATGTGCCTGTTGGCCATCTGCATTTTCTCTTTGGAAAAATGTCTATTCACTTCTTCTGCCCATTTTTTAATTGGGTTGGTTGTTTTTTTGATGTTGAGTTATTTATATGAGCTGTTTATATATGTTGGATATTAATCCCTTATCAGTCATATCATTTGCAAATATTTTCTTCAATTCAGTAAGTTGTCTTTTCATTTTGTCAGTGGTTTCCTTTGCTGTGCGAAAGCTTTTAAGTTTAATTACGTCTCATTTGTTTATTTTTTGCTTTTAGTTCCTTTGCTTTAGGAGATGGATCCAAAAGAATATTGCTGCGATTTATGTGAAAGAGTGTTCTGCCTATATTTTCCTCTAGGTGTTTTATAGTATCTAGTCTTACATTTAGGTCTGTAATCCATTTAGAGTTTATTTTTGTATATGGTGTTAGAGTATGTTCTGATTTCATTGTTTCACATGTAGCTGTCCAGTTTTCCCAGCACCACTTATTGAAGAGACTGTCTTTTCTCCATTGTATATTGTTGCCTCCACTGTCATAGATTAATTGACTATAAGTGTGTGGGTTTATTTCTGGGCTCCCTATTCTGTTCCATTAATTAGAGTAATCATTTTATTTTAAAATATCAGTATTTCTAATAGGTTTAAAGATTACATGCTTTTGTAGCTATTTAAAACGTTGAAAATATTTATATTACTTTCTTAGAAATGAACTTCAAGGTATTAAGGGATATAGTTTTTGTAAATTCTTTAAGAGTCTATTGGAGCAAAAGTTTTCAAGACCACTGGACTGGGCAGCTTAGAGAAGCATGCTAGACCCATTTCCTAGTAACTGCTTTTACCTGGGTATCTTTTTTTTTCTTTTTTTTTTTTTTAATAGTTCAATTGTATTACATGAGTGTTGTTGTTGTTTTTTAAATTAATTATTTATTTATTTATTTTTGGCTGCATTGGGTCTTCGTTGCCATGCGCGGGCTTTCTCTAATTGTGTCGAGCGGGGGCTACTCTTCGTTGCAGTGCGTGGGCTTCTCAATGTGGTGGCTTCTCTTGTCATGAAGCACAGGTCTAGGTACCTGGGCTTCAGTAGTTGAGGCACACGGGCTCAGTAGTTGTGGCTCACGGGCTCTAGAGCGCAGGCTCAGTGGTTGTGGCGCACGGGCTTAGTTGGTCCACGGCATGTGGGATCTTCCCGGACCAGGGATTGAACCTGTGCCCCCAGCATTGGCAGGCGGATTCTTAACCACTGTGCCACCAGGGAAGTCCCTTACCTGGGTATCCTAAATAATGACAACTCAGTGTAGGCTGATCATGAAAAGTGAGTGGATTAGCAGTCATTTCTAAGAGCAGTTACCATAATAGCCAACTAAAAGCTACAGTTGACATTAATTACATTTAAATTCATCCTTTGATAAATGCTATTCTTTGAGATTAAAGGTGATGATGACTACAAATTAGAACACCTTGACATAATTATGTTTCCTGTTGGGGACAAACTAGTAATTGGAGTTTTCTACAGAGGTCAAGAAATGTCAACAGATAGATTCAACATGGCTCAGAACTGCCCACTTTTTCATCTCTGCTGTTTCTTCCTTTGTCATCAGAGCAGTTTACATCTGTGACCTTGACATTCAAATGGAGTTAAGGAAATTATAGTTTATATGGATATAGTTGCTTGAAAGATATGGTGTCTGCTTCTTACTGAAAAACTATGTTGTGTATAAAGAGCAACATTAAAGGCAGAAGGAGAAATGAATTTTATTTTCACCTATTTAAATTTTTAAACAATTTAGTTTTCTTAGGCAACTTCAGTTTTCAGTCATCTTAAAATGCATCATGAAAGAATCAAAAGCTCTTTCTCCCCCCACCTTTGGTAGTCATCAGAATGGTAAATAGACACTGTATGTAAAATAAACTATAAGAATCTGCTAACTGCCTTTTAAGAGCTGTTAATGTAAAATATCAGAGTATAGGAAACAAGTGTAAAACTTAAAATACTGTGAAGAACTTGAATATTGATTTGAAATGTTCAAGATAGCAATATTACAATTAATATTCTGTTAGGAGTTGCAAACTCAAGTGTCTGATGGGGCCCAGAAGGAAAACAAAGTTAGTGAACAGTTTGGGGAGCTTGGGACTTGACCTGCCTGCAGGCTCTAGCTCTGTGTGAAAAGGGCCAGTTGCTTGCCAGACCTTCTGATATTTCAAGAGAAGTTGGAAATCCTGATTTTTATTTGAAGTCTGATTTTTCATTTGTTTTACCTCTTAATTCAAACTTTTTTAAACAATGTGTAGGTCAAATAAATCACATTTTATGCTGAATTTGGCCCATAGTCTGCCACTTTATGACTTTTGCTTTATCACTGTTCTAGATTCATTTGAAATGTACGTTTTGTTAAATAGTTCCTAAGACAAAATGTCACAAGTTAGTTGAGATTTTCCAAAACTCTAACTATAACTTGTTTCAAAGCAAACCTGTAAAAAAATCTATGGGAAATTAGATCAATAACTACTAGCATAGTAATTAAAGACAGCCACATGATTAACCTCATGGAGCTCAACTGTGTAAAAGTTTGTGTTGTTTTAATTCATTTTCAGCATATAATTACAAATTTGTTGGGAACATGAGAAACTCTTCTGAAATGACTTTATGTCAAACTTGTCATAGAATCTCTAGCCTGAGTCTCATTATTTTGTATGTAATGAAAAATACTTTAATGCTTCGAATTTAAAGAACTGATGAATAAATGGCACATCTTAAAGAGAAGTGAACCAATGATTATTAAATTGGACTTAACTGAAATTATTTTAAGCATTTCTAACCTTGTGTAGTATGAAATAAAAACATGACATGAATGCTTGGTATTGAATTACCATACAACAAATGCTAAATATAACTTTACAATGTATATTAATATTTTCTTATTATCATAACCCTATATTATGGGGTTTTACTTAAAGTAATACAATCAAGTTGTAGGAATACTGCTTGGTTTGGTTTTTAGTGTCTTGTTTAGGTTATAGATGAGGCCCAGTATGTGCTAAAAAGAATGTAGAAGAAGGTTATTGGGAAGAAGTTACTGTTGGTAGAACCCTTTGCATAGAGAAAAATTTTTCCTGTTGAATGCTTATTCTTTTTTCCAGAATCCACCTACCAATAACAAATTAGTCAATTGTTCCTTTCCACTTTCCAAACACTTCAAAACTAAATTCACAGGTGAACCTTGTTTGCTGTCTACTCAATTGGATACTGTGTTGACAATTAAGTTAGACTTAATTAGCCTTTAATTGCTCTTCTGAGATGACATATCTATGCTTCCATATTGGACTGGAACATAGTACTGTGAAAAAAATAGCAAATTCTAACTAGAAGTAGAGAAGAATAGGAGATGCTACTTGAGACTACGATTTGGTTCAGCCAGTATTTGGGAGCCAGGTCCTGGTTAGGCATTGTAGATACAAATATCTATGAGTCAGGGTACTTAGGATACACTCTCAGAGAAATAGTTCCTCAAGTAACTATAAGGCAAACCAAAGTGCTATTAGTAGAGAAAAGTATAATAGTGAAACAGTGAGAGAGGAGTAAAGGCCTTTTGGAGGAAGCTGATTTAAGTAGGGCCTTGATAAATAGGAATGCCTTTGACGCTGGAGTGTTCTTCACTGGTGAGGAATTGTGGGGAAACGATTTTATTTAAACTTGCTCTTCTTTCTGTAGTTCCTAATAGTTTACCAGTATGACCTTCCTGATTTTGACAAATGCACTATGGTTATATTAGATGTTAACATTAGGAGTAACTAAATGAAGGATATGTGAAAACTTAGTACTATTGACTTTTTTAATGAGATAAAATTTGCATAACATTATTAAAATTAACCATCATTTTGTACACTTTAGTGAGATTTAGAACATTTACAACATTGTGCAACCATCACCTAGTTCCAATGACTTTTCATCTCTCCGAAAGGAAACCCTGTACCCATTAAGCAGACACTCTCCCTTTCCCCTCTACCCCTGCACTTGGTAACCACTAATCTTCTTTCTGTCTCTAGGATTTTCCTATTATGGGTATTTCATATAAATGAAATCATACAAGATGTGACCTTTTGAGTCTGGCTTCTTTCACATAGCATAATGTTTTAAAGATTCATCCATATTGTATCATGTATCAGTACTCCAGTTATTTTTATGACTGAATAATATTTTCATTGTACGGGTATATGACATTTTGTTTATTCATTCATCCATTGGTAGATATTTGGGTTATTGTGAATAGTGCTGCTAAGAGCATTCATGTACCAGTATTTGTTTGAATACCTGTTTTCAAGTCTTTTTTTTTCTTTTTTTTTTTAACATCTTTATTGGAGTATAATTGCTTTACAATGTTGTATTAGTTTCTGCCGTATATAACAAGGTGCATCAGCTATACATATACATATATCCCCATATCCCCTCCCTTTTGCGTCTCCCTCCCACCCTCCCTATCCCACCCCTCTAGGTGGTCACAAAGCACCCAGCTGATCTCCCCGTGCAATGCAGCTGCTTCCCACTAGCTATCTATTTTACATTTGGTAGTGTATATATATGTCAATGCTACTGTCTCATTTTGTCCCAGCTTACCCTTCCCCCTCCCTGTGTCCTCAAGTCCATTCTCTATGTCTGCGTCTTTATTCCTGTCCTGCCCCTGGATTCATTACAACCATGTTTTTTTTTTTTTTTAGATTCCATATATATGCATTAGCATATGGTATCTGTTTTTCTCTTTCTGACTTACTTCACTCTGTATGACAGACTCTAGGTCCATCCACCTCACTACAAATAACTCAATTTCTTTTCTTTTTATGGCTGAGTAATATTCCATTGCATATATGTGCCACATCTTCTTTATCCATTCATCTGTGAGAGGACACTTAGGTTGCTTCCATGTCCTGGCTATTGTAAATAGTGCAGCAGTGAACGTTGTGGTACCTGTCTCTTTTTGAATTACGGTTTTCTCAGGGTATATGCCCAGTAGTGGGATTGCTGGGTCATATGGTAGTTCTATTTTTAGTTTTTTAAGGAGCCTCCATACTGTTCTCCATAGTGGCTGTATCAATTTACATTCCCACCAACAGTGCAAGAGGGTTCCCTTTTCTCCACACCCTCTGCAGCATTTATTGTTTGTAGATTTTTTGATGATGGCCATTCTGACCGATGTGAGGTAATACCTCATTGTAGTTTTGATTTCCATTTCTCTAATGATTAGTGATGTTGAGCATCCATTCATGTGTTTGTTGGTAATCTGTATATCTTCTTTGGAGAAATGTCTATTTAGATCTTCTGCCCATTTTTGGATTGGGTTGTTTGTTTTTTTGATATTGAGCTGCATGAGCTGCTTGTATATTTTGGAGATTAATCCTTTGTCAGTTGCTTTGTTTGCAAATATTTTCTCCCATTCTGAGGGTTGGCTTTTTGTCTTGTTTATGGTTTCCTTTACTGTGCAAAAGCTTATAAATTTCATTAGGTCCCATTTGTTTATTTTTGTTTTTATTTCCATTACTCTAAGAGGTGGGTCAAAAAAGATCTTGCTATGATTTATGTCAAAGAGTGTTCTTCCTATGTTTTCCTCCAAGAGTTTTATAGTGTCCGGTCTTACATTTAGTTCTCTAATCCATTTGAGTTTATTTTTGTGTATGGTGTTAGGGAGTGTTCTAATTTCGTTCTTTTACATGTAGCTGTCCAGTTTTCCAGCACCACTTATTGAAGAGGCTGTCTTTTCTCCATTGTATATTCTTGCCTCCTTTATCAAAGATAAGGTGACCAATATGTGTGTGGGTTTATCTCCTGTGAAATTTTTTGTTCTAGTTCTGTGAAAAATGCCATTGGTAGTTTGATAGGGATTGCATTGAATCTGTAGATTGCTTTGGGTAGTATAGTCATTTTCACAATGCTGATTCTTCCAATCCAAGAACATGGTATATCTCTCCATCTGTTTGTATTATCTTTAATTTCTTTCATCAGTGTCATAGTTTTCTGCATACAGGTCTTTTGTCTCCTTAGGTCGGTTTATTCCTAGGTATTTTATTCTTTTTGTTGTAATGGTAAATGGGAGTGTTTCCTTAATTTCTCTTTCAGGTTTTTCATCATTAGTGTATATCAATGCAAGAGACTTCTGTGCATTAATTTTGTATCCTGCTACTTTACCAAATTCATTGATTAGCTCTAGTAGTTTTCTGGTAGAGTCTTTAGGATTCTCTGTGTATAGTATCATGTCATCTGTAAACAGTGTGTTTTTCAATTCTTATTGGTATACACCTAGGTATAGAAATGCAGGGTCAAATGGCAATTCATTGTTTGGCTTTTGGAAGAATTACCAACTCTTTTCCATAGCTAATGCACCATTATATATTCCCATCAGCAATATACAAGGGTTCTATTTCTTTTAGCAGTTTGAGACATCTGTGTTAATTTTTGGTATATGGTATGAAGTAGGGGTCTAAATTCATTCTTTTGCATGGCTGAAAACTTTGGAATTAATACTTATAAAAGATAATCATTCTCCACAGTCTCGGGAAAATATCACCCATGATAATATTAAGTTATTTTTCTTACACTTAAAGAATTAAAGATATAAATATAAGGGCTAAAACTATAAAACTCTTAGAAGAAAGCATAGGGGTAAATTTTCATAACCTTGGATTTGGAAATGGATTCTTAGATCTGACACCAAAAGAAAAAAGCAGCACAAAAAAAAATTACAACTGGATTTATCAAATTAAAAGCTTCTACACAGCACAGGACACTATCCAGAAACTGAAAAGGCTGTACAGAATGGGAGAAAATATTGGCAAATCATGCATCAGGTAAAGGTCTAGGATCTAGTCTATATAAAGAACTCTTACAACTCAAAGCAATAAATAATCCACTTTAAAAATAGGCAAAGAATTTGAGTAGACATTTCTCCAAAGATATACAGGTAGCCAACAAGCATGTGAAAACATGCTCAGCATCATTAGACATCAGGAAAATATAAATCAAAACCACAAGAACCCTTCAGGAAGTAGCTATAATAAAACAAAGGGACAGTAATAAGTGTTCACAATGGAATGGAGGTATTGAAATACCCATACATTGCTAGTGAGAATGTCTGATGATGAAGCCACTTTGGAAGACAGTTTGACAGTTCTTCAGAAAGTCAAATATAGAGTTACCATGTGGCCCAGCAATTCTGCTCCTAGGTATATACACAGAAGAATCAAAAACATATGTGTATGTCCACATAAAAACTTGTACATGAATATTCATAACAGCATTTATTTGTAATAGCCAAAAGTGGAAACAAGTCAAATGTGCATCAACAGTTGAACAGATTAACAAAAAATATTGCCATGTAATTATATATTATTCAGGGATAAAAAAGACTGAAGTAGTGACACATGCTACAAAATGGATGAACCTGAAAATATTATTCCAAGTGAAAGAAACCAGGCACAAAAGGCCACATGTTATATGATTCAATATATATGAAACGTCCAAAATAGGGAAATCCATAGAGCCAGAAAGCAAATTAGTGTTTGCCAGAGGCTTGATGGAGGGAAGAATGAGAAGTTACTAATGAATACAGAGTTTCATTTTGAGGTGATGAAAATGTTGTGAAATTAGATAGTGGTTGGTGATGGCTACACACTGTGAATATACAAAACCCACTAAATTGTACACTCTGAAAGAGTGAATTTTAGAGTATGTGACATAGCTAAGAATAAATGAGTTTTTAAAATATCTTGCACGCAGATATTTTTGTTTTAAAACAGTGCTCATTTGATGTTTGCCTTAAGAAAAAAATTTTTCTTTTAGGAATTTATCATGGCATCCTGCATTGACCATTAAAAGTAAAATGCGAATTCCACATTCTCATGCATTCATTGATCTGACTGAAGATTTTACAGCAGGTGAGTTGCACATAAATGTAAAGTATTTCTTTTAGGCTGCCAGAGAATGATGAGATTTTTACTGTTTTCCTAGTAATCATTTGCTATTGAATTGAATATTAAGACCAAAATGTTAAAAGGTTATAAGGAAGTTAGTGATATTGGAAAAATGTAAAAAGTACTGGATGTAATAAATAAGTCTTTAGTTTTTGTTTTTGCTGTTTCTTAACCACATCAAAATTTGGATTATTGACTAATAAATGCTGTAAATTTAATTATAAGAAAAATATTTAGCTTATGTATTAAAGAATTTCAAAGACTTTTAAAAATTTTTATTATGGAAAATTTTAAATATAGAAAAGTAGGCAGAATAGTATGATATACGCACATTTAATCATCACCTAGCTTCAACAATAATCAGTATATGGCCAATCTTGTTTCATCTGTATAACCACCCATGAGCCCCTGCCACCCCGATAATTTTATAGGAATTCCCAAACATTGTATCATTTCACTTATAAATATTTCAATCTGTATCTCTAAATGATACAGACTTTTTTATTTTTAGCAACCTCAAGATCATTTTCAAACATTAAAAAATTTAACAATATTCTCTTAATATCAAATACTTATTCACTATTCAAAATGCCCCAATTCTCTCCTAAATGTTTCTATCAAATTAGGAGCTAAATGAGGTACATACACACGAAGAAAAAACACCTGTCTTACAGAATTTCTCAAAGTGTGGATTTTGCTGGTAGTGTCCCCATGATGTTAATATGTGACTCCGTCCCCTGTATTTCCTCTAAGCCAGTAATTAGATTTAAGCAGCTATTGATGATCATTGTCAAGTCCACTATTTCAAAAGGATTTACAAAATCATAGCACCCTATATCTATCACTCCTCAGCATATATTATCAGCTGGAATTTTCTATTTAAAACAAACGAAAAAAAGGAACATCTATTATTATCTTTTTAGTCAACCGAAGTACAGTTGAGACAGGCAGGTTAAATGCTTAAATTTTCTTCCTTCTCATTTTTTTTCCAGTTTTTTTTAATGTGGCAAAATACACGTAATGTAAAATTTCCATTGTGACCATTTTTAAGTGTGTGGTTCAGTAGTATTAAATACATCCATAGTATTGACCATCCAGCTCTTTCCATCTTGTAAAACTGAAACTCTACACCCATTAAACAGTAACTCCTCATTCATCCCTTTCCCCCAGCTTGTGGCAACCACTGTTCTACTTTGCTTTTTGACCACTAAAAGTACTTTGAATAAGTGAAATCATACAGTGTGTGTTATTTTTAACTGGCTGTTTCACTTATCATAATATCCTTAAAATTCATCCATGTTGTAGCGTGTGTCAGAATTTTCTTCCTTTTTAAAGCTGAATTGTATATATCCACATTTTGCTCAGCTTCCACATTTTAGCTATTGTGAATAATGTTGCTGTGAACATTGATGTACAGACATCTCTTAGAGATCCTGCTTTCAGTTCTTTTGGGTATATATCCAGAAGTGAAATTGCTGGTTCATATGATAATTTTGTGTTTAATTTTTTGAGGAATGGCCATCACAGCAGCTTTATCGTTTTACATTCCCACCAACAGTGTACAAGGGTTCCAGTTTCTCCACATAGTTGCCAATATTTGTTATTTTCTTTTTTTTTTTCATAGTAGTCATTCTAATAGGTATAATGTGGTATCTCATTGTAGTGTGGGTTTGTTCTGTTTTTTGGGTTTTTTTGCCGCTCCACGTGGCTTGCGGGATCTTAGTTCCCAAACAGGGATTGAGGGATTGAACCCGGCCCCAGCAGTGAAAGCACTGAGTCCTAACCACTGGACTGCCAGGGAATTCCCTCACTGTAGTTCTGATTTGCATTTTTCCTAGTGATTAGTGATGTCGAGCACCTTTTCATGTCCTTATTAGCTATTTGCATATCTTTTTTGGAGAAGTGTGTACTTAAGTCCTGTGCCCGTTTTTCAATTGGGTTGTTTCTTTGGTGGTGTTGAGTTTTAGTTAGTCTCTGTTCAGAATATTGCTCCCTTATCAGATACATGATTTGCAAATATTTTCTCTCATTCTGTGGGATACCTTTTTACTCTGTTGATAGTGTCTTTGTATGCAAAAAAATTTTTAATTTCATGAAGTCCACTTTTTCTGTTGTTTCTTTGTTGCCTGTGCCTTTGGTGTCCTATCCAAAAGATCATTGCCAGGTGCACTGTCATGAAGCTTTTGCCCTATAGTTTCTCTTGAGAGTTTTATACTTTTATCCCTTACATTTAGAGCTTTGATCCATTTTGAGTTAATTTATATATATGGTGTTAGGTAAGGGTCCAACTTCATTACTTGCATGGATATCCAGTTTTCCTAGCACCATTTTTTTTTTTAATATTTATTTATTTTATTTATTTTTTTAGCTGTGTCGGGTCTTCGTTGCAGTGCGCAGGCTTCTCTCTAGTTGTGGCATGCGGATTTTCTCTCTGTAGTTGTGGTGCGCAGGCTGCAGAGCGTGTGGGCTCTGTAGTTTGCGGCACTCGGGCTCTCTTGTTGAGGCGCTCAAGCTCAGTAGTTGTGGCGTGCAGGCTTAATTGCCCTGCGGCATGTGGGATCTTAGTTCCCTGACCAGGGATTGAATCCATATCCCCTGCATTGGAAGGCAGATTCTTTACCAGTGGACCACCAGGGAAGTCCCATAGCACCATTTATTAAAAAGACTTGTCATTTCCCCACTGAATGGTCTTACCACCCTTGTCAAAATTCATTTGACCGTATACTCAAGGGTTTATTTCTGGGTTCTCTGTGATTTCACTGACCTATATGTCTGTCTTTATGCTAGTACCTCACTGGGGTTTTTTTGGGGTTTTTTAAAACTTTTTATTTTATATTGGAGTATAGCCAATTATGTTGTGATAGTTGCAGGTGCACAGCACAGCGACTCAGCCATACATATACATGTATCCATCCTCCCCCCAGACTCCCCTCCCATCCAGGCTGCCACATAACATTGAGGAGAGTTCCCTGTAGTACTATACTGGTTTGATTACTATAGCTTTGGAATATGTTTAGTAATCGGGAAGTGTGAGTCCTCCAACTTTGTTCTTTTTCAACATTGTTTTGACTATTTTAGGAGGTCCCTTGAGATTCTACATGAATTTTAGGACAGGTTTTTCAGTATCTATAAAAAGTGCCATTGGGATTTTGGTAAGGACTGTTCTGAATCTATAGGTCACTTTGGGTAGTATTGACATCTTAACAATATTGTCTTTCAGTCCATGAACATGCAATGTGTTTTCCTTTATTTGTTTTCTTAATGATTTCTTTCAACAATGTTTTATAGTTTTTAATTATATAAGTCTTTCACCTCCTTGGTTAAGTTAATTCCTAAGTATTTTATTCATTTTGATTCTATTGTAAATGAAATGTTTTCTTAATTTCCTTTGTGGAATTTTCATTGTAAGTGTTTAAAAATGCAGCTGATTTTTGCATGTTAATTTGTATCCTGCTACTTTTCTGAATTCATTTATTAATCTGAACAGGTTTTTTTTTTGGTAGAATCTTTAGGGTTTTCTACATATAAGATCATATCATCTATGAACAGAGATAATTTTACTTTTTTTCTTTCTAACTTGGATGCCTTTCATTTCTTTTTCTTATTCCTCCCTTTTTTTTTTTTACCAGTTTTCAAACGCTTCTAATCAGCTTTTGCAATTACATTTTTTTTTTTTTTTGCAATTACATTTTTATATAGTATACTAATTGCAAATGAGTAAAGCATGCCTGGTGGTTGTTAAAAATAATAAAACTTCCTTCCTTTAAAAGTATTTTATGAATTTACATTCCCACCAACAGTGCAAGAGGGTTCCCTTTTCTCCACGCCCTCTCCAGCATTTATTGTTTGTAGATATTTTGGTGATGGCCATTCTGACCCGTGTGAGATGATATCTCATTGTAGTTTTGATTTGCATTTCTCTAATGATTAATGATGTTGAGCATTCTTTCATATGTTTGTTGGCAATCTCTGTATCTTCTTTGGAGAAATGTCTATTTAGGTCTTCTGCCCATTTTTGGATTGGGTTGTTTGTTTTTTTGATATTGAGCTGCATGAGCTGCTTGTAAATCTTGCAGATTAATCCTTTGTCAGTTGCTTCACTTGCAAATATTTTCTCCCATTCTGAGGGTCGTCTTTTTGTCTTGCTTATGGTTTCCTTTGCTGTGCAAAAGCTTTTAAGTTTCATTAGGTCCCATTTGTTTATTTTTGTTTTGATTTCCATTTCTCTAGGAGGTGGGTCAAAAAGGATCTTGCTGTGATTTATGTCATAGAGTGTTCAGCCTATGTTTTCCTCTAAGAGTTTGATAGTGTCTGGCCTTACATTTAGGTCTTTAATCCATTTTGAGTTTATTTTTGTTTATGGTGTTAGGGAGTGTTCTAATTTTATACTTTTACATTTACCTGTCCAGTTTTCCCAGCACCACTTATTGAAGAGGCTGTCTTTTCTCCACTGTATATGCTTGCCTCCTTTATCAAAGATAAGGTGACCATATGTGGGTGGGTTTATCTCTGGGCTTTCTATCCTGTTCCACTGATCTATATTTCTGTTTTTGTGCCAGTACCATACTGTCTTTGATTACTGTAGCTTTGTAGTATAGTCTGAAGTCAGGGAGCCTGATTCCTCCAGCTCCATTTTTCATTCTCAAGATTGCTTTAACTATGGAGAACAGTATGGAGGTTCCTTAAAAAACTAAAAATAGAACTACCATATGACCCAGCAATCCCACTACTGAGCATACCCTGAGAAAACCATAATTCAGAAAGAGTCATGTACCAAAATGTTCATTGCAGCTCTATTTACAATAGCCAGGACATGGAAGCAACCTAAGTGTCCATCAACAGATGAATGGATAAAGAAGTTGTGGCACATATATGCAATGGAATATTACTCAGCCATAAAAAGAAACGAAATTGAGTTATTTGTAGTGAGGTGTCATACAGAGTGAAGTAAGTCAGAAAGAGAAAAACAAATACCGTATGCAAACATATGTATGGAATCTAAGAAAAAAAAAGGTCATGAAGAACCTAGGGGCAAGACGGGAATAAAGACACAGACCTACTAGAGAATGGACTTGAGGATATGGGGAGGGGGAAGGGTAAGATGTGACAGGGTGAGAGAGTGGCATGGACATATATACACTGCCAAACGTAAAATAGATAGCTAGTGGGAAGCAGCCGCATAGCACAGGGAGATCAGCTCGATGCTTTGTGACCACCTAGATGGGTGGGATAGGGTGGGAGGGAGGGAGACACAAGAGGGAAGAGATGTGGGAACATACGTATATATATAACTGATTCACTTTGTTATAAAGCAGAAACTAACACACCATTGTAACGCAATTATACTCCAATAAAGATGTTTAAAAAATAAATTAATTAATTAAATTAAATTAAATTTAAAAAAATAAAATAAAATAAAATTTTTAAAAAAGTATTTTATGCTTTAACTCCTAAAATTTCTTGAAAAACAGGTAGCAAATAATATTTTATAATTCAAACTTTTATTAATTCTGGATGATTATGAGTTTTATTACTAAAGCATTTTCATTATTAAGATACAATTTGCAAAGTTAAGAAAATTTTAGTGTTGAAATTTACTTTGGATTTTACTGGTTTAAAACAAACCAGGCCACAAATTGAGCCTTTTGCCCAGTGAGTTTTTTATGGTTCTGAGAGTTTAGGTTCCTGAGTGTGGATTCAGATTGGATAGAGGAGAGTTTAAGAAAAGAGCAGTTACTTTTAGTGTGGCATACCGGTATGCTAAATCATGTGAAAACACAAAAATAAAGTTTTTAGTACGTTGTCCTGGAAGTTGTCTTAAAACCTTGTTTTTCAAGATAAGGATATTCTATAGTTAAAGGCTCATTTTCTATTATTTCATTCCATTTATTTTATTTATTTTTAACATCTTTATTGGGAGTATAATTGCTTTACAATGGTATGTTAGTTTCTGCTTTATAACAAAGTGAATCAGCTATGCATATACATATATCCCCATATCTCCTCCCTCTTGCGTCTCCTTCCCACCCTCCCTTTCCCACCCCTCTAGGTGGTCACAAAGCACCGAGCTGATCTCCCTGTGCTATGCGGCTGCTTCCCACTAGCTATCTATTTTACATTTGGTAGTATTTATAAGTCCATGCCACTCTCTCACTTCGTCCCAGCTTACCCTTCCCCCTCCCCGTGTCCTCAAGTCCATTTTCTACATCTGCGTCTTTATTCCTGTCCTGTCCCTAGGTTCTGCATAACCGTTTTTTGTTTTTTTTTTTTTTAGATTCCATATATATGTGTTAGCATACGGTATTTGTTTTTCTCTTTCTGACTTACTTCACTCTGTATGACAGACTCTAGGTCCATCCACCTCAGTACAAATAGCTCAATTTCGTTTCTTTTCATGGCTGAGTAATATTCCATTGTATATATGTGCCACATCTTCTTTATCCATTCATCTGTTGATGGACATCATTCCATTTATATTCGTACACATACACACACACACACTCACAGACAGACTTTTGTTTTTTACAATTCCTTTTTTTTTTTTTTTAATAAATTTATTTATTTATTTATTTTTGGCTGTGTTGGGTCTTCGTTTCTGTGCAAGGGCTTTCTCTAGTTGCGGCAAGCGGGGGCCACTCTTCATCGCGGTGCACGGGCCTCTCACTATCGCGGCCTCCCTTGTTGCGGAGCGCAGGCTCAGCAGTTGTGACTCACGGGCCCAGCTGCTCCGCGGCATGTGGGATCCTCCCAGATCAGGGCTCGAACCCGTGTCCCCTGCATTGGCAGGCGGACTCTCAACCACTGCACCACCAGGGAAGCCCCTACAATTCCTTTTTGAAGAAAGGTTTATTTTACGTATGAGGTTTTAGAAACTTAGTTTCTTTCAGTTCAGTAATATTAGATTTCCTTAATCAACACCAACTCTGCCTTTAAGGAATTTTTTTTTATGAAAGAGGAAGTGATTATTGTCAGATGTTGGAAAATATATCCAAAGAGATATCTCAGTAGATTTTACGCTTTATTTTAAAATGACATGAATACAACTCATCCCATTACAACAATTGGAAAATCCAAAAGTAAATATGTATAAATTGCTTAAAGCATACTTTTTCTTATTGAAGTACTGTTGAACTTCACTAATTTATTCAAAAAAGCTGTGGCTGGACGGGGGATGTGAACATAGATATGTGATTTCAGGATGTATTCTTCAAAGAAGTAACACCAAAACATTTTCATTTCTGTTTTACTCTCTCATCCTAAAGTCAATATCCAAGAGTGAGGAATGAAAGGGAATACTGGTGGAAATGCTGGTCTTAAGTACAGCTGTGAAATAGGTGAAACCTGTCTTGTGGTCCCTTCATCTGTACTGTTCTTGGTCTCTCTCACCCTCTTGGGGCTCTGGTGACATTACTCTCTTTCCTTCAGCCAGCTGATGCTCTCAAACTGACCCCCAATTGCCCTGAATTTTCCACAGAGTTAATTTCATCCCTTGCAGTAAACTTTTCCCTTATGATTTATCCCAACAAAAGTTTTGCAGGGTATCTGCCTAGCCCAAGTGATAAACCAGTGAAAACAAGGTAAAGGTTCGCTGCTGCAGATTTTCCCTGGCCAAATAAGACATGCATTTCGAAAGAGGCCTTGAATCCCATAAGAACTGAGTAATAGAAAAATTATCAGCACTTTATCAGAGTCAGTGGGAAAAAATTTTGTGATGGGCAGTTTTCTCCACTGCCCCTTAAATCAGACCTCCTAGATGACTACAGTGCTACATGGTTTCCACATAGAACTAAGGTAGACAGGATGGACCATACTATTTAAAAACCCTGCTAACTGGGTCTTTGTCCTTATCTCTTGCTTCTTCAGCCCATTCATCCTGCACATTCTGAGTGACCACCTTTAAGCACTAAGGGCCTGGCCACTCCCCCATCAAAAACCTTCCCTGGTCCCCATTACTTCCCAGATGATTTCTAAACTTCTGTCTTCTAGATGTCCTGTGGACTGGGCCTGTCCTGCTTTTCTGGTCTCTTGTTTGATTATACCCTAGATGAGCTGGGGTTGTTTTGTTTTGGTTTGTTTGTTTTAGATTGCACATATAAGAGAGATCATATGGGTATTTGTCTTTCTCTGTCTGACTTATTTCACTTAGCATGGAAAATGCCATTAAGAAATTTTTTGTACTTTTATGTCTTTGCACTTAAATCTTTGATCCAGTTGGATTTTCTTGTTGATATTTTTGTTATATCTTTAGATACACGTCCCTCTGTATTGATAGCCTCGGAGGGTTCCTAATTCAGCAGCACAGGCCTCCTTATAATTCCTACCTTGCTATTGAGGAATTAGTTCCTGAACTTATTGTTTACCTGTGTCCTGCCTTATACAGCATGTGGGTCATCAAAACCTTCTTGTAGGTTTGCCATAAATAAAAGGAACAGTGAATCATTGATCATTTAAATAAGAGATTTATTATATTTAAATAAAAGAAGACTCACTTTAAAAGGAATATCATAAATAGTGACATTAAAATTTTAACAAATTATAACATGGGTATACACAGGAAACATAACCTCTTTGTTTTCTAAAATCAGGGCTCTATGCCTTGGGCAGGTATTGGAGAAATGGAATTTAAACTTCTCAATTAAAATTATGTATCTTGGTCTCTTGAGGGTTTTAATTTATTGGTTAAATTTTCAGTTTTTCTGGATATTAACCCATTTCTCTTCTAGCAAAAATGGCAACTGGGTGAGCCTAAGGATAGGCTTATATGTCCTCAGGGAATTGGAAGAAGATGTCTTTCTTTGTATCTGCTCTGAGGTTCTTACACAACCATATTGATGGCCCTTGTGTATTAAGTGCCCTGCTGGTATTTGGCAGCTGGGGACCTCCTGATCTCTTCTCCTTGCTCAATCAGAGCCTCACAGTCTTCCCTGGCTGACTTGATCCTGCCTTGAATCTGATCCTGTTTTAATGGATTCCTCTGAAGCTCCACCTCTTCCATCCAGCCCTCTGACTTGGATTGTCCACTGTTCATCCTCTACCATGGAATTCATTTGCCTTGTACCATAGTAGTAACCCTTGGAAGATCTGTTGGCCCTCAGCTTGGCTACTGTTGATATTCACCGCAGGGGGTCTTAAGTCCCTTTGCCACACATGAAAATGAAGGGAAGTTTGAGAATACTAGGTAGGTTACACCCTCCATGCTCTGTTTTTGTTCTGTGAGGATAACCCCTGTGCATAGCTATCATCTCAAAAGACAGGCTCCTCCCTGAATTCCAGTAGCAGGGTCCTGGTCTTCCTTTGTACTCTGCTTTCCTTTCAACTTCATCATTGTTATCCCCCTCGAGGTTGAACCCTCACATTGAGGGTGGTCAGGGAAACTGGCCTTGACTCTACTCTGTCTTCCTGCAATCTCCGACTCCTCCTCTTTACCCCAAGCCTTCTCATCGCTTCCCTAGGTAGCTAACATCCAGACTTGAGTTCTTTCTACCTGTGACTTAAAGTAAAATTTGTTGAGATCCTTAGGTTTTTCTTTTAATATGTAAACAGAATTCTGGGGATTTAGATATCTGTTTTCATTTTCAACAGAGTCTGACTTTAAATACTTTTATCTGGATAGAGACTCAAAAACTGCCATTTTTGGAAATCAAAAGCTGAATATTATCTCTTTTTTGCAGTCCTGCTGTAATAACCCTAATCTTTTCCTAGGCCAACAGTTCTCTAAGTGTGGTCTGGGTATCCCTGAGGATCCCAAAGCCCCCTTTGGAGGGTCCATGAGGTCAAAATAATTTTCGTATAAACCATAAGACATTATTTGCCTTTTCACTCTTTTCACTGTCATTCTTGCTCTCATTCTCTCACAAGTGTACAAGAGAGTTTTCCAGAAATTTAAAAACATATAATGACCTCATCGTTCTGACGTCTTGTATGTGTGCTTATGTATTCTTATGTTTTAAAAATTTTTAAGTTTTAATGTAGTAAATTATATCAATATTATATCAATAGATATAGCTCACATAGACAAAACCTCTTTGGGGTCCTCAGTAATTTTTAAGAGTTTAAAGAGATCCTGACACCAAAAAGCTTGAGAACTGCTGCCCGAAGTAAATGGATGCTTCTAGCTAACGGGGGTCACTGTACAAAGTAATGAGAAAGAGTAATGTAATATCCTTCATACATACATACATTTATCAAGCAAAGATAAGATCTTGGCTGTGACAACTCAGATAGATTATAACAATTTCTCTAAACATTCCCCCACCCCTCTTTCTTGTTCCTGCCAAATAATTATCATAGTCCTAGCATCTGACACACAGCCAAATGTAGGAACTTAGAGACTAATCTATTGGTGAGGTGTTCAGTTCCTTCAGATGGGTTCTCAGAAGCAGAATTGCTGAATCATATGGTAGTTGTATTTTTAATTTTTGAGGAACCTCCGTATTGTTTTCCGTGGTGGCTATACCAATTTATAATCTTACCAGGAGTGCCCAAGGGTTCCCTTTTCTCCACATCCCCAGTAGCATTTGTTATCTGTCTTTTTTTTTTTAATATATAAATTTATTTTATTTTTTATTTATTTCTGGCTGTGTTGGGTCTTCGTAGCTGCGCAAGGGCTTCCTCTAGTTGCAGCGAGCAGGAGCTACTCTTCGTTGCAGTGCGTGGACTTCTTATTGTGGTGGCTTCTCTTGTTGCAGAGCATGGGCTCTAGGCACGCAGGCTTCAGCAGTTGTGGCATGTGGGCTTCAGTAGTTGTGGCTCAAGGGCTCTAGAGCACAGGCTCAGTAGTTGTGGCACCCGAGCTTAGTTGCTTCGCAGCATGTGGGATCTTCCCGCACCAGGGATCGAACCCGGGTCCCCTGCATTGGCAGGCAGATTCTTAACCACTGCGCCACCAGGGTAGTGCCTTTTTGATGCTACCCATTCTAGCAGGTGTGAGGTGACATCTCGTAATTTTGATTTGCATTTCAATGTGACCTGGAAATTTCTTTAATATCACAAATCCTTTTTCACTAATTCATCAATTTCAGTAATTATTTACTGACCCTCTACTCTGCAAGGCATTATACTAGAAACCAAGGGATCAAAGATGAAAAACAAGATCTCCAGACTCAAGAGCTACAATGGTATGAATCTCAAGGATGTCATTATAGCAAGACATCACTCTATTCATGCTGTATTCAGAAGTTTAAACTTGATTTTTGAACATACTAATTTGTGTCTTAAATGTTTTAAAATTCAGCAGAATTTCAGACCCAGATGCACTTTAATACTTAAGAGTATCATTTGTTCATAAGTACATTTGATGGAGCTACAGAAGATTCTTATATTTTTTTCCTTGCACACCCCTGCTGATCTTGTGGCTTTAAGCATCATCTACATTCTAATGACTCCCAAATTTATATAATCTCCAGGCTGGACCTCCCTCCGAGCTCCAAACTATAGCTCCAACTATTTACCAGCCATAACTACATCCATGTCTATGTCTGATAAGACATTTCAGACCTTGTTTCCCAAACTGCGACCTCCTCAACCCATAATCTTCCCATCTCACTCAGTGGCAGTCCCGTCCTTCCAATTCCTGTGTCAAAAATGTTGGAGTCATCCTCGCCACCTCTTTCTAGCACACACAGTATCGAGTCTGTTATGAAATACTGTTCATTCTACTTTCAAAATATATCCACAACCTGACCACTTTCACCACCTCCACTGTAACCATCCTGGTCCCGGAAAAGGTCATTTCTCACCTGAATTATTCCAGTTGCTATTCCCCTGCTTCCAGCCTGTTTTCAACATGTGAGCTGCTATGATCCTTTAAAAATGAAAATCAGGTCATGTCACTCTTCCTAAGGTTTTCCAGTGATTTCTTTATTACATTTAGAGAACTAGCCAAAGTGTACAAAATGGCCTACTAGGCCCCACATACTTTGACCCACCGTCACCTCTCTGACTTTCTATTTTATTTTCCCACTTGATGCCTTGCACTGAACACGCTAAACTCCTTGCTGTTTCTTAAACACTGCAAAGCAAGGTCCAATCTCAGGGCTTGGGTCGAGTAGCTATTTTCTCTGTGTGGAATATTATTCCTTCAGATATCCATATCACCTCTGTTTTGCCGAAAGCTTTACTTTAGGTTTCAAGGTTCGTAGGATTTGCTGGCAAAATAACCACTCTACACTCAGTTAAACAAGAATTTAGAGAGACCTCATTGAATTAACAAAGATTACAGTATACTAGTTAAGAAAAGAATAGTATAAGAAAGAATAGTAAAGACAGAGGTTTATACGTCACCGAATTGGGGAAGCACCTACATCCAGATCCAAGCAGTGCTGGGAAGTCCCTTGAACAGCAGTCTCTGGACTCCCAGTTGGGAAGGTCCCAGGTGGTGCGCCCACCCCACGGGTAAGACTTTAGTTTGCCACTCGATGGAGCCCAGCTTTTAGCAACAGGCCACAGGCTGATAACAGTCAGCCTACGTGCAAGTTTGCGGCTCTGGTTGTTGTCATAAATGCCTTGGTCTTAACTCATAAGTCTTGGATTGTTCTTGATCCCCGGGGGCTGGCCAGACCCTCAAGGTGCAAGAAATCCCATGACTTACTCTCTATCTTATCTAGTGGATTACAATGTGTGCTGGCACCACCCCTGCTGGCCTGGGTGTAGCTCAGCAGTTTGGCATGCAGCCAGCTGTAGAGTCATTAGTGCTGCCTCTGAAGCCTGAACAAGACTACTTTACCAGCTTCCCCACCAACCTCTTTCAAGTTATTTCTCCAAATAAACTACTTCCTTCACATCTTCACTCACATGTCATCTTATTTGTCAGTGAGGCCTGCTGTATCTGAAATTGCAACTTTCACGCACTTCCCTTTGCTCTTTCTCTGCTTTCGTTTTTCTCCAAAGCCCTTTCACCTGCTGAAATAATATAAACTTATTTTTATTATGTCTTCTCATACTATATCATAAATTCCATGAGGGCAGGGATTTTTTTTGCTGTTCTGTTCACTGTTGTTTCTTCAGTGCCTAGAACAGGGCCTGGCACCGGGTAGGGACTTGATGGATATCTGTTGAATAGTAACAATTTTGGCAGCAGAACAGAATCTGAAGACAGCTAGCATATTTTTAGGTGCTCAAACTGTCCCTAATTGGTAGGCCTCTCTCAGCTATAGATTTAACAGCTAACCAAGGAAGCTCTCGGTAAAAATGGTGTTTGTTTTCAGAAGTTCAAACACATGATTAAATGGGTTTTCTTTTAAAACACCACAGAGGATTTCTCAGAACTATATACAAAACTTAAGAACTTTGGCAGTGGGAATTTCATCTAAGCAGATGTAGAAAATAATGGAGACATTTCTCAAGAGTTCTGTCCATTTTTCTAAAAATACAAATTAAACCATTCCAACCCTTAAGATAACATAAGGTTATCTTATAAATCCCTTCTAAATGCATTCAGTTTGAACTGATTCAAATTCTCTTCTGAGTAATAGCTGATCCTTATCAGCAAAGATGAAGAGACCTGTTTACTAAAAACTGCAGTTGTTTTTGATGTTATCTGATAAGGATAGGACACCAGGGAGACAAAGTATTAGGAAATATCTTTTTGTAAGCATCCTATAACTTCTCTGATACTTTCACACGTTTATACCTAAACGCTTTTGAGAGAAACTTTTCAGAGATATTAGTCTTTTGTAGCAATTTACACTTGCTTATCTTATAACTATTAGTACCTATTATTAGTACCTGGTCTTAATCCACAGATGCCCACCCCTTCCTCACCCCTCCCCCCAAAAGTCTTACCACAGTATCAAATCTGCCATAATTTTTTTAGTTTTTACCTGAGAGTCAAGAATTAATAATAAAAATAATCACTACCATTTATTGAGCACTTAGAATGAGCCTGGCCCTCTTCTAAGCAGTCTATATGTATTCACTTATTTAATCATCATAACAACATTATGGAACAAGTTCTGATATTAACCCCATTATGTATATTGTGAAACCAACATAGAGAGGTTAAATAATTTCCCCAGAAATCACACCATGAAATCCCAAAGCCTTTCTGCCTCTAAACTTTCAGTTTAATATACATTTTACATAACTGTAGAGCTGTACTGTTAATATTGTGGTCCTAAACCCTTTTGAGAATCTGGGGAAAGTTATAGAACCTCTCCCAAGAAAAAATGCCCATAAAAATAAAATTTTATGTTCATGAATACCCTAAGAACTATCCATAAATTCTCTCAAAGGATTCCCCAGTTAAGAATGAAGTAATACAGCTCACTTTAAGTGTTCGAACATTACAGACATACATGATGCAGAAAACAAAAGTCCCACATTACCTGAAACCCTAGATATTAACGTTGTTATTGCTTTGGTTTGTGTTTACCAGATTGTTTTTTTAAGCATGTGATTTTGTTTTTGGGTTTTTTTTTAATGATTTAAGGACTATATTAAAATGTAAAGCCTCTACTCATCAGAAGATATCATTAAAATAAATAGGGAAGACAGCCACAAGTTGGGAGAAGATACTTGCAACATATGTAACCAAGCATGAATTGAGTTCCAAAATAATTATAAATCAAGAAAAAAGACCACCTACTACAAAAATAGGCAAAAAATATGGACAGGAATATCACAAAAGTACAAATAGAAAAGGTTAATAAACGTACATGTTCAACATCTATAGAAATCAGAAATTAAGTGAAAGTGTTCTGCATTCAGCACTGACTTTTTTTGTTTTTTCTTTTCCCATTTATTTACTCTGAAAACTTCCAAGCATTCAGAAAGTATTTTAAAAATTATTCAATACTCTCCACCTTGAACAATTTTTAACATTTTGCTATATTTTCATATATATACACATATATATGCATGCATGCATGCATGCATACATACATACATACAGAGGTAAAGAGAGAGGGTTTCCCTAAACTATTTAAAAGTGAGTTGTGGACATCTTGACACTTCACCTATAAATACTTTAACATGCATCTCCAAAGAACAAGGATGTTCTCCTACCCAACCACAATACCGTTATTACACCTAAGAAAATTAGCAGTTATCCCATAAAATCATTTAATAACCAATCAATATTCACACTTTCACAGTTATTCCAAAAATACCTTACATAACTGCATTTCTTCCCTATTAAGGACCCAATTAAAACTCACATATGCATTTGGTTATTATTCCTCTATAATCTCCTAATCTAGCTATACTCTTGCTTTTTTTTTTTTTTTTTAAATGATATTGATTTTTTTGAAGAGTCCAGGACACTTGTATTATAGAAGGTGCCACATTATGGATTTATCTGGTTGTTTCCACATGATGTTTAACTTTTCAGCACCAGCTTCTTAAAGTAAAAAAATAGAAGGTACTCCAGTAAACTCAGTGTTATTGGCTTGGTATGTTTTTACAAAATAGATGAACTTTTTGTTCATTCATTATGACGAAAAGGAGGGAAAAAATACTATAAATATTGCAAATATGATCTTTTTTTAAAAAAACTGAAGTATCAAGTATAATGAGTGCTTATTATATTAGTTGTATTTCCACAAAGACAGTAGTATGTGGGTCATTGCAGTTATAGGGTCTCTTTGTGATCTTTTAAAAAACATTAAATATTTTTAAGTTACTTTTTTCTTATATTAGTGCAATATGTTGATTATTGGGTAGAATAACAACATGGTATTTCTTCCTTTGATTCAAATTAAGTAGAATTTGTTGCATGAAGTACGATTTTTTTCTCGTGTTAAAAACAAAACTATATTTCAGTACATGAGATTCTAATATGTTGTACATCTATTCTTTGGTTCTATGCAAAGATATTTATGCTCATGTTTTATATTCTAGAAATAAAAATCATCTCCTTGTATACATGATCAATTAGGTCATTTAAATCACTTACCTATAAACTGAGTCTATAAAAACTGTTGAGATCAAACAAAATAGTTCAAGTCAATTGGGCATTTGGTAACAAGTGGAAATATATTCCAGATATTTATCACAGAACGATAAGTGAACAATTTTTTAACAACCACACACACTGGCTCCAGGTGGCCTGAGCCAAGCTCCTGTAGGGAGTGGTGGCTGTGGCATCCAACCAGGTTGGGCTTTGGGTTTGTCTCCTCACAGCCTAGGTTTTGCGCAAGTCCCTTTTGGCCTTTGAGACTTTGTCTCCTCATTTGTAAAAATAGCTTGATACGGTGGCTTTAGTGTGTTTGTCACCAAGAACTATAATAAGAAAATATTTTATTTCATAACCTGTACACACAGTTATACCATGTATGTTTATAGATACATACCTATACATGTATAAACACTTTTATATTTCAACATTTACCCATACTATGTGTGTTATACTTTATTTTAAATTGTTGACGAAATTCATTTCATGACCCATAAAGAGTTTCAAACCCTTGGTTTGAAAAAAAGATTCACTTACTTTCAGATTCTACTACCAAAATGATTCTGCCACTTTGGTCATTCAGTCAGCAAACATTTATTGAGCAGTTATCATGTGCCTATGTGAACAAAACAAATCTCCAAAAAAACCTGCCTAGTGGCTGCAGAGAGGGGCTTCAAGCAGAAGCTCTGATGCTACAGGGACTCCTCAAAGGCAGCTGGACTTTGGAGACTCCTGTTCATGCTCTAGGGTGAGCCTTTCAAAGAGATATTTGCTCAGCACAGCCTGCGGACCAGCCAGCCTACGGAGGTTGGTCATGTGGTCGCCATCTTCTTGATGAGTTTCACCTGCTCCTCCAGGAAGCGGCTTTTCAGGAAGTCACAGAGGTGGGAGTCTGCGCGGGCGGAACCCAGGGCATGCAGATCCAATAGTGCCAGGTTCAGGTTCTTCTCCCTAAGAATGGTGGCTTCCACAGCGTCCTGGGTTTTACCCCACTCATCTTGAGAAGGCTTCCTTGCATCCTGGAAGAGGGTGCAGCCGCAACTCTGGTTCTGCATTTTCAAGAGACGCTGGGCACCCTCACACTTCTCCTCGGCCAATTGGCGAAAAAAGTGGCCCACACCGTCCAGAGTCACATTGTTGCTATCAAAATAGAAGCCCAGAGAGAGCCATGTGGCTGACAGGGTCGTGGCTGACAGGGTCTTGGTGCTCCGGCGAAGTGTCGGGCCTGTGCCTCTGAGGTGGCACAGCTGAGTTCAGGACATTGGTCCACCACAGACCTCCCGGCTCCACATAATATCAAACAGCAAAAGCTCTCCCAGAGATCTCCATCTCAATGCTAAGACCCAGCTCCACTCACCAACCAACAAGCTACAGTGCTGGACACCCTATGCCAAACAACTAGCAAGACAGGAACATAACCCCACCCATAGCAGAGAGGCTGCCTAAAATCATAATAAGGTCACAGGCACCCAAAAACACACCACTGGACACGGTCCTGCCCACCAGAAAGACAAGATCCAGCCTCATCCACCAGGACAGAGGCACCAGTCCCCTCCACCAGGAAGCCTACACAACCCACTGATCCAACCTTAGCCACTGGGGGCAGACACCAAAAACAATGGGAACTACAAACCTGCAGCCTGTGAAAAGGAGACCCCAAACACAGTAAGTTAAGCAAAATGAGAAGACAGAGAAACACACAGCAGATGAAGGAGCAAGGTAAAAACACACTAGGCCAAACAAATGAAGAGGAAATAGGCAGTCTACCTGAAAAAGAATACAGAGTAATGGTAGTAAAGATGATCCAAAATCTTGGAAATACAATGGAGAAAATACAAGAAACGTTTAACAAGGACCTACAAGAACTAAAGTGCAACAAACAATGATGAACAACACAGTAAATGAAATAAAAAATTCTCCAGAAGGAATCAGTAGCAGAATAACTGAGGCAGAAGAACGGATAAGTGACCAGGAAGATAAAGTAGTGGAAATAACTACTGCAGAGCAGAATAAAGAAAAAAGAATGAAAAGAATTGAGGACATTCTCAGAGACCTCTGGAACAACATTGAATGGACCAACATTTGAATTATAGGGGTCCCAGAAGAAGACAAGAAAAAGAAAGGCACTGAGAAAATATTTGAAGAGATTATACTTGAAAACTTCCCTAATATGGGAAAGGAAATAGTTAATCAAGTCCAGGAAGCACAGAGATTCCCATACAGGATAAATCCAAGGAGAAACATGCCAAGACACATATTAATCAAAGTATCAAAAAGTAAATAAGGGCTTCCCTGGTGGCGCAGTGGTTGAGAATCTGCCTGCCAATGCAGGGGACACGGGTTCAAGCCCTGGTCCGGGAAGATCCCACATGCCACGGAGCAACTAGGCCCGTGAGCCACAATAACTGAGCCTGTGCGTCTGGAGCCTGTTCTCCGCAACAAGAGAGGCCGCGATAGTGAGAGGCCCGCGCACCGTGATGAAGAGTAGCCCCCACTTGCCGCAACTAGAGAAAGCCCTCGCACAGAAACAAAGACCCAACACAGCCAAAAATAAATAAATAAATATTAAAAAAAAAAAAAAGTAAATAAAAAGAAAAAATATTAAAAGCAGCAAGGGATCCCCATAAGGTTAACAGCTGAGCTTTCAGCAGAAACTCTGCAAGCCAGAAGGGAGTGGCAGGACATATTTAAAGTGATGAAAGGGAAAAACCTACAACCAAGATTACTCTACCCAGCAAGGATCTCATTCAGATTCAACAGAGAAATTAAAACCTTTACAGACAAGCAAAAGCTAAGAGAATTCAGCACCACCAAAGCGGCTTTACAACAAATGCTAAAGGAACTTCTCTAGGCAGGAAACACAAGAGAAGGAAAAGACCTACAATAACAAACCCAAAACAATTAAGAAAATGGTGATAGGAACATACATATCGATAGTTACCTTAATTGTAACTGGATTACATGCTCCCACCAAAAGACACAGACTGACTGAATGGATACAAAAACAAGACCTGTATATATTCTGTCTACAAGAGACCCACTTCAGACCTAGGGACACATACAGACTGAAAGTGAGGGGATGGAAAAAGATATTTCCATGCAAATAGAAATCAAAAGAAAGCTGGAGTAGCAATTCTCATATCAGACAAAATAGACTTTAAAATAAAGAGACAAAGAGGGAACTACATGATGATCAAGGTGTCAATCCAAGAATAAGATATAACAATTGTAAATATTTAGGCAACCAATATAGGAGCACCTCAATACATAAGACAAGTGCTAACAGCCATAAGAGGGGAAATTGACAGTAACACAATCATAGTAGGGGACTTTAACACCCCACTTTCACCAATGGACAGATCATCCAAACTGAAAATACATAAGGAAACACAAGCTTTAAATGATACATTAAGCAAGATGGACTTAATAGATATTTATAGGACATTCCATCCGAAAACAACAGAATACACTTTCTTCTCAAGTGCTCATGGAACATTCTCCAGGATAGATCATATCTTGGGTCACAGAAAATTGAAATCATAACAAGTATCTTTTCTGACCACAATGCTATGAGACTAGGTATCAATTACAGGAAAAAAATCTGTAAAAAAAAAAAAAACACGTGGAGGCTAAACAATACACTACTTAATAACCAAGAGATCACTGAAGAAATCAAAGAGGAAATCAAAAATACCTAGAAACAAATGACAATGAAAACACGATGACGCAAAACCTATGGGATGCAGCAAAAGCAGTTCTAAGTATAGCAATACAATCCTACCTCAAGAAACAAAAACCATCTCAAATAAACAACCTAACCTTACACCTAATGCAACTAGAGAAAGAACAAAAAAACCCCAAAGTGGGCTTCCCTGGTGGCGCAGTGGTTGAGAGTCTGCCTGCCAATGCAGGGGACACGGGTTCGAGCCCTGGTCTGGGAAGATCCCACATGCCACGGAGCAACTAGGCCCGTGAGCCACAATTACTGAGCCTGCGCGTCTGGAGCCTGTGCTCCGCAACAAGAGAGGCCGCGACAGTGAGAGGCCCGCGCACCGCGATGAAGAGTGGCCCCCGCTCGCCACAACTAGAGAGAGCCCTTGCGCAGAAACGAAGACCCAACTCAGCCATAAATAAATAAATAAATAAATAAATAATTAAAAAAAAAAAAAAAACCCCAAAGTTAACAGAAGGAAAGGAATCATAAAGATCAGATTAGAAATAAAGGAAAAAGAAATGAGGGAAACAGTAGCAAAGATCAGTAAAACTAAAAGCTGGTTCTTTGAGAAGATAAACAAAATTGATAAACCTTTAGCCAAACTCATCAAGAAAAAAAGGGAGAAGACTCAAATCAATAGAATTAGAAATGAAAAAGGAGAAGTAACAACTGACACTGCAGAAATACAAAGGATCATAAGAGATTACTACAAATAACTATATGCCAACAAAATGGACAACCTGGAAGAAATGGACAAATTCTTAGAAAAGCACAACCTTCCAATACTGAACCAGGAAGAAATAGAAACTATAAACAGACCAATCAGAAGTACTGAAATTGAAACTGTGATTAAAAATCTTCCAACAAACAAAAGCCCAGGACCAGATGGCTTCACAGATGAATTCTATCAAACATTTAGAGAAGAGCTAACACCTATCCTTCCCAAACTCTTCCAAAATATAGCAGAGGAAGGAACACTCCCCACCTCATTCTGTGAGGCCACCCTCACCCTGATACCAAAACCAGACAAAAATGTCACAAAGAAAAAAAAACTACAGGCCAATATCACTGATGAACATAGATGCAAAAATCCTCAACAAAATACTAGCAAACAGAATCTAACAGCACAATAAAAGGATCATACACCATGATCAAATGGGGTTTATCCCAGGAATGTAAGGATTCTTCAGTATATTCAAGTTAATCAATGTGATAAACCATATTAACAAATTTAAGGAGAAAAACCATATGATTATCTCAATAGATGCAGAAAAAGCTTTCAAAAATATTCAACACCCATTTATGATAAAAACCCTCCAGAAAGTAGGCATAGAGGGAACTTACCTCAACATAACAAAGGCCATATATGACAAACCCACAGCCAGCATCGTTATTAGTGGTGAAAAACTGAAACCATTTCCACTAAGATCAGGAACAAAACAAGGGTGCCCACTCTCACCACTGTTATTCAACATAGTTTTGGAAGTTTTAGCCACACCAGTCAGAGAAGAAAAAGAAATAAAAGGAATCCAAATTGGAAAAGAAGAAGTAAAGCTGTCACTGTTTGCAGATGACATGATGCTATACATAGAGTATCCTAAAGACTCTACCAGAAAACTACTAGAGCTAATCAATGAATTTGGTAAAGTAGCAGGATACAAAGTTAATGCACAGAAATCTCTTGCATTCCTATACACTAGTGATGAAAAATCTGAAAGAGAAATTAAGGAAACACTCCCATTTACCACTGCAACAAAAAGAATAAAATACCTAGGAATAAACCTACCTAAAGAGACAAAAGACCTGTATGCAGAAAACTATAAGACACTGATGAAAGAAATTAAAGATGATACAAACAGATGGAGAGATATACCATGTTCTTGGATTGGAAGAATCAACATTGTGAAAATGACTATACTGCCCAAAGCAATCTACAGATTCAGTGCAATCCCTATGAAACTACCACTGGCATTTTTCACAGAACTAGAACAAAAACTTTCACAATTTGTATGGAAACACAAAAGACCCCGAATAGCCAAAGCAATCTTGAGAATGAAAAACAGAGCTGGAAGAATCAGGCTCCCTGACTTCAGACTATACTATAACGCTACAGTAATCAAGACAGTATGGTACTGGCACAAAAACAGAAATATAGATCAATGGAACAGGATAGAAAGCCCAGAGATAAACCCATGCACATATGGTCAACTTATCTTTGATAAAGGAGGCAAGAATGTACAATGGAGAAAAGACAGCCTCTTCAGTACTTGGTGCTGGGAAAACTGGACAGCTACATGTAAAAGAATGAAATTAGAACACTCCCTAACACCATACAGAAAAATAAACTCAAAATGGATTAAAGACCTAAATGTAAGGCTAGACACTATAAAACTCTGAGAGGAAAACATAGGCAGAACACTCTATGACATAAATCACACTAAGATCCTTTTTGACCCACCTCCTAGAGAAATGGAAATCAAAACAAAAATAAACAAATGGGACCTAATGAAACTTAAAAGCTTTTGCACAGCAAAGGAAACCATAAACAAGACAGAAAGACAACCCTCAGAATGGGAGAAAATATTTGGAAATGAAGCAACTGACAGAGGACTAATGTCCAAAATTTACAAGCAGCTCATGCAGCTCAGTATCAAAAAAACAAACAACCCAATCCAAAAAATGGTCAGAAGACCTAAATAGATATTTCTCCAAAGAAGATATACGGATTGCCAACAAACACATGAAAGAATGGTCAGCATCACTAGTCATTCACGAAATGCAAATCAAAACCACAATGAGGTGTCACCTCACACCAGTCAGAATGGCCATCATCAAAAAGTCTACAAATAATAAATGCTGAAGAGGATGTGGAGAAAAGGGAACCCTCCTGCACTGTTGGTGGGCATATAAATTGATACAGCCACTATGGAGAACAGTATGGAGGTTCCTTTAAAAACTAAAAACAGAACTACCGTATGACCCAGCAATCTCACTACTGGGCATATACCCTAAGAAAATCATAATTCAAAAAGAGACATGTACCACAATAATCATTGCAACAGTATTTACAATAGCCAGGACATGGAAGCAACCTAAGCGTCCATTGACAGATGAATGGATAAAGAAGATGTGGTATATATGTACAGTGGAATATTACTCCACCATAAAAAGAAACAAAATTGAGTTACTTGTAGTGAAGTGGATGTACGTAGAGTCTGTCATACAGAAAGAAGTCAGAAAGAGAAAAACAAATACCATATGCTAACACATATATATGAAATCTAAAAAAAAAAAAAAAAAAAAAAAAAGGCACTGATGAACCTAATGGCAGGGCAGGAATAAAGACATAGACATAGAGAATGGATTTGAGGACACGGGGGCGGGGCGGGGGGTGGGGGCGGGGGCAAAGTGAGAGTAACAGTGACATATATACACTACCAAATGTAAAATAGTTAGCTAGTGGGAAGCAGCAGCATAGCACAGGGAGATCAGCTTGGTGCTTTGTGACCACCTAGAGGGGTGGGCGGGAGGAGATATGGGGGTATATGTATATGTATAGCTGATTCACTCTGTAATAAAGAAGAAACTAACACACCATTGTAAAGCGATTATACTCCAATAAAGATATTTAAAAATAAATTAAAAAAATAAATCTGCTCCATTTAATATTCTTCATGGTCCATCACCCACACCTCATTTCAGGCACCAGTCCATGGACATGCCTAGTCCTTACCTCCCAGAACTCCTGACCACAACCTCCTATCCTTTTTGCTCTTATTTAACCTCTAGGCAGCATCTTACATAAATTTTGTGTCCTTGTGATACTTCCTCTCATTGACCATGGTGAAACCTGGTTTTCTTTCTTCTCAGAACCTTCCATGGGCTTCTCTTCCTCTCTCTGATCCATAAATGTGGGTAAAGTTCAGAATTTTGTCCTCAACCCTCTTCCTTTTTTAACACTAAACACTCTCCTTGGGCACTTCATCAATTTGTCCGCTTCAGTGGCTTATGTCAGTTACATTCGTTTTGCTGCCAACTCCCAAATACATATCTCCTATCCCAGGTCTCTTATGGATTTTACCACTCCTGTAACCCATAGACATTTCGAACTCAACGTGTCCAAAAGAGAACATGCTATCTTTCCCTGTAAACCTCCTTATCCTGCTTTGCTTTCTGTCTCAGTGGTGGCAGCATCTCCTCAGTTGTCAGGCCATTTACAGGAGTCATTCTTGTTCCCCTTCTTTCTCACTCCTCACATCCAGTCAGTTCCCAGATCTTCATGATTTTACCTTCTAACAAACTAACCACTATTTCAGCTACCGATTTATCTTGCTTACTTTATCTTGCTTACATTACCGTTACAGTCTTCTGATTGGTCTTGGCCACCAGTTTCCTTCTTGTCAAGTCCAGTCTTCAGGTGGCATTCTAACATCTACAGTAGAGATATGATCTTATCACATGCTTATTGAAATGTCTTAGTGGCATTTCATTATCCACAGGAAGAATTCCATGCTCCTTATCATGGCACACAAGGACCTTCATGCACAAAATACTCTGAACTCCCCCTACCCTCCTTTCACCTAGCTGACTTTTATATATCCTTTAGCTCTCAGCTGAGACCTCTCTTTTTTCTGGGAAGCTTTCTCTGACCCCCAGTGTAATGGCTACTACTCTATTATAATTGCTTGTTCACTTGTCTTTTTCTTCTTAAAGAGTGTCAGCTCTTAAGCCCCTGCTCCTGACACAATCCTGCTTCTTTGTGATACCTATTTGAATGACTAAGGAAGAATGAAAATGAAAGCAAGCCAGTTGCTAAGGAAGACAGTGCACCATTGTGGTTAAGAATGCAGGGTTTGTATCCAGTGAATCTAGATTCCAGTCTGGGCTCTACCACTGACCAGCTGAGCAAATTATTTTGCCTACGCTTCAAAGTCATCTGTAAAAATGAGAATGTTAATAGTTCCTACATTGTACGGTAAGGAATAAAATTAGAGAACACATGCAAAGTATCCAGCACAGTGCCTGTACTATAATACAATAAGGTTAGCTGTTATTTCATTCCATTCTAATATATGAACAGGTAGAACTAAAAAGCTGTCTGACTATCACTGCATTCTTTTTGACAATAAAAGCACGTATACGTACTTAGAGAACTACATGACCCACTGACAGAGATTGCTTACTTAATATCAAGAGACACAAGGCATACTATTATATGTGGCCTTCAACCCCTGAAAATATTAGAAAAATTAACTGACTTGCCAATTTGATAAAAATACAACTGTCGTGAGGTAAAACAAAATCTGTACTTGTTATAAGAAACTGTGAGCCTAACTACAGTGTATTAAAAATGTACTTTATAAGTTTATGCTGCATGAAATAGAGGGGGACTTTATTATAGCTGATAACAGATGGAAAGAACGTGAGGTTTCTTAACTTTTTCTGTTGGAAACTGATGTCTACTGAGGTATGTCTCAAAGTGTTTTTTCTTAAAGAAGGAAAATAAAATGTATCGCCTGTTAAAATTCACTTAATAGTATTGCCCCATTTACCCTTTATCTCATTTTCACTGAGTCTATTATCTATTAATAGATGATACCAATTAGTTTACTAGTACCTTGGTAAAATTTCTTATGCTCTCTGCAATCTGTCAGAGTAGCCCTAGCCCTCAAAATTTGATCTGTGAAGCAAGGGAAACACTTAGCTGATTAAAAGTACAGGGAGAGAAGCTCTCTCCTTCTTGATGTGGAAAGTTCTTCCCATTGTGGGTTTTATCTAGTCTGATCCATTCATGTGGTTTGATTTTTTTTAATTTTTTTGTTATTGAAGTAGAGTTGATTTATAGTGCTGTGCCAATCTCTGCTGTACAGCAAAGGGACTCAGTTATACACGTATAGACATTCTTTTTTTTTTTATATTCTCATGCATGTGGTTTGGAGAATGGAGCTTCTCTCTCTGATTAATGTTCACTTAAACATTGTCTGGTAAATAAGCTTTCCATGAGTATAGAAAGAGCACCAATGAAATCATATTAGCTCTTTAATGTCACTAGGGCTCCATTTGATATACCGGAGAAGGAATAAGTGACACTTCGGTATTATGGTTATTATTCTGAACAGAATGACTGCCAGCAGGTTAAATTCTTTACCTGTCAGAAAGAGTCCTATTTATTTGGGGGCATTATTGCCTTGGTGACCTTGTTTGGTGTCTAATTTATTTTCAGGCACAGGAACAGAAAAGGCAACCTGAATCAAGATAATATTTTCTTCTTCGAAATAGATTGACTTGGTTATATTCATGCTTTTATAAATTACCATCATTATAGAAAGTAACTGCTAACTAAAATGAGCCGAACAAACTTATAGGACAGCTAAAAAAAAAAAAAAAAAAGCGGTACAAATTTGTAAGCTTGAGTTATTAATGATTTCCTTCTTGAAGAGGAGGAGTTAAAATGATTGAAGAAGTGTAGTGACCTATGTTTGCTTTCATGAGTATTTCCAAAATTGAGCTGTACAGTTTGCACTCTGTTTTTTAAGGAAGTATTTAGATACTTCTTATATTATTGATTCAGGCCTTTTTTTCTTTACCTGCCTCATGCTTCCTACCATTTCTTTGTTCCTCGGCACCTCTAAATAGACACTGGGAATGAAGAGAGAAGAAATTAAATTTTTTCATGTTTTCTCTATTTTTAGTAGTTGAAGGGTGTGTGTGGCAATGCTGTTAAAAGCACTGTAGCTGAAAGTCTGAATTTCAGGCTAGCCAGCTGTGTGTGCTTTGTTAACTATGGGACCTGATGTCTCTTACCCAGGGACTTACTGTTGTTAAAGAGATGAGACATCAATGAAGCATTAAAGAGTGATGAAACTTTTGCTTAAAAGTGCTTGTAAACTGAAAAAACAAATTATTGATAAGACTGCAATCATATATAAAGCCTCCCAACTCAGTGATGTGTCATTTTTTTGCTCAGAGATCTTCAGTGTCTTCTATTTATCCTCTTCTCTTTATCCTCTAAGTTAGTTGCTAGTTTCTTAGCCTGCATACAGGGTGACCCTAGCCTCCTTTCCAACTTTATCTTCTGACTTCCTCTGCTGGTAACCTACGCTTCAGCTGAACTAAAGTCAGCTTTTCCTGACTAGTTTTTCTAGTTTTCCTCATTGCAATGCCTTTGCTTATGCTGTTTCCTCTACCTAAGAGTTTCTCAGTCATGGCATTATTATTTTGAGCTGGATAATTCTTTGTTGTGGGGAGTTGTTGTGTGCTTTGTAGGATGTTTAGCAGTAGCCCCAGCCTCTACCCTCTAAATACCAGTAGTAACCAGAAATGTCTCACACATCACCAAATGTCCCCTGGGAGGCAAATCACTCTTACAAATTATTTCTGCCCTGTGTTTCTGCAATCTCCTACTCCTTTGAGGCTTTTGCCGCCTAGCTGCAGCAACCATCTTCCATTTTTCCTTGCTGACATGTACCAGTCTCCTAGTTTACTGGAGATATAATGCCTCCCAGGCAGTTGTCTAACTCCTGCCATCAGTTTAGATGATTGCATTGACCACAGAGGTGACCTAGCCCAGCACCATGACCTCCCCACCTCAGCCACCTCAGTGCATTCCCTGTACCATGTAGGTACCAGAAAGTAAACTGTCCCCCAAATCACTAAGCAGATATCCCACTCTCCTACCACACCTCCTATCCTTCTAGGCCGCCTGTTCAAGGGCCTCCCCTGCAACACTTCTTGGACCTCACTGAGACCTCCAGGCCACTGACTGACCCTGCTATTTTATATGCACCCATCCGCCCTCCAGCATGGACTTCCCTCCCTATCCATGGTACATCATTACAAATAGTCTCTTCGAAATAACACTTAACTTCTCTCATGCTGTCACATTCAGACAATAATCCTAGGTAAACCCAGTCACCTACAGTCTTTCTCCAAGAAAAACACATTATAATCACTGAGTCAGGAGACTGTCCCTGATCTCACTCTCAACATTCTGAAGTCAAACCCTCATTTTATTCTGTCTCGTAGTTCCTGAACTTTTTCTTCACTTTGTCACACTTTGAAATTAAAGTCTCCTTTCTCATCCTGATACATGCCAAACAAACACACCTTTTTTTTCCTTAAAAGCAGCACACAGTATATCTGTAAAATACCTCTGTTAGATCTAACTTTAAATTTTTCTGTCCTCTTAGGCCAGAGTTAATTTTTTATGATCATTAAAAATATAATGCTGATGAAAGAAATAAATGGGTTCTCTCACAAAAACATTTAGAGTATGAACTACTAAACATAAAATAGTTCTTAAAGCCCACTGTGCTATTCAGTAAATCCTTTCCCATTGCTTACAGAAACATTTCTAGTATTAATCCTGGAACAAATGTTAATTATATACTGAAGTATGTAAAATGTTTAATATCTCAAAGTATGAGTCCTAATCCATTTTCATAAGCGAGAGCTCAGTTTACCTTGGAGTCAATTTAAGAGACTTAAATTAAAAGCTATATATTTTAAGTGACACTGACCTGTTAATGTGTTATGGTTACCTCTAGCTTTATTAATCCCCAAAACATAAAGCAGCCAGATTTTTGATGAAGTTTGTTATAATTCCATGGTCTTATATTTAATGACTAACTTTACATTTACAGTAAACATAAAGTCACTTTTTCTTAATAAGAATTTTTATTTATTCATTTTTTATTTCTATATATAACAAAATATACAACATAACCATTTTTAAGTGTACAGTTCAGTTGTATTAAATGCATTCATAATGTTGTCCTACTATCACCACCGTCTTTCTCCTTAACTCTTATCCTCTTATAAAACTGAAACTCTACCATCTTAAACAATAACTTCCCCGTCTCCTCTTCCCCCAAGCCCTTGGCAACCGCCATTCTACTGTACACCTCTATGATTTTGACTACTCTACATACCTCATGTAACTGGAATCATAAAGTATTTACCTTTATTGTGATTGACTTATTTCACTTACTATAATATCCTCAAGGTTTATCCCTGTTGCAGCATATGTCAGATTCACTTTTTAATGCTGAATAATATTCCATTGTATGTATATACTGCATTTTGCTTACCCACTCATACCTCGATGGACACTTGGTTGCTCCACATTGTAGCTATTGTGAATAATGCTGCTATGAAAATGGGTGTACAAACATCTCTTAGGGATCCTACTTTTGATTGTTACGGATATACACCCAGAAGTGGAATTGCTGGGTTATATGATAATTCTATTTTTAATTTTTTGAGGAGCCACCATCACAGTAGCTTTACCATGTTTTATTCCCACTAGCAATGCACAAGTGTTCCAATTTCTCCACATACTTACCAATATTTGTTATTTTCTTTTTTTTTATAGTAGCTATCCTAATGAGTATAATGTGGTATCTCATAGTTTTGATTTGCATTTCCCTATTATTTAGTGATGTTGAACATCTTTTATTCCTATTTGCATGGAATATCTTTTTCCATTCTTTTACTTTCAGTCTTGTTGTAGCTTTGGATTTAAAGTGAGTCTCTTGTGGACAGCATATAGTTGGGTCATGTGTTTTCATCTCTTCAGCCAATTTTTGCCTTTTCATTGTAGAATTTAATCCATTTACATGTAAATTAATTACTAATAAAGAGGGACTTTTATCATTTTGCTATTTCTTTCCTATATGAGCTGTAGCTTTTTTGTCATTTCCTGAATTACTGTCATCTGTTTAGTTGATGTTTTTTATAGTGAAATGTTTAAATTCCTTTCTCATTTCCTTTTGTGTATATTCTATATCTATTTTCTTTGTGGTTACCATAGGGATGACACTTAATATTCTAAAGTTAAGTCACTCTAATTTGAATTTATACCAGCTTAACTTCAAAACATAGACTTCATAAACTCTTCTCCTTTACTACTCTATCCCCACTCCTTTAAGTTGTTGTCACAAGATTCATTATGTGACAAAAAACATAAATTAATAAGTCTTTTAAATGCATTAGTCTCTTAAATTATGTTGTAAACAAAATGTGTTGTTACAAACCAAAGTTATGATAATACTGGTTTTTAGAGTAGTGATTTTTTTAAACAATTTATGTATTATTATGTGGAAAACAAAAAGTGGAGATATAAACCATTGTTACAGTAAGACTAGCTTTTATAATTGCCTGTGTATTTACCTTTATTGAGATCTTTATTTCAACGTATAGCTTCAAGTTACTGTCTAGTGCCCCTTCATTTCACCCTGAAGGATTCCCTTGAGCAATTCTCTCAGAGCAGATCTAGTGGTCACAGACTCCCTCAGCTTTTGTTTATCTGGGAATGTCTTAATTCCTCCTGTACTGTTTGCTGGATATAAGATTCTTGGTTGATTTTTTTTTTCTTTTAGCATTTTGAATATATTGGCCCACTGCATTCTGGCCTCCAATGTTTCTGATGAAAATCTATTTATAATATTACTGAGGCTTCTTTATATGTGATGAATTGCTTTCAAGATTCTCTCCTTGTCTTTTGAAAGTTTTGATTATAATGTCTTGTTATAGGTCTTTTTGAATGCATCTTTTTTCAAGTTTATTGAGCTTCTTGGATGTTTATATTCACGTCTTTCATCAAATTTGGGAAGTTTTTGCCATTTGTTTTTCAGATATTCTCTCTGCTCCTTGTGAAACTCCCACAGTGTCCCATAGGTCCCTTAGGCTCTATTCACTTTTCTTCAGTCTTTTTTCTCTTTCTTCAGATTCAATAATGTTCATTGCCCTATCTTCAAGTTCACTGCTTTTTCTTCTTCTGCCTGCTCAGATCTGCCTTTGAATCCCTTTAGTGAATTTTTCATTTCAGTAATTGTACTTTTTAGCTCTGAAATTTCTATGTGGTTTCTTTTTAGGTTGTCTCTTCGTTGGTATTTCATGTACTGTTTGAAATAAACCATTTCATTCATACACTGTTTTTGTGACTTTCTGCACATCTTCCTTTAACTCTTTGAGCCTCCTTAAGAGCATTGTTTTAAAGTCTTTGTGTAATAGATCTGTCATCAGGTCTTTTTCAGTGATAGTTTGTGTTGATTTTTTTTTCCTTTGAATGGGCTGTTCTTTCCTTTTTCTTTGTATGCATTGTGATTTCTCATTGAACATTGGACATTTGAATCTTATATAATGTGGTAACTCTTGAAATCATATCCTCCCCTTCCCCAGGTCTTGCTGGGTTTTGTTATTGTTTTTGATTGTTGTAGGCTCTCTCAGTGCCAAGGATCAGCCTGATGGGTAAACTTAAGGTCTTCTCAGGTCTTTTCTGGGCCTGCATCTTTCCCTGGACATGCACAGTTACTTTCTAATTTTTCCCATATATGCATTTGCTTTTTAATGTCAAGTATTTAATGTCTGGCTTCTGAACAGGGAAAAAGAGAAAAATGAAGGAGGGTGGGTGGGTGAGTGGGGAAGGGCCCTAGCCCTTTAAATCCCCCTGGTAGTCGCTTAAGCTGGAAGGGAGGTGGGTTGCAACAGTGTAACAACAATGGCTGCATCCTTTTTCTCTGCACCTCTGTAATCAGAAGCAGCAATCAGTGATCAGAGAACAGATCTCTGATATTTGGAGGTCAGGGTCCTTTTCGCCCACCATAACTGCTCCAGGAACATGTGCACAGCTGCCTTCCATGGAGCTGGAGGTGCAGTATGAGTGGCTGATACTGTGCTAGGAGCTGAAATAGACCAAAATTAACTGCAGTTTACCATGCAGGCCTTCCCCTAGAAGTTGCAAGCCTTCAATAGACTATAGAATTCCAAAATGAATACATCAGATAGATTCTGGAAGTGCAATTTTTTTCCTGATGAGGAGACAGAGTCTTGGTGCTTCCTATTCCTACATCTTCCCAGAATTTTTTCTCTAATGTCACTCCTAACTCTGAAAAAAAACCTCAAGAAGATCAATCCCATAAGCACTATAGAAAAGCCAAGTTTGCCTGTTATCTCTTTGCCACTTGTTCTTATAGAATCTCTCCAATCTACCAAGGATCCTATCTTGAACTCCCAGAATACTTCATCACCAGTACAGCCCTTTGGATAGTGTATTGTGCATGCTGTATATCCTTAAGCTACTGTTTATCTAATTATGCTAGAGGAATAGAGGCTCAGGCACCCTCAAGAATGATGAGGTCAGAAAAAGAGCAGATACATTAGGTGGACGTGTCCTTGGCTGTTGTTACGGATTGGGGAAACTCTGGGGACCAGGTGACCTTCCTTATTTCTTCCGGAGCATTTAAGCTCCAATCGTCCTAAAATGGCAATGCTACCACTTTTCTAGCTCTTCTTCTCTTTATTATATTGTTTTGTTTCTTTTCCCTCTACTGTTTCATTGATGTTGCTCCTCAGAGGCTACAGCTTTTGACATGTGCACAGTCACCTTGGGATGACAGTAGTAGCAGGGCTCTCTGTCTCTTTCCCTGATCATACTCACCTGTTAGGCTTCACTGATTGCCAGCTGATTGCTCTATTATTTTTAACAACATCTTGGGGCATAAATTGCTTCGTAGTCTGATATAGTTAAATTTGGACTCCTTTGCAGGTTAGTTTTTCAGGTCAGTGTTTTAGGTTGTTCAGACCCCCAGGAAGATTCTTCATATTTATTCTTCCCCTAGTTCTCTCTGGTAAACTATCTGGTCTGTGGTTTAGATTTTTTTTTTTTTTAATTGGAGTATACTTGCTTTACAATGTTGTGTTAGTTTCTACTGTACAGCAAAGTGAATCAGCTATATGTATACATATATCCCCTCTTTTTTGGATTTCCTTCCCATTTAGGTCACCACAGAGCATTGAGTAGAGTTCCCTGTGCTACACACCAGGCTTTCATTAGTTATCTATTTTACACAGATTATCAGTATTGTATATATGTCAGTCCCCATCTCCCAATTCATCCCACTCCCTTCTTCCCCCCTTGGTATTCATAGGTTTGTTCTCTATGTCTGTGTCTCTATTTCTGCTTTGTAAATAACATCATCTATACCATTTTTTTAGATTCCATGTATATGCATTAATATACAATATTTGTTTCTCTCTTTCTGACTTACTTCACTCTATATGACAGACTGGGTCCATCCACGTCTCTACAAATGACCCAATTTCATTCCTTTTCATGGCTGAGTAATATTCCATTGTATATATGTACCACATCTTCTCTATCCATTCCTCTGTTGATGGACATTTAGGTTGCTTCCATGTCCTGGCTGTTGTAAATAGTGCTGCAATGAACATTGGGGTATATTACTGTTCTCCATAGTGGCTGTATCAATTTACATTCCCACCAACAGTGCAAGAGGGTTTCCTTTTCTCCACACCCTCCCCAGCATTTATTGTTTGTAGCTTTTTTGATGATGGCCATTCTGACCAGTGTGAGATGATACCTCATTGTAGCTTTATTTGCATTTCTCTAATAATTAGTGATGTAGGTTATTTGTTTCATGAAGCTGGCAGCCTCCTCTTAATTGCTTTCCTGCCATTGGTTTTGAGTGTGCCCTTAGGCTTGAACTTCCCCTCTTTCTGTTGTCATTTCCTTAGACAAGAACCTTGGTGTTCTCTGTGTTACAGCCTGCCTCTACTCCTGGCCAGAATCTCTGAGCCATGGCTCCAGAGATGGAAGTATAGCCAATGATGTACTTCCCTCCCAGTGACACCCATGCTTTAGGAGCAGAGCGCAGGGTGAGGGTGGTAGTTTCTGATCTTCTTGGTTTGTCTCTCCAGCATGGAACCAACAGCCTACAAATGAGCTGGGATGCAGGTTATCAGAGCCCTGCTATTTGAATGTGCTGTGCCTGAGGTAGATCCTCCACCCCAACAGTGGGGGCTGAGTTGAAGAAGGGATTCTCTGACATCTTGGCTACACTTGCTTGGAATTTAGCCTCTGCAGCATGTTGCTGGGAGAGATAAGAAATGCTGGTACCTGCCCCCACCCCAGGAACATACCATAACCCTCGATTACACTAGAGGAATAGATCAGTATAGAGGAATAGTTTGATTGGTACCTGGGGAGAAAGGGTGCCCTATGGTTTTGTCTGCACCTGCCTGAAGCAGAGCTTCTATCACACTGAGCTAGGAGGGAAAGGGAGAGGCGAGTCGTGGATCAAATGCCACAGACTCACTATTCTTACCGAGTTTTAGTATATTTTCTTGAATGAGTGTTTCTTCATCTAAAACAATTTCCAGAGACTTTAAAAGGTTGGGTTTTTTCAATGATTTTCCCCAGTTATGCTTGTTTTGCTAGGGAGCAGGTTTGCAGCACTAGCTCCTCACAGTGCCATTCCACAGATGGAATTTCGCATTTGGTGGGCTTCTGCCAACCTAAAAGTAGTCCATCGTAATGCCAAATGGTGGGTTTTGTTTAAGCCTATGGCATTGAATTTTGTTGCTCATTCTTTTGGGGAGGGGGTGCTGTTTCAGGATGAAGGTTTATAGTGGATATGGGATTATTATAACATGGGACTATTCTGCTCTGTTAGAGATTAGTGTGTAAATTAAATATGATAAATTTACAAAGCATCAATAGAACTTCCCTATCTGGCTTAACAAGCCGTTCCTTCTTATTTTTGGTACAGTGTTTTAATTAGGTTTTTAGTTTTAAATGATGAAGTTCCAATTCTTACATAAAGCCCTTTGACATTAAAAAAGAAAGGTTAAATCTCTTCTTATTGAAGCGAGCACTCTTAACGTGACCTATAAATAGCATTCTACACTACATTACAAAAGGCAGAGAAGACAGTTTTTAAATTAGAGTTTTATTAGTAACTATAAGGCTTACTATTTGCATTACAATTGTCTGTTTTCCGTATTGTTAAAGATATACTTTTGGAGTTAACATCAAATTTCTTAAATTATTTTATGTAGCTATTTGAAAGGAAGTTTTAATGCATTTAATATACACTTCATGTTTAATCAATACTGTACTTACTGTACTTATTTCTGCTTTAAGAGAAATATATTTGTAATTTCACATGTGAAGTTTAGGGACTACTTTAATTCCATAATCTTGAGGAAATTATTTAATTCTCAGAATTATTAACTTCAGATTTCATATGGCTGGAATGGGTGGGTATATGAGCAATTTTTGTAATTGTCAGTTGTACTTAGTGAGTATATTACATTAATAAGCTTTACCTAACATTTGTTCTTGAATGAGTTAGAGGCCATGAGTATGTCTCATTATTTTAACAAGTTGCTTTAACTTGAAGTTTCTTAATGATCTGATTGTTTGGTTTTAACTTACTCCTATAAAAAGAGCCTTATATACTGTAAAATGACATGTGTTGGTAGCATTAGCATTTCACTGATGTATCATTGCTTCTAAAACTCATTACCTGTTAAGTTTCTGACCAGCAGAACTGTTACCTTCTAAGTGAAGCCCTCCCCAAATTACCCCCAACAGTACCTCTGTCAACTCAGTCCCCATCGTATATGTTCATAATTCTAGCTGAGCCACTGCCATGTGCTGTTTCCAGATCTGTCTCCTCCAAGGAGACAGATGTTCTCAAAGGCAAGGAGCATGCCTCATTTGTGTTTATCCAATACTTAACTGAGTGCCGAGCACATAGGACATGCTTAAAAGGTGTTGAATGAGTAGGTAGATAGATATGAAAGGAATCTTAAAGATCATTTAGTCTTATCACACCATTTCAAAGGCAGAGAAATGAAGCCCAGGGAGGTTAATGCTTTGCTTTACTTTTTCCAATTTATTGGAATTTATTACACATCAAGCATTTTATTACTACACTGCTCTAGATTCAGCAAAAATATTCCCTTCTAGTATGTTCCAAAAATGATGCACAGAAATCATATAGATAGATTATCTCATTAAGTCCACTATTATTATAGTCTACAGAAAGTTCCTCTCTGGTGTTTAGAAAAACAAGCTAAGAATAGAAGACAGTACAGAAATCAGGAGTTTCTAGGGGATGGGACATAACTGCCTACTGTCAGAGATTTGCTTTTGAGTAACTCTGAGTTTGAATCATTTTAAATAACTCATTTTGTGTGTTTAACTGTTCTTCTCTTGGATTTATAAGAGGAATAATCTGCTAAACTCTGCTGACCCATATGCATTGTGTTTCGCAGTTCAGTCTGACATAGCAGTTATCAGAGACCGACAGCTTCTACTCATAAATTTTAGAGCATTTATCACAGTGATTGAATCTTGCCACTTAAGAAATAAATTATTTTCAGGTTGAATTTGGTTTAAATGTCTAGCCACTGTTTTTGTGCACAAAGTTGAGGTTTTTTCTCTAACCCTAGCCCCTGAGTAGGAGCCCATCATGTAGTGAAAACTAAGAATTCTGTTAAAAATCAAACAACTCATTAGACAGAAATGCATAAAAAATAAATTTGGTGGAAAGGTCCTTTAACATCAGTATAGATACTCAGAAATCCTAGATGCCATGTTTCACCTGCCTGAAGAACTGGTTTTGGATAGTAGTGCTTGTGAAGGCGGCTTCTAAACAGCAAGTATGGCATCTTTATACGTTTGTATAAATTTGTAATATACACTTAGTGTGATAAGCTTTACCTAACATTTGTTTTTGAATGAGTGGACCTGATAAGAAAGGATCAGGAATGAAAGGGACTAATGGAAGTAGGTAGCTTTATTGTACAAACCAAATGTATGAAGACTGACTTCATTGCCCTAAGAAAAATCATCAGGCCAAATGCAGTTCTAAAATTTGTATTATAAAACCTTCATTCAAGAAAATTAACTTTAATGAGAGTTAATGGAAAATCTGAAAATCATAGTGATGAATACTGCCAAGTTCCTGTACTCCAGTTCTTTCCATCATTAAGTATTATAATCTCTAATGAATTCTTTACCTTCTGGAACATAGAGGATTCTTCTAGAAGATGAAGTGTGTTCTCATATTGGAATTTTAAATTAATGTGTGTTAACCCATAGAAACATTACAAGATTGGAAAAATTAAAACTGCGGACTCGGGGGACTTCCCTGGTGGTCCAGTGGGTAAGACTCTGCACTCCCAATGCAGGGGGCCTGGGTTTGATGCCTGGTCGGGAAACTAGATCCCGTGTGCATGCCACAGCTTACAGTTCACATGCCGCAGCTGAGTCCACATGCCACAGCTAAGAAGTCATCCGCATGCCGCGGTGAAGATCCTGCGTGCCGCAACTAAGACCTGGCACAGGCTAAACAAACAAACAAAAAACAAATAAATAATTGCAAACTCCCTCAGTATTCCTTAAGACCCCGATCTCATAGGAGTAGAGGAAATAAATGACTTCAGCTGAGATTCATCTAACACTACAGAATTCAAAATATTACTAAGTCTTTGAAGATCACTAATTTACCATAATTACCTTGATTACATTTCTCTTAAAAATCTAACATCCAAGTTATAGAAAATAAATTCTCTATAATAAAAATGTAGTAATTAGAATATATCCAGTTCTCACTTGTTAATAATCTTCCTCAAATGAAAATTATAACCCCCTTAAACATTCAATTTCAGGACACTTAACAGGCTCCCATCAATCTAACCTTTTATTTTTCTTACAACAAAAGTACTTCTGATAATGATTTGACTGATAATGGAAGGCAGGGTGGGAGTAGGTTTATTGTTTACCCAGCGTTAAGGGCCTTTAGTCTTATAATAATGTGTGCCTGTGTTCCAGAGTATTGTGTCTCAGTGTCTAGTCAGAGCTCTCTGCTAAGCATAGAGAATCTTCATTTGGGCCCCAGTGTTTCAGGATAGGAAAGAGAAAGAAAGGGAAAGGAAGTCTAGATAGAAGTTTATGAACTTAAAATTGAAATTTTAAAATGATTCTTAGAAATTTAGACTTCTTCCTTAGAATAGTATCTTGTGAATGGGGACCCATTCAAATAGGTTCCTCATACCATCTACTAACTTAGTGCATTTGTACAGAATATTATCTGGCAGTGTTTGGTATAGGGACTATAAGAAGTAGGGTTGGTTCTCTGTGAACAAATATGTAACCAAAGTGATAATCTATCAGTTTTAATCTAGTACCTCAAATTGACTTTGCAGAGATGTTTTTAATTTTTTCCCATGCTGCTTAAAATATTTTGAATTATATTTCAATATTTTTTTAATATGATTTTCCATATTTAAAAATTATATTTCTGTAGCAACAACAATTGGCTGGAACTAACTAGTTGCCGACCTCTTTGGTCGGTGATGGACTCTTTTTAGTTCTTCTCAGTCCCCTACTTCCTACTGTCTCCCCCATCCAGAGATCTTTAGTCAGTTTGTATGGCCTGTGCCTTTTTACTATTTGATCATCTTGGTTGTACCAGAACCTCTTAACTTCTTTAAGTTAGAGCCTCATGCCTTACAGCGTTTGAGTTGATGACCTCTGAGCTTCAGAATGCAGTTAAACTGCTGCCACGAAAGGAAGAGTTGTTGGCATTAGCTGGTTTATCTTAATGATTTCAGCAGTCATATGGCCTTTGGTGTACTGTTTTATGAACAAGTGGAAACAGATGAAAGATAATTTTATTCTACACTCTCATGCTGCCCTTTCACTAGTGTAACTGGGACTAAGAAAGACTGGACAGTACTACAGAACAGATGTAAACATGAACTTGGCAAATCCTCCTGGCTCAAGCATAGAAACAGTACAGAATACGGCTTTGAACCATTCTTTGTGAAAATGTCTGATGCTTCTAGAAAATACCAAAAATGTTTTATTAGCTATGTTTTTTCCAAATGAACCATGAACTCCTTTGGAAATACAGTGACTCTCAATATCCAAGGAGAATTTCTTCATGCAGGAACTATAAATGATATTATGAATACTACTTTTTAAAAATTTCCATTGGAATATTTTTCTTAAAAAGTTGAGATGTCACACTGAGGGGATACAGTGCCAGAAATCACAATTTTTAATCTCTTCCTTTATACCATAGTATATCAAAAGGATGTTAGGTGCCCATTATTAATGATTAACCTTTGTTTTGATTTTTCCTAACATGGTTTAGTTCACATAGTCCAACTTCCAATTTAAGTTTCTAAAACTCCTAAGGCTTCCTTTTGATGCCAACATTAATCAAAGAGTTCTTCATTTGAAAGGAAGGCTGTGCTGCACTTGGCAAGGATTGAAATGCAGTAGCTTAATCCTTTCAAGCTATGAATGAAGATAATTGAAGCATAAACCATTTAAAGTTTTTGTACACACTTACTTGACTATGTGTCTATATTTTGAGGAGAAGAGACTGCATGAACATAGACTATTTTCACTATTTTACTTGTTAAAAGAATCTAATGCACAAGGATTTGAGTTTGGGGTTTATATCTTGAATTTTTCACTAACTTATAATGCAATCTTTTGATAAGGATTATTTCTTCAAATGAATACCAGTGATGTCAGCTCTCATCATATTGTTTCTATTAGCAGTTTTAAATTAGTTTTCAAGACAAGAAGGGCAAACCCATATCCAGAATATGTATCTACTCCTATAAAATGAATTGCTGCCACTTCTAGAGTAGATGAGGTCCAATGTAATCATCATACCCCCAACTCCTTATTGTGCCTCATCTTGCACCCCATCTTCCCTACCCCATCCCTCAACCCCTACCTTGATCAAGTACTCTCAGAATATAGTCTCATGCTTACTCTCCTGGCTCCTGCCAGTACATGTTAGCTAGGTCCTGCACTTAATTCAGGCTGTCGTCCCTTTCTCCCTCAAATGTGCACACATTCCTGGTTAGGTTATCTCGTAACTTAACCCCACTTTTTGGCCTAGTGGCAGCAGAGAAGGTGGGACAGACTGTAGGAAGTGGGAAGAATGTTGCCTACTGGGGGTAGAAACTTCTCCATCATCTTCCAGTAAGAGAGAACTCTAGCCTTTAGGGGAAACTTCTCCATCATCTTCAAACAAGAGGGAATGTCAACCTTTAACAGTCCACTCCTGCAGGCTCTGAAAGTCCATTCAAGTGAATCTGGGGATTCATGATTTTCAGGTTATCACCTAGATGTTCCTATCCCATGGGTCAAATATCATTTTTTCCCATCTAGGGCTCTAACCTTAATATAGCAGACCTGCTTAGGTTGAGAATTCAACCTTCTTGGAAGCTCTTCTACTCTTACCATTAAGTCCTCGTCTTAGTCGTCAGCTTTCCTTGCCCTCCTGCTACTGGAGGTGAGAACCTCTTGTTTTCCTCCCCAAGAGGCCCTCTGGCTTTCACACTTAGCTTTTAATTTCTCATTAATCACGCTCAACCTTTGTGTCTTTCCTTTATTTCCTCAGTTGAGCTTAGCAATAGCCATCAAATTCTGCTGTCTTTATAGTTAGTGTTTATCTCATATTTCTCAGAAAGCCTCAAGTATCACACCCAGTGGTGCATTCCTTTCCACCAGAATACTGCCCAAGACAGCATCAGTAAAAGGTAGTGTGGCTATCTGTGCACTGCTTATCCCCAGTGAAGGGATCTTTATTGCCAGTACCATGATAGGTGATCCAACTCCAAAATCTTAGTGTCTGCTTTCTCAGATCACTTTTGGTGTTAACTGTTGTAGATTGGGTTCCCTGCAAAGAAAATTCTGGGGTGGAGATTAGTGTACAAGAAGTTTGTTTTAGGGAGTACGAGTGGAAGGGAAAAGTTGGACTGTGATTCAGTGTCAGTAGAAGCCTCAGCTGACCTTGGGACCTCTGAATGTGGAATGGCCCTTCAGAGTTGTCCTGAGTTGTGGTGAGGGGGTCTAGTCTTTATTCCTCTGAACTGACTAGTTATTGAATGCAGGCTAGCACAGAAAAGGTCACAGCCTTTGGCAAGGTAGTACTCTTCAGCCAAAACTGTCCTCCAAAGGGCTGGTTTCTTAGGGCTGTCTGCCAGCAGCATTTCCAGCAGCTGAGGGAATAAGTCCTTCATTTACGAGAGGGATCTCAGTGGCATGTCACAGCATCCATTAGTTTTACTGAGTACATTTCCTTTCATTTTATTGTGTAAATTACTCTTTTTTAAAAATATTTATTTATTTGTTTTTGGCTGTGTCAGGTCTTAGTTACAGCACATGGGATCTTTCGTTGTGATGCATGGGCTCTTCGTTGTGGCATGGGCTTCTCTCTCTAGTTGTGGCGCAGGGGCTCAGTAGTTGCAGCACGTGGGCTCTCTAGTTGCAATGCACGGGCTCCAGAGCGAGCAGGCTCTGTAGTTGTGATGCGCTGGCTCCAGAGCACACAGGCTCTGTAGTTGTGGCACACGGGCTCTCTAGTTGTGGCTCACGTGCTCAATAGTTGCGGCACGTGGGCCCAGTTGCCCCGTGGCATGTGGGAGGGTAAGAACTTTATCGCTTTGTTGACTAAATTTTTTTTCTAGCTGTTGTTTCATTCTCATTTCATTCAACATCCGAGGCATGATTCTTCATATTGAATTGTTAATAATTAATTGTCTCTATTTTTATTTCTCCACATAATGAATTATTTATTTTTCTATAACCTCTTTATATAATTGAATGATGAAATGAAATTTTTAAAAAATCTGTTTTATAAGGTACTTCCAATCCCTCATGTCACTTGACTGTTTTTCAAAGTCTTAATAAATAACCAGTGAAGCTGTGAAAATAGAATCAACAAACATCATGGCAGTGGCAAAAAATGAGCCTGGAAATGTAGGTAGGTAGGCTTTCACCTGATGAGATGATGAGATTATTCCTGTATCCTGGAAGAGAAGAAATGAGATCAAATTTGCACTTTTGTTTTTTAATCATGCTGATGGCAGTGTGAAGGATACATGGGCGAAGGAGAGAAGATCGGTTGTAGGTATATCATCACATAAATCGCAGATATTGTTTGGGAGTTTTCCTAGAGGAGTATGGAAATAAACACTTCATTGGGAGTATATGTTTGACAGATTAAAGAAATTATCTTAGTAAAAGACTACATTTCTATATCCATAGGCAAAGCATCCTTAGTGTGGTGAAAATAAGTGCAGAGATATTTGATACATTGACATAGACAATTGTTCCACTTAGTCAGTTTTGAGTTCAACTAATAATAAAAGTGAACAGGTTACTTAGTTTTCCAAGGATTCTATGAAAATCTTTCTTATTGTAATTATTACATAAATTAGCTTCATTAAATTAATATGAAGCCTTTACAGAAAACATTACATATCAATGATAGTTTTCTAAACACATTTAATGGGATGAAAAAAAACTTTTCTTAAAGATAGTTGTGGTCTTTATACCACGTTCATCTTTTTAAAGCACAAAAGAGTAATGTCATTTTAATATTCCTATGAGTCAACTCATCATTTTAGAACTTCTCTATTTATTAAGTAAAATTGCCATTATGCAAACGTAGTAAATGCTGCTACTAGAATAGACTTGCAGATTACCTGGCTTTTGGATTAATAGGTTGTTTGATTTGACTGTCAACCTACTGTTTTTCAAAAAATTTTATTAAAATTCTTGCACTTTTTAATAAAACTTTTTTTAGTTGGAATATATGAAGACAATTCTATTAAAATTTGGAATACAATTTATTGTTCACTTAACACGAGTGCCAAAGATTGTGGATGCTGTAATACTGTTATTTAAAATCATGCTGAAACCTGACTATGATATATAGTTAAGCGTTGCTTTTAGGGTGAGAAAGCAAAATGTGATTGTGATTAGAATATCTTTTTTAAAAATATAGCCTACCGTAGAATTAAAATGTGTAAGATAAAAAAGTAGTACACATAATTGTTCTTAAAAATAAAAAATGCTTTTGAAGGACTAATACTAAATGCTTCCTTTAAATACATTTTCCTTAATTGTACTAATACAGGGTCATCTGCTTTCTTTTCTTTGATGGATCAAGCTCGTTAAAATGTAATTTAGGGACTTCCCTGGTGGTCCAGTGGTTAATTAAGACTCTGCACTTTCACTGCAGGGGGCACAGGTTCAATCCCTGGTCAGGGAACTAAGATCCCACATGCCGCATGGTGCAGCCAAAAAAAAAGAAAACAATAGCATTCATCCTTGATCTTGTAAGAGGGTCACATGACCCACCATTGATGACGCTTAGATCTGGATCATGTAAACTGTCAATAAACATCATTTGATGTACAAAAAAGTATATATATAAAATTTAAAATACATTTAAGTACAACTGTATTAAAACTATTTTTATGTATTATATTTCTTCCTGTTTTTAAATGTACACATCAGTAACAGAACTTACAATTCTCTTATTTTCCTCCTAGATTTATTCCTCACGACATTGTCTGCCTCTAGTACCTTCCAGTTTGAGATATGGAAAAATTTGGTAAGAAATCTTTTCTGTGAAGCATTTTTAAATGATGGTTTTCAGTAAAAAAAAAGCACACAATCTTAGAAAGTAAAATGAAAGTAATCACTTGGTCGGTTGGTTTCAACAATAAATAGAACAACTTTAAGAGCTTTTGGTTGCATTGCTGCCTTCAAACTGCTGAATATTGCTGAAGGAAATGATTCATTCAGCATCAATTCCTCTGCAGGTTTTTAGGCATGACCGCCAATTAAACCAATCAGTCTTCCCTAATGCACATGTTAACAGGGCACCTGCTAGGCTGTCAGCTGTTGAGAGAGATGCCTGTCATTTAATTTGTCAGCGTGATGGTTTGTTGAAAAAAACCCCTTTTAAAAGACTAATTTTTCCTCCTTGCCTTCAGGCTTATATACAAAAATAAGAACAACAGATACTAAATTTACTGGCAAGTTGACCAGGATTAAGGAACCTTTCCCAATATAGTTTTTTAATTGCAAGTAGAATATTCCCAAACTGATGCCATGGTTTTACTTTATTTTTAGCTTGATGTAGTTATATGAAATATTAATTAATGAAGAATAGACTACCCAGATTTTTAAAGTTGAATTATAGGTAAATAATGGAGGACAGGATTTGAGGACAAGCCAAATTGGCCAACTGAGTGACATTCATCAAATAATGGTCAAGTATTAAACCTCACTTTCCTCATATGGAAAACAGGTATAAGAGTGTCATGTCGGCTTCATAGACTATTTGTGAAGATTAAATGCAACAATGTGTGTAAAATACCTGGCGCACAATAGACACCAAATTTTAGTTTGAGATCACTTGGTTTCCCAGCTATTTACTCCAGATTGTCTTTTATTCAATCCATATTAAACCCATAACATTTTATAGATTTTTGTTAAAATACTCGTGAAAAATAAACAGATCTTAAAAAATGTAAAGTGCAGGCTCATGGAAGAAGACTCATTATCAGCCATCTCTTATAGAAGAGTCATGACTCAGATTTCTTCATGGAGGGAAACTAGGATCGGGGAAGAGCTTTGTTTAGACAAGATTAGGGCTTTTAAGTACTACTAACTACTTCCAAACTAAGCAATTTGATCCTTTTTTCTTTTTTTTTATGAGGCAAGAAAAAAGAAAGACATCTAAACCAGAAAGATTTATCTTTGTTTAATGTACTATATTTTTTAACGTAGTTGTATTTGTTTTTCTGATGATAGAAATACAGTTATATTTTTAGTGATTACCATAAATGAAAATTTCCACTAGTGGGGGATACTCGTTTTCAGGTGGCCTTGAAAACAATACTTCAAGTGAATCTTGAGGTATTAGAAAATGAGAAAATCAGTCATTATGATTGATAAACTAGTATCCATCAGGGGGAGAAAAGCCTCATTACAAATAAATATAATATATATATATAATTACAGACTACTTTTGAGTATATTATTTCCTCTCAACCTAGGCTGATTTAAAGGTAATAAAGTGAAGCAACTCAATAGGAGAAAAATCTTCATGAAGAGACTAGATTTTGATTGGGCTCTTTTTTCCCTTTCTTGTTTTCTTTAAAGAAAATTAATAAATTATCTATTTGACAGTAGAGACTAAGGGTTTTTCTTGTGGTAAAACAGCTGGGTCAATAAGGTACTCATGTTAACAATAATATAAAAGTCATTAGTACAAATTAAGGCGAATGTAGACTCAAAATTAACTTGTTCAGATAAAGTGTAGGTTTTGTAAAATGGGAGGATCATTTTTAATTAGAAGTTGGGCAAACAATTCACAGTAACACACTAATTGACAAAAAAAGCCCTCAAACCCTATAAAACCATATTAGCTAATAGAAGATATGCACTGCGACAAATCTTTTTAGGTAGTTTGGGCACAGCCCCATGGTAGGTGCTCTGGGAGATCAGAAGTCGACAGAAGACGAGGAGGAGGGCTAAGATGTGAGTGTAGGCAACTCTGACTGGTATGATGAGAGGTACAAACCTCATGCTGCAAGGAGTTAAAAGACAGAGCAGTTGCTTCCATTTGGTCCACCCAGGATCATCAGGGAAGGCTTCAAGGAAGATGTGGTATTTGAAATGGCTGGTACAGATGAGCAGGATTTTAGTGGTTGAAAGTGAGAAAAAGGAAGAGGGCAAGGACATGCATGGGAAACACAGGACATAGTCAGAGTAGAAAGTGGCTGGTTTGGGCCAGAATATGAAAAGATACTGGAAGGTTAGATTAGAAGAATTGGTTTAGATAAGATCAGCAAAGGCCTTGACTCCTAAACTAAGTAATTTGATCTTTTAAAAATTTATTGAGAAGCTTAAGTCCTAAAGGTTTTAGGACTGAGCGTGAGATAAATAGAGCTTTCATTATTGCAGTTAGTCTGGCTATTGCATATCAGATAGGTTAGCATGGAAAATCTGGAGGTGGGGGGATGACTTAGGTAGAATTTACTATATCCTGGGAAAGAGGTGGATGATTAAAGGAGTAGAATGTTGGGAATAGACAAGAAGGGATAGGTATGAGAAGACAGAATGACCATTAATGCAAGGGTAACAGAAAAGACAAAGGAAGATCTAATTTGGGGCAGGAAAAAAAAATTATTTTAGATAAGAGACATATCAATGAAATGGTTAGAAATGTAGGACTGGAACTCAAGGAAGAGAATAGGTAAGTATCATGAAGGGAGAGAGTTAAGAGAGGAATGGCAAAGCCAGACCCATGGACAACACCCACCACCCTTAGAAACTTTCAATCTTGGCACTTACTGCCATTTTAGGCCAGATGATTCTTTGTTTTTTTCGTTTGTTTGTTTTTTTGTTTTTGAGGGGTTTTTTTGAAGTATAGTTGATTTACCATGTTGTGCCAATCTCAGCTGTACAGCAGAGTGACTCAGTATACATATACATTTTTTATGTTCTTTTCCATTATGGTTTATCCCAGGAGATTGGATATAGTTCCCTGTGCTATACAGTAGGACCTTATTGTTTATCCCTTCTGAATGTAATAGTTTGCATCTACCAACCTCAAACTCCCCCAGTCCATCCCTCTCCCTCCCCCACTCCCCGTTGGCAACCACAAGTCTGATCTCTATGTCTGAGAGTCTGTTTCTGTTTTGTAGATAGGTTCATTTGTGCCATGTTTTAGATTCCACACATAAGTGCTATCACATGGTATTTGTCTTTCTATTTTTGACTCTACTTCATTTAGTATGAGAATCTCTAGTTGCATCCATGTTGCTGCAAATGGCATTATTTCTTTTTTATGGCTGAGTAATATTCCATTGCATATATGTACCACATCTTTATCCATTCATCTATCGATGGACATTTAGGTTGTTTCCATGTTTTGGCTATTGTGAATAGTGGTGCTATGAATATAGGGGTGCATATATCTTTTTGAATTATAGTTTTATCCAGGTATATGCCCATGAGTGGGATTGCTAGATCATATGGTAATTCTATTTTTAGTTTTCTGAGGAACCTCCATACTGTTTTCCATAATGGCTGTACCAACTTACATTCCCACCAACAGTGCAAGAGGGTTCCCTTTTCTCCACACCCTCTCCAGCATTTGTTATTTGTAGACTTTTTAATGATGGCCATTCTGACCAGTGTGAGGTGGTACCTCATTGTAGTTTTGATTTGCATTTCTCTAATAATTAGTGATGTTGAGCATCTTTTCATGTGCCTACTGACCATAGGCCAGATGATTCTTTACTGTGGAGATCTGTCCTGTGCATTGTATGTTGTTTAGCAGTATCCCCCCCCTGGCCTCTACTCACTTAGATGCTAGAAGCCGCCTCTCTATTGTAACAATGAAAATGTCTCCATATATTGCCCAGTGTCCTCTGGCAAACAAAATCATCTCCGGTCAAGAACCATTGCTTTATGCGAATAAGGATGTAGACACATGATAGTCATCCTATGTGGCTTCCTGATCATTTTTTAACATTATAAAAACGGCAGTTTTAAGTAAATATTAAAACCTGCAGGCCAAAGCATAGGTGGTCCTTCATGTAAAGATACTTGTTACAACATAGCACCTGTGGCTGGAATTCAAGCAGAAAATGGCAAATCCCTTGTCAATGGCAGTGTGATAGCTGCTTCAGTGGTGGGTAGCAGAAATAATAGTATTACTACTAGCGTTCCTACTACCAATTATAATGTTAACTATGCACATATTTGTGCATATGCTGAGCTAATAAACACTTTATATGGATCATCTTACTAATCCTCACAAAAACCTTGTAAAAATTCGTTTTAGAGATAAGTAGATGGATGCTTACATTAGAACTAACTTGTTCAGACCTCAAAGCTAGCAAACAGTGGAGCTGGGAGTTGAAGTAGGAAATCTGTCTCTAAAACTTGGATCCTTAAGTCATTGCACAGTCATTCCAGAAACCAAGTAGGTTGAAAGAAAAGGTAAAAGACATAGTTACAATTGTAGCAGTGGGTTGGCGCAATTTTGGATTGCAGGACTACAATGAAGGCAAGTAAGAACAGCATGGTAAAGAATGGGACAGAGTGGAGTGGTCTCAAATAGCAGCCCATGAAAAAAATACTTGCAGCTCAGAAGCACAGGACTGACATTATAAAAATACCTTAAAAGTGCCTGATAACTTTACATTTTGCAGAACTCTCCCTAATGTTTCATTACATTGATCCTCTCTAGAACCCTGCAAGTACACAGTACATTTATCCCCTTCTAACAGTTGAAGAACAGAGACCCAGAGCAGTAAGTGGCTGTTCCAAAGTGATCCAACTTATCAATGAAAGGAGGACTAGAACCATGTCATCTAACTACATGTCTACTTCCCTTTCTACCAGACTGTTCTGCTCTCTCAGTTTAAAAGAGTATTGATCACGTTTGTCTTTCCTACATTAAATAGGTACAAAGCAGCTTCATCTTTGAAAATAAGTGTAGGCATGCATCACTTTAAAATGTCATCTAATAAGAGTAATAACATAGTGATGATTAAGTTTATTGAATCATTTTAATCAAATACTAAATATGTACATGACACTGAAATTAAGTCCTATAGGTTTGTACTGCCAAATAGAGTAAAGAATAAACAATGATAATGATGGAAAGATAAATTCAGTAAAGTGTTATCTTTTCCCCCAATTATGTCATATATATAATGTATTCTGCATGCTCTCACTGTAGCAAGAATACATGATTCTCTTTTTCTTACAGTTAGAAGAGGGTTTTGTTCCTCTTATACTGAGGTTCATGGTGAATGTGGCATCTTAGAAATGGGAGGCTGTCACCTGGGGAGTATTCAGTGTTTCTTGGTGGAGATGCATCATGAAGTTATACAGGCATACCTGCTTTATTGTGCTGCACTTTATTACACTTCGCAGATAGTGCTTTTTTTTTTTTTTTTTTTTACAAATTGAAGGTTTGTGGCGGCCCTGTGTCAAGCAAGTATATCAGCACCATTTTTCCAGCAGTATTTGGTCACTTCTTGTTTTCTATGTCACTTTTTGTAATTCTGACAATATTTCAAACTTTTTCCATAGTATTATATTTATTATGGTGATCTGTGATTATTGATCTTTGATGTTACTATTGCAAAAAGATTGCAACTTGCTGAAGGCTTAGGATGGCAGCACTTCTTTTCAGCAATAAAGTATTTTTTAATTAAAGTATGTACATTTTTTTAGGCATAATGCTTTTGCCCACTTGATAGACTACAGTATAGTATAAAAATAACTTTTATATGCACTGGGAAACCAGAATATTCCTGTGACTTGCTTTATTGCAATACTCACTTTATTGTGGTGTTCTGGACTGCAGTATCTCTAAAGTATGCCTGTATCTGGAAACATTTCTAAATATATTTTATTAAGTTTAACAGAACTTCACTGGGGTAATTCATTCACTTGAGTCATTTAATAGGTTGATGTTCAGCTTTATGTTAGATGAGGCTGATGAATTTTAAGAGAGATTTTTCCATTCATTCAAGAATAATTATGTCTACTTTGTACCCGATGCTGTAATCTTTCTAGAATGCAATTCACTTGACACTTCAGTCAGAAATTTGGCAATTTTGATGCATCTCTAGTGTAATTTCAGGTACTCAGTAAGACTGGAGGGGAATCCTAAGTTTTAAGACAAGTAAATAAGATTTCCTTAGAAAAATCATTCAAAAATATATCAGATACTTTAATAATGGTAGGTAGGAGAAGCATGTTTCTGCATGTGGATGATGGTGTATTAAAATGGTTGGAAAACTGCCTGTCACAAGGCAAATTTTACTTATTCATGTTCCTCAAGCATTTAGTCTTCATGCTTTCAGTGTAACAATGCCTTTCTCTGTAAATGTTAGAAATGATTTCTTAAGAAACTAACTTGCAGATATGCAGTATCCTTAGAGGAACAAAGAAGAAAAATGTTTTTAAATTGTTTAATATTTTAAAATATATAGGGATCCTATATAAAGTATGTAGATATCAGGGTCAGTATATCGAATAGTGAATAGAGAAATCAGTGATAAGAAGAGAGCTCTAAAGCTGAGAGCTCAAAACCCAAATGCAGAGTTTTGGGGGTTTTTTCTTGTGTAGTAATCTAAAATTATAGAAAAGAAAGGCAATAATTTAAAGAAATGCATATTATTTTTGTAAGCCAGACATTCCATTTTGGTAAGAGTAACTGAAACAAATGATCTCTAATGGGTTCTCCTTTTTTGTTTAGCTTATCCACCTCTGGTTAGTACATGGCAGCTGTTGTACTCCTTTGCTCCCTTTCTGATTGATACATAAACTTGGGTTGATAATGAATAGGCCCTTTAAGGATGAATGTAATTCTCATCTCATTTGAATATTTTTTCCTAATTAATCCCCAACAGAATCTTCTTCCTTGAAATCTGTAAAACATAGTGTCTTTCCTACTTACTCATACCACTTATATGTTACCTTCAGAAATTCTGTTTTTCTGACTTATATTTTATCTCCCAACTGGACTGTAAGCTCCTTGAAGGTAGGAACTACTTTTTATGCTTCTTTATATTCCCCAAACCTTCCACAGTACTTGAAAGTAGAAGACACTCATTCTGTCTGAAATTATGATGATGATTTAGTAAAACATACCATACTTGAATTGACAGCAAGGAAAGCACTCCAGATGCACATCTTCAACTCACAGCAGTTTCTTTCATTTTATGATAAAAGTGGAACAGAAAATTGGGATAATTTTTTGCAGTACAACAAAAGTCTTAAATTATTTATTTCTCTGCTTTAGTTAAAATGCTTTGTTTCACACTTGACAAATGAGTGGATTATGATGATCTAATCCAAAACTTTCTGCCTTTAACAGGATGGAAATTTCTCTCTCAGTACTGTATTTGAAAAACCTCAAAATATGATGGTAGTTGGACAGTCAGCATTTGCCGACTTTGGTAAGATTGTTTTTGTCTTTGAAAGTCTCCCCATCTCTCTGACCTAGTCATATTAATTCCCCATGTCTAAAAGTAACTTTAGTGTCTTCAGAGCTATTACAGATTTAAAAGATGCCTGTCCTAGTATTATACATGGCATGTGGTCAATTCTTTAATACAATAAGGAGCAATTTATGACGTGTGTTTAAATTATAGTTTGAATTTAAGGGACTCCTGTTTGCAGGAGTAACATGCAAAACAAGGATGTGTACTGAGGCTTTTCTAGAGAATACCAAATAGTAATTATCATGACATTTTTATGTATATCCACACTGTAGAACAAAAATATTGAAGAAATTAACCTGATCTCTTCAAACTACTTGAATATTAAAAAACATTTTTGTTTACATCTTAATTCCAAAGAGTAGCATCTGTTATGAATCTCTGTTTTCCATAAGATTCTACACAATAAATCAAGTTCAGAACTTCCAAAGCATATATGGCTCTTTCATCACTTGTCAGGGTTATTATTAAAAGGATTTTGGTGTCAGATGGAAAAGTGGTCTAGATGACCACTACCTGAGTCCAGAGTTCACTCCCATCCTGCTTTTCCTTCATGCTACCAACAAACACCTCAGCCTGTTCCTCAAAGTGCAGGTGACATATTACCACCTCCAGAGGCCTCAGTGTCTTCATTTGTAAAATGAGGATGATGATTATAACCACCTCACAAGGCTATTGTGAATAACACAATATGAGTAAAGTACAGTGTCAGGCACAGAGTAAGTGCACAGGAAATTACTGTATAATCTGAGTCTTTTCACTAGACTTGTTTGGTCTTGTTGTTGTTGCTGCTTTTTGCTCTGCTGACTAAATCAACTCATTGTTCAGTGTCATAGAGACATGTCCCATGGCAACTAAAGCAGGAGGTTTGATAGTGTTATTTGATGAAAATTTCAACATGAATCTCTGTTGTACTGTATTTTAGTTTTATTACATTGAATATTACTTTGATTTTGAGCAAATTTCTGGGGCCTGATTTATAGTCTTTAATGCAAATAGTCAAGTCTTAGGATACATGAATTTTTCTTTTAATTTGCTGATGGACTTGATTAGCTGGATTAATGACAAATCCCTTTGCAAGTCTCTCTCTAGGGGAAGAAGTATATATGCATTATATAATTCTCAGGAGGCTCACAGACCTCCCTTAACCCCTGGTTAGGATCCTCCAAATTGAAGATATTTGTTTTTTTTTTTTTTATTTTTATTTTTTTTTTAAAAGTCCTGCTTCTCATTCCATAGAAGAAGACTTTCTTTTTTTTTTTTTTATTTATATTTTATTTTTGGCTGTGTTGGGTCTTTGTTTCTGTGCGAGGGCTTTCTCTAGTTGTGGCAAGCGGGGGCCACTCTTCATCGTGGTGCGCGGGCCTCTCCTTATCGCGGCCTCTCTTGTTGTGGAACACAGGCTCCAGACGCGCAGGCTCAGCAATGGTGGCTCACGGGCCTAGTCGCTCCGCGGCATGTGGGATCTTCCCAGACCAGGGCTCGAACCCGTGTCCCCTGCATTGGCAGGCAGATTCTCAACCACTGCGCCACCAGGGAAGCCCCAAGATATTTGTTTTATGATTGTGTGTTTTGTATGATGAAGTGTTTTGCTTGTAACAAAGTTATTAGTAGCTTTACTTAAAGATTTTTTTAATTGTGCTAACTGTAAACAGGGACATTTAATTTACATGTTTGTATTTTTTCAATGTGCAGAATATAGGATATAGTCAATTAAGCATAACTATTTCTCACCTATTTTTAATAACTTTAGGTGAGTATATCAGTAAACTTTTTTAATGGATCAGTAAATTTTAAATAAATAGCCCACACTGTCTTTTTAAAACTTGATGTATTTTTAGCTGAGTATTATCAAAAAACAAGACTGCTTATGAGTCCAAACAGATGGCATTGAATAAGGTTATGAATATTAATATATAAAAATATGCATTTTCCTATACATTTGAATATGTCTGTGAATTGCATCCTGCCCTCCATCCGCCACCCCTCCCACTCCTTTTGAACCAAGGCAAGGAAAGTGACTGACAGCCAGGAAGTCAGAGTGATATCAGAAATTCACCATTTGTTTGGTTAAAAAAAAGCACATGCTTGAGGCACATGCGTGAATAAATGATATAGCTCACAGGAAGAATCCTGTACCAAAAAGGAATGTTTAAATGGCTGCCAGCTCACCTACGTTGTCTAAGAACAGAAGTTTTTTACCTATGATGAAGTTTTTAGTTTCTAACATAAAATATTTTTTAAAAGATATCAAAAAAAACCTACTCTAAAAGAAGGCTGTGCTGGTACAGTGAAAGGGAGGTAGGGTGGTTTGAAATCAAACAAATCAGGAACTTCTAGCAAATAAAACAAGGAAATAATTATTCAAACTTATGATAGCATTATTTATTCCCTTTATAAGACAAAGAAATACTTTCCCAGAAACCACCTAAATAAAACTCTATGAAATGTTACACAGCCAATAAAAATGGGAGTTATGAAGATTCTGTCAGGAGAAAAAAGCAGAACAGTATGTTGTACAATATGATCATTTAAAAAAAATAAGACTAGAGCAAAATATATCAAAATGATGATAATGGTTGTGTTAAAGTCGGAAAATAGGTTATCTTATTACCTGTTTTCCAAATTTTCTGTTATGTGGTTAGATTAATTTAGTAATGAAAAAGTAAAATATAGAAGGATAATAGTCAACTATGGCAAGAAAGAAACCAAAGTATGTACTTAAAGTGTTTAGATTTTTTTGTCATAGTACCTCTGAGTTCATATATAATTTATCCTATCCTCTTAGTTGCATGAACAACTCCTTCAGAGAAGGTCATGTACTTCCACACAGTCTTTAACTCCTACAGCTTTGTAGATACAGTAGTCCCTAGGTATCCACGGGGGATTGGTTCTAGGACCACCCCACCATCACCAGTTCCCACCAGCTACTGCCAGATACCCAAATCCGAGGATATTCAAGTCCCTTATACTGTAGAAAATTACATGGTACAGTCAGCCCTCCATTTCTGTGGCTTCTACAGTTGGTTGAATGGATGCAAAACCTGTGGATATGTAGGGCCAACTGTACCTTTTTAAATTAACTTCAGAAAGTAAAACAAAATCTTCTTGTCTGATGGGATATGCAGAAGGTAATGCTTCTGGGACATGGAATAGGAAGTCAGGGGAAGTTTATTAGAATCTCTGAGATGCCTGAGATTTTCATATCAAAAGAGAGGTAGATTTCAGAAGATGTGGTACATATATACAATGGAATATTACTCAGCCATAAAAAGGAACGAAATTGGGTCATTTGTAGAGATGTGGATGGACCAGAGTCTGTCATACAGAGTGAAGTAAGTCAGAAAGAGAAAAAAAATATTAACACATGTAGGTGGAATCTAGAAAAATGGTACAGATGAACCTATTTGCAGGGCAGGAATAGAGACACAGACGTAGGGAACGGACCTGTAGACATGGGGGTGGGATGAATTGGGAGATTGGGATTGACATATGTGCACTGCCGTGTGTAAAACAGATAGCTAGTGAGAAGCTGCTATATAGCACAGGGAGCTCAGCTTGGTGCTCTGTGGTGACCTAGATGGGATGGGATGGTGGGAGGGAGGTCCAAGAGGGAGGGGATATATGTATACATATAGCTGATTTACTTCATCGTACAGCAGAAACTAACACAACATTGTAAAGCAACTATACCCCAATTAAAAAAAAAAAAAAAAGACAGAGGGTAGATTTAAACAGTTTTGAAATACTCGATCTTCTAAGGATGGAAACCAGTCAGGAGACAGGTCGAGCATGAGGTGGTGCAAGCATGAGCTAACTACATCAATAATTGGAGGGACAGTTGGGAGAAACTTTGCAAAGAAAGAATCAGTAAATGTACTGGTTGGTTTGACAATAGAAGGATTAAAAAAAAAACAAAAACCAACTTGCCTCTGAATAACTAGAAGAACCATTCTTTTCTCTACCATTTTTCATAGAGATAGGTAATCAGGAGAGTAAGCTGGTTTGGATATTAAGATACTTTAGAGTCATTACTTTAATAATGCTAGTAAGACGACAGGCTGGAACATTTATGAAACATAAGTTTAGTAATAAAACCAAAGCAAATTTGAAAGTCCTCCAAGAGCTAAGAGATCAAGAACTGAATGAGCCCTCCAAGAAGGAGAGTGTGCATAGAGTTTGACAGGGATAAGGAGGGAGAAAAGAGAGTACTAAAATGTGGTCAGAAAATATTGATGATATTAAAATGTGATGTACAAGGATGACCACAAAAAGGCCTTTGGATTTACAGTTTAGCAGGGCACTAGTAGCCCAAAAAGGTGTCATTTACAGAGCTCTTTAGCATTTCCTGGGCCTTAGAAATCAGCTAATAAGTAGTAGCTGCTGTTGGTTATTAGCTGGGCCCTGGCCTCACACTTGGGAGATCTGCAACCCATAAATGCCTCTAATACTTAAGCAGTCATCTTCTAGAAAACATGTTGTGTCTTACCCTATTATATCACCCTTTTAAACTGTATGTTAAAGTTGAGTGTTTTTCTAGGTAGGTTTAGAATATCAAGGTCTAGAATTTCAGCAAATAAGGTAGTATCTGTTAAACTACATAGGACATAAAAGTCAAGAAAAATAAGGTACATTTTTTCTATCAAAAAAAATTATATACAACCACACTTAGAGAAAACATTAATTTTGTATGCAATGCCAGATGTAATAGAAATCAATAAAAAGCTACAAAACTGAAGGGGGAACACAAATCTTAACAGAATATCAGCATTTTCTATAGATTGAATCATATTTTAAATCTCATAGAATACATAAATTTATATATCCAAATCTAAATCTTGTGTATCAGATCATCATAAAGAGATCACACTTTATTCTTCAAGTGAAGAAAGAATACTGGCATGTTGGTGAAACCTAGGGAATTGTAAATCAGGCCTAAATAATCCTATAAGTGATAAAGGAGTTAATGAAAATAGAAAACTTTGTCATCCGTGAAAGTTACTAACATATCGGAAAATATTGAACCCCATAAATAGTATCATTTATGATTGAAACCAAATCTTATTCAATTGAGTATCCCAATGGCCTAGTACAGTAGATAATAAATGACGTTTAAAGGGAGAAAAACCCCACAATCAAGTTATTTTATGAAGTTTTTATGCTGCTTGATAAAAATTCAGATTTTAATTCCAAATTAACCATGGTGCAGCTGAAATACTTAGTCCAAAATAACAGCAGTTTTCCTTCCTCTTGTTTTACAGTTGGGTGTATTCAGTAACAATTTGACGAATTAAAATTGTTTCTTGTTAGTTTTGATCTGGAAATAAAAGAAAATCACGTGAGCCATGTATGGAAATTTAAAACTTATATTTAGCCTAAATGCTAATGGGTAATTAAATGTTCATATTCTCTTTTATTGTTTTTTTTAAATTTTTATTGGAGTATAGTCGATTTACAATGTTGTGTTAGATTCAGGTATACAGAAAAGTGAATCAGTTTTACATATACATATATCCACTCTTTTTCTAGATTCTTTTCCCATATAGGCCATTACAGAGTATTGGGTACAGTTCCTTGTGCTGTACAGTAGGTTCTTATTAGTTATCTATTTTATATAGAGTAGTGTGTATATGTCAATCCCAATCTCCCAATTTATCCTTCCCCCCTTCTCTGCTAACCATAAGTTTGTTTTCTACATGTGTGACTCTACTTCTGTTTCATAAATAAGTTCATTTGTACTATTTTTTTAGATTACACATATAAGTGATATCACATGATATTTGTCTTTCTGTGTCTGACTTACTTCACTCACTATGACAATCTCTAGGTCCATCCATGTTGCTACAAGTGACATTATTTCCTTCCTTTTTATGGCTGAGTAGTATTCCATTTTATATATGTACCACATCTTCTTTATCCATTCCTCTGTCGATGGACATTTAGGTTGCTTCCATGTCTTGGCTATTGTAAACAGTGCTGCAGTGAACATTGGGGTGCATGTATCCTTTCGGACCATGTTTTTCTCCAGATATATACCAGGAGTAGGATTGCAGGATCATATGGTAGCTCTATTTTTAGTTTTTTAAGGAACCTCCATACTGTTCTCCATAGTGGCTGTACCAATTTACATTCCCACCAACACTGTAGGAGGGTTCCCTTTTCTCCACACCCTCTCCAGCATTTATTATTTGTAGATTTTTTAATGATGGTCATTCTGACCAGTGTGAGGTGATACTTCACTGTAGTTTTGATTTGCATTTCTCTAATGATTAGTGATGTTGACCATCTTTTCATGAGCTTTTTGGCCATCTGTATGTCTTCTTTGGAGAAATGTCTATTTAGATCTTCTGCCCATTTTTTGTTTGGGTTGTTTGTTTCTTTGATATTGAGCTGCATGAGCTTTTTGTATATTTTGGAGATTAATCCCTTTTTGGTTGCTTCGTTTGCAAATATTTTCTCTCATTCTGAGGGTTGTCTTTTTGTTTTGTTTATGGTTTCCTTTGCTGTGGAAAAGGAAATTAGATCCATTTTTTAATTTTTAATTAGATCCATTTTTTTATTTTTGTTTTTAGTTTTAATTAGATCCATTTTTTAATTTTTTTAATTAGATCATTTTGTAATTCTTGTTTTTATTTTCATTACTCTAGGAGGTGGATCAATAGAGATCTTGCTGCGATTTATGTCAAAGAGTGTTCTGCCTATGTTTTCTTTTAAAAGTTTCATAGTGTCTGGCCTTACATTTAGGTCTTTAGTCCATTTTGAGTTTATTTTTGTGTATGGTGTAAGGGAGTATTCTAATTTCATTCTTTTACATGTAGGTGTCCAGATTTCCCAACACCACTTATTGAAGAGACTGTCTTTTCTCCATTGTATATTCTTGCCTCTTTTGTCATAGATTAGGTGACCATAGGTGTGTGGGTTTATTTCTGGGGTTTCTATCCTGTTCCATTGATATATATTTCTGTTTTTGTGCCAATACCATACTGTTTTGATGACTGTAGCTTTGTAGTATATAATCTGAAGTCGGGGAGCCTGATTCCTCCAGCTCCATTTTTCTTTCTCAAGATTGCTGTGGCTGTTTGGTGTCCTTTGTGTTTCCATACAAATTGTAAAAATTTTTGTTCTAATTCTGTGAAAAGTGATATTGGTAATTTGATAGGGATTGCACTGAATCTGTAGATTGCTTTGGGTAGTACAGTCATTTTCACAATATTCAGTCCTCCAATCCAAGAACATGGTATATCTCTCCATCTGTTGGTGTCATCTTTTATTTCTTTCATCAGTACCTTATAGTTTTCTGAGTACAGGTCTTTTGCCTCCTAGGTAGGTTTATTCCTAGGTACTTTATTCTTTTTAATGCAATGGTAAATGGGATTGTTTCCTTAATTTCTATTTCTGATCTTTTGTTTTTAGTCTATAGGAATGCAACATATTTCTGTGTATTAATTTTATATCCTGCAACTTTACCAGATTCATTGATTAGCTCTAGTAGTTTTCTGGTAGCATCTTTAGGATTCTCTATGCATAGTATCATGTCATCTGCCAACAGTGACAGTTTTACTTCTTCTTTTCCAATTTGTATTCCTTTTATTTCTTTTTCTTCTCTGATTGCCATGGCTAGGGCTTCCAAAATTATGTTGAATAATAGTGGTTAGAGTCGACATCCTTGTCTTCTTCCTGACCTTAGAGGAAATGTTTTCAGTTTTTCACCATTGAGAATGATGTTTGCTGTTGATTTGTCATATATGGCCTTTATTATGTTGAGGTAGTTTCCTTCTGTGCCCACTTTCTGGAGAGGTTTTATCATAAATGGGTGTTGAATTTTGTCAAAACCTTTTTCATCATCTATTGAGATGATCGTATGGTTCTTATTGTTTAATTTGTTAACATGGTGTATCACATTGATTGATTTGTGTATATTGAAGAACTCTTGCATCCCTGGGATAAAATCCCACTTGATCATGGTGTATGATCCTTTTAATATGTTGTTGGATTCTGTTTGCTAGTATATTGTTGAGGATATTTGCGTCTGTGTACATCAGTGATATTGGTCTGTAATTCTCTTTTTTTGTTATATCTTTGTCTGGTTTTGGTATCATGGTGATGGTGGATTCGTAGAATGAGCTTGGGAGTATTCCTTCCTCTGCAATTTTCTGGAAGAGTTTGAGAAGGATAGGTGTTAACTCTTCTCTAAATGTTTGATAGAATTCATCTGTGAAGCCATCTAGTCCTGGACTTTTGTTTGTTAGAAGATTTTTAATTGCAGTTTCAATTTCAGTACTTCTGATTGGTCTGTTTATATTTTCTATTTCTTCCTGGTTCAGTCTTGGAAGGTTATACCTCTTAAGAATTTGTCCATTTCTTAGAGGTTGTCCATTTTATTGGCAACTTGTTGCTTGTAGTAGTCTCTTGTTGCTTGTAGTAGTCTCTTATGATCCTTTGTATTTCTGCGACGTCAGTTGTGATTTCTCCTTTTTCATTTCTGATTTTATTGATTTGAATCCTCTCCCTTTTTTTCTTGATGAGTCTGGCTAAAGGTTTATCAATTTTATTTCTCTTCTCAAAGAACCAGCTTTTAGTTTCATTGATTTTTGCTCTTGTTTTTTTCATTTCTATTTCATTTATTTCTGCTCTGATTTTTATGGTTTCTTTCCATCTACTAACTTTGAGTTTGTTTTGTTCTCCTTTCTCTAGTTGCTTTAGGTGTAAGGTTAGGTTGTTTATTTGAGATTTTTCTTGTTTCTTGAGGCAAGATTATATTGCTTTAAACTTCACTATTAGAACTGCTTTTGCTGCATCCCATAGCTTTTGGATCATCGTGTTTTTGTTGTCATTTGTCTCTAGGTTTGTTTTTTATTTCTTCTTTGATTTCTTCAGTGAACCATTGGTTATTTATTTATTTCTTTATATTGTTTAACCTCCATGTGTTTGTGATTTTTAGTTTTTTTCCTGTAATTGATTTCTAATCCAGTAGTGTGGTCAGGAAAGATGCTTGATATGATTTCAATTTTCTTAAATTTACCGAGGCTTCATTTGTGACCCAAGATGTGATCTATCCTGAAGAATGTTCTGTGTGCACTTGAGAAGAAAGTGTATTCTTCTGCTTTTGGATGGAATGTCCTATAACTATCAATTAAGTCTATCTGGTCTAATGTGTCATTTAAGGCTTGTGTTTCCTTATTAATTTTCTGTCTGAATGATCTGTCCATTGGTGTAAATGGGGTGTTAAAGTACCCCACTCACATTCTTTTGTATGTAAGTATTTTAAAGATCAAATGCCTTCAAATAGACAGATGATTATATTACAAAAGAGGCTGTATAGGGGAGAGTTCTAAGTATTATGCTTTCTGGGCTTGGTCTCATTTTTTTGAGTCATTTAAGACTGCCTTTCATTCCAGAGACTTAATAGTGGACTTTTGTTTGTTCGTTTGTTTCCTATAGTTGAAAATTGGCTGTTCTCTTGTTAAGTAGCCTTATTTATTTTTTCATTAAAAGGGACACTGAATTCCAGTTGACATTAGTCAATAAGATAAAATTTTTCAGATAGTCTCTCTTAAATGTACTACTATAGCACCTTCATCACCAGTCAGAAATTATTAAGTAAATATAAATACAAAATACTTTAATATATGGAATACGGACAACTAGATGTAAGTGCTAGATTCAAGGAATTTGAAATATGATACTTTGAAATATAATTCATAAAGTACCATGAATTTTATGGTACAGACATATCAGTTCAAATAGTTTATTCTGTTCTTTAAAATTGTGGAGTGATCAGTTTTTCTCCCATTCAGTTTTCTTCCTCTTTTGTACTGGAAGATGTACAAGATGTTCATTAACCTATTCAAGAAATACTTGTTTTTAGTGCCTACTGTTTAGACTATTCTGGATACTTGGCATGTAGCCATGAATGAAGCATACAAGAACCTTGCTCCCATGGAGTTTAAACTCTGTTGAGGAAGGGAAAACAACAAGAAGTAAATTAGTGAGGTATTTTTAGAAAGTGTTAAGAGCTTTGAGCAGATAAAAGTACTGTAAGAGGAAGTGAGAAGGCCTATTTTCTGTAGCTGATTGGAGGTCATATTTCACCTTCGAGTTGAATGAAGTCACAGGAGGATCTTGGAAGAGTGTTTCAAGCAGAGATAACACCTAAATGAATGTTCAAAGTACAAAAAGAAGGATGGCACTTGGCCAAGTCTTCAGGGACTTGAGAACCAAGGTAAGGAATTTGGGGTTTTTTCTAGATATAATTGGGAGCTTCAAGGAGACTTAAGAGGATATGTAATTAATCCCACAATATTTTGGACATATTAAGTTTGAGATGTCTATTGGACACTAAAATGTTATACAAGTGGAAGATACAAACTCTGAAGAGACACAGAGTTGGATATCAGCATATCCTTCTTTAAATACCTTTTAGAAAATGGATAATGGATAAATAAAGGAGTACCTGCTCAAAGTATCCCACTTTTCTTCCTAACACTACAAATGTAAATTATTCCAGCCACAGTGGTCTCTTTGCTGTTCTTCAAACAGGCCAGGCACTGTCCCCCTAAGGGCTTTTTCTTCTGCATGGAATGGTCTTACTCCAGATATTCTCATGGCTCAGTCCCTCACCGCCTTATAGTCTTGCTAAAATGTCACCTTCTCCATGAGGCCCTCCTTGACCACTCTATTTAAAATTGTAACCCCTGCCCCCAGCACTCATGATCCCTTTCCCTCTTTACTTTTCTCCGTAGCATTTGTCACTATCTGATACACTGTGCTTTTACTCATGTACTCCATTGATGTGTTTTCTTCACTGCTATATCTCATGCCTTGAAGCAGTGCCAGTCACATTGTAAATAATGAATAATTTTGAATGAATAATTTAATTTAAAAATATTTTAGTTCATTAAACCAATTGATTTTTAAGAATTGAGCCCAAATTTAGGACATGTCTTAAATATCTTCAACCATTATCCTAAACCCAAACTTCTTAGTGTCATTCACATGATGAGAACTGATCTAACATTACTTTTGCCCATTTTGATTAAAGTTAAGTGATTGAAAATTGTTCTGAATCTCTAAAATAGATGGATGCTGATTTCAGTAGGAGTCATCCTAGGTCCTTATAAATTTTAATCGTTAGTTTTCATATTTCCATTTTTCTAATTCCTGAATTCTGACAACATATGTTATCTATAGTATTTATATTATTTAACATTTAAACAGACCATTGTATTTGCACAGATTCTGAATATCCTTTTGGATCTTTCAAGTGTCAATTTGTATTGAAAGATCAAAGAAACAGCAACCAATTTAAATAGTTCTTTCTAACCTGACAGGCTGACCTGCCCCTGTCCCACCAAAGAAAGACCATACTATTCTAAATTTGGGGTAAAACCGAAATATTTTTTATGCACACATTGCCATAATTCACGGGAAGTGAATAGACATTCTTAGAATATTCTTCTAATATATGTCTCGTTTTTTAGTATTTTCTTTCCATTCCATGTCACTTTGGTGATCACACTGCAACGGTTGCCATAGCAAAAGTGATTAGTCCCTGAGTTTTACTTCTAGCAAAGAGTTTGTGGCATCTCTCTTGGTGAGTCACAGATGCCAGATGTGATTTTGATAAATATTTTGAATGCTTTTTGATGGGAAATGTTAATTTATATACAAATTATAAAATTGCTACTTCGGAGTCTTGATTTTATACATACTCAGCATTTAAAGAATATCAGGCTGTACTCCTTTTGTTTAAGATTACAAATATGAGGAAAAACTAGGATCCTAAATCCTTGAAGTCTTTATATATAAGTTTGTATATGGTAGAGTCTTGCCTTTCTAGGTAAGAGGGTTTTTTTAGTACAGCTATCTCTCTGACTTACTGTATTCTCAAGGCTACATTGTTCTTTTAATTTTTTTTAAGGTGCGTGGTATTATGAGTGTATAATTATTTCTTTGAATATTAATTTAAAGTACTTAAAGAGTTTATAGGATAATGTTATATTTTACATTATCACATTGCTGTTTTGTAATTTAACAGGTGATATTTTTAATACTTTATCTAATACAACCTGCAGCTAATTGGGACACTTGTCTCTCTAAGCCTGCCCTAATTAATAGAATGGATCTATGATAACTGGAGCAATCCATGTAACTGACCTGTGAACTTCACCATACATTTATCTCTTTGTTGGTTGATTGCCACAGTACTAAGAAAGTGATTATTGCAGGATCTTGCCTATTCTTTGACCTTCCAGTTACATGCAGCCTGGGAAAGACTAAAAGACAGTGAAATTTATTCCTCTCTACTATATTATACCTGAGGGGAATTCCCTGCTATCAGTCTGAGAAGTATTAGAATAATATACTCTCAGAGCCTGAGAATAAATTATGAATATCCCCTTTCTAAATGTCCTACACCATTTTCAAGTAACTCAGGCTTCCATTTCAACCCCATTTTCTTTGCAACTCTGCATTTTCATTCAGTTTAAATGCCCCATCCATTGTTAAGCAAAAGCAGAGGTGTGCTTCTGGATATAGGTAGGTATACAGCTCTCTGTGCTTATCCTTCACCCACTAAAGAGTTGAGTGATGGGTTGGACGGATAGATAGGTAGTGGATGGATGGATGAAAGTACCCTTTGCTATATCCCTTGTCCACAGCAATCCATTCCCTTAGCAGCTCTCACAAAGCAATTCCATTTTCCTTTCTGTTCCACATTAGCGTCAGTACCCTTGTGTTCTCTGTTACACCTCGAGACAAACGGACATTATCTGTACCTAACCTGCCCCTGCCTATCATCATACCCCAAATAACTAATGTATTCTTAATTTAATCAATAGAAAAGTTTCAAAGTTTTGTAATCAGTGACAAAGTATTTAAGAGTTTAAGGATTTAGGAGTTTGGTATTTTTCTTTTTTTGTTTCTTTATTTTATTTTATTATTATTATTATCATTTTTGGGGGCTATATTGGGTCTTTGTTGCTGCGCGTGGGCTTTCTCTAGTTGAGGCAAGCAGGAGCTACTCTTCGTTGCGGTACACGGGCTTCTCATTGCAGTGGCTTCTCTTGTTGCAGAGCACGGGCTGTAGGCGCATGGGCTTCAGTAAGTTGCAACATGCAGGCTCAGTAGTTGTGGCGCGCAGGCTCTAGGGTGCTCAGGCTTTCAGTAGTTGTGGCGCACAGGCTCAGTAGTTGTGGCTTGTGGGCTGTAGAGCACAAGCTCAGTAGTTGTGGTGCATGGGCTTAGTTGCTCCACAGCATGTGGGATCTTCGAAGACCAGGGATCAAACCCGTGTCCCCTGCATTGGCAGGCAGATTCTTAACCACTGCACCACCAGGGAAGTCCAGGAGTTTGGTATTTTTCAAATATTTGTTTACTTCTTTTTCATAATATTTAACAGTTCTTACTATTTGGCAGGAACTCTTTTACAGAATGTGTTTTACATTTATCTCAGTTAATCCTCCCAGACCTCTCTGAGGTGAGCAGTATTATTTATCCTCATTATACAGATGTGGTAACAGGGGTTCAGATGTTAAGAAACTTGCCCAAGAGCACAAAACTAAGAAGTAGTAGAGCTAGGAAGTGATCCTTGGCTCTGTCTCACAAGCTGTGAGACACCCCTTCTTCTGCATTAGTTCTTAACTGTGTGAGCATCCTTGTTAATGGTCTCCAACAGTGACCTCCTGGTAAGCATTGTTTTGGTTTTTTAAAACCAAGTAATATGTTGATGGTGAATCTTTTCTTTCTGCTCCCTTCATTTTATGATGGCGTTTCCCTAATTGTTTTTAGAATTTTTATACTATCTGACCATTTTCTAATTCATTATCCATGTCAGAAATTTGATTATATATATCAATAATTCTAGAATATATAATGCTTATGGATTCCAGAAAAAATCAAAACCAAGCATTGGTCATTTTGATACAAAATTCACTATTCACTATATAATAATATCTCTTGCATTAAGACAGCTTTTCAGAAAAGCTCTTTTTATCAAGTAAAAAAAAAATTATAGTTTCTATTAGGATGAAGTCATTCTACTGTAAAGTTTCTGAATACTTGTGGGAGGTCATTTCCTAGAAATAAGCTCCTTGATTTCTCTTTGATTTTGATTTTTCCCCCTACTCCAGATGTTTACCGTTTTGCAGCCACATATCTGTATTTTTCAGTCAGTTTTTAAAACTCTAACTTACTTCTAAATTGTGACTCATCATTTGAGACTAGGATCTCTCTAAATTTATTTAAACACATTTTTTCTTAAACATTCATAATAAATGTATAAAAATTCTTTATGTCCTCTCCTTTTTTTGCCTCATACAGATGATTTCTTTTCTATTCTCCTTTGAAGTAGTAGAAAGATCTGCTTATATCTGGCATGGGTTAAGGATGTCAGTTAAGTCTCCTACATCTCATATTTCTTATAATCTTTTCAAAATAAGCTGCCAGTTTTAAAAGTGGAATATTTCATGATGAAAAGTTAAGGCAGCAGAGAAAAGGAATTTAATAGATGGTTAAAAAACAACAACACTGTTTGAAATCAATCACCAACTCAGTAAAAGTAGTTAAGGGCTTATAGAGTAAGTATATTTTTTATTTTAAATCTATTACAAATCCCTACAGCAGTTAGTACTGTTTTGCTATTAAAGATTTGTCATAGGCTTTAGATCCACATAGACCTAGAGTCAAATTTCAGTTCTGGGTAAGTCATTCAAACTCTTTATCCATCTATTTCCTCATGTATAATACGAGGTTATAACGAGGTTGTGGTAAAGATAAAATAAAATAGTATTGTAGGTGCTTTAGTGCCTTCACATTACATGCTGAATAAATGTGAGCTGCAATAATAATAACAATATTTTAGACCATTTACTTATAGTTTAATATCCTCTTTATTCAATACATTCTTCAAAAGATAAAAGAGAGAGGAGTTCAAAATCCTCCTTTAGAGTTTCTTCTTTCGCCTCTGCTGCTCCCAGAACATCTACCTAAAATTCTTCCTCTGCACTGCCTTGTACTCCTCAAACCACCAAAACCCATGGAGTCTTAACCTCCTTCATATCTCTTTAAACTGTCCTTTCCCAGGGTTGCTTCTTTAACTCATCTCTCTCCTAGCTTACTGAAAGATTACTGACCTTCTGACTATTCATATGCCTCTCCAAACCATTCTTCACTCCGTAGTGCTGCTTCTACACAAAATGATTCTGCAATACTAAAATTCTTTAATAGCTGTCCTTATGATAAGGTCCAGTCTTTGCTGTGGTACACAGGCCCTTTTAGATCTGGCCTCTTTTTACTTATCTGTAACAAGACTTCACAGACACACTGATCTATGTACAGTTCTCTAAATATATCATTAACTCCTTTTTCTGTTTCACTTCCAGGCCTTAGTATGTGAGATTCCCTTTGCCTAGAATCCCCTTCCACCTCTTTTCACCCACCTAATGCATAATCATCTTTCAGGTTTTAATTAATAGTTATTTTTAAAAACATTAATCACAGTACCTGACACATAGTAGTCTCCCTGAAAAAAAAGTGTTTACCGGATGGATAAACTGTTTATATGATTGATTAGATGATTATGTCAGATGGAGTGTCAAGTTAGAGTGACTTGCTCCTGCTGCACCTAGTGTATTTTAGCATTTGCCATACTCTGGTGCAACTATATATTTTTTTACTTCTATTTCCCTCCTTACCTAGGGGTTCCTTGGAGACAGAGAGCATGATGTTCCACATTTATATTTCAATGTCTAGAATATTGGTTAGCACATAGTAAGTGCTTGATAAATGTTTAATGAATAATTCCTTTGAAAGGAGTCTGCTTAAATACTTTTAAATTTTTAACAATTTTATCAAGGTATAATTTGCACAATGAAAGTCTTCCATTTTAAGAGTAGAGTGCAAGCTTTAATAGACTGTGATACTTGTGTAACCATGACCACAGTCCCAGTTTTAGAATACTCTCATTAACCCACAAAGTTCCCTCATGCCCATGTGTATTCTCCTAGACAACCCAGCACCACACAACCACTAATAGGCTTTTTTTTTAATTGTGGTAAAATCTATATAAACATACACTTTGCCACGTTAACCAGTTTTAAATGTACAGTTCAGTCATATAAATTACATTCACACTGTTGTGGCGCCATCTCCACTGTTTATTTGCAAAACTTTTGATAACCCCAAACAGAAACTCTGTAATTATTAAGCACTTATTCCTCATTCCTCCCTCCCCCCAGCCCTTGATAACCTCTAATCTGCTTTCTGTCTCAATGAATTTGCATATTCTAGATACTTCCTGTAAGTGGAGTCATACAATATTTGTCCTTTTGTGTCTGATTTATTTCGCTTAGCGTAATGTTTTCAGAGTTCATCCAGGTTCTAGCAGGTATCAAAATAAATTAATTTCCTTTTTGATTATCCATTCATCTGTTGATAAACTCTAGTTTTTTTTCACCTTTTAGCTATCCTGAATAATGCCAAAATGAAGATTGGCATACAAGTATCTGTTTTGAGTCCCTGCTTTCCATTCTTTTAAGTGTATACCTGAAACTGAAATTGCTGGGTCAACTTTTTGGGGAACCATAAACTTTTCCATAGCAGCAGCACCATTTTACCTTCCTATCAGCAATGCACAGAGGTTCCAATTTCTACACATCATCGCCAACATTTATTTTTCTTTTTTTATCATTATTATTATTACTGTTACTACCTTCCTAGATTATGTGAAGTAGTATTTCATTGTGATTTTCATTGGCATTTCTCTAATGACTAATGATGTTGAGCATTTTTTCATGTGCTTTTAGGCCATTTGTATACCTTCTTTGGAGAAATGTCTCTTCAAGTCCTTTGCTCATTTTTCAGTTGGGTTGTCTCTCTCTTTATTGTTGAATTGTTGGAGTTCATTATGTATTCTGGATGTTAAACCCTTGACATGGATATTTAAACATGTATATTTAAATATATATGATTTGCAAATATTTTCTCCCATTCTCTAGGTTGACTTTTCACTTCTTGATAATGTCTTTTGATGCATAAGATATTTTAATTTTGATAAAGTCCAATTTGCCTATTTTTTCTTTTCTTCCTTCTGTTTTTATTTTCATATGTAAAAATCTATTACCAAACCCAAAGTCATAAAGATCTTCCCTTATGTTTTCTACTAAGAGTTTTATAATTTTAGCTCTTATATTTATATTTTTAAAATAATGATCTAGTTTATATTCATTTTTCTACTTTGGTAAACAATATATGAGGCACAAACTAACAAATATAGAGAGTTCAACAACATGGGATACCTTCTGTGACCATGAAAAAGATGTCACTTTTTGAAGTGTTAGTGTAGTTAACTCTTTTTCACCGTATCTCTTATTACCAAATACAAAGGAGTCTTAAAATTGAATGCTACCCAGTATTACAGAAAAAACTGTCTCATAACTTAAAGGAATCTTTCAGAAGTTTAATAGTTGGTCCTTCTATCTACAGAGAGAAGCATTTTTAAATAGTAAAGTTACAAAAAAGAAACACCAAATTGATAACTTTTTAGACCATGAGTGAAGAAAAGGTTAAAATCTTCCATTTTTATGGTCAGAAAGCCTTTTCTCTATATCACGTAGGGAAATTTAACTCACTGTTCATTAACTTGTTGTTTTCTCTTTGGGGATACATTGTAAATTCCAACACAAATAAGACAGGAACTGTAACTTTTGCTTTTCTTACTTGCTTTAAAACATCTCAAAATAATGATGACCTTGAGGTTTGTATGGATACATTTTTAACAAATGCAAGCTCTCCCTCATACATTACTTTATTCAGTTCTAACTAAAACTCAGGAGTAGATACAGTGGTGTTCTAGAGCCAGCCTGTCACAGGTCCTGAGAGCTGATTGCTAAATTTTCAGAAATAAGTTTAATAGGATTAAATATTAAGTTATATAACTTATAATCACATAAATTATATTTGAAACAAAGGTACTGAAAACTTAAGACTCATCATATCCTAATTACTTTACCACAAATTCTATAAATCAGAGATATTTTTCCTCTACTAAGTAGCTATTATTAACCTAACTTTATTTCTTTTTAATTTTAATTTTATATTATAATATAGTTGATTAACAATGTTTTCTTAGTTTCAGGTGTACAGCAAATTGATTCAGTTACACATATACATGTATCTATTCTTTTTCAAATTCTTTTCCCATTTAGGTTATTACAGAATATTGAGCAGAGTTCCCTGTGCTATAGAGCAGGTCCTTGTTCGTTATCTGTTTTACATATAGCACTGTGTTCATGTCAATCCCAAACTCCCAGTCTATCCTTCCTCCCCACCCTTCCCTCCGGTAACCATAAGTTCGTTCTCTGTCTGTGAGTCTGCTTCTGTGTTGTAAATAAGTTCATTTATATCTTCTTTTTTTTTTTTTAGATTCTGCATGTACATGATATCATATGATATTTGTCTTTCTCTGTCTGACTTACTTCACTCAGTATGATAATCTCCAGGTCCATCCATGTTGCTACAAATGGCATTATTTCATTCTTGTTAATGGCTGAGTAATATTTCATTATATATGTACCACATCTTTTTTATCCATTCCTCTGTCAATGGACATTTAGGTTTCTTCCATGTCTTGGCTATATTGTAAACAGCGCTGCAATGAACTTTGGGATGCATGTATACTTTCAAACCATGTTTTTCTCTGGATATATGCCCAGGTGTGGGATTGCTGGATCATATGGTAGCTCTAATTTTAGTTTTTTAAGGAACATTCATACTGTTCTCCATAGTGGCTATACCAATTTACATTCCCACCAAGAGTGTGGGAGGCTTCCCTTTTCTCCACACCCTGTCCAACATTTATTGTTTGTAGATTTTTTTTGTTAATGGCCATTCTGACTGGTGTGAGGTAATATCTCATTGTAGTTTTGATTTGCATTTCTCTAATAATTAACGATGTTGAGCATCTTTTCATGTGCCTCTTGGCCATCTGTATGTCTTGTTTGATGTCTACTTAACTCTTCTGCCCATTTTTTATTGGGTTGTTTGCTTTTTGATATTGAGCTGCGTGAGCTGTTTGTAAATTTTGGAGATTAATCCCTTGTTGATCGCATTGATTTCAAATATTTTCTCCCATTCTGTGGGTTGTCTTTTCATTTTGTTTATGGTTTCCTTTGCTGTGCTGAAGCTTTTCAGTTTAATTAGGTCCCAATGGTTTATTTTTGTTTTAATTTCTATTACCCTATGAGACAGATCACAAAATACATTGCTGCAACTTCTGTGAAAGAGGGTTCTGCCTATGTTTTCCTCTAAGAATTTTAAAGTATCTGGTCTTAAATTTAGGACTTTAATCCATTTTTAGTTTATTTTTGTGTATGGTGTTAAAGAATATTCTAATTATATTCTTTCACATGTAGCTGTCCAGTTTTCCAGAACCATCTACTGAAGAGACTGTCTTTCCCCCACTGTATAGTTTTGCCTCCTTTGTCATACATTAATTGACCATAGGTGCATGGGTTTATTTCTGGGGTTTCTGTCCTGTTCCACTGATGTACAATTCTGTTTTTGTGCCAGTACCATACTGTTTTGATGACTGTAGCTTTGTAGCATAGTCTGAACACAAGGAGCATGATTCCTCCAGCTCCATTTTTCTTTCCCAAGATTGCTTTGGCTATTCAGGGTCTTTGTGTCTCCACACATATTTTAAGATTTTTTATTCTAGTTCTATGAAAAATGGCATTGGTAATTTGATAGAGATTGCATTGAATATATAGATTGCCTTGGGTAGTATAGTCATTTTAACAATGTTGATTCTTCCAATCCAAGAACATGGTGGATCTCTCCATCTGTTTGTCATGTTCAATTTCTTTCATCAGCGTCTTATAGTTTTCAGAGTATAGGTCCTTTGTCTCCTTAGGTGGGTTTATTCCTAGGTTTTTGGTTTTTTTTGATGTAATGGGAAATAAGATTGTTTCTTTAATTTCTCTTTCTGACCTTTCATTGTTAGTATATAGAAATGCAACAGATTTATGTATATTAATTTTATATCCTGCAACTTTATCAAATTCATTGATGAACTCTAGTAGTTTTCTGGTAGCATCTTTAGGATTTTCTGTGTATAGTAGCATGTCATCTACAAACAGTGACAGTTTTATATTATTCTTCTTTTCCAATTTGGATTCTTTTATTTCCTTTTTTTCTCTGATTGCCATGGCTAGGCCTTACAAAAACTATATTGAATAAAAGTGGTGACAGTGGACATCCTTGTCTTGTTCCTGATCTTAGAGGAAATGCTTTCAGCTTTTCACCGTTGAGTATGAGGTTTGCTGTAGGTTTGTCGTATATGGCCTTTATTATGTTGAGGTAGGTTCCCTCTGTGCCCACTTTCTGAAGAGTTTTTATCACAAATCGATGTTGAATTTTGTCAGAAGCTTTTTCTGCCTCTATTGAGATGATCTTATGATTTTTATTCTTCACTTTGTTAATATGGTGTATCACATTGATTGATTTGCCTATATTTAATAATCCTTGCATCCCTGAGGTAGATCCCACTTGATCATGGTATATGATCCTTTTCATATATTGTTGGATTCTGTTTGCTAGTATTTTTTTGAGGATTTTTGCATCAGTGTTCATCAGTGATATTGGCCTGTAATTTTCTTTTTTTGTGATGTCTTTGTCTGGTCTTGGTATCATGATGATGGTGGCCTCATACAATGAGTTTGGGAGTGTTCCTTCCTCTGCAATTTTTTGGAAGAGTTTTAGAAGGATAGGTGTTAAGTCTTCTCTAAATGTTTGATAGGATTTGTCTGTGAAACCATCTGGTCCTGGACTTTTGCTTGTTGGGAGTTTTTTAATCACAGTTTCAATTTCAGTACTTGTGATTGGTCTGTTCATGTTTTATGTTTCTTCCTGGTTCGGTCTTGGGAGAATATACCTTTCTAAGAATTTGTCCATTTCTTCAAGGTTGTCCATTTTATTGGCATATAGTCTCTTATGCTCCTTTGTATTTCTGTGGTGTCCGTTGTAACTTCTTATTCATTTCTAATTTTATTGATTTGAGTCCTCTCCCTTTTTTTCTTGATGAGTCTGGCTAAAGTTTTATCAATTTTGTTTATCTTTTCAAAGAACGAGCTTTTAGTTTCATTGATCTTTTCTATTGTTTTCTTCATTTCTATTTCATTTATTTCTGCTCTGATCTTTATGATTTCTTTCCTTTTACTAACTTTGGATTTTGTTCTTGTTTCTCTGGTTGCTTTAGGTGTAAAGTAAGGTTGTTTATTTGTGATTTTTCTTGTTTCCTGAGGTAAGATTGTATTCTTATAAAGTTCCCTCTTAGAACTGCTTTTGCTGTGTCCCATAGGTTTTGTATCTTTGTGCTTTCGTTTTCATTTGTCTCGAGATATTTTTTTATTTCCTCTCTGATTTCTTGAGTGATGCATTGATTGTTTAGTAGCATATTGTTTAACTTCCACGTGTTTGTGTTTTTTTACAATTTTTTTCTTCTAGTTGATTTCTAATCTCATAGCTTTGAGGTCAAGAAAGATGCTTGATATGATTTCAGTTTCTTAAACTTACCAAGGGTCACTTTGTGGCCCAGCATGTGATAAGTCCTGGAGAATGTTCCATGTGCACTTGAGAAGAATGTGTATTCTGCTACTTTTGGATGGAATGCTCTATAAATATCTATTAAGTCCATCTGCTCTAATGTGTCATTTAAGGCCCGTGTTTCCTTATTGATTTTCTGTCTGGATTATCTGTCCATTGATGAAGGTGGGGTGTTATATTACCTCACTATTATTGTGTTACTGTCAATTTCTCCTTTTATCTGTTAGTATTTGCCTTATGTATTGAGATATTCCTATGTTGGGTGCATAAATGTTTACAATTGTTATATCTTCTTCTAGGATTGATCCCTTGATCATTAGGTAGTGTCCTTTGTCTCTTGTAGCAGTCTTTATTTTAACATCCATTTTGTCCGGTATGAGTATTGCTACTCCATCTTTCTTTTGATTTCCATTACCATGGAATACCTTTTTTGCATTCCCTCAATTTCAGTCTGTCTCTGTCCCTAGATCTGATGTGGCTTTCTTATAGACAGTATGTCTCCAGGTCTTGTTTTGTATCCATTCAGCCAGTCTGTGTCTTTTGTTTGGAGAATTTAACCCATTTACATTTAAGGTAATAATCAATATGTATGTTCCTGTTATCATTTTCTTAATTATTTTGGATTTGTTCTTGTATGTCTTTTTTCTTCCCTTCCTCCTTTGTTCTCTTCTCTTGGGATTTGATGACTAACTTTATTTACTGTTGTGTTTGGATTCCTTTCTCTCTTTGTTGTGTGTATCTATTGTAGATTTTCAGTTTGCATTTACCAAGAGATTTTGATATAGCAGTCTGTATATAAACAAGCTTGTTTTAAATTGCTGGTCTTTTAATTTCAAATGCATTTCCAACATCCTGCATTTGTGCTCTCCTCATAGTTGCTGGTTTTGGTATCATATTTGTATGTAGATGATTCCTACCTTTACTTTATACTTGCCTTTACTGGTGCTCTTTTCCATTCCTAATTTTCTTGTTTCTAGTAGTAACCTTTTGTTTTCCACTTAGAGAATTAACTTTAGCATTTGTTGCAAAGCTTGTCTGGTGGTGCTGAATTCTCTTAGCTTTTGCTTGTCTGCAAAGCTTTTGACTTCTCCATCAAATCTAAATGAGAGCCTTGCTGCGTAGAGTGTTCTTGGTTGTAGGTTCTTACCTTTCATCACTTTAAATATATCATGCCACTCCCTTCTGGCCTGCAGAGTTTCTGCTGAGAAATCATCCAATAACCTTATGGGAGTTCCTTGTAAGTTATTTGTTACTTTTCCCTTGTTGCTTTTAATATTTCTTCTGTCTTTAATTTTTGTCAGTTTGATGACTATGTGTCTTGGTTTGTTTCTCCTTGGGTTTATCCTGCCTGGCACTCTCTGTGCTTCCTGGACTTGGGTGACTGTTTCCTTTCCCATGTTAGGGAAGTTTTCAGCTATTATGTCTTCAAATATTTTCTCAGGTTCTTTTTCTCTCTCTTTTCCTTCTGGGACCCATATAACGTGAATGTTGGTGCATTTAATGTCCCAGAGGTCTCTTAGACTGTCTTCATTTCTTTTAATTCTTTTTTTTTTTAATTGGGGTATAGTTGTTTTACAGTGTTGTGTTAGTTTTTAATGTACAGCGAAGTGGAGTTCTCTGTGCTCTACAGTAGGTTCTTATTATCTATTTTATACATATTAGTGTGTATATTTCAATCCCAATCTCCCAATTCATCCCATCCCAAACCCCAAACCCCCCGCTTCCCCCCTTGGTGTCCATACATTTGTTCTCTACATCTGTGTCTCAATTTCTGCCCTGCAAACCAGTTCATCTGTACCATTTTTCTAGATTCCACATATATGTGTTAATATTACAATATTTGTTTTTCCCTTTCTGACTTACTTCATTCTGTATAACATCTTTTTTCTTTATTCTGTTCTGTGACAGTGATTTTGTGATTTTGGTTTTTTCATAAGAAGGGGTGAGCTCACATTCTTCTACTCCACCACCTTGAGGCCTTTCATTAGCGCCTTATATTTAGGTAAATTCATTTTTAGTTAATTTTTGTACATGATGTGAGTTAGAGATCCAGTTGATTTCTTTGCATGTGGAAACCCAGTTGCCCTAGCACCGTCTATTGAAGGGACTATTATTCCCCCATCAAATGGACTTAGCATCCTTGTCAGTTGTCCATGGATATTTGTGTTTATTTCTGTACTCTCAATTCTGTTCCATTGGTCTATGTGTCTGTCCTTATGACAGTACCATATTGTGGTGTTCTTTGTTTTAATTGATCTATAATTGACATATGACATTGTATTAGTTTTAGGTGTACAACATAATGATTTGATATATATATATATATATATATATATATATATATACACACATTGTGAAATGATTACAGCAATAAATTAATTTAGATTTATCACCACACATAGTTACAATTTTTTCTCCTGTGATAAGAACTTTCAAGATCTACTCTCTAAGCAACTTTCAAGTAAACAATACCATATTGTTAACTATAGTCACCATGCTGCACATTACGTTCCCAGGACTTATTTATGACTGCAAGTTTATACCTTTTGAGCACCTTCACCCATTTCGCACATCCCCCACCTCTTGCAACCACCAAACTGTTCTCTGTATCTCTGAGTTCAGCTTTCTTTTAGATTCCACATGTAAGTGAGATCATATGGTATTTGTCTTTCTCCATCTGACTTATTTCACTTAGCATAATGCCCTCCAGGTCCAACCATGTTGTTGGAAATGGCAGAAATTCCTTCTTTTATAGCTGAAAAGTATTTTATTGTATATACAGTAAGTCCGCTACATATGAACCTTCAAGTTGCAAACTTTCAAAGATGCGAATGTGTGTTCGCATGTCCAGTCATGTAAGTTGGTTCATGTGTTTGGCGTACATTGTCATGTGCATGCATCCTCTACAAGTGGTTGTGCTTTTGTGTACTCTACTGTACAGTACTGTATAGAGTACAGTAAGTAATGCAGTACCTTTATTTCAAGCCCAGGATGTCTGGAAGCAAGCATAAAAGCAGTGGTGATGTAGCTGGTACTGCTAAGAAGCACCAAGCAATAACGATGGAAACAAAAGTGAAAATAATTAAGAGAGTGGAGCTAAGCAAAAAGATGGTAGACATTACTTGTTCTCATAACATGTATTGTTCAACCATTGGCATGATTCTAAAGAACAAGGACAAGATCATAGAACATGTGACGTCTGCTGCGCCGATGATGTTGACAATAATATCAAAGAAACATGGAAAAGTGATGGAGGAGATGGAGAAACTTCTCAATATATGATGCAGGATCAGCATCAGTGTCGAGTCCTGCTCAGCTTAATGCTGATTCAAGAGAAAGCTAAAAGCTTTTATGAAGACTTGAAGAAGAAACACGGTGAAGGATCAGAGGGCGCATCTTTTAATGCCAGCCATGGCTGGTTTCATCGGTTCAAGGCTAGAGACAACCTTCACAACATAAAAGTAAGTGGTGAAGCAGCGAAAGCATGTATTTACCCAAGCAGGTTTTTAATGTCGATGAGACAGCACTGTACTGGAAGAGAATGCCAGATTGAAGTTACATCAGTAAGGAGGAAAAGTTGATGCCAGGCTATAAAGCAGCAAAGAATAGGCTAACTCTGTTGTTTGGTGGCAGTGCTTCCGGTGATATGAACATGAAGCCTCTCTTAGTTTATCATTCAGAGAACCCAAGAGCCCTTTAAAACATAGCCAAGAGCTCTCTTCCTGTTGTGTGGAAGAGTATCCCCAAAGCCTGGCCTACACAGGCCATTTTCCAGGACTGGTTTTTCCACCACTTCATCCTGGAGGTAGAGAAATATTGCTTAGAGAAGGATGTCCCATTCAACATTCTTTTGCTGCTCAACAGTTCTCCAGGCCACCCCCCATTCATGGACTACTTTCATCCCAACATCAAAGTTGTGCATCTGCCACCGAATACTACATCGCTCATCCAGCCTATGGACCATGGAGTTAATAGCGACTTTCAAGAAATACTATTTATGTCACACTTTTAGTCAGGCAGTAAAGGCGAGTGATGAATCAGGAACAACCTTGCGACAGTTTTGGAAGGGCTATAACATCTACAAGGCCATAAAAAACACTGACTTTTCTTGGCATGAGGTTAAGGCCATCACCATGAATGGGCTTTGGAAGATCCTTTGCCGGCAGTTTGTTCACGATTTTTGTGCATTTGAGAAGGTGGATGAGGAGTCCAAAGAGGTCTTCAGCAACTTAGTGAACCTCAGCAAGAAGCTGGAGCTAGATCTGCAAGAGGACAACTTCACTGAACTCCTTGCTGTGCAACATAAGAAGCTTACTTAATGAAGACCTGATAGAATTGGAGGCTCAGAGAAAGGATGAAGAGAGACAAGAGGAAGAAGAAGTAACTGAAGAACTGACGAGATTCACGAGGGAGGAAACAGCAAGGGGATTTTCTTTATTTGAGGAGGCACTGTTAGTTTTTGAGGCACAGGACCTGAATGCAGAATGGTACACAATAGTTGTGCAGCCATTCAGAATGCAATCCAGTGCTACCATGTCATCTGTGAGGAGAAAAAAGAGCTACTACTCAGACATCACTGGATCGTTTTTTCAAGAGGGTAGATCGAATTGAATCCAGCATGGAACCGGAACCTGTGCCATCAGTATCAGGTGTGACTGAAATTGCAGCTTGCCCTCCATCTCCTTTTGCTGACAATCCTTCAGCTCTCCTATCTCCCACCTCCTCTCCCTCCTCCAGTCAGTAACTCTTCTTGCCTGTTCACTCAATGCCAGCCTCTGTGTGCCAGCTGTTGTACTGTGCTACTGTACTTTTCAAGGTACTGTACTGTAAGGTTAAAAATGTTTTTTTTGTTTTTTTGTGTTTGTTTTTTATGTATTGTGTGAAAATTACTATAAACCTATTACGGTACAGTACTATTTAGCTGATGGTGTTAGTTGGGTACCTAGGCTGACTTTGTTGGACTTAACAGTCGTGCTCTTAGACGGAACTCATTCGTATGTAGGGGACTTACTGTAATAAATATTAGTGTGTAATTATTTTCCCTTTTTGTCTTTATCTGACTTCGGTATCAGGATAATTTTGGCCTCATAGAGTGAATTATGAAGTGTTCCCTCATCTTCTGTTTTTTGAAAGAGTTTGAGAATTTGGTGCTAATTTTCTTTAAATACTAATTTAAATCCAGAGAAGCTATCTGCTTGGATTTCTTAGTTGTGAAATTTTTGATTAATGATTCAATCTTTTTACTTGTTATAGGTCTGTTGAGATTTTCTATTTCTTCTTGAGTCAGTTTGGTAATTTGTGTGTTTCTAAGAATTTGTCCATTTCAGCTAGGTTATCTGATTTCTTGGCATTACAGTTTTTTAAACTATTCTCTTATACTGCTTTTTATTTCTTTAAAGGCAGCAATTACGCACCCACTTTCATTCCTGATGTTAGTGATTTTCATCTTTGCTCTTTTTCCTTTGTCAGTCTAGCTACAGGTTTGTGAATTCTTTTGATGTTTTCAAAATAGCAACTTTTAGTTTTATTGATTCTCTTTTCTATCCTCTCTTTTCTTTATCTACACTGTAGTCATTACTATTTTCTTTCCTTTTCTTGTTTTAGGTTTAGTTCACTTTTTTTCTAATTCCTCAAGGTATATACTTAAGTTATTGATTTCAGATCTTTCTTACTTTTTAATGTAGGCATTAAATTTACAGCTATATCACGCTATTAAAAGCCATGGAGGAACCTTAGATGTATATTACTAAGTGAAAGAAGCCAATCAGAAAAGGCTACATATTGTACAGTTCCAATTATATGGCATTCTGGAAAAGGCAAAACTATAGGAGACAGTAAAAAAGATCAGTGATTGCCAGGATTGGGGGATGGAGGGATGAGTTGGCAGAGCACCAAGGATTATTAGGACAGTGAAAATACGCTGTATGATATCATAATGATGGCTACATGTCATTATACATTTGTCCAAACTCATAGAATGTACACCAAGACTGAACCCTAACTATGGGCTTTGGGTAATTATGATGTATAGGATCATCAAGTGTCACAAATGTACCACTGTAAAGGGAGATGTTGATAATGGGGGAGGCTATGAATGTGTGAGGGCAAGAGATATATGGGAAATAACTATATCTTCCCTTCAATTTTGCTGTGAACCTGAAACTACTCTTTTTTAAAAAGTCTCAAGTTAAACAAACAAACAAATAAATAAATAATTTACAGCTATAATTACCTCTGAGCCCTGCTTTCACTGTTATCCCATAACTTTGAATATGTTGTCTTTTTATTTTCATTCATCTCATTAACTGTTTTCTCATTTCCCTTTCAGTTCTTCTTTGACCCATTAATTATTTGCAAGTATGTCATTTAATTTTCATGTATTTGTGAATATTTCTGTTTCATTCTGGTATTGATTTCTAGCTTCATTTCATTGCAGTCAGAGAATATACTATGTATGATTTCAGTTTTTTTTAATTTATTGAGACTTGTTTTGTGGCATAACTTTTGATCTACCCTGGAGAATGTTCCATGTGCACCTGAGGGGAATGTACATTCTGCTGTTGTTGATCAGTGTTTTATACATGTCAGTCAGGTCTAGTTGGCTTTTTAGTGTTGTTTAAGTACTCTATTTTCTTTTTAATCTTCTGTCTAGATGTTCTGCATTACAGAAAGTGGGGTATTGAAGTCTCCAGCTATTATTGTAGAACTCTGTTTCTCCTTTCAGTTCTGTGAATGATTGATTCATATACTTTGAGGCTCTGCTTTTTGGTGTATATATGCTTACATTTGTTATATCTTCTTGATGAATTGACCCTTTTGTCAATATATAATGTCCCTTTTTGTCTCTTGCCAGTTTTTTTACTTAAAGTTTATTTTCTCTGATACTAACATAGCCTCCCCAGCTCACTTTGGTTACTATTTGCATGGAATATCTTTCTCAGTTCTTTCACTTTCAACCTGTTTGTGGCTTTGGATCTACATTGTGTCTCTTGTAAATAGCATATAAATAGACCTCTTTTTTTTAATCCGTTCTGCCAATCTCTGCCTTTTGAATGGAGAGTTTAATCCATGAAGAAATGTCCTCATTTCTTTCTTTTTTGCTAGTTGACTTGTAGTGAACTATTTTGCTTCCCTTCTCATATTCTTCTGCATATATTTTGTAGATTTTGTGTGTTTGTGTTACCATGGGGATTACATTTAAGAACCTAAGACTCCCCTGGAGGTCCATTGGTTAAGACTTTGCCTTCCAATGCAGGGGGTGTGGGTTTGATCCCTGGTCAAGGAGTTAAGATCCCACATGCCTTGCAGCCAAAAAAACAAAAACATAAAACAGGAGCAATATTGTAACAAATTCAATAAAGACTTTAAAAGACTTTAAGACTTAACTTCTTGGTACCTGTTTCTTCTTCTGTTAAATGGGGGAAATAGTATAGGATAATAACACAATAGGGGTTTTATGAAGTTTAAAGGAGATAATACAAGTATAAAACTTATAACAGTGTTTTGAACATGGTAAACACTCATTTCTACCAGTCAGAATGGCCATTATCAAAAAATCTAGAAACAATAAATGCTGGAAAGAGTGTGATAAAAAGGGAACCCTCCTGCACTGTTGGTGGGAATGTAAATTGATACAACCACTATGGAGAACAGTATGGAGGTTCCTTAAAAAACTAAAAATAGAACTACCATATGACCCAGCAATCCCACTACTGGGCATATACCCTAGGAAAATCATAATTCAAAAAGAGACATGTACTACAATGGTCATTGCAGCACTGTTTACAATAGCCAGGACATGGAAGCAACCTAAGTGTCCATCGACAGATGAATGGATAAAGAAGATGTGGTATATATATATACAGTGGAATATTACTCCACCATAAAAAGAAACAAAATTGAGTTACCTGTAGTGAAGTGGATGGACCTAGAGTCTGTCCTACAGAGTGAAATAAGTTAGAAAGAGAAAAACAAATACCATATGCTAACGCATATATATGAAATCTAAAAAAAAAACCAAAAAGGTACTGATGAACCTAATGGCAGGGCAGGAATAAAGAGGTAGACATAGAGTATGGATTTGAGGACATGGGGGCGGGGCGGGGGGAGGCTGGGGCAAAGTGAGAGTAGCAGTGACATATATACACTACCGCATGTAAAATAGTTAGCTAGTGGGAAGCAGCATCATAGCACAGGGAGATCAGCTCGGTGCTTTGCTAAGACCTCGAGGGGTGGGATAGGGAGAGTGGGAGGGAGTCTCAAAAGGGAGGGGATGTGGGGACATATGTATGCATATGGCTGATTCACTTTGTTGTACAACAGAAAGTAACACAGTATTGTGAAGCAATAATACTCCAATAAAGATCTATTAAAAATAAATAAATAAATTAAAAAAATCTTTTTTAAAAAACACTCAGTTCTTACTAATATCATCATCATTTAATATTTACAAGAAAATGTTGGGGTAATGTGTGCATTTTACAGTTAAAGAAACTAAGGCTAAAAAATGGTAACTTGCCCATGGTCACACTGTTATCAAATGATAGCTGAGATTTGAACCAAGGTCCTTCTAACACCTAAGCCCATGCTCTTAAAAACTATACTCTGGCCTAGTGGAAGCGATCTCATGTTAACGTTTTAGAATGCCATATGTGGAATCTAGCCTTTTCATTTTACGAATGCAAAAACTGAATTGGCCAAGCACCTTAGTAACTGAACAGTCTTAAAAGCAAAATCTTTCCCATTCCTAATCTGTTGTCCTTTCTACTACCTCCAGACATGTCTATGTCAACTGAAAAAAATACACAACGTAAGAGTTGAGAATTATGTTTTATTTGGCAGACAAAACTAAGGACTTAAGCCTGGGACACAGAATCTCAGATAGCTCTGAGAGACTGGTCTGGAGAGGTAAGGGAGGAGCCAGGATATATAGGAGTTTTTGCAACAAAGATCAGGTAATCAGAACTTCAGAAGATTACTGGTAATTAAAGAAAACCAGATATCCCAAGTTAAAGAATTTAGAACTTTTCTATGTATGGGAAGATGAAAGAGTCTGGGGTCACTGAAATCATTCCTTTGCTATGCACCTCAGCTATCTGGGGCCAGTATCCTGTGCTTTCTCATCCTGAGTCTCCTCAGGGCTCGGCCATGGGAGGCAGCTGCAGCTACTGACTGCTAGATGGCAAGCGTCTTGTTTCTTTCCTGAGTTCCCTCAGGGCTCACCGTCCAGGCGACTGTAATGTGATGGCTTGATGGTTGCAACATCCTTTGTTGACTGATATGGCAGGCGATATTTTTTTTTCATTGATATCTACATATTCTGAGAATTCTTTACAACAGATTTCATCATGTGCATTTTGATTCTGATATCTACCCAGATTTAAAATACTGGATTGTTAGCATTTAAATAAAGCTTTTGAGTATAAAGATTTCATTCTTAAATAATGAAAATAATTTTATTTGTACTGTCATTTTATGCTTCCTTATTCTTATCAAAACTAGAGTTTGAGCCATTTTGCTGCACTTTTTGCTTAAGTATGGATTTTCATGTTTAAATACATTTCTGTTTTTTTATGTTAAGGCCTTATTTCAGAGGCAGGATTATATTGATGGAAAGAGACTAGCAGCTACCTTCCCTAATGTATGGGATGGACGTTAATAAATATATAAAGCAAAAAAATAGGATTTTGTTTCAGCTTCTTGTTTATTTTTGGAATTCAAATTATAGGTTTGACTTAGCTGGCAACTTGTCTTAATAAGTTAATTTGTCTTTTTCTGCTCTTTTACCAACATGGTGTCAAATAATGTATGGTTTGATTTTTAAAGATATATTCAAAAGTTTTACAGTGTTATTAATAGGAATATTTATTCATTTTATATGATACATAAACATAATAGAAAAATTATACTATATCCGTATATAGTTAAATAACCATACAGTGTTTGTCAGACTCACAGACATGCAAAAGAAACTTATGGTTACCAGAGAGTGGGTGTTGAGGGAGGGATAAATTAGGAGCTTGGGATTAACAGATACACACTTTATATAAAAATACCTTATACAAAAAAGATAAACAGAAAGGTCCTACTGTAGCACAGGTACAAGATATTCAGTATCTTGTAATAACCTATAGTGGAAAAAAATCTGAACAAGGATACTATATATATTATATATATATATATATATATATAATATATATAGTATCCTTGTTCAGATTTATGTCTATATATATCTGAATCACTTTGCTGTACACCAGAAACTAATACAACATTGTAGATCCACTATACTTCAATTTAAAAAAAAGAAAAAGAAAAGAAGGAGTTTTGGGTAAGGAAAACTAAAAGAATTATAATTTTAGAGCACATTTGATAATTAATATATAATAATATTCATAGAGCTTAGATTCAGTCATAAGAATCTTGAGAATAATCTAATCCAACCTTCTCTTCACCCTCTTCCCAGCTTCTGAAAGTAAAATAAACAAGGCATTGCCATATAGAATGTTTAGGAGACATTTCTACCATCATTTACCCACTGATGAGTGGGCTAATTTGAGCCTCTTCACCTGTTACCTCTTCACTCACTAAAACAGTTGGCTTTTACCTCTATCCACATAATAGAGCAGGAGGATCTCAGAACAGGAAGTTGAATAAATACATCATTAGTTTGCTTTATATCCTTAATTAGGAAAAAAATTATCAAAACATAGTAGTCAAAGAATCAGTATATTCAACAAAGCAGAAAAGCATCAGTAGGTGGTATCCTGGAGACATTTTTGAAACCTGATGGATATTTAGGTGCTAAAATGACAAGGAAAAATATTTTATCATTTCAAAAAGAAGTTATTAGACTTGGCAAGAGAAAAAGAAGTCATCATGAAAGTTCTATTTCATGACCAGCTACTCACAAAGCCTAAACCTATGTTAAACCAAATTTAGTTAACTTTCTATATCCGTGACCCCACCTCAAAATTTCCAGCATTACCATGTCTGTTAGGAACCAGCAGCATCTTATTAAAGAATTACAATATTTCTGTTCTGATCATGTTCATATTCCTTCACAATATGTGTTTCTTACCACTGAATTCTGTTAAGGCCCTGGCACTCTGTAGACTCGTCTTTAATCACCTATGTATATTAATATATATTTATATGAGTGCAACTTGAAAGTCAACCTGGATGCTAATTAAAATCTGAAGAAAAATAAGCAAACTTATATATGTATTAATAAATCTGCAGTTTATGTTATTTAAAAATGAATATTTTGAAGAAAGTAAATTTGTACTTTCCAAATGATAATGTGACATGTTCTTCTTTTCCTGTGTGTGTATATGTGTGTTTTATAGCACCTGTTTCTTATTGTCACAGTTTGGTTCATGAGCATTTAAAAAAAAAAAAAGAAATCAAACATTTCCATGCATGCCCCCTATTTTTTTATACTATTCATCATTTATTTTAAAAGTCTGAATTTTATTTCCCCAAAGAATCTAATCTGGCTGCTATAATGTAATCGTTTTTGTATCATATTCAATGTATTTCTGTGCCAATAATGTCTCTTACATTAAGGATGTGTTCTTCTGAAAAATATAAAGTGATATACTTCATATACAGTAAGTCCCCTACATATGAACGAGTTCCATTCCAAGAAGGCATTATTCATAAGTCTAATATGTTCGTAAGTCCAACAAAGTTAGCCTAGGTACCCAACTAACACAATCGGCTATATACTACTGTACTGTAATAGGTTTATAATACTTTTCACACCAATAATATATAAAAACAAACAAAAAATAAACATTTTTAATCTTACAGTACAGTACCTTGAAAAGTACAGTAGTACAGTGCAACAGCTGGCATACAGGGGCTGGCATTGAGTGAACAGGCAAAAAGAGTTACTGACTGGAGGAGGGAGAAGAGGTGGGAGATGGTAGAGCTGAAGGATCCTCAGCAAAAGGAGACAGATGGCAAGCTGCAATTTCACTCACGCCTGACGTTGATAGAACGCATGTTCGCATCTTTGAAAGTTCACAACTTGAAGGTTCGTGCAGGGGACTTACTGTATTATAGTGGAAGTGAACAGGAAATTTTTTTTTTAGTATGTGTATTTCCAGTTTTATATTAATAATGAATAACAAAAAATATAGAATATATGAATACATTTTCTGTCATATGTCTCGCATGTCTCTTGACAAATGTAATGGAAAAGCTGTTACTTCTACCTGTATTCTGGGTCCATTTTGGCAAGAAATGCAGTTTTAGAAACTCTGTATAGAAATCTTTCAGCATTGGGTCCCACATGTTAAAAGTTAAAGAAAGCCTTGAATTCTGTTTAGAACCTTCTGCCATTAATTAGTTGTGTGACTTGTAATATTTATATCTTGTGTATGCTATAGCCATCCATGAGTAAATTTTCCAGATGGTGGAAGGAGTCATTTTCACTTATTCCCCATTTGAGCTGTCATGATGTGTTCTACTCTATAATTCAGAAATCACTGATTTATTTTTATTATTGAACTCAGAGTTCCAGGTTATAGATCAAAATATTTAGCCATCTACTTACAGTTTTTTCCCCCACCTGTGGAGTAACATTCATCAAATCCTAAATTATTGCTTTCATTTTTCATGATCAAATGTTTCAGTGTTTCCTGCTGGAAGCATTACAGTGAGTCCTGGAAGTGAGCACTCTGAAGAAAAAGCCCTCTATTCTTCTGGGAGTTACGCTTTTTTACTCTCTTGCCCACCTACCTACACAGAGTATACCACTGTCCTAAGTACACACAGCATACCACAAGTGATAGAAGGAGTATATAGGAATAATATACTCCTTTCTGATTGTTTACTGCTGTGTCATTTTCCCCAGGTTATTTCCCCCACATTTCATTCTCACAGTGACCTCTTTCTGTGGCCAAATTATGTTCCTATTGATCATTTTACAGATAAAGATAAATAATACAAGAGAAATTGAGTTTCTTTTCTGAAAATGATGGATCATTCAGTAAGTGGTGTGAGACAACTGGATATATCCATCTGTTAAAAAGTCATAACTCACATCATATGCTAAAATAAATTCCAGGTGAATCTAAGACTTCAAAGTAAAAATAATGTCCCAAAGTACTGTGAATTGGAAAAGCCTTACTAAGTTATTAGCAATACCTAGAAGCTGTAAAGGAAAGTGTTAATAAATCACAGACAAAATAATAATTTTCTTAATGTTAAAAGGATTCCTACAAATTAGCAGCAGGACAAAAAAAAAGACCAACGAAGAGTGTTCTGCCTATGTTCTCTTCCAGGAGTTTTTTGGTTTCAGGTCTTACATTTAGGTCTTTAATCCATTTTGAATTTGTTTTTATAAATGCTGTGAGGAAATATTCTAATCTTGTTCTTTTATATGTAGCTGTCCAGTTTTCCCATTACCACTTACTGGAGAGATTTTTTTTTCCATTGTATATTCTTACATCCTTTGTCGTAGATTAATTGACCATAGATACGTGGGTTTATTTCTGGGTTCTCTATTTTGTTCCATTGATCTGTGTGTCTTTTTATTGTACACTATCATGCTATTTTGATTACTGTAGCTTTATAGTATAGTCTGAAGTCAGGGAGCATGATGCCTCCACCTTTCTTCTTTTTTCTCAATATTGCTTTGGTAATTCAGGGTTTTTTGTGGTTCCATATGAATTTTAGGATTATTTGTTCTAGTTCTGTGAAAAATGTCATGGGTATTTTGATAGGGATTGTGTTAACTCTGTAGATTGCTTTGGGTAGTATGGACATCTTAATATTAATTCTTCCAGTCCAAGTGCACGAGATATCTTTCCATTTCTTTGCATCATTTTCAGATTCCTTCATCAGTGTTTTATAGTTTTAAGAGTATAGGTCTTTCACCTCCTTGGTTAAGTTATTCCTAGGTGTTTTATCCGTTTTGACATGATTGTAAATGGGATTGTTTCCTTAACTTCTCTTTCTGATAGTTCATTATTAGTGTATAGAAAAGCAACTGATTTCTGTATATTAATCCTATATTCTGCAACTTTACTGAATTCATTTCTTAGTTCTAATAGTTCTTTGGTGGAGGCTTTAGGGTTTTCTATACATAGTATCATGTCTTCTGCGAATAGTGACAGTTATACTTTTTCCCTTGCAATTTGGATGCCTTTTATTTCTTTTACTTATCTGATTGCTGTGGCTGGGTCTTACATTGCTATGTTAAATAAATAGAAGTGGCAAGAGTGGGCATCCTTGTCTTGTTTCTGATTTTTAGAAAGCTTTCAGCTTTTCACGTTGAGTATGATGTTAGCTTTGTGCTTGTCATAAATGACCTTTATTATGTTGAGGTATGTTCCCTTTATGCCAACTTTGATAAGAGTTTTTATCATGAATGGATACTGAATTCTGTCAAATGCTTTTTTCTGTATCTGTTGAGATAATCATGTGATTTTTATCCTTCCTTTCCTTAATGTGGTGTATCACATTGATTGATTTGCAAAAAGGAACTATCTTTGCATACCTGGAATGAGTCCCACTTGATCATGGTATGTGATTCTTTTTATATGTTGTTGAGTTTTATTTGCTTATTTTTGTTGAGGATTTTTACATCTATATTCACCAGAGATACTGGCCTATAATTTTTTTGTAGTGTCTTTGGTTTTGGTATCGTGGTAATGGTGGCCTCATGGAATGAATTTGGGAGTGTTCCCCTCTCTTCAGTTTTTTGGAATAGTTTGAGAAGGATAGGTATTAGCTCTTCCTTATATGTTTTGTAGAATTCCCATGAAGCCATCCAGTCCTGGACTTTTGTTTGCTGGGAGTTCTTTTTAATTACAAATTATATTTCAGTACTAGTGATCGATCTGTTCAGACTATCTATTTTTTCCTGGTTTAGTTTTGGAAGGTTGTATGTTTCTAGAAGTTTGTCCATTTCTTCTAGGTTGTCCAATTTGTTGGCATGTAACTGTTCGTACTATTCTCTTACGATTCTTGTATCTCTGTGTTATCAGTTGTTATTTCTCCTCTTTCATTTCTTATTTTGTTTATTTGGATCCTCTTTCTTTTATTCTTGATGAGCTTGGCTAAAAGATTATTAATTTTGTTTATCCTTTCAAAAAACCAGCTCTTGATTTCATTGATGTTTTATTTTCCTTTTGATGACTTTGGGTTTTGTTGTTCTTGAGGCAAGGCACGATAGGGATATGGAATTAAGAGACACAAACTACTATGTGTAAAATAATTAATCAACAAAGATATATTGTACAGCACAGGAAAATAGAGCCTTTTTATGGCAATAACTTTAAATGGAGTAAAATCTATAAAAATACTCAATCACTATGTTGTACACCTGAAATTAATATAATATTGTAAATCCACTATGCTTCAATTTTAAAAAGACAAACACCATAATTAGTAAGAAAACTAAAACCACAATGAAATACCATTTTCATTAATCAGAGTGGCAAAAATCAAGATATTTGATAATTTGCTTATTGGTACAACCTTTCTGGCAAAGGTTTTCAAAGTGTGGTCCAAAGTATGGATCCCGAGGGGTGGGGAGAGGTTTTCCTGCAACTCTTACAGGGGGTCCACAAGATCAAAATTACCTTCATAAGAACACTGAGATATTATTTGCCTTTTTCACCCTGTTGACTCTGATAATATGAAAGCAGTGATGTGTAAAGCTGCTGCCATTTGGCACAAATCAAAACAGTTGCACCAAACTTTATTACCATTCATTGTATTCTTCACCACCGTATACTCACAGTAGTAAAATAAAGAAGAAAGAGAAAGAAAAAGGAAATAAGAAAAATAGTTTCTCTTAAGAGTGTTTATTGATGAAGCAAAAAATATTAATTTTATTAGATCTCAACCCTTGACTACACACCTTTTTAATACTGTGTCAGGAAGCAAGACGTATGCATAAAACACTTCTGCACAGAGTATGGTGGTTGTCTTAATGAAAAACACTGGTGTGATTGAGTTGCAAGCTGAACTAACTCCTTTTTTTTTTTTAATGTAATACCATTTTCACCATTTTTTGCTTGAAGAACAACTGACAGACAAACTATGGTTTTTCAGACTTGGGGATTTGGTAGCCATTTTCTCTACAATGAACAAAGTGAGCTTGAGAGTTCAAGAAAACAACTTATGGGAAGGTGCCAATGATAAAATTTGATCTTTCAAGCAAAAATTGGAATTTGGGAAAACTTTTTATCTGCTACCATGAGCTGACAGCTTCTCAGTACCTAAAGACGTTTTTGATGAGATTGGTGGTGATATTAATGAATCTGAATTTTTTATATTGTGTAATGAAATGTTTCAGCATTTGCAAAATCTACATAACTCAATGAAACACTGTCTTCTAAATGTTTGATGTGTGATTTTACAAAGTTATGCATTGGTTAAACACCCATTCAAAGTGCAAGATGGACTACTGGATTTTAATTAACAGAGTAAGAAATGTTCATTGAAACAGGTTTAGATTCTTCATCGCAAGAAATCTTTAAGAAATTGTCACTTGTTGAGTTTTGATCGTAGCATGGAAGAATATTAGAGTTATCTGAAAAGGCTGTTAAAATACTTCCTCCAATTACATATTTTCATATTTGTCAACCAAAACAACAGATTGAATACAAAAGCAGTATGAAAATCCAGGTTTTCTCTGCTAGGCCAGATAATCCCATTCTTCTCACAAAATGTCTTTGTTTTGGAAAACAGTTATTTTTCATGAAAATATTAGTTATGTTTATATGTGATATATTTATGGTTTGTATTTTCACTTAAATATATAAATATTTCTTAGTCTTAATTTCAAGTTAATACCCATAGATATTACCCACATAAACAACGCTTATTGGGGTCCTCAGTCTTTAAGAGTATAAAGGATTCTTGAGACTAGTTTGAGAACTGCTCCTCTATGGAGCTTAAAATAAAAATTTTAATTACATATAATCATTGAATCAGTAATTTCCATTTTAGGAATTTATACTATAATCTCTCAAATATGAGATCTTATATGTGCAAATTTATTCATTGTTGGATTATTTTGATTACCAGAAGATTGGAAACAACTCAGTGTTTGTACATCAATAGAGAATTGGCTATATTGAGATATACCCATAAAATGTAATACTGTATACTATATATGAGGCAGATATAAATTTATCACTGTGGAATGCTCTCAAAGATATATTAAATCAAAAATTGAAGGTACCAAAAAGTGTGTAGTGTACACTACAGTTGTACAAAATTGTATATAGTATATGTATATGCATAGCCTATGTGGTGAAGGATACACAAGAAAAACTGCTACGGTGATTGCCACTGTGGAGGGGAGCTGGGGACAAGAGTAGGAAAAAGACATTTCTGAAAACCTGAATACTTCTTGAGCAGTCCTAAAAAATACAGAAGTACCTGTTCCCCAAATCCTGATATTTTAAAAATATTTTTCAGTATTTTTTTCCCCAAAAGTACATGTCTAATTACTAATTAGGAGTTAAGCCAGGTTAAAAATCTAAGTCTAACTGATCTTAGTTCTACCTTCTTACCATTACATTAAAATCTCCATACACTCTCATGGAGTGGCAAGACTTTCACCAAAAACAATTATTTTATGTAGTAGTACTTGTTTTGCTGCCATAATGAGTTGACCTGCCCAAGAGGTACAAAAATTTACAAAAGGTGACTTGGATTCAGTCTCAAGAGGCTGGAGCAAGATTCATACTGAGTCCTAAATGAATAGTGGAATTTGATTAGCAAAAGAAGTTTGTCGTTAATGGAGGAGCATGATTAAGACAGAAATAGGGTACGTGTAGCACCCCCTGGTGTCAGTGGAAGACCAGCATTTCAACCAGAGGGCTTATGAAAAATATACATTGCTGTGCCCTACCCTTAGAGGTTCTGATTCATTAGATCTGGACAGAGGCATAAGAATCGACATTTCTAACAAGTTCCCAGGTGATGCTGAGGCTGTGGGACTGGGAGCCACACTTTGAGAATCACTGCATTAGAGAAATTGTGGTTTACAAAGTTGATGGGTAATATGGGGCCAGAACAATGAGCTGTAATTTGCTTAAACAATACCACAGGTCAGTTAATTTCATGAGACTGAAAATGTTATGAATGTTTAAGAGGAAACATAATATAAATGTGACCCTTTCTCATGTATATCTTCTTCTTTGTCCTCTGCTTAATTAAAAAGAGAAAAATTATTATACCAAAATTCATTATAATCCATTTTTATGAAGACAACTTTATTTTAGTGTTCTCTTGATTTTAAAACTAACATTTTTCAGAAAATCAGTTTGACTCATTAAATCTATCTCATTAAAATTATCTGCTTTAGAAAAGAATTTCTTTTGAAATTTGGCTAAGGTTAACATCAGATGGAAATTAACGTGTTTAGTGTGTACTTTAGTCTCTACTGGTCCGCCATTCAAAAGGCCAAATTTTATACTGCATTTTATGAAATGAGTTAATGAAAATGCCATTCCTTCTGTTACAGATTCTGTTGAGCCTTTGAGAAGGAATTTTAGCCTTTAAAAAAACTCGAGATATATAATGTGCTGAAGTCCTGAGGAGAATGCAGTCCGAAGTTAATAATTCCTGGGACTTCTTTAAGGAATGTGTGCCAAGTTCACAGACTGATACCTCTGTCAGCATGACATTCCTCTTAGTCACATTGTTTTTCAGAGAATTTGCTTATTACTAGTTCCTAGCCTTGTGCCTCTGACTCATGTGAAACTGATTTTTCTGAAACTACTTCCTTCCCTAGGCACAATAACTTATTGAAAAAGTAAAAGATTCCTGTAGTCTGAGGTTAAAAAAAAAAAAAAAAAAGATACGCAGATTGTAAAAGACAAAGGCTATGAAAATACTCTAGGGACTTCCCTGGTGGCACAGTGGTTAAGATTCCACCTGCCAATGCAGGGGACCACTGGTTCGAGCCCTGGTCCAGGAAGATCCCACATGCCACAGAGCAACTAAGCCTGTGTGCCACAACTGCTGATCCTGCTCTCTAGAGCCCACGAGCCACAACTACTGAGCCTGCGTGCCACAACTACTGAAGCCTGCGCGCCTAGAGCCCATGCTCCACAACAAGAGAAGCCACCGCAATGAGAAGCTCGCGCACCGCTACGAAGAGTAGCCCCAATCGCTGCAACTAGAGAAAGCCCGCGCACAGCAACGAAGACCCAATGCAGCCAAAAATAAAGAAAAATAAATAAATAAATAAATAGATAAATTTAAAAGAAAGAACCTATAAAAATTTTTTTAAAAAACAAAATATTCTAGATTAAAGAAGGCTAAAAATAATGACTAAATGTAATTCCTACTCCTAGACTGGATCCTGTGTTAGAGGGGCAAAACTGCTACAAATGACATTATTACGTCAATGGACAAAATTAGAATATAGATACAGTACAATAGATAAAAGTATCTGTGTGAATTGATAGTTGTACTGTGGTTAAGAGAATATCTCTATTCCTAGGAAATAACACACTCAAGTATTTAGGGGTAAAGGGCTATAATGTATATAATTATGGTTCAGAAAAAAACTGATTTCACAGGTCAAATAAATGGGGTAAAATGTTAATAGGTCAATCTGGTTAAAGCGTTTACAAGAATTCTTTTACTGTGTTTATTATTGCAATTTTAAGTTTATTTCCAAATAAACAGTTTTTTTAAAAAACATGCAGAAAAGTGAAACATGTAAGATTTAAAAGTTTGTTGCCTTTAAGAGAGAAAATTTCCTTTGCGCGTGAAGTTGGGCTCTCAGAAAGCTTTTCTGTCACTTACCCTAAACATCAAAAGACAGCATTCAGAGTCAGCACAAGGAGCACATTCTCTGATAGAGTTCTAGATTTCTGTGACCATATCTATGAAATATTACTGATAATTCCTACTAAAAGGCATGATTATGATGTTGTGACATGAGTTAGTTATATGTTTAACAGAAGGTTATTTGCCAGCATTAAATATCAGCCACGTCATGGTCAAAATAATTGTGGGAAATAGGAAACTACTCGGAAGAAAGATAAACTAGGAGAAAAGAAAAGTGTAAATCAAAATCTAATCTGAGTATTTTGCCATTGTGGTAAAAATGAAGGGCAGAGACTTAGTAATTGCTCTTCTGATTAGTCCCACATTAATTGCAGTAAAATGGTTTGGCTTTTAATGAAGTCTATGATATTACTAGAGTCTGTTTATAAATCACATTTTGCATTTAATTCTTACTTGGCTAGCTCCTTTTTTTTTTTTTTTTAAACTATGATATATGTTTATGCCCTTGGAAAGCCTTCTCCTTTCCAAGTATTCCTGCCTAGGGTTGCCTGTTTCTCTCTCTCTCAACTTTTTACAGTAGTCCAAATGTATATACTGTCATATTACGTGTATTCTCTGTACTCTCCATTATTAATTCAACTATTTTATTTAATGTTATACTCCTCTAACTAAGCTTTCGTCATCACAAAGAATATTAACCGTGAGGATCATAAGTAATTAAACTATGAAATTAAATGAAAGAAATTCATTTTTCACTATGCTGTGCCTTTTACTTTTCCATGCTGAGGTCACCTTCCATTGGCTAGATTTTCATCCCACACAGCCTGAAAAAAATTTTTTTTCCTTGTGAATACATTATTGGAGACTTGATAGGCTTGTTATAGTTATACATCTCTCTTAATATTTAAACCTATGCAAGGAAGGAGTTTTTTTGTTGTTAAACCTTATATATCCTTCCAAGTGAAGGTACTACCTCAGGCACACATTAAATGATACATTAAGCCATTGCAAATAAATCAGTGATTAAAGCAACACAAAATTAGGCCCTAAATTTAAAAGCTACATGACTACTCCATTGTGCGAATGTCCCCATAGAGATTTAGCTCTAGGAAGTCAAAATCTGTAAACTTCATCAGGTAGGGGACAGTAGATAGGAAGGAGCACTAGAGGAAATGACTCCAGGTTCATCAGTAACCTCATCTCTAGAGGTCTTTGCAGAACATTGTGCAGCTGTTTAAAAACCAGTCAGTTGGAAATGACATCTGTATTCCCTTCATTTGCCTCTTTATTGATAAAAATGTATTGGTGCTTTTTACAATCTAAGTTACTGAAAGCTTTATAACTCTTGAATTGACGTTTATGCTGTATAAAAGAGACTTAAAAGTATGTGTAAAGATAAATTATCTGTAAAGACATTTAAAATAAGCCACATAATAATGGGTTACTGTTGCATGCTTATTTTTCTCCTGTGGCAGTGATGATAATTATGTAAATAGGTCAAAAGCTACATTTTTTTAATTGATGATTTTAACATCAAAGCCTGAAATGAGGAGTTTTTCCACCATTGGATAAATATTTAACCACAGAAGAGTGAGCAATTTAAAACAAGACATGGTCCAGGTAATAGACAGTAAGGGCCAGAATAATTTTTTTAATTGAATCACATTCACTCCAAAGCCATGCCTCAGATTCCTCAGTTTATCTAGACTGATGCAGAGTTTAAGCAAATAAGAAATTTAATCTGCTATACAACAACACTATTTTGTGGCTGTTTCTCTTGGCAGATGGAGATGGAAACATGGATCACTTATTGCCAGGCTGTGAAGATAAAAACTGCCAGAAAAGTACCATTTACTTAGCAAGATCCAGAACAAAGCAGGTATATCTACTTGTTTCTTAGTGTAAATAGAGTTATGTTCTTGGAAAAAGTTTTCAGAGGTTAGAAAAAGTATCTGAAGAATCAGAAAAGAGAAAAACAAAAAATAAATTTACTTCCTCATTTTAACTTAATGAAATGCATTTAAATCTATTTTTATTGGTTTATTGAGAGAAAAAAGTAGTGGCATAATCATTTCTGGTTAAGAAAACCCACTCTTGATCCTGTAATTAAATGATCTGTTAGCCTTTTATATGCTGGGAATATGGTAAGACACACTATAGCTATAATAAAGGGTTATGTAGAAGAACATCATACCTATTTTCAAGGCTAATCTTGTTTTTATTTTTGATATCTTAATCTGTTTCATTCTCTCGTGCCGACTTTATACCTGTAGCTTGTAGGTAAATAATTTAGAATCTGTTAATCACAGCAGAGGATTAATGTGGGAATGATAGGTTATGACATTGAGACTTTTTCCATATTGACAGCACCTGAATGGAAACCAGTAATATAGTAGTAGAATTAATAAGTTATATTTTCTATTTTGGAGTAATAAATGATAGAATTATATTTTGATTTTTTTAGCCCTTATGGGTAGGAAGTATCACTTTTTATACTAAGACACTAAAGAAAACAAATCTTCCTCCAGTCAGCATTCTAAAAGCATTTAACTCTTACACCCATAACCTTTATTACCTTGAACTTTTTTAAAGTTCTGAATCACTGAAAATATTAGGTCAAGTAACACTTCATCGTTGGTTCATAGCTGTAAGTAAACCTAGTAATTATTAGCCTGTCTTCAAGTGACAGACTACTGTAAGAATATTTTCAAATTACACAGTCAGCTCTCTCTGGATAGATAAATGTCACAGTTCTTTTTTGACTGTTAAGGATGTCATATTAATGAAAAATCTTTTACTTCTTAGACCTTAATACATTTACCTTAACAGAAATACTTTATCCTCATTAATAAACTATCAACCTCTTCAGAAACTTGTGAAAACTTGGCATTTTGTGAAATTTCTCATCCTCTTCCAAAACAAGACCAGCAATTTTTTTCAAAGTCACATGAAACATTAAAACCTTTTGATGCTATACAATACTCTTTTGCTTTAAGAAAGATTGAAAAATTTATTAAAGATGCAGACCAGTTTTTTAAAACAGCTCGTTTTCTGTAAATTTGTCTTTGTAGTTAAGCCACTTTTTTTTTCTTTTTCCTTGGCAAACTATGCTTTCTTTCGATAACATAGAAAATGTTTGGGATATCCTATGTCCTAAACCCTTTTCAAGAGGCCACTTTTTATGTAGTCTGGCTTGGAGCTATATATATGAGTCACCTGCTTACAAGGAAGAAAACATCTGTAGGCATGTTTGGCCTCCTGTCATTTCAAGCCAGCTGCACCTGCTTCTGTTTGGACATCTCCAGGTTATGTGCCAGTATCCGTGCTCTTAGCTAATTACGGGCACATCTATAATTTTAATGTGATGATTTCCACTCTTCATATTTTTAGTTTGTATTAGGTTATTAAAAGTAAAGATTGGGGCATTCAGAAGAAAAAGGGATTTCCAAAAGCTCATTTTGAAATGATCCTATTCTCTGTGTTCTCTTCATTATAATCAATATAGAGATAAAGAATTTATTTAAAATGTAGCTTCCAGCTGTTTTGGTGACAGAGCTCATTCTCTGGGGCAGGCGGAGCTTGTCAGGACTAGTATTGTTTGGCAAGCCTCAGAGCTGCTTGTCTCTGAGAATGATGACTAAAGTCATCATCATGTATAGGAGGCAAAGCAAGAGAACAAGGGAGACTGTCATGTTCTAATTCTTCCTGAGCTGGTCCTCCGAAAGGATCAGTATTACATGATATTATAATTTTTTAAATATTCATTTGAGGTTGTATTTCACTCAACACATTTTAAAATGGCAATTCAAGTATATGATTATCAACATCAGTTCAATCCTAAGATTTTGTGGTTCTGTGAAAAACCTTCTAAGGCTCTATGTGCTAGTTCAAGGAAGGATGACTAGTGATAAATTTTAAAGGAGACGATTTTTTTTCCAGTGTGTAAGTTACCTATTTATCAAAGTAAATTATAGTACCCTACCATTTTGTAGTGATAAAGAACTTAAATAAGGTGATGCTTACCTTGAGGACTTTTCGTGGATCATTTGTTTTACAAATGGTGAATTTTTTTCTGAAATAACTATAAAATCTGATTTTTTTTCTCTTAATTCACAGTGGGTTCCTGTCCTACAGGATTTTAGCAATAAGGGCACACTCTGGGGCTTTGTGCCATTTGTGCATGAACAACGACCAACTGAAATACCAATTCCAATTACCCTTCATATTGGAGACTACAACATGGATGGTTATCCAGATGCTCTTGCCATACTGAAGAATACATCTGGAAGGTATGGAAATTAAGTCAAATGAGAAATATTTGCGAAATATTTTCACTATGATACTTTGTAGCTGAATAACACCTAAATATGGTACAGTTCCTTAAATAAGGAACGCTATGAGCTCTGAACTTCTCCCAACTGCTTAGAATACCTGTTCTTTTTCTGTTGTATAGAACAATAAAAGGCTTATTTTTCATTCAACAAAACTTGATCTTTAAAAGGTCAAAATTTTTATAAGTAAATGACTCAGTTACATTTTGAGTCTGAAGACCATGGAGGTTAAGAGTTGAGCCTAGGCTTTGCTCTCATTCCAGCCACTTAGCACCTGTGTGACCTTGAGCAGATTACCTAAACTCCTCATCTGTAAACTGAGAGTAGTAACTGCACCTCTGTCATGGAGTTGTAGTGGAAATTACATGAGGTAAAAATAAAAAATGAGGCAATTAGCAAGATACTTAGCACATGCTGACTTTACTATCAGTGAATGTTGCCTTACTGTTGCTTGTTTTGTAATGGTGTTGAGAATTTTGACATGACTATTGATAATATTTGTAAATACAAAATTTTTGAGTATATTTATTGCATTATCAATGATTTTTTAAAATTAATTAATTTATTTATTTTTGGCTGTGTTGGGTCTTCGTTTCTGTGCAAGGGCTTTCTCTAGTTGCGGCGAGCGGGGGCCACTCTTCATCGCGGTGCGCGGGCCTCTCACTGTCGCGGCCTCTCTTGTTGCGGAGCACAGGCTCCAGACGCGCAGACTCAGTAGTTGTGGCTCACGGGCCTAGTTGCTCCACGGCATGTGGGATCTTCCCAAACCAGGGCTCGAACCCGTGTCCCCTGCATTGACAGGCAGATTCTCAACCACTGCGCCACCAGGGAAGCCCTCTATCAATGATTTTGAATGTTGTTGCTACTTTTTTTTCCTTAGGTAGAGGTACCAGTAGCTAAACCAGTATAGTTAAATTCACAATTACCCTGATCTTGACAGATTCCATAAATATGACTCTTCCCAAATTTTAATGCTTTATTATATTCTTCGTATTACAATTAGTTGTATTTCTTGCCCCTTATTCTTTCTTGCCTCCTACATCATATCTATCCATAATTTTTCTTCTGACCATTAATTCATTTGTTGGCTCTGGAATTAGTGATGATTCAGCTCCACATTTACTACCAGGTTCATGATGCAATATAGCTTTCCTGGAAAAAAAATCAGACTGTTGTTGATTTTAACATCAAACAATGTTATCTAGAAATGTGATTTTTAGAAAACCATACATTATTAGTGAGTGCCCCTAAATATTTATAGAAATTATAAAATGTCTATACTTAAACTTTTCTAAGGGCCTTGATTTGAAATTATAATCACTCTGAGTTGTGTTTACAAAATTTTCTAGGGATATGAGCATCATGATCTGTAATACAGAGTAGTATGTACACTCATAACTTATGTGTATGAAGCAGATCTTATGTAACCAAAAGAAATCTCTGAGTTGAATGTGATTTTTATACCTTTTAAAGTGGCACGTAAAAACAAAGAAATGTAAAAATTGCTTTAATTTGAACATTTACCCTATTCAAAAGAATAAGAAATTACATCTTAAATTCATTTAAGTGTGATTACTTATTCTTAGAAAAACATACAATTTATAGTTTTGTCATAAAATTTCTTTATCAACATATTCTTCTTCAAGCCATCAAGTATTTAACTTACCTTTACCATTCAGTAATAACGATGATATCAACAGCTAATTCTAGACTCTTGATGCTTTTATAAAAGCAACTGTTTAAAACCCAGGGTTTCTTTTTTGTTCTTTTGGGATAGATGAGAATTGAAGGATAGATTTCAGTGCATCTCAGTGTTCACTAAGTCACTAGATGAGAAGTAGCCCTATACTTGAGAGATGTCTGTCTAGGAGAATTCAGCATAATATTTTCTTTGAAACAAAGAAGAAGGAAAATAAGACATAGTATACATTATAATCCTTTTCTACTGTTCACTTTTGTTGAAAAGCTTTTTATAATTTTTAACTGATTTCAAGACTGCTGTATTGCTAAGAAGTAGTACAGGGTTACAGTTTATAATTTCAAGGGTTGCTACCTGGAGAATTCTGTCTCCTTTTTTTCTTCAGGTTTTGAAAATCAGGTAGAGATTAACTACGCAGTTAAGAATAAAATCCACAATATGTGTTTCATGAAAAGTTCTGAAGCCGTGACTTGTTAACTTGTGTTTTTTTGTTTTCAGAGGAGAGTTGCTCTTTGGCTTTCTGCTTGTTTTTTATTTTATGCTAAAGGTCTAATTGTTGAAAGTTAACCTTTAAAATCATGTTACATGAAAAAGATCTCTATAAATGACATTTATAGAGGCAGCGAGTGACTCTAAACAAAATAACATGGTCTGAGGTCAGCCATTTTACATCTGTGCCACCACTGACTGAAAGCCATGTTTTTCTCCCTTGGCTGTCCCATTACTACTCAGTTGCCCTGTGTTTACTCTCATCTTCTGTGTGTAGTCATGTTGTCTTAATTGTCTGAATTTTTATTTTTTTGAAAGAAGAAAGGCAAACTTAGAATGACATTATTCCAATAGTGTACTCTTAAGCTAATAATAATTCTGTTTTTAGAATTTTTTAATTTCATGTGTAAAATAACACTGAAAAGATATTTTATGTCCTAAGTCTTTAGTATAGAACTGAAAAACTTTTTTAAAAGGAACTGGAGGATAAATTATAGCAAAGAATATTTGAGAACCATTTATCTAATTAAACTCTTGTCCTTATGGATTTCTAATCACTATTATTTCTTAATTAGCCAGAGTTACTAGAAAAACTAGTACACAAAAATGAAAAGTTTAATTTTATTTTTGCCCAATATGTGGTATATTAGAAATTTTATTTTATGCATATGTTAGAAAAAACATTCCTCTAAATATTCCCCTAGATATATTAATGTCATAGGTAAAATTAAATACTAATTTAGAGTGACTATTAGGTTTCTATAGGAAAATTTGATAAACCATATTTAAATTAATATTCTAAACCATATTGTATGATTTTTTAAAATTCAAAACTAACATAGATTGTAATTTGCTCAGAATAAATGCATGTTTCTTTAACACTGGTACTGTAGTCTAGAAGTTGTGTTAATGGTTTATTTATCATTTTGTCAAGCACATACAGTGCATATTCATTCCTTATTTTAAGCATTTAACTGAAGATATAAGAGAGTGACTTTTAGTCTTTGTTCTTACTATTGCATATTAATCAGAATGTTAATATATTTAAGAAAAGTTGTATTGTTATTAATAAATTGAAAGTGGATGAAATTGTAAGCAAAACCTCAGCTTCTAGCGGGGATTTATAGAGAATCCAAATCTAAAAGTACTAAAACAAAAAATTTTTTTTAAACAAAGGATTTTAGCAGCAAAGGAGCAGATTCTGAGTATCAACTGTGAGAACTCCCAAAATCTGTTAAATGGCGAGTAAATCAATAAATGGCCAAATGCAATATATTCCTTGTCAGTTAATGCCAGGAAGTAAAGGGCTTTAGTTTATAAAGTGATTATCATGCATATTGCTTCACAATAATTTCTATGGGGTGGTATTATCTTTACTTTGTAAGTATGGAAACAGTCTCAGATAAGTCAGACTACTTGTCCAGGATCACACAGTTGCAGTCAGCACTCTAAGTTCACAGAATCTGAATCCTTTTTCTTTCCCTGTAAGAAAAAAATTTAGAAGGAAGTATTATATAACCAAAAATAACACATTTTTAGCAGAGGTTAGAAATGATGATTTGGGCAGATAGTAAAAGTCCCTCTGACAAGAGAAAGAAGGACCAAGCTAAGGACAAATGAATAAAATCCATAAGTTTTCTGAGTCTTGCTGTCAGAGGAGATTGATTATAGGCAAGCACATGGCCTCTTATGTTAGTAATTTGGAAACCAGAGGTATAATTTGGATGTGTTGGTGGTATACATTCAGGCTACCAATATGAAACGATGGAAGATGACCAGAAGCAAGTCGGGATCTGGAACTTTGTCAAAAAGGAATTACTGGGGACTTTTGCAGCTATTAGCTAATTACCCATTCAGTATAATCTGCATTTTCATCTTCACCCTCAGCTTTATAAAATAATTTAGGTTCACACTGATACCCTGAGTTACCAAGGAAAGGTTACATTATGTTTCAGATGTTCTGCTTTAGTGGGCAAGGAGATTGATAGTACAGATGCCTGTATCCACGTGTACATTTCAAGTCACTGTTGTTTTTCATTTTTATTATGAACTGTAACAAAGGGTTTCATATCATTTTAAATTAGATCAAATATCTTACTAATTTTATGTTTTGTACTTCAAATGATTCACCATAATCTTTTTTAAATGAAGTTAATCACCATCTTTTCCATGAATGTGAAAATGTAACAGACTTCCTAATTTACAATAAAAGAAAAAACATTCCATGCCTATTCTGCCGGGGAATGTTTAGTGGTAGTTTGCAAAATAAATCTTGGTAGGCTACGCCACATAATTGCCATCTATTCAAATGTTACTAGGGAGAATAGCCTGTTTCTGACATTACAACATACATCACTAAGTCTTATGGTCTAAATCATTAACTAATCCTTAGTTAATGAGTAATAACTCTGGGTAGGGAAGTTATATGCATTCACAGCTTATTGAAGACTGAAGAATATTTTAATATTTTTGTTTTTATAGAATTATACATGGGGTAGAGTAAGGTTTTTGTAAAATGTTTGTTTTTCAAAATTAATAAGGGTACTGAATTCAAGAATCATATTCACATCACTTCTGGGTTTAATAAAATGTATTACTTCCTCCTAAGCAAATTATTATAAAGCCTCCAGAAGCTTTCAATATGTGATTTTTTAAATCAGTTTTTACAATATAGAATATCTTAATCAGGCTTTACTTTCATTTTAAACTATTTCTGATTATACTGTCTTATTCAGTAGCTTCTATACCTCAAATGAGGGAGAATACTAAATTAGCCCAGTATGATGTGACAGAGTAAAAAATGATAAAATGTGTTTGAAATCTTATCCTGGATGACTCATCATTGAAGAACTCATACTGTTTCATCATGGAAGAACTCATACTGCTATGTTGACTAACCTTCACTCACAAACCAACTTCAGCTTCAGTAGTTGGAATTTGTAAAGCTCATGTTTTCTCTACAATAAGGTTGCCTATTCTTCTGCCCTAACGAATTCCGTATTAAAATGTTTTGTCCCATACTAAAATGAAAAAGGATCCACTAATTAGTTGTGAGGGAAAAAATTATGTAGATGGTAAGTTAAAACACTGGCAGTTTCTGTTAATTCCAAAAGGATATATATTAAATATTATTTACTCTATTAGCAATCAATTTTAATCAATCTATTAATAATTACTCCTGCACTCTGAGTTTATTGGCATGATGTTGCATTCTTCTGTAATTTTTACATTTCCTTTGAATCCATAGGTGTTTGTAATGTTATTTGCCTTTTGTATTTAATTCATCAGCCTTAGGGCTGGTCTGTTTTATTATTTCATTAATGTCTGTGTTTTTGTTGTTATATTCGTTTAAAAAATTACTTTTATTTTCAGTAAGATGGATTTTTTCACAGATATTTTATTTCTGATTCTATATTTAACTCCTTCCCTTTTTTGCTTTCTTTAGATTTATTTTTGTTTTTGTTTTTATTTCATTGAATACTTAATAGAATTTTCCCATTTTCTTAGTTTCTAATAAGTGTTTTTAAGACTCTTTTCTATGTACTTAACTTCAAACCACATATTTTGATAGGTACGTATTTTGATAGGTATTTGCAATGCAATAACCTTAAGAATGAACAATAAAATTATAGACTCAAACCCTAAGACAGCAATGCAACAAGGACTCACAACACTGCATGGCACAGCATAAGTTCTATGTAGTGTCTATTATTTTAATTATTAGTAATATTATTATGTGGTCACACATGCTTTGATTTATTCTTGCCATTTTATGTTTGTATTCATCATTTTTTCTCATTTTTCTGCCTTCTGTTTGATCATTCAAATTTTTCTTCCTTTTGTAGTTCCTAAGATGGTTTGTATATCATAAATTTCATTTCTGTTGTGGTTGTTACAGTTAAATGTTTAGTACATATATTTAAACTTCATTGTTTTAGTGAACTACTAGAGACAAAACAGTCCTTAAGACAAGATTTTTAGCATACGTTAAAATTCTCTTTCCCCTACCCAGCCCCTCCTCATTCAGTAATATCATCACCATGTTGATATCATCTAGGATTTATCTATTTATGTATTTATTTTCACATTTTGTTGTGACAATTATTTACACTTGGCTACAAAGTTTACTAGTTTCTTTGATCACCATTGAACACCCCTGTCTTCCATTCATTCTTTGATTCATCTATTATTTTTCTGGATAGAGTCAAGTAATTCTATCAGGGAGAGTCTGCAGCCTCTTTCTAAGACCTTGCAGGTCTGAAAATTTCTTTATTTTCCTCCAGCCTACCTGCTAATTTGCAGAGTATAGGATTCTAAGTTTATATGAGTGTATGCTAGTCTTTCCAGACAAACTATGTTGATAAATTTCATTACTTTATACACTGTGACTACCAAGATAAATTCCAATAAGCGTTGTCTATATAATTGATGAGTACATTGCTAACTTTGGCTTTATATAAAATTATACTAATATAAAGCAAAGTTAGCTTTTTAACTTTTGAATCATCAGCATATACAGTTAACTTTTGTAATTGGTGGGGAGGTGCTGGAACAGGAAAAAGCATTCTGGAATATATACTTAATCCATTTTATTTCATTTTAATCCTTCCTTCCTAGAATAATAGCCACAAAGTTTTATCACCTCTAAGTAGCAGTAACAGAGTTCCTTCAGAAGAGCAGTAACATGGAAGATTTTGAACTTCAGTTTTTGTAATTCTTACCAGCTGTATAAATTAAACTACTGGTGGTAGAAACTGGGAGTATGGAATCAATTTCCCAGGCTGACAGAATTGAAAATGCCTCTCCATGAATAGGGTAAAACTTAGATTCAGACCTCTCTGTTATGTATGTACTTGCAATCAGGTATATTAATGAAAAGAGAAATAAAACACAAGTGAGTTTTCTTTTTCAATATTTTTTATTGAGGTATCATTGGTTTATAACATTGTACAAGGTTCTTGTGTACAACATTAAATTTCTGTTTCTGTGTATACTACAGTGTACTCACTACCAAAAATTTAGTTTCCATTTGTCACCATACACTTGATCCCCTTTACCCATGTCGCCTTCCTCCCTCCTCGCTCCTTCCCCTTTGGTAACCACTACTCTATTCTTTGTAGCTACATTTTTGTTTGGTTTGGTTTGACCATTTATTTGGGTCTTTTGTTTGTTTTTTATATATTCCATATGTGGTGGGTGCTTTTGTGCCTCTGCCTTGTCTGGGATCTCTTGAGTCATGAGCTCCATCACCACAGGGAGAGGGAAAGGGTAGGAGGGAGCCAGGGTCATGGGCATCCCTTCTGTGTCCATTGTTTTCTGGTTCATGGGCGCCAGCCCTGCAGGCAGAGGGTAGGGGGCCAGAGTTGTGGGCACTTCTGCAGCTGGAGGGACGGGATCCTAGACCTTTTGCCACTGCTGCCCAGTTACCTCTGGGCGATAGCACCACAGTAGCCAGGAGGCGAGGCCAGAGTCATATGTGTTACCTCCCCTGCTGCTACTGGGTTTTCTGGGGCTGTGGGCTCAGCTGCTGCGGCCAGGGGTCCAGGGCACTAGGGTTGTAGCTCCTCCCTTCACTGTCCCCCTTTCTCGCCTCCTCTGTGTCCTAGTCCACCCACCTTTAGATGTACAGATGTGCAGAATTCTCTGGAGTCCTGGTGTGTTGGGCAGAGGCACCTTTGTTGAATTGTGGACGTTTTACTGGTTTTAAGTTGAAGGGTAGAACAAAGGGAGCATCTCAATCCACCATAATGCTGACGGCCTTTTTTTTTTTTTTTTTTTTCCAATTTTTGACAGCATTTATCCCAAAAGGTATTTGAGTTAGGGTGCATTGCGAAACCCATGTTTCTTCCACTACATTGTATATCACATGAGGTTAAAAGAAAAGTTTATTTCTAAGTGCAGCTTAGGATAGGAAAAAAAAAAAATGAGAGAGAGAGCATGGACTTTAGTCTTCAGTTCAAATGCCAGTGCTGCCACTTAGTAGCTCTGTTTCCTTCAGCAAGGTATTTAGCCTGTCTATATATCTATAAATCTGTAAAATAAGGATGAATATACCTATTCTGCAAGTTTCTTGTGTGATTACATGAAATACTATTCCTTCTCCTTCTCTCCAAAGTTTACCTTATTAAGAAACATTTAAACTACACTGTCAACAACATGAATGTCAACTTTAGTTCCAAAAGATCTATGACAGCTACGTGATCTCCTACCATTAATAGACCACACAGATTGTCAGAGAAAGGACTGATGGCTATTTTATTCCTGTTAATTTTGTACCACAACAGCTTCCAAAGGAAAATGAAAAAGGAAAATTAAAAGGTATCAGCAAAAAGTTTTCTTCTGTTGATTTCAGGAAGTAACTTAAAATATCCCAAGTCTTTCCTGATACTCAGTTTGCAGCCTTTTCTCCCTAAAGCTGAGAGATTAAATGCTACAATGGGTCACTGTTTTCAATATCGTTACACATGAATTAAAAGAAACAAAACAAAACAAAAAATATAATAGGTCTGTGGTAGCAAGATATATCTTTTTATAGATAAATGGAATTATATAATTTTTGGTCCGTAATGACTGATTTCTTTCACTTAACATAGTGTTTTCAAGGCTTACCTGTGAGGTAGCATGTATAAATACCTCGTTTTACTAAATAATCTTCCAAGTATGGATATACCACATTTTATTTATTCAAGCTTCAAGTGGTGACTAGCACAATGTTGTAGAAGAGTATCAAGAATGACAGTGGACTGTGTATTAGTGTATTACCACAGACATAGTATCTCATAAAAACACAAATTTATTCTGTCACAATGCTGGAGGTCAGAAGTCTGAAATCAGTTTCACTGGGCTAAAATCAAAGTACTAGCAGTGCTGGTTCTTTCTGGAGGCTGTAGCTAAAAATCTCTTCCCTTGCGTTTTCCGACTTCTCAAGGCTGCCAACTTTCCTTGGCTCATGGCCCCTTCCTCCATTGTCAAAGCCAACAGTGTAGCATCATTGTATTATTCAGGGTTCTCCAGAGAAACAGAACCAATAGGAGATGGACAGATAGAAATTGAGAGAGGGGAGGAGGAGGGATTGGGATTTTTTTAAGGAATTTGCTCGCATGATTATGGAGGCTCAGAAGTCCTGTGATCTGCAGTTAGCAGGCTGAAGACCCAGGAGAGCCCGTGTGTAGCTCCAGTCCACGTCTGAACCAGGAAAGTCGATAGTATAAGTTCCACTCCAAATTCTAGCCGGCTCAAAACCCAAGAAAAGTCAGTGTTTCAGTCCAAGTCCCAAAGCCAAAAAAGAACATGTCCCAACTCAGTGACAGATAGAGTTCCCTCTTACTCAGCCTTTTTGTTCTATTCATGTCTTTAATTGATGGGATGAGACCCACCCACATTAGGGAAGGTAATCTGCTTTAGGAATTCTACCAATTTGAATGTTAGTCTCACCCAGAAACACCCTCAAAGACACACCCAGAATAATGTTTAACCAAATGTTTGGGCACCCCATGGCCCAGTGAAGTTGACAGATAAAATTAACCATCACAATCTTTTCTCTTTTCTGATCTCTGCTTCCATTGTTACATCTTCTCCCTTGCTCCCATTCTTCTACTTCTCTTTTATAAGGAATATTGTGGTCTTCCTTGTGGGGCGATTACTAAGCTTACCATGATCTGAGACCCTCTGAGTTCCTAAAGATTCAGCTTCATACTGCATGCAAAATACACTCAGTCCATCTCAACATCCCTGAAAGTCTCAATCCGTTAGTGCATCAGCTCAAGTCCAGAATGTCATTTTAAGTCTCATCAGCTCAAAAGCCCCATAATCTCATCGTGTAAATTATCTAAATTAGGCACATGTAAGGCTATCAGAATAATTGATATTAGGGCAAAATTACTCTTCGTTTATGAATCTGTGAAACTAGAAAAGAAGTTATTTGCTTCCAGAATACAGTGGTGGGACAAGCATGGGATAATAATTATAGGTATTGCCATTCAAAAAGGGAGAAAACTAAAGGAAAAAAGGAGTTACTGGTCTCAAGCAATTATAGAATCCAACCAGACATACTACTTTTGGTTTCAAGGCCTGAGTCTAATCCTCTGTGGCCCTCAGCTCCATCCAACGGCCCGTGGCTCATCCTTTTTTCCTAAAGGATAGTACATGTTTGCAACTGAGTAATTCATCAACCTCTTTCCTGCCTCTAGAATTTTGAGAGTATAACAGCCTTCTTTCATTTCATCCTCTCTCTGTTCCTTTCCATCCAAGCTGGCAGTATTTATGCTAATATAGCGTTCTCAAAATCTTGGTGAGTCTCCTGCATGTGTCTGAGGAATTCTCTCCATCAGACAAGAGGCTTCTCTACAAATCTTTCTTGGATAAACCCATCTCCATTTTTGGCTTCTGAGATGGCTAAAGGGATACATGAGTCACAGACCTAATCTCTTCAGGGAGATCTGTGATGGAGTACTTTGATTTTTTGATCCTTTCAAGACATTAACAAAATATTGTCCATGCATGTCCTTGACATTTTCTCCTGAACATGTTTTCCTGACCGAATCTCTTAATTTTTGTATCTTTTTTCAACCTGCATAGGCTGATAATTTCCCAAATCATCAAGTTCTGGTTTCTTTTTGATTACCAGTCCTTCCCTCAATGTATTTCCTACCTGTCACACTTTTTATAAACAGTGAAACCAAGTTTTACCTTCAAAAGTTTTCTTCAGAATCTCTTCAGTTGAAGGTCTACATTCATCACTTACAATTCTGTTTTCAATATAATTGTTGGACACAAGTCAGATAAGCTTTCCGCCACTTTATAACAAGGATCCTCTTTCCACCAGTTTCCAATAATAAGTTCCTCCTCTTTTTGAGCCCTTACCAGCAGAGCTTTTAACCTCCACTTTTCCACCAACAATCTGTTTATGATGATTTAGGTATACTCTGTGAAGGTATAGATTTTTTTGATCATTCTTCTGAGCCTTCAGTCTTTAACATCCATATTTCTACAAACAGCAGTCTGTTCAAAGCAGTTTAGGCTTTTTCTATCATGCTTCTCAAAATTGTTCCAGCCTCCACTGGTTACCTAATTTCAAAGTCACTTCCATATACTTAGATATTTGTTACAGCACTACACCACTTCCTGCACTAAAATATGTATTAGTTTTCTATTGCTACTGTAACAAATTATCACAGATTTAATGGCTGAACAATGCACATTTATTTTGCAACAGTTCTAGAGGTCAGAATTTCTGTATGAGTCTTATGAAGCTAAAACCAAGCTGTTGGCAGGGTTGGTTCCTTCTGGAGGCTCCAGTAGAGAATTTATTCTTTAACTCTTTCAGCTTCTAGAAGCTATCCTTGTTCTGCTGAGGCCCACATCAACAGATCTGCTGACTCTGCACCCATCGCCTTTTTTTCACCTCTGCTTCTGTCCTATCACCTTCTGACACTAACTTTGACCTCCTTCCTCCCTCTCATAAGGACCCTTGTGAATTACATTGGGCCCACCCAGATAATCACATAAAACACAGGATAATCTCCATACCTCAAGATTCTTAAGTTGATCACTTTTGAAAAGTTCCTTTTGCTTATAAGCTAAGATATTCATAAGTCCTATGGATTAGGATGTGGGCATTATTCTGTCACAGGGTGTATATTGGTACATTATAATTGCTGATATTTACTGAGCACTGCTGATGTATCCTGGTGTTTTGCTCAGAGTTTTAAATATGATATTTCATATTTAATCCTCACTACTATCCCAGTAAGCTGTTACACAATTTTACAGATGAGCAACTGAGGTTGCCACAGAATGAACTGAACACAAAAGACGACATATCAGAGATGATAGATGAGCTTTAAATGCTATGTTTTTATAGCCTAGTGGAATAGCTAAAACAATCTTGAAAAAACAATGTTGGAGGTCTCAGACTTCCTGATTTCAAAATTTACTAAAAACTATAGTAATCAAAACAGTGTGGTACTGGTATAAAGACAGACAATACAATAGAATAGAAAGCTTAAAAATAAACCCTGGCATATATGGTCAAATGATTTTTGACAGAGGTGCCAAGACTATTCAATAGGGAAAGGACCCTTTTTTCAGTAAATGGTGTTGGGAAAACTGAATATCTGCATACAAAAAAATGAAATTGGCCCTTTGCCTCACACTATATACAAAAATTAACTCAAAATATGTCAAAGACCTAAACATAAGATCTAAAACTATAAAACACTTAGAAGAAAACATAGGGGGAAATTTTCACAACATGGGATTTGGCAATGATTTCTTGGTTATGACACCAAAAGCACAGGCAACAAAAGCAAAAATAGACAAATGAAACTACATCAAAATGAAAAATTTTTATGCTTTAAAGGATGCTATCAACAGAGTGAGAAGGCAGCCCATGGAATGGGATTAGATATTTATTTGCAAGTCATGTATCTGTTAAGGGGTTAATATCCACACTATATAAAGAATTCCTACAAGTCAGCAACAGCCACCATCCTCACCCTTCCAAAAAAAACAAACAAAAAATAGGACTTGGATATACGTTCCTCCAAAGAAGATATACAAATGACCAATAAACACCTGAAAAGGTACATTAAGGGAATGTAAATCAAAATCATAATAAGATGCCTCTTCTCACCAGTTAGAATACCTATTTTTTTTAATAAAAGAAATTAACAGATTTTGGTGAGGATGTGGAGAAATTGAAACTCTTGTGTGTTTCTGGTGGGAATGTAAAATGGTGCAACTGCTAAAGAAACCAGTATGGTTGTTCCTCAGAAAATTAAAAATAGAGTTACCATATGATCCGGTAATTCCACTTCTGGATATATAACCGAAAGAATTGAAAGCAGGGGGCTTCCCTGGTGGCGCAGTGGTTGAGAATCTGCCTGCCAATGCAGGGGACACGGGTTCGAGCCTTGGTCTGGGAAGATCCCACATGCCGCGGAGCGACTAGGCCCGTGAGCCACAACTACTGAGCCTGCGCATCTGGAGCCTGTGCTCCGCAACAAGAGAGGCTGCGACAGTGAGAGGCCCGCACACCGCGATGAAGAGTGGCCCCCGCTCGCCGCAACTAGAGAAAGCCCTCGCACAGAAACGAAGACCCAACACAGCCAAATAAATAAATAAATAAATAAAATTTAAAAAAAAAAAAAGAATTGAAAGCAGGGACTCCTACAGATATATGTTCACCATGTTCATAGCAGCTTTATGCACAGTAGCCAAGAAGGAAGCAACCCGTGTGCTCATCAACAGGCGAAAGGAGTTTAAAATGTGATTTATACATACAATGGAATATTATTCAGCCTTAAAAAGGAAGGAAATTTTGACACATTACCATATGAATGAACCTTGAGGACACTATGCTAAGTGAAATAAGCCAGTCACAAAAGGAAAAATACTGTATGATTCCACTTATACGAAGTACCTAGAGTAGTCAAATTCATAAAGACAAAAATTAGAATGGTGATTACCAGGAGCTGGGGGAAGAGGGGAATGAGGAGACAGTGTTTAATGAGTACAGAGTTTTAGTTTCTGAAGATGAAAAGTGTTCTGGAGCTAGATAGTAGTGATGATTGTACAACAATGTGAATATACATAATGCCACTGAACTGTATACTTTTAAATTGTTAAAATGATAAATTAGGTATATTTTCCACAATTAAAAAAAATATCATGGAATGTTAAAAGTGTTTTCTTCATCTGCAAAAATGGAGGCAATATAATATGTTATCTAAGAGAAAAAAACTACCTTTTCTTACCATAATAACCTTGAAAATACCTAAAATATTCCTTTAATCAACTAAACTGATTATCTGTTTTCTTTTTCTTCTATCCTAATCTTCCTGTTATTTCAGTTTGTCAAGGTATTTTTTTTTCTCTTAAGCAAATTATACTTGTTCATGTATTCATTCACTTAGAAACTAAATAGTGCCAGGCATTTTTTTCAGATGCTAGAGACACAACAGGAGCAAGAAGAGATAAAGCCCTTGCTTCTCCTTGACCTTTATATTCAGTGTTTAGGGCTGAGACCAAGATGTCTACTTTAACATGTTTGTCAAATAAAGCATTGCGAATGTAATAACATTTGAGATTAAGCTAAAATGATGAGAAGGAGGTAGCCACATGAGAACTAGTGACTGCCTCATAAAGCTTGGTCATTAATTTACTCGTTGAACAAATTTTATTGAGGGTATAACATGTTCCTGGCTCAACATGTTATTTGGAAATAACATCAGTCTAGAGCTGATGTTGTAGTGGGAAAAAAATAGACCACAGACAATTACATGTAAATATATTATAAAATATAAGAAACAAGTGCCAGGAAAACAAAATTAAGTAAGCAATTGTGTAACAGGATGGGAGTAGAGGACAGCTGAGAGGTGGTAGGCAATTTTGGATTTAGAAATCAGGTGAGACTTCTCTATGGCCATGATATTTAGCTGCTCACTGAATGCAGTGATCAGGAAGCCATGGGAATATCTGTTAAAGAACATTCTGAGTAGAGGGAAAAGGTCCTGAATGATCATGTTCAAGTGTTCCAAGGAAGTGACTGTGGCTGGAGTGAGTGATCCAAAAAATGCTAGTAGGAAATGAGTCCAGAGAAGTATCCAGGGGCCAGATCATTTACAGCTTTATGGGCTGTAGTAAAGGCTTTGGATTTTACTTGAAGTATCATGGGAAAACACTAGAGGGTTTGAACAGAGGCAGAATTTGAATTTTAAAAGAATCATTTCTGATTATTCTTGCTACTCTTTGGAGAATGTGTTTGAGGTGAAGTTGGGGAAGATTTGAATAAGGGAAACCAATTAGGAAGCTGCTGCAGAATTCTAGGCAAGAGATAATGGTGGATTAAGGGGGTAACACTGAAGTTGTGGGAAAGTTGTAAGTTTTGCTATATATTTAAAGGTAGAACCAACAGGCTTTCCTTATGAATTGGATGCAGAGTCTAAGAGAATGAGAGGAGTCAAGGATGACTCCATGGTTCTTTCCCTGACTGGCTGAGTGAGTGGGAGTACCATTTCCTGAGATGGGGAGCAGCAGAGGAAAAAGCAGTTTGGGCACTGGAGAAAAGAATGTGTAGAATCTGTTTTGACTGTGTTTGGGTGGGGATGCTCATTACTCATCCCAGAGGAGTTCTTGCATAGGTAGTTGAATATGTAAATATGTAGTTCAGGAGAGAGAAAATAAAGTTGAAATGGAAAAAAAATTGAGGAAGAGTCAGCTTACATATAGTGTTTAAAACCTTAATGCTGAATGAGATAATTTAGGGAACTTGTATAGATAGAGAAGCAGACTGATGACTGAGCATAAGGACCCTCCCACATTTATAAGTCAGGAACAAAAAGTAGCCAGCAAAGGAGACTGAGGAGATGTGGCCCGTGAGGAAAACCATCACAGTGTGGCTGCCAAAAGAAAGAGTGTCAAGGAGTAGGAAGTGATCATCTACATTAAATGTTGCTTAGAGTCTGGATAAAATGAAGCTTGAGAATTCACCGTTAGATTAGCAATGCAAAGCTCTTAGTAATTTGGACAAGATTGTTTTTAAAGGATTAAAGTCCAATGGGAGTGGATTCAAAAGTAAATGGGGGTTTCCAATTTCAGAGAAGATAGAATATTCAAAATGCACGTTATACCTCCTACTAATTATACCCAAAAATACATAAAATACACAAAACAATTATTATAAGACTCTGAAAGTTGGACAAAAGAACATAAACTGGCTAGGGACCTCAGGACTAGAGGGACAATCCAGTGATGAGTTCTCTAGTTTCTGTTTTTGTAATATTTTTATAGTTAGTTGGGGATTTTGGTTGGTTGTTCACTTGTTTTTTGTTTCTTAAATATCCTGGCCTGACACTAGAATAGCCTACAGCTCAGAAATGCCATTGAGCAAAGGCAGAACAAAAAGCCCTAACACTCTCAAGCCAGAGGACTGGGAAGATGGAGGACTTGTACAGTAGAAGTCCTTTTGACCAAATGTGTTAGGTTAGGAGGCTAGAAGCACAACACTGAAGGTGCCATCTGGGTTGGTTTCTGGTGAGACCTCTCTTCATTACTTATAGACAGCCACCTTCCTGTTGTGCTCTCACATGAACTTTCCTCTGTTTCTAGTGTTTCTTTCTCCTCTTATAAGGATACCAATCTCCTGTAGGATTAGGGCTCCATCACAAGACCTCATTTTACCTTAATTACCCTAAAGGCTCAATCTCCAAATTCAGTTATATTGGGGATTAGGGCTTCAACATATGAATTTGGCAGGAGGGGGGGACATGATTCAGTCCAAAGCACCTGCTGTACTCCAAATGAACACCACGACAGAAGCCACCACCCTCCTTACTGGGTGCCATGGAGACTGGGGAGTGGAACACATATATCGACTGTGCATTAACAGAGGCAATCCTCTGCTTCTCCTCATCTGGTAAACAGACTGAGGCAAAGCCCTGTTGACCATTCCCACCCTCCATTAATAAAGTGGTGTACCAACCTTTCCCTCTTAAGTGCTTTGGAGACTATGAATGGAGGGTTGTTGACCATCCCCACCCTACTGTAAGCAAATGTCATCAAAGAGCCCGTGCCTTATTACCTACTAACAATAGAGTGCAGAAAGGATTAAGGAGAGGAGAGAGCTGGAGAGATTCTTTAAATCTGTGTTTGAAGTCCTGGGTATGCCTGTAGGTAGCCATGCATGAAAATGACAAGGGTCAACACAGGGAAACTTCTGATAATTGAACTACAGTGTGGAATACTGCCTAGGTTCAAAATGGCCTGTGGTAGCAAACAAGCAACACAGACCAGTAGAACAATGGCAGTAGCTTCAAAATCTAAATTGACATTCAAATTGAATTCCACAAAAGTGAATTGAGACATGCATTCTGATTGCCTCCTCTAAAAAAAGATTTAAAAAGAAACTAGAGTCTAGTAACATAAAATGTCAAAGGTACAATCCACAGTTGCTTGTTATTATACCATTGAACAAGGAAAATCTCAAATAAGAATAAAACAATTGACAGATGCCAACACCAAGATAACACAGGTACTGGAATTATCTAAAAAGTTTAACCAATTACCATAAAAATGCTTCAGCAAGCAATTACAAACCCTATTGAAATAAACAGGAAAACAGCAAAGAAAGAGAAGTGATAAAGTAGACCAAAATGGAAATTTTAGAATTAAAAATTACAATAACTGAAGTTTAAAACTCACTGAATGCCTCAATAGCAGAATGGAGATTACAGCATAAATATTAATAGGTGTTAATAATTATTAACAGACATTATCCAGCCTGATAACAGAGAAAATGTGGGTTGAAGACAAGATGAACAGAGCCTTAGAATTCTGTGGGACAATAATAAAATATCTAGCATTCAAGTCACTGAAGATCCAGAAAGCAACAGAAAAGAATGCAGGACTGAAAAATACTTGAAGAAATAATGGCTGAAAACAACCCAAATTTAGTGAAAGATATAAACCTACAGATTGAAGAAAGTGAGCAAACTTCAGATTACACCCAAAGAAATCCACCCATCATAATCAAATTTATGAAAACTAAAGATGAAGAAAAAATGAAAATGATCAAAGAAAAAGGAAGCATTGTCTTTAAAGGAATAGTAATTCAACTGACTACATGTTTCTTATCAGGAACCATAGAGACTAGGAGTAATTGGCACAACATTTTTGAAGGGCTGAAGAAAAGAATAGTAAACCCAGAATTCTGTGCCTAGCAAAAAATATCCATCAGGGATCAAGGTGACAGATACATTCTCAATGGAAGAATGTCTGAAAATTCAAAGTTAGCACACCTGCTGTAAAATCATTGTTAAAAGAAATTCTTCAGACGGAAAGAAAATGATACCAGAAGAAAATTTGGAATATCAATAATGAAGAAAGAACAGCATTTGGGTAAATACAACAGATTATTCTTTTCCTCTGGAATTATTTAAACTATGATGGTTGAAAGCAAATAATTTAACATTTTCTGATATGGCTCTCAACATATGAAGAGGTAATGTTATAGATAATTACGTCGTAAAGGATAAACAGAGCTAATTGGTAAGTTTTCTACATTCCAGTTCAAGTGGTAAAACAGTGATGTATGTTATACATAAATGTATTCCCTAGAGCAACCCACCTTAAAAAAAATTTTTATAAAAAACCATACAAAAAAAAAACAACAACCATACAGTGCATTGGAAAAGGGGATAAGAATGAAAACAGTGAAGACAACAGAGGAATTAATACCATAGCCAACATAAACCTTATCAATACTTATATTAAATGTAGGGACTTACCTGGTGGCATGGTGGATAAGAAACTGCCTACCAATGCAGGGGACAAGGGATCGAGCCCTGGTCCGGGAAGACCCCACATGCCACAGAGCAGCTAAGCCTGTGTGCTGCAACTACTGACCCTGCACTCTAAAGCGCGCAATCCATAACTACTGAGCCTATGTGCCACAACTACTGAAGTCCGCATGCCTAGAGCCTGTGCTCCGCAACAAGAGACGCCACCCTAATGAGAAGCCCACGCACCACAACAAAGAGTAGCCCCCTCTCTCCGCAACTAGAGAAAGCCCACGCACAGCAACAAAGACCCAATGCAGCCAAAAATAAATTAATTGATTGATTAATAAAAATACTTACATTAAATGTAAACGTATGAAACACACTAAACAGAGAATGTCAAAATAGATTTAAAAATTATGACCCTGTGTTATATTGTCTACCAGAAAATCACTCCAAATATAATGATATAAGTAAGTTAAAAGTAAAGGTGTGGGAAAACATACCATGCCAACAATAATCAAATGAAAAGTGGAGTAGCTATTTTAACACAGTAAAGTAGACTTCAGAGCAAAGAAAATTACCAGGACAAAGAGTGATGTTATCTGATTATACAAGGTTAATTCACCAAGAAAAATAGTAATCCTAAACTTGTATGCATCAAACAACAGAGCTGCAAATATGTGAAGGAAAAAATTGATAGAACTAAGAGTAGAAATAGGTAAATCCACAAACATAGCTGGGGACATCATACCCCTCTCTCAGTAATCAGTAGAACTACTAAAAAGAAAAACAGCCAGATAGAGAAAAACTAAGCAAGACTATTAACCAGAAGATCTAATTCACATTTACAGAACACTCACTGGACAACAGAAAAATACACTTTTTCGTTATAAGTTTAATTGACCTACAACACTGTGTTCTGAGTACCCGACATAGTGATTCAGTATTTCTATACATTACAAAATGATTACCATGAAAAGTCAAGGTACCATCTGTCACTGTACAAAGTTATTACAATATTATTGACTGTATTACCTATTGTGTGCATTTCATCCCCGTAACACTTTTATTTTCTCACTGGAAGTTTGTCCCTCTTAATTACCCTTACCTATTTCATTCATACCCCCACACCCTTCCCCTAGGGCAACCACCTGTTTGTTCTCTGTATCTGAGGGTCTTTTCTGTTTTGTTATGTTTGTTCATTTGTTTTGTTTTTGAGATTCCAAATGTAACTGGATATACAATATTTGTCTTTCTCTGATTTATTTCACTTAGCATAAAGCCCTCTAGGTCCATTCATGTTGTGACAAATAGCAAGATTTCATTCCTCTATATTATATGATTAATATTGCATTGTATAAATATGTCATATCTTCTTTATTCCTTTATTTATCTGTGGCTACCTAGGTTGCTGCCGTATCTTGGCTATTGTAAATAATGCTGAAATGAGCATAAGGTTGCATTTATCTTTTCAAATCAGTGTTTTTGTTTTCTTCCGAAAAATACCCAAAAATGGAATTACTGGACCATATGATAGTTCTGTTTTTAATTTTTTGAGGAACCTCCATATTGTTTTCCATAGTGGCTATACCAGTTTACATTCCCACCATCAGTGCATGTGGGTTCCCTTTTCTTCACATCATTGCCAACACTTGTTATTTATTGTCTTTTTGATAATAAGAGCCATTCTCACAGGTGTGAAGTGATGTCTCATTTTAGGTCAGATTTGCATTTTCCTGATGATTTGTGCATCTTTTCATGTGTCTGCCTCCATCTGTATGTCTTCTTTGGGTAAATGTCTATTGAGATCCTTTGCCCATTTTTTAATCAGGTTGTTTTTTTGATGTTGAGTTTTTTGTTTATTTTGGATATTAACCCTTTATCAGATATATCATTTGTAGGTATCTTCTCTCATTCAATATGCTGCCTTTTCATTTGTTGATAGCTTCCTTTGCTATGCAAAAGCTTTTTAGTTTGATGCAGTCCCATTTGTTTACTTTGACGTTTGTTTCCTTGCCTGAGTAGACAGATCCAAAAAATTACTGCTAAGACCAGTGTCAAAGAACATACTGCCTATATTTTCTTCTAGGAGTTTTATGGTTTCAGGTCTTACATTTAAGTCTTTAATCCATTTTGAGTTTATTTTTGTATATGTTTTTAGAAAGTAGTCCAGTTTGATTCTTTTCCGTGTAGATGTCCAGTTTTCCCAGCACCACTTACTGAAGAGGCTATCTTTTCATTTTTGTATGTTCTTGCTTATATTATTGACCACATATATGGGTTCATTTCTGGGCTTTCTATTCTGTTCCATTGATCTGTGTATCTGTTTTTGAACTAGTACAATACTGTTTTGATTACTGTAGCTTTGTAGTATAGTTTGAAGTCAGAGTATGATATTTTTATCGTTGTCCTTCCTTCTCAAGATTGCTTGGGCTATTCAGGGTTATTTGTGTTTCCAGACAGATTTTAGAATTCTTTGTTCTAGTTTTGTGAAAAATGCCATTGGTGTTTTGATAAGGATTGCATTCAATCTGTAGATTGCCTTTGGGAGTATGGTCCTTTTAATAATATTAATTCTTCCAGTCCATGAGCACTGTATATCTTTCCATTTATTTGTGCCATCTTCAGTTTCTTTCAACAGAGTCTGTTTTCTTAATACAGGTCTTTTACCACCTTGGTTAGATTTATTCCTAGTTATTTTATTCTTTTTTGATGTGATTATAAATGGGATTGTTTTCTTACTTTGTCTTTCTGATAGTCTGTTGTTAATGTATAGAAACAACGTATTTTTGTATATTTTATGTCCTGCACCTCTACTGAATTCATTAATTCTAATAGTTTTGTGCCATCTTTAGGATTTTCTATATGTAGTATCATGTCATCTACAAATAGTGACAGTTTTACCTCATCCTTTCCAATTTAGGTGCCTTCTGTTTCTTTTCCTTTTCTGATTGCTGTGGCTAGGACTTCCAATCCTTTGTTGAATAAAAAGGGCAAGAGTTGGAATCCTTGGTCCTGATCTTAGAGGAAGTGCTTTTAGCTTTTCACAACTGAGTATGATGTTAGCTGTGGACTTCTCATTTGTAGCCTTTATTGTTTTGAGGTATGTTCCTTCTATACCCACTTTGTTGAGAGTTTTTATCATAAATGGATTCTGAAATTTGTCAATAGCTTTTTCTGCATCTATTGAGATGATCATTTGATTTTTATTCTTCAATTTGTTGATGTGGAATATCACATTGATTGATTTGTGGATGTTGAACCATCCTTACATCCCTGGGATATAGCCCACTTAATCGTGGTGTATGATCCTTTTAGTTATTGTTAAATTTGGTTTGCTAATATTTTGTTCAGGTTTTTTTGCATCTATGTTCATCAGTGATACTGGCCTGTAATTTTAGTTGTCTGGTTTTGGTATCAGTATAATGCTGGCCTCGTAGGATGAGTTCAGAAGTGTTCCTTCCTCTTCAATTTTTTGGAATAATATGAGAAGAATAAGTGTTAACTCTTCTTAATTGTTTGGCAAAATTCACCTGTGAAGCCTTCTGATCCTGGGCTTTTGTTTGTTGGGAGTTTTTTAAATTACTGGTTTGATTTAATTACTAGTAATTGGTCTGTTCATATTTTCGATTTCTTCCAATTCAGTCTTGTGATTGTATGTTTCTAGGAATTTATCCATTTCTTCCATATTGTCCATTTTGTGTATAATATTCATAGCAATCTCTTATGATCCTTTGTATTTCTGTGGTGTCAGTTGTAACTTCTCCCTTTTCATTTCTGATTTTTTGTGTGTGTTCCCTCTCTTTTTTTCATATTGAGTCTGGCTAAAGTTTATCTGGCTATCTATACTTCATTTATTTCTGCTCTGATCTTTATTATTTCTTTCTCTCTACTAACTTTGGATTTTGTTTGTTCTTCCTTTTCTAGTTCATTTAGGTATAAGGTTAAGTTTATCATTTGAAAATTCTCTTATTTCCTGAGGTAGGTTTGTATCGCTATAAACTTCCCTTTTAGAACTGCTTTTGCTGCATCCCATAGATTTTGGATCATTGTATTTTCATTTTAATCTGTCTCCAGGTATTTTTTGTTTCCTCTTTGATTTCTTCAGTGACCCATGGGTTGTTTAGTAGCATTTTGTTTATTTTCCATGAGTTTTTGTTTTTTGCAGTTTTTTTTTCCTTGAAGTTGTTTTCTAGTCTCATAAGATTGTGGTCCCAAAAGATGCTTGATATGATTTCAGTCTTCTTAAATTTATTGTGATTTGTTTTGTGGCCTAGTGTGTGCTCTGCCCTGGAGAATGTTCCATATGCACTTAAAAAGAATGTGTATTCTGCTGTTTTGGGTTGTAAAGTTCTGTAGATGTCTGTTAGGTCCATATGGTCCAATATGTTGATTAAGGCCAATGTTTCCTTGTTGATTTTCTATCAGGATGATCTGTCCTGTCAGGATGATGTGTCAACCAAAATTTCAGAAACAGAGACCTGATTGAAATAATGGGACATTTTTGGGGGGTTTGTTAGGACTGCAACCTGGGAGACACAGATTCAAGAAGCACTTGAACTCCATTCTGTCAGACTACAAAATGGAAGAAATTGCAAGGCCACAGTGAGGTGGCAAGAAGTAAGGGTGCTTGTTAAGCAAGGATTTATGGGGTCTGAAACCATTGCATAGTTACAAGGGGGGGACCTTGAGACTATAAAGTTGTCACTGGTGGATGTTCCAAATATGGCTCATGGTGTCCTTGGTTTTGATACAGTTCAGAGAAAATTAAAGTTCTCAGTGGTGCAGGGATATGTCTGAGACCAGATCCTTCGTGGCCACATGACTCCATTTTTGTAAGCCTGAACTATGATTATTTCATTATAATTTCAGTTTGTCATCAGATGTAAGTGGGGTGTTAATGTCCTCTACTGTTACTGTTACTTTCAGTTTCTTCTTTTATGTTTGTTAGTATTTGCTTTATGTATTTAGGTGCTCCTATGTTAGGTGCATATATATTTATAATTGTTATATCTTCTTGTTGGATTGATCCCAAGATCGTTATGTAGTGTCCCTCTTTATCTCTTGATACTGTGTTTGTTTTAAAAAGTCTTTTTTGTCTGATATGAGTTCTGGTACCCAGCTTTCTTTTCATTTCCATTTCCATAGAATACCTTTTTCCATCCCCTCAACTTCCATCTGTGTCTTTAGATCTAAAGTAAGTCTCTTACAGGCAGCATATATGCAGGTCTTGTGTTTTTTTTTTAACCCATTCAGCCACTCTGTATCTTTTGATTGCAGCACTTAGTCCATTTACATTTCAAGTAATTACTGATAGCTGTGTATTTATTGGCATTCTGTTCATTGTTTTTGGTGGGTGGGGGGGAGTGTTATAGTTCTTTCTGTTCCTATCTTCTTCTTTTGTTCCCTTCCCTTGAGATTTGATGACTATCTTTAATGTTATGTTTGGATTCCTTTCTTTTTGTGTGTGTGTATATCTATTGTAGATTTTTAGTTTGTGGTTACCATGAGGTTTATATATAGCAGTCTATAAATAGTGATTATTTTATATTGCTGATCTCTTAAGTTCCAACACATTTTAAAAACCCTACATTTTTACTGCCCCCTACCATGTTTACTGTTTTTGACATCATATTTTACATTTTTTGGTATGTTTATCCCTTAACTACTTATTGTATATATAAATGATTTTACTCCTTTTGTCTTTTAACTTTCCTGCTATCTTTATATATGGTTGACTTACTACCTTTACTGTACATTTACCTTTCCCAATGAGAGTTTTCCTTTCATAATTTTTCATACTTCTAGTTGTGGTCATTTATTTCCACTTAGTGAAATCCCTTTAACATTTCTTGTGAAGTCAGTTTAGTGTGCTGAACTCTTTTAGCTTTTGCTTGTCTGTAAAACTCTTTATCTTACCTTCAAGTCAATGATAGCCTTGCATTATGGAGTATTCTTGGTTTTAGGTTTTTTTCCTTTCATCACTTTCAATGTATCGTGCCATTCCCTCTGGCCTTCAAAGTTTCTGCTGAAAAGTCAGCTGATAACTCTTTGGGAATTCCATTATATGTAATTAGTCGTTTTTCCCTTGCTGCTTTTAATATTCTCTCTTTATCTTTAATTTTTGCCATTTTAATTACAGTGTGCCTTGGTGTGGATCTCTTTGGGTTAATCTTGTACGGGACTCTGTGCTTCCTAGACCTGATGTCTGTTTTTTTCCCAGGTTAGAGAAGTTTTCAGCTACTATTTCTTCAAATAAGTTCTCCACCCCTTTCTCTCTTTTTCTGCAGTCCCTATAATGTAAATTTTAATATGCTTGATGTTGTCCTAGAAGTGGCCTTATATAGGAGCCCCAGCAGCACACATCCCTCTGGTCACCAGAGGTATATGCTCTAGGGGTGCTCCATTTGTGGGCTGCATGGGCCCTTCTCTTGTGGCTGGGCTGACTATTATGGGCATACTGGTAGGCAGAGCTGGCCCCTAGCTCAGTTAGCTGTCAGACCCCACCTCATTGTGAGGCTGCCATCCATTGGTGTGCGGGTCCAGGTTCCAGAACGGCTGGCTCTGCAGCCTGGGGAGTCATGGGGCTAGTGCCAATCTGCTGGTTTGTGGGGCCAGGTCCCTGGGTGGCTGGCTTCAGGGCCTGCGTTCCCATGGTTGGTGCCAGTCCACTGGTGGGTGGGGCTGGGTTCTGGGATGGCTGGCTGCAGGGCCTGCTGTTCCCAGATGCTGGTGAGCAGGACCAGGTGCCATGGCAGCTGTTCTGGGACTGGAGTTACCTGCTGGTGGGTGTGGCTAAGTCCCTGGTGCCTGTCTTCAGTGTCTGGGTCGTCCCATGGCTGCTACTGGCCTGCTGTTGGGCGGGGCCTGTTTCTGGGGTGGCTGGCTGAGGGGTTTGTTGGGACTCAGACCTACAGCTGGTGCCAACCTGCTAGTGAGTGGGGCTGTGTCCCCACATGGCTGGCTGCTTGACCTGGGCATTCTTGAGACTGGTGCTCACCAGCTGGTATGCGTGTAAGCCACCAGCACTAATACATTAGAGGGAGTACTCTAAAATGATGTTTGTCAGCACCAGTGTTATCGTGGTAGTACAAGCTTCCAAAAACGGCTGCCACCAGCATCCGTATCCCCAGGACTAGTCCCAGTTGCCTCCTGCTTCTCTGGGAGGCTCTCTAAGGTCAGCAAGTGTGTCTGACCCAAGCTCTTTTCAAATTACTGCATCTGCGCTGGATCTTGGAGCATATGGGATTTTACATGCACCCAAGAGTGAAATCTCTGTTTTCTAGAGCTCTCCAGCTCTCCAGTATGCAAGCTCTGCTGACCTTCAGTGCCACATGTTCTAGAGGCTTGTCTTCCCAGTGCAGGATCCTCAGTCTGGGGAGCCCACTATGGAACTTGGACCCCTCCCTCCTTGAGGAGAACCTCTGCAATTTTGATTATCCTCCAATTTGTGGGTCACCTACATAGTGTGTAGGTCTTGAATATACCACTTCTCCACCCCCCTACCAGTCTTGTTGTGTTTCCTTCTTTATATCTTTAGTTGTGGAAAACCTGTTTTTGCTAGTCTTCAGGTCATTCTCATTGATAGTTGCTCTGTAAATAGTTGTAATTTTGGTGTGCCCATGGGAGGAGGTGAGCTCATTGTCTTCCTACTCCACCACCTTGGTGACTTCCCTTAGAATACATATTCTTTTCATGCAAACACATGGGACATTTACCAAAATAAAACAAACCTTACCATATTTACTTGTACAGCATATGACCATAATGGAATTAAACTAAAAGTCAATAAATGATAACAAGAAAATCTCTAAACACTTGGAAAATAAGCACACTTCTAAATAATAAGTGAGTCAAAAAGGAAGTCTCAGGAAATTTTTAATACATATTGAACAATTGAAAATGAAGATACAACATATCAAAATCTTTGGGATACAGATAAAGCAATTCCTAAGAGAAAATTTATAGAACTAAATGTTTACATTAGAAAAGAATATCATTATCAAGTCAATAATCTAAACTTCCAGCCCAGGAAATAAAAAAAGAAAGCAAAATAAACTTGAAACAGTCAGAAGGAAGGAAATAATACAGATGAAAGAAGAATTCAGTCAATGAAAAACAGAAAAGCAATAGACAAAGTCAAAAACCGTTCTTTGTAAAGATTGGTAATTGTTAAACCTCTAGTAAAACAGACAAAGAAAGAAAGAAGATAGAAAGTACCAATAACAAATGAAAAAGGGATATCACTACAGACCTCACAGACTTAAAGGATAATAAGGAACTGCTGTGAAGAACTCTACATGCATAAATCAACAATGTATACATAATGGATCAACTCCTTGAAAACTACAAACTACCAAAACTTGCCCAATGTGAAACAGATTGTATGAACCATGTTATAACTATTAAAAATATCAAAATTTTTGTTAGAAGACCGCTGAAAAAGAAATCTCCAGATCCAGGTGATTTCACTGGCAGAGTCTACCAAACTTTTTTAAGAATAAATAACTCTAGGACTTCCCTGGTAGCACAATGGTTAAGAATCCACCTGCCAATGCAGGGGACACAGGTTTGAGCCCTGGTCCAGGAAGATCCCACATGCTGCGGAGCAGCTAAACCCATGCGCCACAACTCCTGAGGCTGTGCTCTAGAGCCTGCGAGCCACAACTGCTGAGCCCACGAGTCACAACTACTGAAGCCTGCACACATAGAGCCCATGCTCCGCAACAAGAGAAGGCACTGCAGTGAAAAACCCATGCACCACAACAAAGAATAGCCCCCGCTCGCTGTAACTAGAGAAAAGCCCACATGCAGCAATGAAGACCCAACGCAGACAATAATTAATTAATTAATTAATTAATTAATTAATTTTTTTAAAAAAAGAATAAATAACTCTAGCTCTGCACAATCTCATCCAGAAAACAGAAGATGAAGGAACACTTCTCAAATAAATTCATTTTAGGAGGCTTACATTTTTTTTTTTTTTTTTTTTTTTTTTTTTTTTTTTTTTTAGTGAGGCTTACATTTTTGTGATACCAAACCACACAAAGAGAGGACAAAAAAAAAAAAAAAGAAAACTACAGACTGATATTCTTCATGAACAAAAAGACAAAATTGCCAAAGTATTAACCAGTTGAATCTTTCTGATTCTCTGACACCAAATGGGTATCCAACAATTCAGTCCTTTCTGACACTACTGTTCCAGGTAGTTAGTGTCAGACGCTACAGATTTAAGGGTTCAGTCCCACAAGAGTGTCCTCACTTCACATGTCAGTTGAAAGTCCCAGATGTTCAGGCTGCCTGGACCTCTGTCTGACTTGGCTACAAATTTGAGTTCCCACAACATCCCCACCTTTCAGGTTTGATAATTTGGTAGAAACCACTCATAGAAATCATGAAAATGTTACTCTTACTATTACAGTTTGTTATAAAAGATACAAATGAATAGCCAGATAAAGAGGTACATAGAGTCCCAAAGGGTCCTAAGCGTAGGATCATCTGTCCCCAAGGAGTTGAGGTACACCACCTTGAAGGCACCCAGATGTGTTCACCAATTTGGAAGCTCTCTGAATTCAGTTGTTTAGGGCTTTAGTGGAGGTTTCATTGTTTAGGCTGGTTAATTGAGTCACTGGCCATTGGTGAGTGGGCTCCTGTCCCTCTACCCTCCCCAGAGGTTCCAAGGTTTGTTCTTTCTGGCAACCAGCCCCCATCCTGAAGCTATTGAGGGGCCCACCAAGAGTCATCTTACTAGCATTAATTCACATATGGCTGAAAGGGATTTGTTTGAATACCAAAAGACATTCCTGTCATGCAGAAAACTCCAGGGGTTTGAGGAAGCTCTGTGCCAAGAACTGGGTTCAAAGACCAAGTATATATTTCCTATTATACCACAGAATCCCAGCACTATAGCAAAAGAACAATAACGTCATGACCCAGTGGAGTTTATTCTATGAATGCAAGGTTAGTTTAATATTAAAATAATTCTTCTATTCTTCCATTTAATACTCTAAGTGAGGAAAAAATTCATATCAATTAACATAGAAAAGTTATTTGCCAAAATTCAACACCCATTCATTATTTTTTAAAAAAACTCTCAGAAATATGAAATAAAGGGAACTTCGTCAACTTGGTAAAGAACTACAAAAAAAATCTAAAACTAACTTTATATTTAATGGTAAAAGGCAGACTTATTATTTCTCCTTAAGGTTGAAAACAAGGCAAATGTGAATACTCTTACTGCTGTCATTAAACATAGTACCAGAAGTCTTACCCAGTGCAGTAAGGCAAGAGAAGGAAATAAAAGACATAGAAATTGGAAAGAGAGAAATCAAACTTCCCCTGTTGCAGGTGACAGGAGTGTGTAGAAATTTCAAACAATTCAGAAAAAAACTCAAAACCAGTAAGTGGAAGGTTGCAGGATGAAAGACCAATACATGAAAATCAATCTTATTTTATATACTAACAATGAACAGTTGGAAACAGATTAACAGCACAATAACATTTAAAATAGAAAAATGAAATACTTAAGTATAAATAAAATTTGTAAAATGTCTATATGCCAGTAACTCCAAATGCCGATGAAAGAAATCAGAGAAAACTGAAGAGACATAACATATTCTTGAATTGGAAAACTTAACGCAGGAAAGATATTGTTTCTCCCCATATAGATGTAATGTCATTCCTATCAAAATCCAGTAGGATTTTTTGTAGATATAGACAAACTGATTCTGTAATTTATGTGGAAAGTCAAAAGATCTAGAATAGCTATACCAGTTTAAAAAAGAATAAAATTATAGGAGTCACACTACCTAAGTTGAAAATTTTACTATATAGCTACAATCATCAAGACAGTGTTGTATTGGCAAAGCAATAGACACATAGATCAGTGGAACAGATTAGAGAGTTACATAACTACAGCTAACTGATTTTTGACAAGAAAGGCAGTAACGTTTGAGTTGTGAAATGATAGTCTTTTCAACAAATGGTGTTGGAATAATTGGACATCCATAAGCAAAAAGAAAAACCTCGACCTAAACTTCACACCTTATACAAAAATTAACTCAAAATGGATCACAAACTTAAGTGTAAAATGTAAAAGTATAAAGCTTTCAGAAGAAAACAGAAAATCTTTGTTAATTGAAGAGCTCTTAGATATGACATCAAAAACAATCAATAAAAGAAAAGAATGGTGATTATTCTTTATCACAATTCAAATATTTTGCTTATGCAAAAGACATTGTTAAGGAGATTTTAAAAAACAACCACATACTAGGAGAAAATACTTACAAATCTCATACTCAAAAACAACTTGTGTTCATAATATATAAAGAACTGTAAACTCAACAGTAAGAAAACAAGGTTGAGAATGTAGCTTGGTTCCTAAGTTTTTATGAGGGTTAAACTTGGAATAAACAAAGTATGTTTCATTTCAAGACTTTCATAAGTATTCACCATTTCTTAAGCTACTCTCATCATGGATTGTACAGAGCTGTGCTGTCAGTAATATTTAGTGTGATGTTAATTCCCATTAGCTGATAATAATCAATGTTTCTACTCTAATTGCTGGGTTATTTTCCCCTCACGTATGTGATGTGTCTCCCTTCCTCCCCGTTGCCACTACTGGATTTTCCCTGCAATAGCAGCATCAAAGATTCTGAAATGAGTTTCACAAGTGTTTTCTATACAGAAATATTTTTTTAATCTAAGCCTGAGTGTGACAGGTCTGTAACAGAAAAGCAGCCAAATTGCTTTCCAGGCAGAAATAGAAAGAACAAGTCTGTCTCTTATGCCTTCTCTTCTCTCAGTCCCTCTCCCATTTCACCTAGCCTCTGGGCACTTGTGCCTAATACTCTGCCATCTGAAATATGGAGCAAGGCAGCACTAAGTTCCTCATCTGTTCCTGAACCATACTAAGCCTAGTCCTGGAAAGAAACATTTGTAAATGACTTCTTCCATTCACCTTGCAAATCTCCACCACTCAAAGAAATCTAAACTTTTTGTCACATTTGCTTCACACCATTCAGATATCGCTGAGACCTCTGTGAATCTTGTGTTCTGCCTTCTTGTCTTTGTGTCTCTTATTTACATAGAAACATGTATTATGCACTAACACTTTGTGATATCTCTTAAATAGGTTTGTTTGCTTTAAACAAAGACTGAAAACAGTACTCAGGACCCACAAATGAACAGATGTAAACTTTAGCTCCTTTCTAGACAATAAGAATATCAGGAAACAAGGAGAAGAAGATATTTGAATAAATTCAATACTTATAAAGCTGAAACAAATTCCTTCTACCTTATTTATTTTATGTAATTTTGTGATAGACTTTAAGGTGATCTGTTTGTCTAAGATACTCTTAACTGATTGTAGCAATTCTTAACTTGAACTAGAAACATAATCTCCCTCCCAAATCTAAGAGCTAGAATAAATACACTTGCATATCACACACAGCCATCTCCTTACAGCATAAGAAATGTAGGTAATATATTCTTCAAAACACAGTTTTGTTATTATAGTGTGTATTTTATGTATGTGTACTAATTCCTCAAAATTCACTGTGTATTTTATATTACGAACATCTGAATTTGATCTAGCTACATTTCAGTTGCTCAGTAGCCACGTAGAGTTTAATGGCTACCATATTAAATAGCACAGGTTTGGACTAAGTCGTCACATTCTTTACAGCCTTAAAATTCAAGTTTGTGGTTGTAAATCCAATTTTATTTGTCATTACCATTTAAAATTGCATATTAAACTGGCCATATCTAATATTCTCTTTAAATTTCCAGGTATTAGGCTCATTGTAAATATATTTTTATAATACTTAAATTTTATAATTGGGAAATAAAAGTGCATGGATTATGTTTCTAATAAAATTAGCAAACTGGATTTAACATAATTTTCTTTCCATTATAACCTATGTAGCTCAATTGAATATATAATATGTTTTTATAGAATGAATGAGTAGAATGTTTTTATATATCATTGGGTGTAAGCTACCACAATATTAATGATAACCACTGTCACTCAGTAGATTCCTCTCATGTGACAAAAGATTACAGAGAATAATAATAATTCTATCATTTTAATATTAGAAATATATACATAGAATCAATACACATTATTTTATATGCAGTCTAAGCTTTCTTGATCTTATTTTGGTAATACTAATATATACTGTGGTCATAAAGATATTTTCCTGTAGTTTATCATAAAAGTTTAAAATTTTTTCCTTCACATACAGGTCCATTTTTTATCCACATAAATTTTAGAATTAACTTTTCTTATTTGACCAAAAAAAACCTTTATTGGGCCTCTGATGGATTTGATTTCATTGTATTTAAAGATTAATTTGTGAGGAGCTGGCGTATTTGTGATGTTGACTCTTCTAGTTCATAACATTTAGTCATATTTCCTTCAAATATTCTTTAGTAATGTTTTCTCATTATCTTCATAAAACTTCTATACATCTTTCATAGATTAATCCTTGGAACCTTAGAGATTACATTGTTACTATGAATGACATTTTTTTTCTTTTTTTCTTTTTCTTTTTTTTTTTTTTTAATTTTTTGGCCGTGCCACGTGGCATGCGGGATCTTAGTTCCCCGACCAGGGATCAAATCCATGCCCCCTGCAGTGAAAGTGTGGAGGCTTAACCACTGGACCGCCAGTGAAGTCCCTGAATGAGATTTTTTTTGTATTGATTTTCTTTTTTTTTCCCTAAGCCCCTTTCTTTTTAATTTTTATTTTATATTAGAGTATAATTGATTTACTATGTTGTGTTAGTTTCAGTTGTACCACAACGTGATTTAACTATACATATAAAGATATCCATTCTTTTTCAGATTCTTTTCCCATATAGGTTATTACAGAATATTTCCCGTGCTGTACAGTAGGTCCTTGTTGATTACCTATTTTATATATAGTAGTGTGTATATGTTAATCCCAACCTCATAATTTATCCCTCCCCCACCACCTTTCCACTTTGGTAACCATAAGTTTGCTTACTAAGTCTGTGAGTCTGTTTCTGTTATGTAAATAAGTTTATTTTTATCATCTTTTAGATCCTACATATAAGTGATATCATATGATGTGTCTTTCTCTGACTTACTTCACGTGGTATCAATATGATAATCTCTAGATCCATCCATGTTCCTGCAAATGACATTATTTCATTCATTTTTATGGTTGAGTAATATTTCATCATATATATGTGCCACATCTTTTTTATCCATTCACCTGTTGATGGACACTTAGGTTGCTTCCATGTCCTGGCTATTGTAAACAGTGCTGCAGTGAACATTGTGGTACGTGACTCTTTTTGAACTATGGTTTTCTCAGGGTATATGCCCAGTAGTGGGATTGCTGGGTCGTATGATAGTTCTATTTTTAGCTTTTTAAGGAACTTCCATACTGTTTTCCATAGTGGCTGTATCAATCTACATTCCCACCAACAGTACAAGAGGATTCCCTTTTCTCACACCCTCTCCAGCATTTATTGTTTGTAGATTTTTTGATCATGGCCATTCTGACTGGTGTGAGGTGATACCTCATTGTAGTTTCGATTTGCATTTCTCTAATACTTAGCCATATTGAGCATCTTTTCATGTGTTTTTTGACCATGTGTATGTCTTCTTTGGAGAAATGTCTAGTTAGATCTTCTGCCCATTTTTTGATTGGGTTTTGGTTTTTTTGCTTTTTTGTTGTTTTTTGTTGTTGTTGTTTTTGCTGTTTTTGTTTTTATATTGAGCTGCATGAGCCGTTTGTATATTTTGGAGATTAATTCCTTGTCAGTCACTTCATTTGCAAATATTTTCTCCCATTCTGTGGGTTGTCTTTTCATTTTGTCTGTGGTTTCCTTTGCTGTGCAAAAGCATTTAAGTTTAATTAGTTCCCATTTGTTTATTTTCGTTTTTATTTTCATTACTCTAGGAGGTGGATTAAAAAAGATATTGCTGCAATTTCTGTCAAAGAGTGTTCTGTGTTTTCCTCTAAGAGTTTTAGAGTATCTGGTCTTACATTAAAGTCTTTAATCCATTTTGAGTTTATTTTTGTGTATGGTGTTAGAGAATATTCTCATTTCATCATTTTACATGTAGCTGTCCAGTTTACCCAACACCATTTATTTGAAGAGACTGTCTTTTCTCCATTGTATATTCTTGCCTCCTTTGTTGTAGATTCATTGATCATAGGTGCGTGGGTTTATTTCTGGGCTTCCTATCCTATTCCATTGATCTATAAGTCTGTCTTTGTGCCAGTACCATACTGTTTTGGTTACTGTAGCTTTATAGTATAGTCTGAAGTCAGGGAGCCTGATTTTTCCAGCTCCATTTTTCTTTCTCAAGATTGCTTTGGCTATTTGTGGTCTTTTTGTTTCCATGCAAATTTTAAGATATTTTGTTCTAGATCTGAAAATGATGCCATTGGTAATTTGATAGGTGGTATTGCATTAATCTGTAGATTACCTTGGGTAGTATAGTCATTTTGACCATATTGATTCTAACAATCCAAGAATGTGGTATATCTTTCCATCCTGTTCGTGTCATCTTCATTTTCTTTCATCAGTGTTTTATAGTTTTTGGAGTACAGGTTTTTTGCTTCCTTAATGGGATTGTTTCCTTATTCTCCTTCTGATCTTTTGTTTTTAGTGTATAGAAATACAACAGATTTATGTGTATTAATTTTGTATCCTGCAACTTTACCAAATTCATTGATGAGCTCTAGTAGTTTCTGGTAGCATCTTTAGGGTTTTCTATGTATAATATCATGTCATCTGCAGTCAGTGACGGTTTTAGTTCTATTGACTTTCTAATGATCATTATTGGTATGTGAGAAAACTGTTGATTTTGGTACATGGATCTTGTATTCACCAATCTTGTTTTATTCTTTTATTCTAATAGTTTGTATATTATCTTGGGTTTCCCATATATATTTTCATTTCATTTGAAAATAAGCATAACAGTTGTTATACCTCTTCTTTCTTTTTCTGGTCTTATTGCGTTGGCCAAGATTTTCATTACAGTGTTGAGTAGTAGTGGTGTTATCTGTCATCATTGACTTGCTCATGATCAAACATTTTGTTTTTATTCAGAAGCGAAGTTTATTTTATAATATGTATGGCATTCTGTGGTTTAACAGTATGTATGTTTTTCTAATAAACACAAAGTATAGAAAATACAAATAAAAAATGAATTAAAATCATCCATAATCACTTTACTCAGAGATGATCACTATTTGCTTTTTGGGATATGGCAGAATCACAATTTAGGTTTTAAATGAGTCTAAAAATGGCAAAATTACTCTGAAAATCCCTTAAATCACCCGTAAGTTAAAAGAGCTATAGATAGAGATATAATGGATCTGTGCAATTCTCCCTGTACGTATAATATATACTATGCAATGAAATACAGAAGAACACACATGAAAATACAGTTCTCTAGGCTTTTTACTATACTTTTATTGTTATTATTGAACAACAGAGAGAGTAGCATTCTCTCACAGTGTGCCAAGCATTATACCTATAGTCGAATTTAGGATGTTAAGTGTATATGGGTCATCTCCAGCATCTACATGATTTACTGACTTGAGCACCTGTGCTTGTGTAAGACTCAACTCCCTCATATAAAATGTACCATATTTTATAAATACCTATTATTGTGTATTCACTTGCTAGCATTTTTGTCAGGCCCATATTTAGCCTTTCAAAAATGTTGCCCTTTGTAATACAAAAAATAGCAATTAAAGAAATATAATAACAAGGTAGAGGCCTAGGTTTCTCACATTCCAAGAAAATATATTGTTCATATATTGTCCTTTCAGGAGGGGGACAACCAATGTCAACTAAAAAGAGTAGAATAACAGATTGATACATGGTCAGATACATGTGGGAAATTTAGCAAAATATTTATGAACATGAATCCAGTCAAGGGAAACAAATATGATATATAAAATCCATGTTAGCCAAGCTTTTTAAAAGCTATTGTTCATAGGTCTTAGAAACTCCTTCCCTCCCTTACACATCAGTAAACATCAGAAACCAAGTAGAATACCAAAATGAGAGTGATACGTAATGGTCATTTTTCGTATACTGTACAATGTGAAATAGAGTTCTAAAGAGTGAAAGAGAATCATGGATTGCCTGAATTCAAACTCCTTTTGCATTATAGCCATTATAGCTAGGATGTTTAAACAGACTTACTCAGGTTTTTTTCCCACAGAACTAAAGTTGAACTCATGGTCTTTCCCACTGAGTTACAGTCTCTACATCTTCAACAGCTTACTATTTGTTAGCATGAACATGAGAATCACAGTTTATTAGTGATATTTTCTATAAATTTTCATTATTGTAGTATGCCATTACTTAGAAGTTTTAAAGCCATCGTTACCCCCAAAACAGAATTTTGTCTCTTCTTCAAGTAATGGTAAAAAGTAAGTTTGAATGATGAGCTTAAATCTTAAATTGGGTCACTTGGGGTCACTCAAGGCCAAGAAAGACCTGACAAGGGAGAGGGTTTTAGCTTTATAGAAGCACTAATTGTGTTACATCTGCTTTTTCTTTCAGAGTTTTAGTTAACTATCTAAATTTTTTGTCCTCTGCTTAATAAGGGATTTAATAGGTGATTATGTATACATTCCTGGTTTAATCTTATTTTAATGCATTTTCATTGATGGGATAATGCCCTTTTTCTAAGGTATGTAATTATCTTAAGTCAGCATGTTGTCAAGCTTTTCCCCAAAAGATAAAATTGAAGTTAAATGTGATTAGTTCTTTCGTCTCACTGGTATTCAAGTACAGAGGATTTCTTACCTTTCATGAACCAATGAATATTTCATAGAAGTTGATTTTAGAATAAGGTGTAAACACGAAATATGGCTGGTGACAGAACAATTTGTTTTCCTTGATTGAATTTCATTGGTATCCCCAACCCTAAATGAATCTGCCTGATATTTATCTAAAACACAGATGAATCAGTTGTCCAGAGGAGTCACCTTGGTAGAATAAACATTTATTTAATAATGTTTAAAACACTTTAGAAGTTCTTCTGTAAGAATTGCCTGTATGGGGAGTGATTGCTAATAGGGATGGGATTCTGCATGTGGGTGATGAAAATAATCTGAAATTTAATAGGGTTGGTGGTTGTACAACCTTGTGAATATACCAAAGACTGCTAAATTGTACGCTTTAAAATGGTGAATTTTTTGGTAAATTGTCTCAATAAAAATAAGTCAGTTAAAGAATCAGACTCACGTTAAGTCTCACTGCTTTATATATACTTTGATTTTGTATAAATATTGTACTAACCAACCTATTTACTGACCTTAACCATAACACTTAAGTTCACATTTACTGCTCACACTGAAGACTTACCATCACTGGGAACGTTAGAAGACTCAACATCTTCCAAAGGCATCCTCAAAGAGGAATCACAAAAATGTCCTCAGCAATGACATTGAAATAAGTATAGAGCATCACAGCACGCTTGCTTGGAGGACACAAGATTTGTGTGTGTTGTGAGATTTTTCTTTTATAAAAATTGGTCATATTAACTTGTTACATTCAGTTTTTCTTGTGCAGCAATCCCAGGCTACTCTGGGCCTTGTGAGGTATCTCACAGGGCAGCCCAGAGAGGTATTTGGCCATCCTCAGGGATACAAGTAGACTACATCTCCATTTTCCTTTGCTTCTAACATATTTGATCACTTCAAAACTAGAGGAGCTGAGGAGAAAGATGGCAGTGCTTAACAATAAATTAAGCTTTTAGTGTTTATTTTTCTTATTAAAAAAACAGTACCTGTTATCTTTTACTTTAAAAAGTATTTACTGAGTGCCTCTTCTACTGATGCAAATTCTGGGTGCCAAGGATACAAGATTGAATAAGAGAGATAAATGTAGGAAAAGTAGACAATAAACAAGCAAATCATAAATAAGAAAAATATAAAGTAGTGCTAAGGCTATGCAGTGAATTAAAATAGGTGATGTGAGAATGACTGGTGACTACAAGAAAACAGTGTTTTCTGCCTGCTACAAAAAACTACATACATATCAAAAGAAATAAAATGAAATATACTTAAAACCCTGCGCACCAAGAGATAACCACCTTTAGTCTTGGGTGTATGTCCTTCCAAACCCTGCTCTATCTCTGTGTGCTCAAGAGTGTGTACATGTGTGTGATGTTTTGTTTGTATTGTAAAATAAGATCATACTATTAATACTGTGTTGTGACCTGTTTTTTTCATTTAACATATTATGAACAATTTTCTATGTCAGTAATATTACTTTTATAATGCCATTTTAACAATTATAAAATATTCCATTTGGTTGATTTAATCAGTCTTCAGTTATTGGATGCTTGGACTGTTCTATTGCATAACTCAAAACAATCACATGAAAGGGTGTCATATTTAGCTAAAGTTTACATGGTCAAAAAAATTATTCATTTCTAATGTTGAATGATATAAGTTTCTCTCCATCACTGTAAGATATATACTTTTCATTCTTCTGGTTTGGTTTGTTGTTTTGGGTGGTTTTGTTTCTGCACCACGAGGCACGTGGGATCTTAGTTCCCCGACCAGGGATCAAATTCTCGCCCCATGCAGTGGAAGCGCAGAGTCTTAACCGTTGGACCGCCAGGGAAGTCCTGGGTTTTTTTTTAAATCTTCTATCTGCCCCCTGGGGACATTCCACAAGGCAGAATCTTCAGCTGTTGACTTTTTTTCCTTTATTTCTTTCCTCAGTTATTTCATTCAGATTTACAACACAAGTTGTCTTAACTTCTAGGTGAAAAACCCCCAGATCTTTATCTCAAACCTTGTCTTCTCTGCCATGTGGCTGTCTGACCACTTGCCTTGTCTAAAACTTGCCTTGTCTAAAACCAAACAATCACACCTCCCCATCTCTTCAAATCCAACTCTTCCTCATAATTTCCCTGTTTACTACAAAGATATCATCATGGCCCCAATCATTTTAGCCTGGAAAAGTTAAATTACCTTTGACTCCTCCACAAAACAGATGCGATCCTCTCATAATGTAATTTTCAGACTTCTTTTCTTTTCCATCGTCACTGCCACCTCCCTAGTGGCAAGACACTTTCAGGACACTTTCTGCTTATCCTGAATTATTATTTTAACAGTCTCCTCATTGATTTTTTTATTTGGTACCCCCTCCCTTTCAATTCTGCCAATATCCTCTGGATCTTACTGCATCAGTTATCCCCCCTTTGCCTTCAGAATCGTCTCATTCCACCCTCTTTTCCTCCCAATCTTTATTTAAATATGTGCAAGTCTCCCCAGACTTAAAAATGTTTTTGTGACTCTGGACAGCTTTCTCTACTTTATTACCTCAAACTCACCCTGCCACAGTCTGGCTTCAGGCCATTCCACTCTACTAAACCTCTCATTCAGTCCCAGTGGCTTCTAATTGACAAATCCAGTGGATACTTCACAGCCTTTATGTCACCAGATTTTTGTCTACATTGGGCTGTTGATAACTTACTCCTAAACTTTTCTGGCTCTCTCTATATTCTCTCTCTGTTCCTATACCATCTGTACTGTTCCTATACCATCTCTTCAGAAAACTCTTCTCACCTTGACCTCTTAAATACTGGTATATCTGAGGGTTCCATTCTCAGCCCTTGGTTCTCTGCATGTTCTTCATCTACTTTGGCTATTTTAATTAAGATTTAGAAGCTTAGGACTTTCAAATCCCTGTATCTGGGACTCACACTTGTGTGTATAACTGCCTGATGGATCTTCCCCTGAATGCTCTACCGATGGCACTGCAAACCCGAAACTATCTTCTCTCCCCTAAAACTGTTCTTAGTTTTCTGTTTATCTCAGGTGGTGGTACTATCATTCACCTAATCATTCAAACCAGAAATGTGGAAATCATCTTTCATTTCCCTTTCTCTTTCATTTCATCTCTCCCTTTCCCCTCATCGAACTCATCACTGCATTCTACAGTATTCACAACTAAACGAGAACTAGTATAATTTCCTAACCAATCTTTGTTTCCTCTGTGTGTATACTTCATAAGTTGCAGTGTGTCCATGAATTTCTCACTCTGAAGTCTCAATATTCTGTTTATACCATTACCCAGCTAACAAATAAAATGACCATTATATTTCATTTTACATAATTTAAAACAAATATTATAATACCTAGAAAAAATGTTGCAGTGGCCACCAAATTAACTAATACAAGGAATGCCTTCAAATAAAGATAAATTAAAACATTGTAAAATCTTTTCTAACCACTTATTTGACAGGAGCTTAGCATTCAGTCTTTCATCCTATTAAGTTTTGCCTTTCAATTGGCCTTGCTCTACAAAAGATGCTTGCTTCCTCTCTTCATTCAAGAAACATTTACCTTCTGCCCACTGACTCTCATAGCCTAGCTGCTATCTGGGGAATAAAGGTATTGCTTTTGCCCAGAGCTCAAGTGAACTTTATTCTGGACATCAAGTTTATCATCTCTTTTGAACATTTCTAATTGTCAGTAGTCTGTATTACAGGAACACTTAAATAATTTTAGTAATTTCAAAGTGGAAGTCATACATATATATATATATATATATATATATAAACTTAGCTGAGAATTCTGCATTTACCAGTAGCTGGGCAGCACGGATTTCAGAGCAACAACTCAAAAACAATTGTTTCATTTTTTTAGAGAATTCCTAATAGGCTTATTTGTGTTTCTTCTTAATTTGTTTTTCTTCTATGTGTAGAACTGACTTTCTTAAGGTTTACACAGAAAGACATATCCCCAAATTGAAGCTCTTCTCCTTCCATGTGAGCCTAGGCTGATAATGAAATTGGGGAATTAAGAGGAAGAGAGTTAAGGACAATATAGAAGAGCAGAACTCACTGGATAGAAATGACTAAACTGAACCCACAAGCTCTAAGAGCAGCCAGGGAGAAAATCAAACTTAAAGTTAAATGATCCGTCAGCTACCTTCCTTTTTTAATGAGAAATAAGACAGATGCACACAGCTTATTAACAATAACAATTTAAAATATCCCAAACTTTGTCACGTGGTAGCTTATCAAGAAAGAACACCGATTTTATAGCCTTGAAGAGAAATTAAAACCAGCCTCAAAAGGCTGCACACTAGATGTGTAAATATTGGCCTCTTCAGAGAAGTGGCATCTGATATATGCACTTTACATGTTATGTCACTTAAACATTTCCCACAGATATTTTCTGTGGGTTAAAATTTTCTGCACACATTGTGTGAAATGGAGAAGACAAGTGTCAAAACCATAGAATTGTACTTTTTTTTTTTTTTTTGGCCTTGCCACGCAGCATGTGGGATCTTAGTTCCCTGACCAGAGATCAAACCCATGCTCCCTGCAGTGGAAGCGTGGAGTCCTAATCACTGGACCACCAGGGGATTCCCTATTTTTTATTAACAGCTTTACTGAGGTATAATTCACTTGCCATACAAGTCACCCACTTACTATATACAATTCAGTGGCTTTTAGTATATTCACGGAGTTGTGCATCTATTACCACAATCAATTTTGCAACATTTTCTTTACCCTAAAAAGAAGCACACCTGCCTTAAGCCATCACTCTCCAATCTCACCATCCCTAAGAAATGACTCATTTTCTATCAGTTTTGCCTGTTCCTAACATTTCATATAAATGCAATCATACAATACATGGTAATCTATGACTGACTTGTTTGACTTAGCATAATGTTTTCAGGGTTCATCCATGTGGTAGCATGTATCAGTACTTCATTTCTTTTTGTTGTTGAATAATATTCCATTGTATGGATACACCATGTTTCATTTCATTCAGTTGGTATATATTTGGGTTGTTTCTACTTTTTTGGCTATTATGAATAACAGACCTATGAACATTCATATACAGATTTTTCTGTGGACATGTTTTCGTTTCTCTTGAAATATACCTAGAAGTGGAATATACTTAGAAACGGAACTCTTTGTTGAACCATTTGAGGAACTACCAGACTATTTGCGAAAGCAGCTACACTATTTTATATTACCATCAGCTATGTATGAGAGTTCCAATTTTTGCATAAACTCACCAGTATTTGTTATTACCTGTCTTTTTTATTGTTGCCATCCTAATAGGTGTAAAGTGTTATCTCATTGTGGTTTGCAGTTTCCTGATGACTAATGATGTTGAGCTTCTTTTTCTGTGCTTAATGGCCATTTGTATATCTTGCTTGGATAGTTGTCCATTTTGATCCTTTGCCCGTTTTATTTTTAATATTTATTTATTTATAAATAGTTATAAATAGTCTTAGTTACAGCACATGGGCTTTTCACTTCACTGCAGTGCACAGGCTTCTCTCTAGTTGTAGCACGTGGGCTCTGTAGTTGCGGCACGTGGGCTTAGTTGGCCCATGGCATGTGGAATCTTAGTTCCCCAACCAGAGATCGAACCTGCGTCCCCTTCATTGCAAGACAGATTCTTAACCATTGGACCACCAGGGATCTTAACCACTGGACCACCAGGGAAGCCCCCTTTGCCAATTTTAAAATTGAGTTATTTGTCTTTTTATTGTTGAGTTATAATAACTCTTTATATATCCTACATAAAAGGCTCTTGTCAGATACATGATTTACAAAATTTTCTCCCATTCTGCGGGTTGTCTTTTCACTTTCTTGATGGTGTCCTTTGAACCACAAATGTTTTTGTCTTGACAATGTCAAGCTTATATTTTCTTTTATTGCTTGTGTTTCTAGTGTTTTCTCATGAAGGAGTACCATATATTTTTAATAGCTTTATTGAGCCTTAATTGACATAGAGTAAACTTTACATATTTAAAGTGTGTACATTGACAAGTTTTGACATATACATACACCTGTCGGAGTCTGTTGCCCACATATTATTTGGGATATTTGTTTTTTATGATTGCATTTTGAAAGTTCTTTATATACAAATCCTCTTATCACAGATATTTCCCCTCATCTCTAGCTTGTCTTTTCATTCTGTGAACACTGTCTTTCAAAGGACAGAAGTGCTTAATTTTGAAAAAGTCCAATTTATTGATTTTTTCTTTAATGGATTGTGATTTTTAGTGTCACATCTAAGAAATTTTTACCTAGTTCAGTCACCAAGATTGCCTCCTATGCTTTCCCCTCAAATTTTTATAGTTCTACATTTTACCTGTAGGTCTGTGATCCATTTTGAGTTAATTATTCTATATGGTGCAAGATAAGGATCCAAGTTCATTTTTTGGTAAATTGTTCCAGCACCATTTGTTAAAAAGACATCCTTTTTCCACGTAATTGCCTTTGATCTTTGCTGAAAATCAATTAACCATATGTGTGTTGGTGAGTATATGTCTTCACTATTCTGTTCCAATAATCTACTGTCCATCTTTGCAGCAGTACCACATACTTTAATTACTGTTGGTTTACAATGAATAGTGAATTCAGGTAGTGTAAATCCTCAAACTTTATTCTTCTTTACCAACATCATTTTGGCCATTCTAGGTCCTTGACATTTTCTGTGAATTTTAGGATCAGTTCATCAATTTCTGAAAAAAAAAAAAAGTCTACTGAGATTTTGACTGATATTACATTGAATCTGTAAGTCAATATGGAGATAATTGACATATTAACAATATCGAATCTTCTGCCCAGTATCAAGTCTTCTGCCCATGACCACTGTGTGTGTGTATGTGTGTGTGTCCTTTCATTTTATTTAGGTCTTTAATTTTCTCAGGAGTGTGTTATAGTTTTCAGTGTACAGGTCTTATTCATCTTTTGTCAGTATGCAAGTATTGCATTTTTTATTGCTTTTGTCACTCGTACATTTTTATTGAAATTGCTGATTGTTGTTTGCTAGCATACAGAAATACAACTGACTTTTGTATATTGATCTTGTATTCTGCCACCTAGCTCTATGTACTTATTAGTTCTAGTAGGTTTTTTTAATAGATATTATAGGATTTTCTAAATAGGTGGTCAGATAATTTATGAATAAAGACTGTTTTTCTTCTTCCTTTCCAATCTTGTTGCCTTTTCTTTGTTTTTCTTGCCATTTACAATGACTACAACCTGTAACTCAATGTTGAATGGATGTGGTGAGAGCAGACATCATTGTCTTGGAGGAACAGTGATCTTAGGAAGACAACATTCAGTCTTTCACTATTAGTATGATGTTCAGTGTACGTTTTCTGTGGACACCCTGTATCATGTTGAGAAAGTTCCTTCTATTCCTAGTTTGCTACAATTATGGATCAGGAATGGATATTGGATTTTGTCATATTTTTCTACCTTTATTGAGATGATCATATGGTTTTCCTTTTTAAATGTATTAATCTAGTGAATTGAACTGATTTATTTTAAAATATTAAAGCAACTTTGCATTCCTGCAATAAACCTAAGTTGATCATGATTTTTTATCTTTTTATTCTATCTGTAGTCTTCAATTTGCAAGGTACTTAGTTCACTGAAACATGTCCATATCAGAATCATGTCATATCTTTACATGGTTCTCTGGTTATCATGAAGCAAGATATATATGAGTTTCAGTGAACACTGTACCATGCAAAGCAAGATCTGACTCTACTGTTGGATTTTATTTCCTAGAATGTTGTTAAAAATTTTTGCATCTGTGTTTGTGAAGAATATTGGTCTGTAGTTTTCTTATAATATCTTTGTCTAATTTGATGTGTAATGTGGCTTCTTAGATGAGTTGGGAAACATGTCTCTCTCAATTTTCTCAAGAGTTTGTGTAGAATGGGTATTATATCTTCTCTAAAAATTTGGTAGAATTCATCAGTGAAGCCATCTGGACCTGGGGTTTTTCAGAAGGCTTAAAACTGCAATTTGAATTTCTTTCTTTATCTTACAAATGAGCTTTGGTCATTTGTGACTTCCAAGGATTTTGTTCGTTTCATCTAACTTGTCTATTATATTGGCACAAAAATTTTCATAACATTATTATCCTTTTAATATCAGTAAAATCTGTTGTGCTGTTAACTGTCTCATTCCTGTTATTTGTACTTTGTGTCTTCTCTCTTTTTAGTTTTTTTAAATGGCCATTCTGGTTGGAAGTTTATCAGTTTTAAAATTGTTCTTCCCAAAGAACTGGCTTTTGGTTTCATTGATTTTTCTCTGTTGTTCTTCTGTTTTCTATTTCTTTGCTTTCCTCTATGTTATTATTTCCTTCCTTCTGCTTATTTTAAATTTCATTTGCTCTTATACTTCAGTTTCTTAAGGAAGAAAGTGAGATCATTGATTTGAGATCTTTCTTCTTTTCTAATAAAGTGTTTAGTGCTATAAATTTCCATCTAAATATTGCTTTAATGACATACTGCAAATCTTGATATGCTGTGTCTTTATTTTCATTCAGTTCAAAGTACTTTGTCATTTCCCTGTGCTGCAGTGAACATTGTGGTACGTGTCTCTTTTTGGATTATGGTTTTCTCAGGGTATATGCCCAGTGGTGGGATTGCTGCGTCATATGGTAGTTCTATTTTTAGTTTTTTAAGGAACCTCCATACTGTTCTCCATAGTGACTGTATCAATTTACATTACCACCAACAGTGCAAGAGGGTTCCCTTTTCTCCACACCCTCTCCAGCATTTACTGTTCGTGGATTTTTTTTGATGGTGGCCATTCCGACCAGTGTGAGGTGATACCTCATTGTAGTTTTGATTTGCATTTCTCTAATGATTAGTGATGATATTGAGCATCCTTTCATGTATTTGTTGGCAATCTGTATATCTTCTTTGGAGAAATGTCTGTTTAGGTCTCCTGCCTATTTTTGAATTGGGTTGTTCGTTTTTTTGATATTGAGCTGCATGAGCTCCTTGTATATTTTGGAGACTAATCCTTTGTCAGTTGGTTTGTTGGCAAATATTTTCTCCCGTTCTGAGGGTTGTCTTTTCATCTTGTTTATGGTTTCCTTTGCTGTGCAAAAGCTTTCAAGTTTCATTAGGTCCCATTTGTTTATTTTTGTTTTTCTTTCCATTTCTCTAGGAGGTGGGTCAAAAAGGATCTTGCTATGATGTATGTCATAGAGTGTTCTGCCTATGTTTTCCTCTAAGAGTTTTATAGTGTCTGGCCTTACATGTAGGTCTTTAATCCATTTTGAGTTTATTTTTGTGTATGGTGTTAGGGAGTGTTCTAATTTCATTCTTTTACATGTAGCTGTCGAGTTTTCCCAGCACCACTTACTGAAGAGGCTGTCTTTTCTCCATTGTATATTCTTGCCTCCTTTATCAAAGATAAGGTAACCATATGTGTGTGGGTTTATCTCTGGGCTTTCTATCCTGTTCCATTGCTCTGTATTTCTGTTTTTGTGCAGTACCATACTTTCTTGATTACTGTAGCTTTGTAGTATACTCTGAAGTCAGGGAGCCTGATTCCTCCAGCTCCATTTTTCTTTCTCAAGAGTGCTTTGGCTATTCGGGCTCTTTTGTGTTTCCATACAAATTGTGAAATTTTTTGTTCTAGTTCTGTGGAAAATGCCCTTGGTAATTTGATAAGGATTGCATTGAATCTGTAGATTGCTTTGGGTAGTATAGTCATTTTCACAATATTGATTCTTCCAATCCAAGAACATGGTATATCTCTCCATCTGTTCCTATCATCTATAATTTCTTTCATCAGTGTCTTATACTTTTCTGCATACAGGTCTTCTGTCTCCTTAGGTAGGTTTATTCCTAGGTATTTTATTCTTTTTGTTGCAGTGGTAAATGGGCATGTTTCCTTAATTTCTCTTTCAGATTTTTTGTCGTTACTGTGTAGGAATGCAGGAGATTTCTGTGCATTAATTTTGTATCCTGCTGCTTTACCAAATTCATTGATTAGCTCTAGTAGTTTTCTGGTAGCTTCTTTAGCATTCTCTATGTATAGTATCATGTCATCTGCAAACATTGACAGTTTTACTTCTTCTTTTCCGATTTGGATTCCTTTTATTTCTTTTTCTTCTCTGATTGCTATGGCTAAGACTTCCAAAACTATGTTGAATAATAGTGGTGAGAGTGGGCAGCCTTGTCTTGTTCCTGATCTTAGAGGAAATGCTTTCAGTTTTTCACCATTGAGACCAGTGTTGGCTGTGGGTTTGTCATATATGGCCTTTATTATGTTGAGGTAGGTTCCCTCTACGCCTACTTTCTGGAGAGGTTTTATCTTAAATTGTTGTTGAATTTTGTCAAAAGCTTTTTCTGCATCTAATGAGATTGTCATATGGTTTTTATCCTTCAGTTTGTTAATATGGTGTATCACATTGATTGGTTTGTGTATATTGAAGAATCCTTGCATTCCTGGGATAAACCCCATTTGATCATGGTGTATGATCCTTTTAATGTGCTGTGGGATTCTGTTTGCTAGTATTTTGTTGAGGATTTTTGCATCTATGTTCATCAGTGATATTGGCCTGTAGTTTTCTTTCTTTGTGACATCTTTGTCGGATTTTGGTATCAGGGTGATGGTGACCTCGTAGAATGAGTTTGGGAGTGTTTCTCCCTCTGCTATATTTTGGAAGAGTTTGAGAAGGATAGGTGTTAGCTATTCTCTAAATGCTTGATGGAATTCGCCTGTGAAGCCATCTGGTCCTGGGCTTTTGTTTATTGGAAGGTTTTTAATCACATTTTCAATTTCAGTACTTGTGATTGATCTGTTTATATTTTCTACTTCTTCCTGGTACAGTCTCAGAAGGTTGTTCTTTTTTAAGAATTTGTCCATTTCTTCCAGGTTGTCCATTTTATTGGCCTATAGTTGCTAGTAGTAATTTCTCATGATCTTTTGTATTTCTACAGTGTCAGTTGTTACTTCTTTTTCATTTCTAATTCTGTTGATTTGAGTCTTCTCCCTTTTTTTCTTAATGAGTCTGGCTAATGTTTTATCAGTTTTATTTATCTTCTCAAAGAACCAGCTTTTAGTTTTATTGATCTTTGCTACTTTTTTCTTCATTTCTTTTTCCTTTATTTCTAATCTGATCTTTATGATTTCTTTCCTTCTGCTAACTTTGGGGTTCTTTTTGTTCTTCTTTCTCTAATTGCTTTAGGTGTAAGGTTAGGTTGTTTATTTGAGATTTTTCTTGTTTCTTGAGGTAGAATTGTATTGCTATGAACTTCTGTCTTAGAGCTTCTTTTGCTGCATCCCATAGGTTTTGGGTCATCATGTTTTCATCGTCATTCGTTTCTAGGTATTTTTTGATTCCCTCTTTGATTCTTTCAGTGATCTCTTGGTTATTTAGTAGTGTATTGTTTAGCTCCATGTGTTTGTATTTTTTACAGATTTTTTTCTGTAATTGATATCTAGTCTCATAGCATTGTGGTCGAAAAAGATACTTGATACAATTTCAATTTTCTTGAATTTACCAAGGCTTGATTTGTGACCCAAGATATGATCTATCCTGGAGAGTGTTCCATGAGCACTTGAGAAGAAGGTGTATTCTGTTGTTTTTGGATGGAATGTCCTATAAATATCAATTAAGCCCATCTTGTTTAATGTATCATTTAAAGCTTGTGTTTCCTTATTTTTTTTCATTTTGGATGATCTGTCCATTGGTGAAAGTGGGGTGTTAAAGTCCCCTACTATGATTGTGTTGCTGTCGATTTCCCCTTTTATGGCTGTTAGCATTTGCATTATGTATTGAGGTGCTCCTGTGTTGGGTGCAGAAATATTTGCAATTGTTATATCTTCTTCTTGGATTGATCCCTTGATCATTATGTAGTGTCCTTGTCTCTTGTAACATTCTTTATTTTAAAATCTATTTTATCTGATATGAGTAGTGCTACTCCAGCTTTCTTTTGATTTCCATTTGTTTGGAGTATGTTTTCCCATTCCCTCACTTTCAGTCTGTATGTGTCCCTATGTCTGAAGTGGGTCTCTTGTAGACAGCATATATACAGGTCTTGTTTTTGTATCCATTCAGCCAGTCTGTGTCTTTTGGTTGAAGCATGTAATCCATTTTTATTTAAGGTAGTTATTGATATGTATGTTCCTATTACCATTTTCGTAATTGTTTTGGGTTTGTTATTTTAGGTCTTTTCCTTCTCTTGTGTTTCCTGCATAGAGCAGTTCCTTTAGCATTTGTTGTAAAGCTGGTTTGGTGGTGCTGAATTCTCCTAACTTTTGCTTGTCTGTAAAGGTTTTAATTTCTCCATTGAATCTGAATGAGTTCCTTGCTGGGTAGAGTAATCTTGGTTGTAGGTTTTTCCCTTTCATCACTTTAAATGTGTCCTGCCACTCCCTTCTGGCTTGCAGAGTTTCTGCTGAAAGGTCAGCTGTTAACCTTATAGGGATTCCCTTGTATGTTATGTGTTGCTTTTCCCTTGCTGCTTTTAATATTTTTTCTTTGTATTTAATATTTGCTAGTTTGATTAATATACGTCTTGGCATGTTTCCCCTTGGATTTATCCTGTATGGGACTCTCTGCGCTTCCTGGACTTGACTTTTTCCTTCCCCATGTTAGGGAAGTTTTCAACTATAACCTCTTCAAGTATTTTCTAAGACCCTTTCTTTTTCTTTTCTTCTTCTGGGACCTCTGTAATTCGAACATTGGTGTGTTTAATGTTTTCCACAAGGTCTCTGAGACTGTCCTCAATTCTTTTCATTCTTTTTTCTTTATTCTGCTCTGCGGTAGTTATTTCCACTATTTTATCTTCCAGGTCACTTATCCATTCTTCTGCCTCAGTTTTTCTACTATTGATTCCTTCTAGAGAGTTTTTAATCTCATTTATTGTGTTGTTCATCACTGTTTGTTTGCTCTTTAGTTCTTCTCGGTACTTGTTAAATGTTTGTTTTATTTTCTCCATTCTGTTTCCAAGATATTGGATCATCTTTACTGTCATTATTTTGAACTCTTTTTCAGGTAAACTGCCTATTTCCTCTTCATTTGTTTGGTCTGGTGGATTCTTACCTTGCTTCTTCATCTGCTGCATATTTCTTTGTCTTCTCATTTTGTTTAACTTACTGTGTTTGGGGTCTCATTTTCGCAGGCTGCAGGTTTGTAGTTCCCGTTGTTTTTGTTGTCTGCCCCTAGTAGGTGAGGTTGGTTCAATGGCTTGTGTAGGCTTTCTGGTGGAGGGGACTGGTGCCTGTGTTTTGGTGGGTGGGGCTGGATCTTGTGTTTCCTGTGGGCAGGGCTGCGTTCGGTGGTGTGTTTTGGTGTGTCTGTGAACTTAGTATGATTTTAGGCAGCCTCTCTGCTAATGGGTGGTGTTGTGTTCCTGTCTTGCTAGTTGTTTGGCATGGGGAATCCAGCACTGGAACTTGCTGGCCATTGGGTGGAGCTGGGTCTTAGCCTTGAGATGGAGATCTCTGGGAGAGCTCTTGCTGATTGATATTACATGGGGCCGGGAGGTCTCTAGTGGTTTAGTGTCCTGAACTTGGCTCTCCCACCTCAGAGGCTCAGGCCTGACACCAGGCTGGAGCACCAAGACTCTTTCAGCCACATGGCTCAGAAGAAAGGGGAGAAGAAAAGAAAGGAAGAAATTTTAAAATTTTTTAAATTATTAAAATAAAAAAAATAATAAAATAGCAACCAAACCAATAAACAAATACACCAATGATAACAAGTGCTAAAAACTAAACTAAGATAAACATAAAAATCAGAAACAAATCAGCCTCACACAGCAAACCCCAAGTGTACAGTTGCTCCCAAAGTCCACCGCCTCAATTTTAGGATGATTCGTTGTCTATTCAGGTATTCCACCAATGCAGGGTACATCAAGTTGACTGTGGAGATGTAATCCACTGCTCCTGAGGCTGCACAGAGAAATTTCCCTTTCCCGTCTTTGTTCGCACAGCTCCTGGGGTTCAGCTTTGGTTTTGGCCCCACTTCTGTGTGTAGGTCACCCTCAGGCATCTGTTCCCCGCCCAGACAGGAGGGGGTTAAAGCAGCGGCTGATTAGGGCCCTCTTGCTCACTCAGTCCAGGGAGAGGGAGGAGTACGGTAGTCATAATTGGAATGCAGGGCGAGCCTGCGGCAGCAGAGGCCACCATGACATTGTAACAGCCTGAGGTGCACCATGTGTTCTCCCGGGGAAGTTGTCCCTGGATCATGGGACCCTGGCAGTGGCGGGCTGCACAGGCTCCTGGGGGGGGTGGGGGGATGTGGATAGTGACCTGTGCTTGCACACAGGATTCTTGGTGGCAGCAGCAGCAGTGTTAGCGTTTCATGCCCGTCTCTGGGGTCCGAGCTGATAGCCACAGCTCGCGCCCATCTCTGGAACTCACTTAAGCAGTGCCCTGCCTTCTGTGGGCACACAGGGAAGGAATCCCCTCTCCTCACACACCCCGAAACAATGGTCTCTTGCCTCTTAGGCAGGTCCAGGCTTTTTCCCAGATTCCCTCCTGGCTAGCTGTGGTGCACTAGCCCCCTTCAGACTGTCTTCACACAGCCAACCCTAGTCCTCTCCCTGGGGTCTGACCTCCGAAGCCCGAGCCTCAGCTCCCAGCCCCCACCCGCCCCGGTGGGTGAGCAGACAAGCCTCTCAGCCTGGTGAGTGCTGGTCGGCACTGATCCTCTGTGCGGGAATCTCTCCGCTTTGCCCTCCGCACCCCTGTTGCTGCACTCTCCTCCGTGGCTCCGAAGCTTCCCCCGCCCATCCCCCGTCTCCGCCAGTGAAGGGGCTTCCTAGTATGTGGAAACTTTTCTTCCTTCACAGCTCCCTCCCAGAGGTGCAGGTCCTGTCTCTATTCTTTTGTCTTGTTTTTTCTTTTTTCTTTTGCCCTACCCAGGTACCTGGGGGTTTTCTTGCCTTTTGGGCAGTCTGAGGTCTTCTGCCAGCATTCAGTAGGTGTTCTGTAAGAGTTGGTCCACATGTAGATGTATTTTTGATGTATTTGTGGGGAGGAAGGTGATCTCCATGTCTTACTCCTCCACAATCTTGGAGGTCCCCCCTCTTTGAGCCATTTTAATCCTGTCTCCAGTATCTCTTTATTTCTGCCTCTGCAGTTATCAGTGCCAGAGTTCCTCTGGGCAGGTCCATTGTTGACATAGTCATAATCCTCTGTCTGTACATCACTTTGAGGGTGCTGATCATTAAGAAGTCTTGACCTTTTCCCAGACCCCCTCATGTATTTTAGGCATATCCTATAATGCCATCTAATGCCTAACACAGTGCCTGGAACTGCTCACAGATTCCTCCTCCAGAACTGCTCAGGTGGCAAAATGTTTCATGTTTTGAGGTGAGAATTGAGGCTAGCTCAATATTTGCGAAATAGTTTGGAGAACATTAGTATCCCATGTCTTGTTAATGCTTGTTCGAGTTAAAGGACTCTAGGGATATCTAAGGCAGATTCATCTTCTGAGGCTGACATCACAGAAAGTGACCGCTCCTTTTGACAAAATAGTCCTTCACAGCACTGTCTGGAGGACTGGATGTGACATTTTATTCTGTTGGGAATGCTGTTCTTCTTCACCACGATGCGAGAGGTGCGGGGCTCTCACGACCCAGGCCACCCAGCTCTCAGATCTCTTCCAGAACAGCCCCCGGGGCAGTTGCGGCTACTGGGGCACAGACACAAGCAGCGGGTGATCAAAGCCTGCAGCTCCCGCCAGGCGCTCTAGGCAGAGACCAGGGCAAGCCCTAAGCCAGGCAGCCGGGTGAACAGACGTAGCACACGGAAAATTCCTGAAGGCACATGCTCCTTGTGCGCTGAGGGGCTGCCTGATTTCTTCTTTTGCTCGTAGATTATTTAATGGTGTTTAATTTCTAAATATTTGGAGATTTTCCAGATATCTTTTATTGATTTCTTTTTTTCCTTTTTTTTTTTTTCCAGCTTTCTGAGATATAATTGACATATAGTGACACTGTGTAAGTTTAAGGTATACAGTATTATTTGATATATGTATATATTGCAAAATGTTTACTACATTAAGGTAGTTAATATCCTTTATCTCACATAATTGCCATTTTCTTATTCTTATTGTTATGGTTAAAAACATTAAAGCCCTACTCTCATAGCAGCTTTCAAGTATATAGTACCGTATTGTTAACTATGGCCACCATGCTGTACATTGGATCCCCTTAACTTAATCATCTTATAACTGAAAGTTCATGTCCTTTGACCGACATCTCCCCATTTCCCCCACCCCTCAGCCACTGGCAACCACCATTCCACTCTCTGTTTCTATAAGTTCAATGTTTTTAGATTCCACATACTAGCGATATCATACAGTATTTGTCTTTCTGTTTCTGATTTACTTCACTTAGCATAATGTCCTCTAGGTTCATCCATGTTGACACAAATGGTAGGATTTTCTTCTTTTTTTAAGGCTGAATATTCAAGTGTATGTATATACCACATTTTCTTTATTCATTCATCCATTGATGGACACTTAGATTGTTTCCATATCTTGCCTATTGTGAATATTGCTGCAACAAACATGAGAGTTCAGATACCTCTTTGAGATCTTGATTTCACTTCTTTTCAATATGTGCCCAAAAGTGGGATTGCTGTATTATATGATAGTTCAAATTTTAGTTTTTTGAGGAAACCTTACATTTTACATCTGCTTATGTCATTAACACCATACTGTGTTGTTCAATTATCAATTATCTTTAAAGAGATTTAAATAACAAGAAAATCTTTTCTGTTTGCCTACGTATTTCACATTTTCACTGCTCTTCATTCCTTTGTGTAAGTGCAGATACTCATCTGGTGTTATTTCCATCTGCCTGATGGACTTCCTTTAACATTTCTTACAGAGCATGAGAAAAATATTGACATAAATGAGTATATAAGTATTATTAACCTTTCAGTGAAAGAAACCATAAATTTTAAAAAGAATAAAAGGCTGGGGTGAAATGTTTATAACATATCAGAGTAATAATAACAGCAGATATTGAAAGTGTGTTGTGCTATGTACTGGGCACTATATTAAACCATTTACCATGTATTTTCTCATTTAATCCTTACAACAGCCATTTGAGGTAATGTACCATTGGGTTTTTTTTTAATTTTTATTGGAGTATAGTTGCTTTACAATGTTGTGTTAGTTTCTGCTGTACAGCAAAAGTGAATCAGTTATACATATACATATATCCTCTCTTTTTTTGATTTCCCTCCCATTTAGGTCACCACAGAGCATTGAGTAGAGTTCCCTGTGCTATACAGTAGATTCTCATTAGTTATCTATTTTATACATAGTAGTGTATATATGTCAATCCCAATCTCCCAGTTCATCCCACCCACCTCCTTTCCCCCCCACCTTGGTATCCATAGGTTTGTTCTCTACATCTATGTATCTATTTCTGTACTGTTTTTACACTCATTTTGCAAATAAGAATATGAAAATAACAGGTAGGGGCTAATGTCCTTAACAATCAGAGATCTAAAAACCAATAATTTAAAAAATTTAAGTGCCAATTCTTAGAAGAAATATGAATAGATAATAAACATAAAAGTAGCACTCAGCTTCTCTCATATAATCAGGAGAATGAGATAATTTTTAAGCTACCCAGTTGGCAAAAATAAGAAGCAGTGTTACTAATATTGGCAAGATATGAAGAAGGGTATACTTGTACACTACTAGAGGTGTAAATTGGTACATTTTTTTAGAAGGCCATTTAGCTTTACCTATTCACATTTAAAATATGCATATCCTTTGACCAGATGACTTCATTTGGAAATCCTTATACAAATTCTCAAGGAAAAATAACGCGCGTGTGTGTGTGTGTGTGTGTGTAATGGGGAACAATTGAAGACAACCTGATTATCAATAGCAGGGTGTTAAAACGAATGATGGCATAGCTGTATAATGGAGTAAGCATTGAAAGGAATGAGCATGTAGGGAAACAGGCAGTTTGATGGGCTGCTGCTGGGGGATATAAATTGGTACAACTTCTCTGGTGGGAATTTTCAAAATAGGTTTCAGAAGTCCTCATTCAGGTTGTATCCCTTTTCCCCATGTGTATGCTATGTTATTGAATGGAAAGAAAAAAGTTGCAGAATAATATGTATAGTAGAACCCAATTGGGTTTGTTTGTGTTTTTTTTTTTTGAAGGATATATGTACTTAAATATTTGTATGTTCCCAGAAGAAGGTTTGTAAAGATGCACACCAAGTTGTTAACAGTGATTTTCCCTGGAAAGGAGGAGTTCAACTTTTTAAATGTCTCTATTACTTGAATTTTATAATAACTTTTGCAATAGTTTTTTTAAAAAAAAGTTTTTAAAAAGTTATATTGGTTGTAATTGCCAAAAACACATAGAGCAGTTGACTCAAAAGAAGCAAGACTGTTTCTCCCCAGGGGTTTCCAAACCAAATGAATCAGAATTCTTTCTTCCTGGGCTTAAACGGAATTTTTTTTTTTATAGTTAAGATATTGGGCTCTACCTGTAGGGCTCAGTGGAGTTTAAAAGAACTGAAATTTTATAGACCCCATGTTCCAGAGTATAATACCAACCTGTTTAGTGAGCATTCAGACAAGAACCGTGGTGCATGGCATTTATAATCTTTACAAACTCATATCAAAAATTAAAATGACAAATTATGCAACTGCAGTTAGAGTTTTTGTTGTAGGTTATGTTGTGTGTTTGAAATTATGCCCAGAGTTATAATACAATAATGAAATCCTTTCATCCCTGTTGTGAAAAGGGAAACCAGTGGCAAATGATCACTCAAAACGTTGCCAGTGTGATGCATTGGTTATAAAAGATTATAGAGGGCTGCCTTGGGAATTCCCTGGCGGTCCAGTGGTTAAGACTCAGTGCTTTCACCGCCGTGGGCCCAGGTTTAATCCCTTGTCAGGGAACTAAGATCTCACAAGCTGCATGGCATAGCCAAAAAAAAAAGAAAGGCCACCTTTATCACTGGTTCTCATGTTTTTGTATAATCTAATAACAAAATAGAGTGTTCTTCATTTCTGTGAAATATCTAGTAAAATTGTTTAGCTAAAAAGGTAGGATGGGTAAATTACCTGGAAAAAGTATTACAAATTAGAATTTTAAAATCAGTTATTAGGCAGGAGACAAAGAAGAAATCATTATTCCTTCTAGTGGAATAACACTATTATATGTTAGGCCTTGATCAAAGCCACCTCAAAGTTTTCCATGTAAATGTTATAATCTGGGAGTTTAAACTATTTGTGTTGGAATTTTTTATCTAGAAAAATAATTTGAAGCCAATCATATATCAAGTACATCAAGGAAATTGAATATTTTGCATATGTTTCCTTACTCTGTTGAACACTGAAAAATTTACCTTTCTTATAATAGAACTTTTTTTTCCTTTCCAAATTGCCCAGACCCAAAGTAATATCCAAAGTAATATTTTCATATGGAAAAAAAGAAATCTGTCTTTATAGTTTTATTTAAAATAATTATTAGAGAAAATTGAGCAGTAATAAAATTTAAGCTTTTTAGCTTATTATTTTCTATGTAACATAGAGGGACCTGAAGGAATGTAAATATTAGAAAATGCCTATAAATAGGAGCCATTACATCAAATCACACCATTTACAAAAGTTACTGCTGCATTTAAAGAAAATATTTTTACATGGCATGGTGTTGCACTACATAAGTAAGAGTGATGATAATACAAACACTTTTACTAAGATCTAAGTGGATGACAGGAATTGTTCTAAGTACTTTGCACTCAGTATTTCATTTCTTTTTTACAACAATTCTTTAAGTACTCATGTTACTCAGTTTACAAATAAGGATCTGAGTCTTCAGGAGGTTAAATAACTTGCTTAAGGTCACATAACTGCTAAATGACAGAGCCAGAATTTGAATCCAGGTAGTCTGGTTCCAAAATCTAAACTCATCACCACTTTGCCTATAGAGTAGGATTCAAAAGGGAGGACTTCATAGCTATGCAAAGTACAACACTTTTTTTTTTTCTATCTTTTATCTGAGAGGTACTGAGCAATATCTACCCTACTGTCCGTTTGGGAAGCTCAAATTGTATCATTGTAGATTTACTGCTTTGGGTTTACAAGACTTAGGGATGTCAGGAATCTCTATTTAAAATGCAGATTTTTACCTAAGGAGTTATACAAATCTAAAGGGATGATGACAGTGTCCAGGAACTCAGTAATGAAACACAGGGTCCACAGCTGTGGAGCAGCAAGGAAGGGCGGAGAGATGGACTTGGAAATCACAAAAGAGGAGAGAGGCCAACAACCGACTAACCTCAGGATTTTTGCCAAAGGCTGAAAAACGATAGCCAACAATTTAAGTTTTTTATGGCTCAGGACAATAATTAGTAAGATGTAGGGATTTTTTTTCATATTACTTCATTGTATACCATTTACCATCTCTTTGATTCTAGTAATTACAGCATAGCTGATGCTACTCAGCATTGATATGTTATATTAACTAAATGCCATTGCCTTTGTCTCACAGCAATCAGCAGGCCTTTTTACTGGAGAATGTCCCTTGTAATAATGCAAGCTGTGAGGGGGCGCGTCGTATGTTTAAAGTCTACTGGGAGCTGATGGACCTAAACCAAATCAGAGATGCAGTGGTTGCCACCTTCTTTGATATTTATGAAGATGTGAGTTCAGAGCTCTTCTGTGTGTTTGGAATCTAATTGCCGTCCACCTTATCTCACTTTCACCCTATTTGACCAGAAAATGTAGATGAGATAATGAAAGAAAATGAGTCAATTAAAGAAAGCTCCTTTTAATGTTAAATGACAGAGGGAACACATTTATTGATACCACTGACTGATCAGTACAGTGAAATATGAAAATGATTTTATCTCATTTTATGCTTGTTTAGATTAAACCACTAGAGAATCATGCTCACAGCAATTGTGCATGTGCACGAGTAGAGAAAAGAACAGCCAACACATAACAGACCCTTAAACCTGCACAAGATCACAGAAGGATGGGTTCAGTGTGTACTCTCTCTTAACCTAGTGAACTAGAGTTGGCATCTATTGCCACAGATTCTTGTGACTGTCTTCTGTTGCCAGGTGGCCTGGGAAAGGCGCTCAGGGCCCTGGTTTTTTTCTTTCTAATGTCAAAAGCCAGTTTATCAAGTGCTTCTGGGCATTGTTGAGGGAAAATAGAATCTTCCAAGCTGTTTTGTTCTTTAAAAGAAAGCCAGTTTATCACTCAGAAAAATAATAAATTCTGATAAAAATGTGTTAAATTCCAGAGTTAATATGTCACAGTATATCCTTGTAAAATAATTTGATTATTTTAAAACATTAAATCTCCATCAAGACATTATGTCCAACCCTAAGCCCGGTTGGTTGGTTTGTTTTTTTTTATAAGAGGCTAATTCTCAATTATATGAATTTTCCAAGTCCTTATTTTCCTCTGTCTCTCTGCTACCAAATCTTGTGTTCGTTCACTTTTCATAAGCAATTTCCAAGCATAAAAGTAATTGGTAAAAATATCACAAGAGGGAAAATCAAGAGAATTAATTACAAATCAATTAATTTCTGTACATAAAAATATCATAAATGAAATTTAAAATTGTGTTTAAATCTGGGAAATAAATTAGCTATGAAAGAATTAAATAAGTAGTATTCTTAACATAGAAAGGGTTTATTCAAACTGACACAAGTCACCAAAAACTCCCACTGGAAAAACAGAACATGATTAAGGCAATTTACAGAAAAAACACAAGTAGCTAATATATGAAAAGATATGATAAATGATCAACCTCATTAAGAGTCAGCAGAATGGAAATTTAAATGAACACACCTTCTTTACCCCCAATAAAATTAACAAAGCTTCCCACTTTTATAGGAAAAAAAAAATAATGGGGGCCAGGGCAGATGAAAAGGTACCTTCTTTCTCTGATGATTGGAAACACTTTGGTAGTCCATATCACAGACCTTTAAAAATTCATGCAAATATGACTGGAAGGAAGTACAAAATTCTAACAGTTATTTTCAGAGATTAAAATTATAGGTGTTTTTTGTTTTATTTATATTTTAATATTCAAGATCTTATATTTTTAATATTTTTATTTTAAACATCAAGTTGAATAAATAAGGTTTATATTTACATGGTAAACATATCATGCATTTTCATCATCTTTTTCATTCAGTCTAGTAGTTTGTTCTTACCATTTTTATGTTTTTTCCAGGGAATCTTGGACATTGTAGTACTAAGTAAAGGATATACAAAGAATGATTTTGCCATCCATACACTAAAAAATAACTTTGAAGCAGATGCTTATTTTGTTAAAGTCATTGGTGAGTATTTGTTTTATATGTTTTATTATTAAGTATTAACATTTAATTTTTTTAATATCCTTATTGTAGTATAATTGCTTTACAATCGTGTGTTCTGCTTTATAACAAAGTGAATCAGCTATACATATACATATGTCCCCATATCTCTTCCCTCTTGCGTCTTCCTCCCTTCCACCCTCCCTATCCCACCCCTCTAGGTGGTCACAAAGCACCGAGCTGATCTCCCTGTGCTATGCGGCTGCTTCCCACTAGCTATCGGTTTTACATTTGGTAGTGTATATATGTCCATGCCACTCTCTCACTTTGTCCCAGCTTGCCCTTCCCCCTCCCCATGTCCTCTAGTCCATTCTCTTGTAGGTCTGTGTCTTTATTCCCGTCCTGCCCCTAGGTTCTTAATGACCTTTTTTTTTTTTTTTTAGATTCCATATATATGTGTTAGCATACGGTATTTGTTTTTCTCTTTCTGACTTACTTCACTCTGTATGACAGACTCTAGGTCCATCCACCTCACTACAAGTACCTCAATTTCGTATCTTTTTATGGCTGAGTAATATTCCATTGTATATACATGCCACATCTTCTTTATCCATTTATCTGTCGATGGACACTTAGGTTGCTTCCATGTCCTGGCTGTTGTAAATAGAGATGCAGTGAACATTGTGGTACATGACTCTTTTTGAATTATGATTTTCTCAGGTTATATGCCCAGTAGTGGGATTGCTGGGTCATATGGTAGTTCTATTTTTAGTTTTTTAAGGAACCTCCATACTGTTCTCCATAGTGGCTGTATCAAATTACATTCCCACCAACAGTGCAAGAGGGTTCCCTTTTCTCCACCATTTATCGTTTGCAGATTTTTTGATGATGGCCATTCTGACTGGTGTGAGGTGATATCTCATTGTAGTTTTGATTTGCGTTTCTGTAATGATTAATGATGTTGAGCATTCTTTCATGTGTTTGTTGGCAATCTGTATATCTTCTCTGGAGAAATGTCTATTTAGGTCTTCTGCCCATTTTTGGATTGGGTTGTTTGTTTTTTTGATATTGAGCTGCATGAGCTGCTTGTTAATTTTGGAGATTAATCCTTTGTCAGTGCTTCATTTGGAAATATTTTCTCCCATTCTGAGGGTTGTATTTTCATCTTCTTTGTGGTTTCCTTTGCTGTGCAAAAGCTTTTAAGTTTCATATAGTCCCATTTGTTTATTTTTGTTTCTATTTCCATTTCTCTAGGAGGTGGGTCAAAAAGGATCTTTCTGTGATTTATAGCATTTAATTTTGTATTCTCTCTGTCAACACACATTTTCCAAAGAGTAAAACATGCTCCTACGTAACGTATGTACAACTCTCCAAAGCAGATGGTCAGCTTCAATGCAACATTACCACCCTATTCAAATTTTGCCAACTGTCCCAACAATGACTTCTTTCTTTCTGACCCAGAAGTCTGTCGAGGAATACCTACTGTCACATCTTCTCCAATCTGGAACAGTTCCTTTTCATGTCCTTATCAGTTTTAAAGAATACAGGCCTTACATTCTGTAGGATAATCCTGTTTCTTCTTTACCCAGCTCAGGATACACATTCTTTGCAGAAACTCCACTACATGGAATTTAGTGGAACCGATGCTGTGCCCTCTCAGTACATCAAATCAGTAAGCACGTGATGTTGACCTGTCCCACCACCCTGGTGATAACCTTCATTATCTGGTCATCTTGATGACTACTAGGTTTCCCCACCTTAAATTCACTATTTCCCCCTTTGTAATTGATTAGTATTTTGTGGAGGGGTATTCTGATATTACTTTAATATACTTTTCCATATCAAATTTCTACCTGCCAGCCTTAGAGTCCATTGACAGCTCCTGCCTGAATCAACCATCTATTTGATAGGTGTCAAAGAGTGATTCTATTTCCAACACCCCTGCATTTTTTAGTTGGCATTCTACTCTAAGGAATATCTTTCACTTATCTCATTTATCAGTATAGATTTGTGTATTTGTATTTTATTCAATAAATAATATCATTTCTTTTAATGTTAAAATTGTTCCCGGTGAGGGCAGTAGGAGCTCCTTCAGGCTGGCTTCTTTATCTTTTTGACGTGTGCTCTGGCAAAACAAGATATTCCAGGTTCATCTTTTACCGCCTTTGCCCTAAGTCTAGAATCTGATCTCTTTCTTCAAGGAGCCCTGGTTCCTTTGAGTAGAGGATGGTATTTTAAAACCCAGTTCTGGGTGCTCAGTGTGCTCGTTGCTACTGGGCTGTTATTTCTTCTAGGTTTTCTCAATGGACAGAACTAAGAAATACAGGTAATGTATCACACACACACAACACACAAATATACATACCTAAAACTATTTTATATATATTATATAACAATGAATTCATACCATTACTTCTATTTCTAATCCAACACAACATTTCAAGGGTTCCTTCTAATCTTTTCTGTTTGTAGACATCTTCTCTAACTCCCATTTTCCTCAGTATAGTTACCTATTTGTTCACTGTTACCCGTTCCCAACCATGCAAGCCATCTACCATCTCCTCCACCTAAGACTTATGTTCATCGTAGAGATCCTGTACATGTTTTGTTAAGAGTATGCCTAAGTATTTTATTTTCTTTGATGTGACTATAAATGTTATTGTGTTTTTAAGTTTAGTTTCCACATGTTTGTTTTTAGTGTATTGAAATACAATTGATTTTTGTTTGTTGATCTTGTATACTGCAACCTTGCTCAACTCACTTATTAGCTCCAGGAGGGTTTTTTTAGATTCCGTGGGATTTTCTACATACAAAATCATGTCATTTGCAAAGAGGGACAGTTTTATTTCTTCCTTTCCAATCTGTGCCCTTTTTTTTTCTTTTTCTTATTCTTATTCTAGGTAGAATTTCCATTGCTATTGATATGTTGAATAAGATTGGTGAGAGTGGGCATCCTTGCCTTGTTTCTGATTTTAGGGAGAAAGCATTCCATCTTTCACCGTTAAGAATGATATTAGCTTTTTGGAAATGCTCTGTATTGTATTAAGGAAGTTTCCCCTATTTCTAGTTTGCTGAGAGTTTTATCATGAATTGGTGTTGAAAGGTAACTGTTTTTGTGTCACTGTTATTATAGTTGATATCAAGACAGCCATATCTGTTCATTTGTGAATGAAATGACACAGTATTTCGTATAAATGTTTATTACAGTTTTGAAGCGGTCATAAATAGCTGAACACAGAAAAGCGACAGAATAATGAATGAGTGTTGAGAGATTTATTTTGAGAAATGAAAATGACAGAAAATGTAATTTTCTTTTCTAACCAGCAAATTCACTCTTATTTGAATGAACTAAGAGTAACTCCCCATCTTCATTACTACTGCAGCCACAGAATACTGGTATTATGAGTCTAACCATTTCTGTACTTTTTATCCATATGACTGTCTCCTGTTCTTTATGATTTTGAAGGGGGTATTATTTGGCTATTTCAGAGCTGCTCAAGAGAAAGTAAGCTTCTTTAAAGAATTAAGTAAAGATACAACAAACTACTTGAAAATGAAATGACATGTCTGAGGTTTTTCTTTAATCCAGGCAAGTGGGAAATGGAGTATAGGTGAAATGACTTTGGCCATGTGTTGTTGACAGTTGAAGCTGTGTGAAGTATGAGTGGGATTCCTCATACTCTTCTTTCTAATTTTGTTTATGTTTGAAAAATTACACGTAAAAATTTTAAAAACCCAAAAGTCTCTTGAGAGTCTGTGGCCTGTAACTTCCTAACCTAAGTCAAGGATGGGTATCACTGGGTAGCACTGCCGTCACCTTAACAGTATCCCAAGGAAAGTTTTCTCCAAACATCACCAAGCTCAGACCCAGAGATAGCCAATTTGGTGTAGGAAGTTTTAGTTTTAGAAAGCAAGATAACTTTGCACTTACGGATATTAACGTAAATATTAATAACATGCTTTACAGAAAGGTCATGGGAAATGAGATAATTTAGGGCAATCATTTGTGAAAAATAACCTTCTAGTTGTCTTGAGATGCTCTTCCACTCTTTCCTTTGTTACTTGTTTTCCTTAAGCAGACAGTTACTAGTATATTATTACCCTTTCAAAGCCATCTACAATGTCCAGAGTTGATTTTGCTCTAAAGTAACTGTTACTCTAATGCTCAAACTAGCCTATGTTAAATGTCACTGTCTCAGTTAAGGAAATTAGGGTACTTAAGCTTCAGTATGTGGCTAGGGAAAGATAATACTATCCTTCTGCCTGTTCCCTCAGTGATTTCCACAACACCACAGATCTACAGAATGCTCTTCACACAGGGGACTGTGTGTTGCGGAATTGGAGGGGTTCCCTAGCTCACCTGAATCAGAACTAGCTCCTAGCTCTAATTTTTTTCTCTTATTCCTGTCAGATACATTAGAGGTTCTGCATTCTCATTCTACTAGTACTTAACACAAATTTCTAACAAACGTATGTGAACCTGTATTTCCTTGGATTTTTAAAATTGTAACAGTATCTTCACCTTTCACTACCCAAATAAGATGAGACCTTTCAAAAGCTTTTATTCCCCTGCCTTCTTCCAGATTTTGTTGAAATAATGTGGAAGTTTATTTCTGGATGACTGATTTGGTAACAGTTACAACCATGTTAACAATGATTATTTAAACTTAACAAGTTTTACTGGCTTTATTGTCACCATTTACATATATACCACATTTTTACCTTTCTTCACTCGAATTCCTATTTCTTTTGATGGAATGCTTCCTCAAGAGATTTTCAGAAAGTTGTACATAGGCTAATATATTTTCTGAGTACTGGTATGTCTTAAAATATCTTTTATTAAGCATAGGATTTTTTAATTTAAAAAATAATGAATGAAAGGTAGGTAATCAATAACAGACAAAAGAAGTTTTCCATATAGAGTCTAAAATAATGTCTAAATGACAAGAATGGGTGGGATGGGGGTCTTTATTTCACACGTGATATTTGATTATGATATTTGCTTGGGATTCATGTGTTTTAAACAAAAACTAAAGACATTTTCAGAGACTGAATGTGAACAGTCACCCATAATCCAGACAAGGATTTTTCATTTTAAATGCTACTAAAACCATTACACAGTATTGACCTTTATGGCTTTGATTTTATTCTACTCATCCGTGTCCCAACCTGCACATTGGTTTGGTGTTACAGTATTTATGCACAATTATTGCAGTTTTTTGGTTTTGGCATTTGTGTAAAGTAGCTAATGTAAACTGAATCACAAAGCTAGAAGCCAAGGTTTTATACTTTAAATATCTTTAAGAATACTTGGGCTAAAAAAATTGCAGAGGAAGGAAGACTCCCAAACTCATTCTATGAGGCCACCGTCACCCTGATACCAAAACCAAACAAAGATACCACTAAAAAAGATAATTACATGGGCTTCCCTGGTGGCGCAGTGGTTGAGAGTCTGCCTGCCAATGCGGGGGACACGGGTTCGAGCCGTGGTCTGGAAGGATCCCACATGCCGCGGAGCGGCTGGGCCCGTGAGCCATAATTACTGAGCCTGCGCGTCTGGAGCCTGTGCTCCACAACAAGAGAGGCGGCGATAGTAGGAGGCCCGCGCACCGTGATGAAGGGTGGCCCCTGCTTGCCACAACTAGAGAAAGCCCTCACGCAGAAACGAAGACCCAACACAGCCATAAATAAAAATTAAAAAAAATTAAAAAGATATCTTAAAAAAAAAAAAAAAGATAATTACAGGCCAATATCACTGATGAACATAGACGCAAAAATCCTCAGCAAAATACTAGCAATTCGAATCCAACAATACATTAAAAGGATCATACACCATGATCAAGTGGGATTTATCCCAAGGATGCAAGGATTTTTCAGTATCCACATATCAATCATTGTGATACACCACATCAACAAATGGAAGAATAAAAATCATATGATCATCTCAATAGATGCAGAAAAGCTTTTGACAAAGTTAAACACCCATTTATGATTAAAAACTCTCCAGAAAGTGGGCATAGAGGGAACCTACCTCAACATAATAAAGGCCATAAACGACAAACCCACAGCTAGCATCATACTTAATGGTGAAAAGCTGAAAGCATTTCCTCTAAGATCAGGAACAAGACAGGGATGCCCACTCTCACCACTTTTATTCAACATAGTTTTGGAAGTTCTAGCTATGGCAATCAGAGAAGAAAAAGAAATAAAAGGAATCCAGTTGGAAAAGAAGAAGTTAAACTATCACTGTTTGCAGATGGCATGATTATATACATAGAAAATCCTAAAGACGCTACCAGAAAACTACTAGAGCTCATCAGTGAATTTGGTAAAGTTGCAGGCTACAAGATTAATAAACAAAAATCTGTTGCATATCTATACACTAACAATGAAAGATCAGAAAGAGAAATTCAAGAAAAAATCCCATTTACCATTGCATCAAAAAGAATAAAATACCTAGGAATAAACCTACATAAGGGGAAAAAGACCTGTACTCCAAAAACTATAAGATGCTGATGCAAGAAATCGAAGAAGACACAAACAGATGGAAAGATATACCATGTTCTTGGATTGGAAGAATCAGTATTGTGAAAACGACTATACTACCCAAGGCAATCTACAGATTAAGTGCAATTCGTATCAAATTACCAATGGCATTTTTCACAGAACTAGAACAGTAATCTTAAAATATGTATGGAGACACAAGAGACCCCGAATAGCCAAAGCAATCTTGAGAAAGAAAAATGGAGCTGGTGGAATCAGGCTCCCTGGCTTCAAACTATACTACAGAGCTGTAGTCATCAGAACAGTATGGTACTGGCACAAAAATAGAACTATGGATCAACGGAACAGGATAGAAAGCCGAGAAATAAACCCATGCACCTATGGTCAATTAATCTATGACAGAGGAGGCAAGAATATACAATGGTGAAAAAACAGTCTCTTCAACAAATGGTGCTGGGAAAACTGGACAGCTACATGTAAAAAACTGAAATTAGATCATTCTTTAACACCATACACAAAAATAAACTCAAAATGGATTAAAGACCTAAATGTAAAACTCCTAGAGGAAAACATAGGCAGAACACTCTCTGACATAAATCGCAGCAATATCTCTTCCAATCCATCTCCCAGAGTAATGGAAATAAAAACAAAAATAAACAAATGGGACCTAATTAAGCTCAAAAGCTTTTGCACAGCAAAGGAAACCATAAACAAAATGAAAAGGAACCCACAGATTGGGAGAAAATATTTGCAAATGATGTGATCTACAAGGGATTAGTCTCCAAAATTTACAAACAGCTCATGTGGCTTAATATCATCAAAACAAACAGCCCAATCAAAAAATGGGCAGAAGACATAAATAGACATTTTTCTAAGGAAGACATATGGATGGCCAAGAGGCACATGAAAAGATGTTTAACATCGCTAATGATTAGAGAAATGCAAATCAAAACTACAATGAGATATTACCTCATAGTCAAAATGGCTATCATCAAAAAATCCACAAACAATCAATGCTGGAGAGGGTGTGGAGAAAAGGGAACCCTCCTACACTGTTGGTGGGAATGTAAATTGATACAGCCACTATGGAGAACAGTATGGAGGTTCCTTAAAAAACTAAAAATAGAACTACCATATGACCCTGCAATCCTACTCCTGGGCATATATCCAGAGAAAAACATGGTCCAAAAGGATACATGCACCCCAATGTTCATTGCAGCACTGTTTACAATAGCCAAGACATGGAAGCAACCTAAATGTCCATTGACAGAGGAGTGGATAAAGAAGATATAGTACAAATATACAATGGAATATTACTCAGCCATAAAAAAATGAAATAATGCCATTTGCAGCAACATGGATAGACCTAGAGATTGTCATACTGAGTGAAGTAAGTCAGACAGAGAAAGGGAAATATCGTACGACATCACTTATATGCGGAATCTAAAAAGAAATGCTACAAATGAATGTATTTACAAAACAGAAGCGGACTCACAGGCCTAGAGAATGAACTTTTGGTTACCGGGGCTGGGGGGGGTGGGGAAGGGTGGAGGGAAGGGATAGTTAGGGAGTTTGGGTTTGACATGCACACACTGCTATATTTAAAAAGGATAATTGACAAGGACCTACAGTATAGCACAGGGAACTCTCCTCGATGTTATGTGGCAGCCTGGAGGGGAGTTGGGGGGAGAAAGGATACATGTATATGTATGCCTGAGTCGCTTTGCTGTGCACCTGACACTATCACAACATTGTTAATCAGCTGTACTCCAAAATAAAATAAAAAGTTAAAAAAATATAAAATAAAATTTGCTCATTAAAAATAACAAATTTATCCCATTCATTCTTTCTTGTGGATTTTTACCTGGACATGATAAGCATCAGATAAGATTAAAAATTATGAGGAATGACTGCTTATGCGGGGGTGGCATTATCTCTTGTGTTGATGAAAATGTTCTAAAATTGGTTCTGGTGTTGATTGCACAAGTCTGTGAATATACTAAAAACCATTGAATTGTGTACTTTAAATGGGAGAATTGTGTGATATATTATCTCAATAAAGTGGTTTAAAAAAAAAGATTAAAAATTAAAGCTAATATTTTAAAAATTAATATATTATTATAGCATAAATTTTTAAACCACTGATTTATTTTTTAGTGTGGTTTCATGGATTTGTATTATGTACACAAGTTGTGTGTGTGTTTGTATATATGCATGCACATATGTGTGAAATTCACTACAGGACACATAAGACAGGAGTGCAGTGTGATACACTAAAATAGAGCCGGATTAGAATTTGGATAGCATGGTCACTAATATTACATTTACCTCTCTGGCCCAGAAATCCTTATCACTAAAATGAATGATTCGTACCAGTTGATTACAAGATTCCTCTCAGCTCTAGACACTTAAAATAAGACTATAATACATTCATGTACTGCAAAGGGGGATAAAAAAAACCAATGACAATGTATCAGTTAAAAAAATGTTATTTAGAGCATATTAATAAAGCAAATACTTATATAAAAAAAAGAATACATGGGCTATAATGTACAGTGTTTTTTTCACGTGAAATGTTAAGATCCTAAGCATTGTCATTTTAAAGAAAACTTATGAATTGCACATCCCATTAGTCATGTTTCAAACTAATTAATTTAATAACCAATAGTTCACGTAGCTTATTAAGTATTTTAATTGCAGTTTTTCATTTAACTCTGTGAATAGGCTGTCTTCTTAAATTTCGTTAATCTTTTTTAAACAACTTTGGTTTTTAAAGTCTAGGGGTATTAGAAATTACTTTTTAGAGCAGTTTATTTAAAAAGACGTTGTAAAATGCTATAAGTCTATATAGACCTTTATAATACGGTTACAGATACTAATTACAAAAGTTTATGAAATGGTTAAAATCCTTAAACCTCTGAAAATTAGTCTGTGGATCCGTCAAGATCACCTAGTTAGTAGGAAAACATTTATTGACACTTGAAATGAGAAACAGAGAGATACTTAAAAACCAAACAATGAAAAACAGTTCTTGCCCTCAAGAAGCTCACAATGGCGGAAAACACAAATAGTAGTAGGCTGAAAATGTACACCAGTATCTGTCCTGTTAAATTTCCCTTTCCCATAACGGGCTGTTTTTGTGTTTTAGCCCTTCCCAGTTTTTGTTATAGTTGCTTAAGAAAAATGTTTTACTGCACTTATAGCCATATGCTTTTAAGCAAAAAATATAACTGTTCCACTTCTAGGAAGTAAGCTTTTGCTGTAATAATAAATTCTGCCTTGGAGCACTTAGGGGTTTTTTTTCCCTAACTAAAGCACAAAGGTTGGAATTTTTATTTCGATGTCACTGGGGAAATTACATTCTTGCACTGATTTACTAGACTACTGGTACTTTTTACTTGTTCATAAGCTTGACATTATGGAGTCTTAAAATAGTAATTTCAGGGTGACATTTGTAAAAGCATATTTCTTTTTTGATTATGCAAGAGAATTTTAAGACATTATTCCTTTTTTATTTGTAAATTTTTGATTTGGTATTTTGTTTGTTTTCTCATTACAAAAATAATGCAGCCTATTGTAAAACATTTGGAAAGTCTGGAAAAGTATTTTTTAAAAGCTGTGCTCTTTGCCACAGACCTTCAATTTGTAAAAAGACACAGTATCTGAGAAGGATAATTATGCAAAGCGCAATAAAACAAGGTGTATATACCTGTATAATACATATGACATATATGTATGATATGTACATATGTATAATACATTTAAATCTTATCATTTCGATCCTATTATACACTGTAATGTGAAACTTGAAATTTAATAGAGGAAGTCTGGTAAAAACCAAAATAGATGCAGGAACCCAATTTTTAGCTTGCTGTATACAGAATGAAAGAGACTATTAATGTAATTTTGAGTAAATACTCTCAACTATGCTAAATAAAATACAGACATTCAATCTTGTAAGAAAATAAAATAATCCAGTGGTTCATTGATTTCCCATCTTCTACAAATGTAGTATAATGTGTTTTTTAAATGAGTTACTGTCTAGTGACCGCATGGTCTTTCAAAAGAGTGCCATTCCCTTTGTGACCTTCAGTAATGTACTGGCCCAAGCTTCAGTTTCTTTTTTTTTTTTTTTTTAATATTTATTTATTTATTTATCTGGTTGGTTGGTTGGTTGCACTGGGTCTTAGTTGTGGTAGGCGGGCTCCTTAGTTGTGGCAGGCGGGCTCCTTAGTTGCAGCTTGCCAGCTCCTTAGTTGCGGCATGCATGTGGGATCTAGTTCCCTGACCAGGGATCATACCTGGGCCCCCTGCATTGGGAGCGTGGAGTCTCATCCACTGCACCACCAGGGAAGTCCCCCAAGCTTCAGTTTCTGCTTCTGAAAAAAAAGGGTGGTGGGGAGGAGGGTAATTAGACTTACCTCGCAGCCTTGCTGTGAGGATTAAGGAAGAGCATATATGAAAGCAAATTCATGTTCAGAGTTTGGCACTTATCAAAACATCAGTGTTTTCTAAAAAGAATACTTGATAACCTTTCTGGAGGATAGTTTCACTATACATGCCAGTAACCTTTCTGGAGGATAGTTTCATTATACATGCCAACAGCTTTAAGATTAAACCCAGAAATAATTATATTCTGTGAATTTATCCCAAGGAAATTATCAGAGATGTGCCAAAGATTTGTGTATAATGCACCATGTCTATAAAGGTGATCTTCCTAGTGATGTTTTTAAGAGGAAATAAGTTTGGATTATAGGGTGGGGGAGAACCTAAATATCCTAATGAGGAGAATGGTGTGTGTACATATATGTATATATCCATCCACACATACAATGGAATACCATAAAATTATGTGGTAGAAGTACATTTAATGACATGGGGAAAGTTTGGGTTACATAACCAAAAAGAAGATTACAAAATTGTATTTAGCATGATTTCATTTATGTAAAAACAAATTTTTAAGTATTTATATGTTAGTCTACTCAGACTGCCCTGACAAAGTACCACAGGCTGGGCAGCTTAAACGACAGAAATTTATTTCTCACAATTCTGGAAGCTGGGAATTCCAAGATCAAGGTGCCAACAAGGCAGGTTTCATTCTGAGGCCTCTTCTCGTGGCTTGTAGGCCCCCACCATCTTCTGTGTGCTCACATGACCTCTTCTTTGTGCCTGTTGGGGAGAGAGCAAGAGAGCAAGCCTTCTCATGCCTCTTCTTCTAAGGATACTAATACTGTCAGGTCAGGACTCCACCCTTATGACCTCATTTAACCTTAATTTCTTCCTTAGAGGCCCCCATCTCCAAATACAATCACACTGCGGATTAGAACTTCAACATATGAACTTTGGCAGGGGGGAGGGGGGCGGAGGGCGGGGGATTTGCAAACATTTAATCCATGACAGTGTAATACCTTACAACTAGTTGGTAACAGTATCTGGATGGTTGGGTTAAAGTGATTTTTTTTTCTTCTTTTTATTCCTTTATATTTTTAAGTTTTTTCTATAATAACATATACTCAGAATATTCACAAATATATATAGTAAGTGATTGGTAGATTAGTGGTTGCTTTGGGCCGGGGTTGGGAATTGGGCATGATAGCTAAAGGGCACAGAGTTTTTTTATTGTGGTGATGAAAATTGATTGTGTTGATGGTTGCACAATTCTGGGAATTTACTAAAAACCATTGAAAAGGACACTTTAAATGGGTGAATGCTATGGTGTGTGAATTACATCTCACTAGAGTTGCTACAAAAATGTGTGTGTGAAGGGAGTTTGGGAAATACTGTAGATCTGTTTATTAGCACATATAGTCACTACATCCAGTATATTCTCCCACATTGCACATTATTGTCTTCACTTTTGACTACTACTTAGTTTTTCTCAGTGAAGATCTATCCATTTATGTAGCAAGCATTGCTATCAACAGGAATCTGTATACTTGGAAGTGGAAGGTGTATGCATGTAAAACAGCTAAAGGACAGTGAAAAGAACTGTATACTAGAATGTTGAATGGAATTTTATGTGCTATAAGATTATTAAGATCAAAGAAGCCTTCTGTGAAGATGATAGGTGAGAACCTAGATCCTTAAAAGATGGTTAAGATTTAGACAAACCAAAATGAATAGTGGTATAACATTCCAGGAGGGGGAGGCCGTGATCATAGTAATAAAGAATGACCAGATAGTAAGAAGTAGAAACTAACTCATCTTCTGGTACTGTTTTGAAGATTAATAAGAGAGAATATTGATAGTATCCACTGATAAATGGGCATCTATGGCAAAGAAAAGATTTTGTCAGTGACCCAATAACTGAAGATACTTACTGAATTAGTCAGGATTCTCCAGAGAAGCAGCACCAATAGAATATAGAGAAAAAGAAAGAGAGAGAGAGATTTATTACAAGGAATTAATTCATGCAGTTACAGAGGCTCACAAGTCCAAAATCTGCAGAGCCAATGTCCAAGTTTGAGGCCAGCAGGCAGTTGTAGAACCAGGAAGAACTGATGTCCAGTTCATCAGGCAGGAAAAGCTGATGTTCTAGTTTGAAGGCCATCAGACAGGAGAATTCTTACTCAAGAGAGGGTCTGGCTTTTGTTCTCTTCAGGCCTTCTACTGGTTAGATGAGGCCCACACACATTATGAAGAGCAATCTGTTTTACTCAGTTTACTGATTAAATGTTAATGTTATCCAAAATCACCCTCACAGAAACACCTAGAATAATATTTAACCAAATATTTGGGCACCTCATGACCCAGTCAAGTTGACACATAAAATTTACCATCACACTTACTGTTTACTTTCTTCATCAAAGTGAGTCTATGATCAAATGTATAGTTTAAGAAGATGGATTTTGCAGCAGTGTTCAGAAGAAAAAAATAGACGTTCATCAAAAGAAATAGATGTTCTGACCTGAGAGGTCGGGCTGAGGGTAACCAGTGGAACACACCAGTCATCCAGGTGTGAGCTGATAAGACAGTAGAAAGAAAGTTGTAGCAATGGGTGTACGGAGGAAATAAGGTTAAAGCATATAGCTTGGTGAGATTTTACATAGGTATACTCCCTTGTAGCCGCACTCCAATCAAGATAAAATATTTCCAGTACCCCAGAAGGGTCCTTCATATTCCCCTGCAAAAGTATAACCACTGTTCTGATCTCTGTCACCATAGATTAGTTTTTCCTTTTCTAACTGTCATATAAATGTAATCAGATGGTATGTACTCTCTGTGTCTGACTTCTTTTGTTCAGTAGTATGTCTATGAAATTCATCTAACGCATACATTTGTAAATAGAATCTTACTGAACATATTTGCCTTTGTCTTATTTTTTTACCTTAGCAAGAGAGTATAAACACCCTTTCATGTCAGCACTTAACAGGTCTCTCGCATTGTTTAATAGCTCCATGTCATTCCATAGTACTGTAGATGTTCCATAATTTATTTAGCATTTTCTCTCTTAGTGGACACATAGTTTCCAATATTTCATAGACATGAAATTGATGAGTTGAGGGGCTATGTTTTTAGTGTTAATAGATAATGCCAAATTACCTTTCCCAACAGTCATAGACATTTATATCCCACCAGCATGACACTGTGCAGTTTACCACATATTCATCTGAGAGCTCTAAATTTTTATTTCTCTAACAAATTTGTTTTTAAAATAAGTAATACATGCAAATGATGAAAAAATACAGAAGAGTCTAATAGTGCAAAGTAAGTCCCTTTTTTACCCATGTTTCCCAGTGGTCCAATTCTTTTCCCCAAAAGCAACCTCTTCTTTGTGTCTGTCCAAGATATTTTATACACATACAAGCACATATGTTTATATGCTTTTATTTTACATAAATGGTAGTTCTAGACTTTATTTTCTCCACTTAACAATATATCTTGGAGATTATACCATAACAATATAATCTAGAGCTACCTCATTTTAACTACTGAATAGTATCATGTAGTATGGATACAGCATAATTTAATGAGTTTCTTATTGACAGATACCAGCTTATTTTCAGTCTCTTGTTATTATAATTAACGCCACAGTGAATATCCTATAGAATAAATTCCTAAAAATTGAATTACTAAAAAGTAATATATGTACACTTTATAAATATGCTCTATTGAAATATACTTACAGAAAAGTGTACATAAGTACACAGGTGTATAAATTTTGACAAAGTAAATGCACACATATAAGTACACCCAAATCAAGAAAAACATGATTCCAGCAACCAGAAGCTTCCTCATGCCCACCCTTTTCATTACTAACCCAGTTCACCTACAGGTAACCACTAATTTAATTTCCAACACCTTAGATTAATTCTGCCTGGTTTTGAACTTTTTAACAGGTGTCCCTTCATAGAAATCATATCAGTTTATACTTCCACTTACAGTATAGGAGAATGCACATTTCCTAACACCTTCACCAACCCAATGGATTATTAAACTTTCTAAGTTTTGCCAGTTGTAAAGTGAAAGTATTGTCTTATTTTGCATTTTTCTTATACTGAGTAAAGTTCAGCATCTTTCCATATGTTCAAGAGCCATTTGTATTTTTATTTCTATGAATGGTCCTTGTCCTTTTTCATTTACTTATTGATTTATAAACATACCATAGTATATATTAGGGAAATTAATCCTTTGAGATATATGTTGTAAATATTCTTTGTAGTTTGTCATTTATCTTTGATTCTATTTTTCCTACAGACATTTTTATTGGTCTTTCATATTTTGCCTTTCTGTTAGGTATAAAATTGATTTTTTTCCTGCCTAGTGAGGTTGAGTGTCTTTCTTCCTGGTTTTTTGCTTATTTATACTTTCTCTTCTGGGTATTGATATCCTTTGTTTTTATTGGATTATCATCTTCTAACCCATATCTGGAAGCTCTTTGTATATTGGCAATAATATCTCTTTGTAATGTATTTTTTTTAAAGTTCACAGCCCTTTGTCATTAGTTTTTTTTTAATTTTATGGTATTTTTAAAAATTTTATAACAGCTTTGTTGAGATATAATTTACATACCATACCATTTGCCTGTTTCAAGTATACAATTCAGTGGCTTTTAGTATATTTACAGAATTGTACCAACACGACCACAGTCGGTTGTAGAACGTTTTCATCACCACAGAAGAAACCCTGTACCCTTTTTTATTTTTTATTTTTTTAACTTTTTATTTTATATTGGAGTATAGTTGATTAACAATGTTGTGATAGTTTCAGGTGTACAGCAAAGTGATTCAGTTATACATGTATCTATTCTTTTTCAAATTCTTTTCCCATTTAGTTTGTTACATAATATTAAGCAGAGTTCCCTGTGTTACACAGTAGGTTCTTGTTGGCTATCCATTTTAAATATAGCAGTGTGTACATGTCAATCCCACACTCCCTAACTATCCCTTCCCCTCACCCTCCCCACCCCACCGTAACCATAAGTTCTTCTCTAAGTCTGTGAGTCTGTTTCTGTTTTGTAAATAAGTTCGTTTGTATTTCCTTTTAGATTCCTCATGTAAGCGATATCATATATTTCTTTCTCTGACTTGATTCACTCAGTATGACAAAAGTAAAAATAGAGCTACCAATCATCCTGAAACCCTGTACCCTTTAGCCAGCACCCTCAATCCCCATCCCCAGGCAACCACTACTTTCTGTATCCATAGATTTGTCTATCCTGAATATTTCATATAAATGGGATCATATAATATGTGGTCTTTTGTGACTGACTTCTTCCACTTAGCATAATGTTTTCAAGATCCATCTATGTTGTAGCATCAGTACTTTATTCCTTTTAATTGTCAAATATCCCACTATATGAATATACCTGCCACATTTTGTTCATCCATCAGTTGATGGACATTTGGATGGTTTCTCCTTTTTGGCTATCATGAATGATACTGTTGTGAACATCATGTACAAGTTTTTGTGTGGACATATATTTTAATTCCTCTTGATGTATACCTAAGAATGGAATTGCTGGGTTAAATAGGAACTCTTTGTTTATCTTTTTAAGGAATTGCCAGACTTTTCCAAAGCAGCTGGACCATTTTACATTCCCACCAGAAATGTATGAGGGTCCAGTTTCTCCACATCTTCACCCAAATTTGTTTTTATCTGACTTTTTGATTATACCCATCCTAATGGGTGTGAAATGGTATCTCATTGTGGGTTTGTTTTGTTTTTTTACAATCTTAACCATTTTTTTGTGTGTGGTAAAAAAACATGTAACATAAAATTTACTATCTTAACCATTTTTAAATGTACAGTTCAGTAGTGTTAAGTATATTCACATCGTTGTGAAACAGATCTCCAGAACTTTTTCATCTTGCAAATCTGAAACTCTGTACCCATTTAACAACTGCCCCTTTTCCCTTCCCGTCAACCCCTGGTAACCACCATTCTACTTTGTTTCTCTGAATTTGACAAGTTTAGATACCTCATGTAGGTGATATCATAGAGTATTTGTCTTTTTATTACTGGCTTGCTTAGCATAATGTCCTCAAAGTTCATCCATGTTGTAACATGTGACAGGATTTCTTCCCGTTTTAAAGTTGAATAATACTCCATTGTGAGTGTGTACCACATTTTGTTTATTCGTTCACCTGCCAATGGACATTGATTTGGGTTGCTTCCACCTCTTGGATATTGTGAATTGTGTACATTTCATTGTGGTTTTGGTTTGCATTTCCATGATCACTAACGATGCTGAGCATCTTTTCATGAGCTTTTTGTATGTCTTCATCATCTTTGGAGAAATGCCTGTTCAGGTCCTTTGCCCATTTTTTAATTGGGTTGTCTTTTTATCATTGTAGTGTAAGAGTTCTTTATATTAGTAGTGTCTTTGCCAAATGTAATTTTCATGTTATGAATCAATGTCTAACTTTATTTTCCTCCAAGTAGCCAATTATCCAGTACCATTTATTGAATAATCCATCTTTTCCCTCCTTTAACAAGTATTTATTGAGCAAATACATTTGGCTAAGCCCTGCAAGAATGATTAAAACAATGCAGAGCTTACATACTGGTACAAAGACAGACTTTTGAATAAATAATATACTGTTTAGCAAGATAATGTTTTAATGAAGGTTTAGGAAAATCATTTGGGGACAAGTGAAAAAGAAGTACCAATGTCTGCCCAGAGTTGAGGGAAGAGGAACCAAAAGGAGAGGGAGAAGTAAGGTCATGGAGTGTTTGGGAATAAAAGAGTGATAACTAGGCACTATGCTGGGGTAAGGAACTTAAACATTGAAAACTGATTTGCAAGTATAAAACATTTATTTCACTGTTTCCTCAGGTCGAATTTAATATAAACATACTATAGTAAATAAACAAGTATCTTCTTTTGTGATGAAATATGTCATGTTCATTTCTTGATGCCTTTGCAGTTTATATACCCTGCCTAAGTATAATATTTATATTAGAATGATTATCATTTCACATTTGTAAAATATAAATAAACATAAGGAACCATTTTCCTATGGATATATTTGAACTAACCAATAATCACAATTATTATTGGTACAGTTCATGCTTATTGAGCAGTATTATCAGCTGTCTTCCTTTAATTTATAACATATAGCATATTTAATAAAACATAAAGTCTGCCTTCTTACAAAGGAATTACTTCACATGAGGTGGTAGTAGTGTAGTTATGTTTCAAAATTCATGTTAGTTATAGAAAGAATGTTCAGATATCCTAACCTTTTCTTTTTTGGTAATTATAGAATAAATATGTCATTAATTATTTTTGTATATTTGTTATAGACCCATCAATTATTTTACAGTTATGTTCTCCATAAAAGTTATCAAGGGAGCCCAAACTCTTTTACCCAGAAAATTTGACTAGATAAATTGAAATAGTCTAGTTTGATATGAAGTGTTAAATGTTCTATTTGGTTTTTTCAGTATAAATTATAATTGGTTTGCATTTGGCACTTCTCTGTCAGATTCTAAGTCATCCTTGGAATGTAGCTAACCAATTGGAAAATAGGACCAACAGTAGGTATGATATTATAACTGTAATTAATTATATCACCTGTATATTTCACAAAATGGCAGCAGCTTGACTGCTTAATAAAGGCTTTTGAAATATTGGCATAAAATGAACAAAAGAAATTTAATTTACTCAGATCTAAAGAAATTGAATTGGTTTTTGCTTGACCATGAATCAATAGCGCATATTAATATTATAACAGTAATAATAGGCTTTTTTTAATTTTTCCACAGTTCTTAGTGGTCTCTGTCCTAATGAATGTCCTCGTAAGATAACAGTAAGTAACCTTAACTCTCAGTTGTAAATATTTCTGTGAAAGTTCTCTGCATGATAGATACACACAAAATAGTTGTTATAGGTTAAATCAAATTGATGTTACTTTTAGAAGTTATTGAAGTATCCTTCAGTGCTCAAGTAAAGTTTACTGGGAATAAAGTACCTTTCCTAAAAACTGTCTCACCTCAAGGTTCACTTCCTTAATGAAGTCTTTTCTGATACTCTTGGAAAAATGAACACACCTCCCACTATTTCTGGGCATACTGCTGCCATTTTGACATATATAATACTTTTTAAAATTATTTATTTATTATTTATTTATTTATTATTTGGCTGCATCAGGTCTTAGTTGCAGCACACGGGATCTTTCTAGAGCGTGCAGGCGTAGTTGCCCCGCGGCATGTGGTATCTTAGTTCCCCAGCCAGGTGTCAAACCCACATCCCCTGCATTGGAAGGCGGATTCTTAACCACTAGACCACCAGGGAAGTCCCTTGGCATGTATAATACTTGATCACACTTTATCTGTTTATATTTAATGCCTCTCCCCAGGCTGTAATCCTTTGAGGTCAAGAACCATGCCATCTTTGTATACCTCGTTCATAGCACAGGGTCAAGCATATAGTAGACAATTAATGAATTTTTTGGTTTAATCTTAATATTGACTTGCTGTCTAATGGAATGTTTCCATGAAATAACAGAATGTGAAAATAATTAGGCTTTGGTTTTGAAATTGCCAGTTCATGTAAATTGTAATAAGAATATTACATTATATTTAAAAGCATGAGCGTGTGTGTGTGTGTGTGTGTGTGTTTGTGTTTGTGTTGGTATATCCCTATTTGAGCCCTCATAGTAACCCTTGTTACATAAGAAATTATCCCCCATTTGAAGATGAGGAAACTTGAGGCTCAGAGAAATAAATTATCCAAAGTCATAGAGCCATTAAGTAGTGGAACTAGAACACAGAACTAGCTGTTCTGATTATAGTGTCATATTTTTACTACACCTTTAAAGCACTGCTTCATTATCAATGTTTTATGTATGGTTGGGAAACTTCCCATATATAAGACATGTGGAAGCAGACCCTGACCCAGAGATTTGCGCGCAAAGATTTAATCTAGACTCTTCTTGAGAGCAAGACTTCTGGAGTAGTGAGGAAAGCAGGTCTATGAGATGTGAAGCAAGGCTGGTTTTTCAAAGATGGCCCAGATGGAAGCAAAAGGGCCATGCCTTTGTATTCTGCATTAGACACTGCATGCAGGCAGTCCCCAGGAAGGGGTTATAATTTGTACAAGCCAGCTCCCTTTGGCTGAGAACAATTTTTAGGTAAGAACCTAGCTGTGAGCTATCAGCAACCAACACTTGGAGCAGCTCGGGGAATATTGCCTCAGTCCTGAAGGGAAGGTCTGGACTGTGTCACCACATCCACTGTGAACTATATGAGTGCCTGTTCAAACCTATCTGCTTTCATATCATTATAAAAATGTAGATATAGTAGGGGAGGGTCTGAGGAGGAGAGATGCAGAGGGTATGTCAGAACTCTTTGTACTTTCCGATTAATTTGGCTGTGAATCTAAAACTGCTATAAAAATAAAGCCTATTTTTTTTAATCAAGTGCAAGTCTGATTAATTGGAGGCCAAAGATTAACTTGGTTATTCAGGTATTGTCTACCCAGTTTGTGAAATATTCAGACCCTTTGTTCCTCTTCTTTTCTCTGATTGACCATATTCCCATCATGTGGCTCTTTCATTACCTCGTCAAGCAAAGAACTTTTAAAAAGTTGAAATTGAACCCACTCATTTTACCCACAAGTTCTAGCAGAAAATTTGATAGGAAAGGCTGTTTGCTTAAGGCAGGTTTTACTTCTAAGATCACTATTGCTCCCATTCTCCTTATCTTAAACTAAAAGTCACTTCTATCATATGGAGAACAGAGTCATTTAGAAAGTCACGTAAGTAAAGTGCAGCATGCACATTCTTACAATGATTATCCTAACAGTCCAGCACCTTTGGGCTTTTCTGCAGCTGATACGTCTGCCTCCCATTCATCCATTTATTACTTTCTTTGAAGTTCAGATCCTGTCGAACTGCCTTTCACATCTATCATTTTCCTTCCCCACTGATGTCATAGATCACAATTTTATGACAACCTAAAAGAAACAAGTGCACACTATACTCCCCCAGTTTTCCATATATCAAATGTATTCCCACTTGTAAAATCATTTCATGATAAAGTGAGCCTTCTTCATATTGTTTTGACATCAGATCCACTTGATCGTAGTCTGTTATGTAAGATATGACCCAGTGTGAGACTAAGAGGAAAAATGTGCGTACCATATGATATTCTTTATCACTTGAGTTAAATTATGAATTGAATAAATGCTCTTCTGTTGCCTATATATTCCTACCTGCTACAGGCAACCTATCTGATATATGGAGAGAGGATAGAATATTCAAATCAGCAACTAATCTCACCCAAATTCCTTTATTTCCATGCTGAAAACCCCAGAGTCTTTCATTTTCATTCAACTATGGCTACTTACTCCCGTGGCCATATGGTGGACCTTATCTACCAGAAATGTTTTACTTTTGAAATCTCAGTACCATCCATCAACTCTCTGATCAAAAACTATTTTCCCAGCCCTCTCACTCTTGTTATTATAACTGTACCTATTCAACTTTAAGTCTATTAGTTTCTTGACCTGTATCAACCTGTTTTCTTTACCTCCTTATTTAGCTACCGTATATCAACCATCACTTTTGCCACTACCTTTAACTCCCATAAAGCACTCTCCTTTTACTCTACCTGCCTGGCAAAATTACAACCCTGGGTTGTTAATCCAGCTATCTCTCTTGTTGACTCCTAGATCTAAGCTACTGGGCATTTCTAAAGAAAAATATACAGCCCTGAATATTGTCAACACCAATGATTCATAGTCATCAGCCTCAAATGAGCATTCCTAATTGTATCATAGTCTTATATGGATCCCTGGACACCCTTTTCTCCCATTCATTTTCCCGAGTTACTTTCAGGATTTTCTCTGTGTCTTTGATTTTCTGCTGATTGAGTATGAAATGTATAGGTATAGGTTTTTAGGTATTTTTCCTGTTTGGTGTTCTCTAAGCTTCCTGGATCTGTAGTTTGATGTCTGTCACTAATTTTGGAAAATTCTCGTATTATTTCTTCAAATATTTCTTCTGTTCTTTTCTCTCCTTTTCCTTTTTTTTTTTTATAAATTTATTATTTTTGGCTGCGTTGGGTCTTCGTTGCTGCATGTGGGCTTTCTCTAGTTGCAGCAAGTGGGGGCTACTCTTCGTTGCAGTGCGCAGGCTTCTCATTATGGTGGCTTCTCTTGTTGTGGAGCACAGGCTCTAGGCACGTGGGCTTCAGTAGTTGTGGCACACGGGCTCAGTAGTTGTGGCTCACGGGCTGTAGAGCACAGGCTCAGTAGTTGTGGCTCACAGGCTTAGTTGCTCTGCAGCATGTGGGATCTTTCTGGACCAGGGCTTGAACCCGTGTCCCCTGCATTGGCTGGTGGATTCTTAACCACAGCACCACCAATGAAGTCCCTTCTTCTTTTCCTTTTGGTAGTCCCACAACGCATATGTTACACCTTTGTGTATGTAACCTTTGTGTAATTGTTCATGGATATTCTTTTCCAAATTTTCATTAGTTTTTCTCTTTGCAATTCAGTTTTGGAGGTTTCTATTGATATATCTTCAAGTTTACTGATCCTTTCATCTTCTGTGTCCAGTCTACTGATGAGCTCATCAAAGGCATTCTTCATTTTTATTGTGGTATTTTTTATTTCTACCATTTCCTTTTGATTCTTTCTTAGAGTTTCCATCTCTCTGCCTACATTAACAATCTTTTCTTGCATGTTCTCTACTTTTTTCCATTAGAGCCTTTATCATATTAAGTATTAAATTTCTGGTCTGGTAATTCCAACATCCCTGCCATATCTGAGTCTGGTTCTGATGCTTGCTTTGTCTATTCAAACTTTGTTTTCTGCATTTTAGCATGGCTTAAAATTTTTTTCTTGAGAGCCAGACATGATGTATTGGGTGAAAGGAACTGTGGTAGATAAGCCTTCACTATGAGGATTTATGTTTATCTGCTAGGAGTTAGACTGTGTTACTGTTTGCAGTAGCTATGCTGTCAAGAGGCAAAATTTTCCTCTAGTGTCTTTCTTTTGTCTCTTCTGTTGTCTTTGTGTCACCCTACAGACTTCCTCTTAAATGGGTCTGAAGTTTGCAGTTCTTTTAACTGTAATCTCATTATTAGACAGGAGCCCAGTTGATGTGGTGGTGAGGTATAAGACTATGGTAGGAGAAGCATCCTGTCATCCTGTGTCTCAGTTTTTTAGTGAGCCTGTGTCCCTGGGCTGTGACTTGAACAAGTGCTTCTCAGCTTGCCCTCCTCTATAGGTTAAACAGGGAGTCTAGAGGGGGCTGAAGTTAGGTATTTCCTTTCCCCCAGGTTGATTAGGTTTTGGTAAATCCCAAGTTACTTAAGCTCTAGTAAAATAGTTTTCCTTAAGGGCAAGCTGTTGTGGAGAACAGAGAGCTCTGGGCATATTTTTAACTGGTTACTTTCCTCTCTGTGCTAGAAGCATGAGGGTTTTTTCCCCCAATCTTCCTCTTGAGAATTTGATGGAACTCCTGGAGGTAAAACTTGCAAAAGTGTAGCTCCCCTAAGACTGCCTCGCTTTCTCCCCCAGAGTTTTGAACTCTCAAACTAGTTCACACTGATTCTCCGGTAATGTCACAATCACAGTTTAAGTGTTCCTGCCAGTACTGGCTCTAGTTTCAGTCTTCTGGTTCTGGGCTTCTGCTCCCAGTAAGCTGTGATTCTCTGTATCCACCTCTCCAGTTTTCAGGGTAGTAGTTTGCTCTGTGACCTTAGTTCTCTGATGGATCAAAGCAGAGTTGATTTTCAGTTTCTTCAGCTTTTTTTGTTGTGAGTACAGCAGTGATGACTTCCAAACTCTACGTGTCGGGCCAGAAAGAAGCTCTCCTTGCATTTTTATCAGTATTGCTTTATTTTGTTTGTTAATTTCTTACAACTTTATTGCAGTATAATTGACATGCAATAAGCTGCACATATTTAATATTTCAATTTGATGTTATGACATATATAGTATATATGTATATATACACTATACCTTCTTAATGGAGATATATAGATGATAGATAGATAGATAATTAATGTCGAAATAATGAATATATCATATCCAAAAGTTTTTTTGTGCCCCTTGGCTATCCCTCCTTCCCACCTTCCTTGACCCTCCTTCCCTATCCCACTCTTCCTCAGGCACCACTGACAGGTTCTCTGTCAGTGTAGCTTTATTTTAAAAGTTGTTTTTGTTTTCTTACTTCATGACTTTTTCAAGATATTTTCCTCTGTGACATTTATTGCTCTTTACCATGAATTCTTTTTTTAACTTTTTTTGGAAAATTTTTAAATACATATAAAAATATACACTAGTATAATAAAACTCCTTGTGCCCATACTACCATCCAGCTTTTAACACTATCCTCATATACCCAGTCTTATTTCACCTATGCCCCCACCTACTACTTGTCCCCCTTATGGCCCCTCTTAGATTATTGTAAGGCAAATTCATCATATCTTATATTCTGTAAATACCTCACTGTGAGGTAAGGACTTTACATGTGAGGCTGGAAATTCTTATTCTTCATAAGAACTATTTTATGTTCTTCCCAATTTTCCCTTACAGCCAATCCCAACTTCCAGTTCTTAGAAATTCACCTTGCCTCCTACCTCAAAGAGAAAATAAGAATGTAAAATGGGAATTTCTTCAACTATCTGCAGTAACTTTGGGGAAATTATTTAACCCTTGTTAAGTCTCTTTCTCCACATCAATATAATGGGGAAAGTCATAGTACCCGCTTATATTAGTTTCATATTGCTGCTAACAAAGTACCATAAAATTAATGGCTTAAAACAACAGAGATTTATTCTTATACATTTGAGGTCAGAACACTGAATGTGCTTCATGAGCTGAAATCGAGGTGTCAGCAGGGCTCCATTCCTTCTGGAGGCTTTGGGGAGAATCCATTCCCTTGCCTTTCACATCTTAAAGCCACCTACATTCCTTGGCTCATGGCCCCTTCCTCCATCTCCAAACCCAACAGTGTAGCATCTTCCAGTCACTGACCCTAACCCATCTCGCCTTCCTCTTTCACTTATAAGGACCCTTGTGATTACATTGAGCCCACACACCCTGATAATCCAAGATAATCTCCCCATCTCAAGATCCTTAATCATGGATGCTTGCTTCAGCAGCACATATACTAAAATTGGAACGATACAGAGAAGATTAGCATGGCCCCTGTGCAAGGATGACATGTAAATTCATGAAGTGTTCCATATTTTTAAGAGAAAAAAAGATCCTTAATCACATCTGCAAAGTCCATTTGCAACATAAGGAAATACATTTAGCAGGTTCTGGGAATTAGGATGCGAACCTCTTTAGGGCATGAGTTTTCTGCTTACCACACTCCCACCTAAGTTTTTTATTAAGATTAGAGGAATTAATGTAGGTAAATCACAGTGGAGGCCTAATATACAATAAATATTCAAAAAGTGTATCTGCTTTTATTTGTCAAGGTTAATGTTTCTTCCCTGCCTCTATAACATCCCTTTATTAGTAAGGATAATGAGTTCCAAATATTTGAGAAATGTTGGTGTCTGTCTGCCTTCAGAATAGGACTAGAGGTCTACTTGACTTCTTGATTTTTTCTTGTCTTATTTTCTTATCTAATATGTATTAAATCTTTTTTAATACATATCATAGAATTTATGAAATCTGAATATGGAGGATATCAATATTTTCAGTGAAAGCTACCATAAACATCTGTGAATCAGAAGAATATATTCCTATTTCCTAATTTTTTCTTTAAATACTCAGCTTATTTTTTGACTTTTTTATCCTCAGCATAAGGCATATTTTGGCCTTCTTCTGTGTTAGTGGAGATTATAGCTTCTTTCCCTGTCACTTGGTAATTCTTTTTACCAAAGCCTGGTGCCTTTTCCCACTTTATAAATTATGAGTTTAGAAGCAAGCAGATGAGTACTTTTCCGTTTGAACAGCAGAAGAGTTTAGAAGTAGTCCTTTAATACTCTATATACAAAAAGAGTCTGTGCACATTCCTTTTAAATACCTCCATGAGGGCAGAGATAGTATCAGTTTTGCTTGCCAGTGTATTATAGAACCTAGCACAGGACCTTATGTTTAACAGTTTGTCAGTTGCCTTCTGTAGCACTAAAATGTAATCCGTTCATCCACACCCATCTCTTTTCCTTTTTCCCTTGACTAAAAATCAGTGCACCAATTATGCTGTGGGTCCTACCTACCTCTCAGGGACCTCATTCCATTGCTTATTCTATCTGGCCTGTGTATTCAACTCCACTTCCCTGTCAGTGCCTTCTCTTCAACATTTAAGAATGCACAAATCTCTCTTATATATAAATGCATATACAAGTACCTTCCAAAACCCCACGTCCCCTCTGGCCACTGCCTAATCCCTGTTTGCTCTTCCAGCCAAACTTCTTGAGTTGTGTACAGTAGAATCTCTCCAGTTTACTTCCATATCCTTAACCCGCTGTTGTAATCAAGCCTTTGGCGTCACGCCACTGAAAACTGCCCTTGATTCTGCTGACCAATTTTAGGAACACTCCCTTTCCTTGGCTTCCTTTACGCTCTCCTTTCCTCGATCCCCTTTTACTTCTCTGGCCATTCTCCCAGGTTCCTTTATGGATGTTTCCTCTGGCCATCCTTTAAATGTTGCTGTGTCTCAGGGTTCCAATCCTAAGTTCTCTTCTCACTCTATGTGTACTATTGAAGTATTTCAGTCTCTCTCCTGGCTTTTTTTTGTTTTCTATTTGTAATACTGATTACTCCCAAATCTATTTACCAGCTGTCTCTCCTGAGCTTCAGACCTTTCTATCTGAGTGTCTTACAGGGACCTCTAAAACTGAAATCTAGTGTGTCCCCACAAAAACCCACTCCTCTTCTCATGTTCCCTATCTCAGTTACCTCTTCCTTTCCCTCACCCCTCAAATCTACTAGATTATTATTCTCTCCCTTTAACTGTTCCTTCTCTCTATCCTGTTACTTTAGTTGAGCTATCATCATTTTTGGCCTGACTGGAGTCATCTGAGCCATCCTTCAAAAAGCAACCAGAGTGATCTTTCTAAAATACAAACCTTCAGTGACTGCCCTGTGCCCTTGAGAAATGGTTCTAATTTAGTTTATTGAGTTAAAGCCTCTGTTTATCTCTTCAGCCTTATCCCTCGCTGTTCCTCCTCACACCCTCTCCCAGCTCTCTGTCACCCACACTGCACTACTTGTTCTGTGTGCTCTCTCACTTGCATATTATTCCTCTACCCTGAAGCCTCTTCTTCTCATCTTCTCCAGAGTCTTTCCTGTGATCTTCAGGTGAGCTCTTAGATGATATTTCCTGTGAGAATCATTCCCTGGCTCCCCTTTGACATAGGACTAGACAAATGTTCTGTTGTTTCTTAGCACTCTATGCTTAGTTAGTCCTACTACTTACCACTTCTGTTATGTAGTTGGTGAGTTATCTGTGTTAAGTCCTTGAAGAGGAAAGGCTGTGCTTGTTTATTATTATTCTGTCCTTACTCCCTAACATAGTGCCTTACACATAATATGATAAATATTTGAGGTATTAATAAATGAGCTTTCCCTAAAATTTGGGGTTTTTTTTAATGGTCCATCATTGATAAATTTACCATACCATCTCTTACCAAAATCACATATTCACTGTTAAGTGTGAACACTTGCAAAATAAATTACAACTTATTCACAAGAGAAATGCACTCTGCAAAGCCCTGATATAAAGGGAAAACATCCCTTATTAATGTTCCCAGAGATATGTCTTTTTACAGACCTTACAAAGGAAAATTATCTTACAGTTTTAACAGGAAAATAACCAAAATTAAAGAAAATAATATATTGAATTTAACGTCTTGAAGAAATGAATAAGGAACAATATAAAAATTTCAACATTGAACTAAATTGAGCAATGCAACTAACACTAATGAAGATAAGGAAAAATATCAGTGGGTGTTTATGAAAAACATGATTACCTTTGAGAAAAATAAAGTCCACACTATAAGTCAGCTATTTATCTAATATTTTAGAATCATAAATTTATATTGCTTAATTAAACCTGACACTGATTTTATATATAATACGTATAATATCATGTAAGACATATTAACATAATATGTCTTATAAGTTCTTCCAGTTTTGTTTTACCTTCCAGAGCCAGTGATGTAGAATATATTTGGTGTTCATTGTAGGAGCCCAAGTCCTTAAAACAAATCAGATACTTGAGACAGACATAGAAACCACCAAGATTTCTCCAGGCTACTGAAAAAGATGCTTTCTGAATAAAATAGAGGAATTCCAACCCTAATTTTTTTAAAGAACATTTTACCTTTATTTTTAAATTGTAGCCAGCAGTAAAAGAAAATAAAGGCTCCCCGCCAGCCCTACCCACACCCCCCACTTCCCCTTTCTTATCTTCCCTTTTCCCAATATGTGGAAGTTACTACTGTATCCAGGTTGTAGAATATTGTTTCTGAAAAATTTAGGAACTTAATTTCAGATTGACTATTGTATATTTATTACACATTGTTTGTGTGCTAGGCTCTGCCTTAGGCTGTGAAGATGGGATATTTAAAATACATGTCAACCCTAATTTTATATAAGTCAACATGCATATAGAGGACAGTTAGTTTTTAAAAAGCTATGTAATACAACACCTAAACTGCATTACATCAGTATGACACATCCCAGAATAAGAAAAAAGGAACCAAACAGTTCTTTTTTACTTATAGTATGGAAAAGTTGAGAGATCAGTAATGTTTTTTAATTTAACTTCCTGAATTCTTTCAAATATCAGACGTGACATTTTAAAGGAAAGGTAGGATAATCTGTGGGAGATTTGTACTAAGATTTTCACAAAGAAAGTGAACTTGCTAGATGATGGGGTACAGTGCTCAGCGTTCCATAGGAATAGCTTATTCTTAATCCTTTCTTACCAAAATTTATTAAGTCAATTTACTAAATATTTTCCATGAAAATATGTTTCTGCTTTTATAAAAAAAATTTTGAGAAAACAGTTCATTTTATAGAAACCCTGGTATGCATTCTTTTCATTAAGCAAGAACTCTTTGCACTTAGACAACAAAGATTATCATACCACTTGCCATAGGTTGCATCCTCAAAAGTGTGTCTGGAAAATTGACATGAAACTAAGGATGTGCAAAAGCAGTACCAGGTCCATTCCTAGACACCCTGACTCATAGCCTGCTCCCACCATTTACAAACCTTTATCTGTTCAACTCAGGAACTTATATGTCTCACTGTATAATGGAAGAAACTGTCTCATGGAATTTTTAAGAACTCCATAATTATTCGCTCAATGCAGGAAGTTAAAAGTGATTGCTTATTTTGTATATCATTAAAAGTACGACTGTGTATATTAAGTACCTTTTCCTTACCCCATGTATATGGAAAACATTTATAAACATTAAAACATAGGACTGGCATGTAACCTCCTGTTAGAGTGATAAGTCTATACCAGGCAAACTACTTCTTAAAAGTTTGTAATTTCTGCGTTATTACTTCTCCTGTTGGATGGAACAGGGTAAGAAATTCCACCCAGTGGACCAAATCCAGCTTGCTGCCTGTTTTTGTGAATGAAATGTTAGTGGAACATAACCACACTCATTTATTTATATACTGTCTATGGCTGCTTTCATGCTACAACATCAGAGTTAAGTAGTTGCAACACAAGACCTTATGGCTCACAAAGCCTACAATATTTACTATCTGGCTTTTTAAAGAAAAAGTTTGCTAACTCCTGGGCTAGAATAACAACTACAATAGAAAGTAAATTACTCTCATCTTTCTCTGATTTGCTGTGTGTTCTGACCAGTACACCTAAACTTTTTTAAGCCAGCATCCTAATTATCCATTTAATCAGATATTTTCCTTTTCTGAGATGTTCCCTCCAAATCATTTTTAAACTATCTTTTGTGACACTGCATAAAATACAGGAATCTTTTATTTGAAATACTCTGTATTTATTGTTGAAAGTAAGACTATTCCTCTCCATGGTTATTCTCTCTCTCTCTGAATTTGTCACGTGCAAATTAAAATTTGCTTCTACATTTTAATAAAGGTTACTTAATGCTAAAATATCTATATTTTCTGCTGTATTCCATGTGCCTCTTTGCTTGTCAAGGCAATTCTGCTCCCACACACATTCCAGCAAGATTCTGGACTTCACTATACCTAGCTAATAGATAGCCTAAAGTTTGCCTTTAAGAGGAAAAGGTCGTGCTGTTTTATTTTATAGTTATGCATGAAAAATGAGTATGCTGATGTCATAATAGTATGGGTCATGAGTAAACAGCTACACAATAAGTACTTTAAGATCATACCTTTTACAGCTAAATAAATTAAAATAAATGTAAACATTGCAGATTATATCACACAATTCGGAAAGCTTCTTAATGATCCGAATACAAATCTTTCTCTAACTGGCTTTCAATTCTGTGAAACTTCAATTCTGTGAGCCCTCATTTAACTTCTTCCTTTGTACTGGTTGAGAAAGGAGCACTGCTACTAGAGAAACAATTTTCTGCACCACTAAAAGCAGCTGAAAAGAATAAGAAGTGTTTCAAACATTGTTTTTTATGCACTCAACCATATTAATGGTTTTATTGTCTTGTATTCAGTCAAAATCCAATCAGTATACAAAGGTGTAGGTTACACTTAATACTCTCATAAACTGCCAATTTTTATAATGTATACAAAGTGTAGTCCCAATAGATCAATGGCTCTTAAAGAGGGGTCCCCAAACCACCAGCATCAGCACATCTCCTGGGAACTTGTAAGAAATGCACACTCCTAGGCCCCACCAAGACCTACCAAATAGGAACACCTTGGGATGCAGCCAGTGAATCTATAATTTAATAATCCCTCCAGGAGATTCTGATATATGCTAAAGTCTGAAAACCACAACACTGGACTTTTAGAAAAGGGGTTACTGTAAGCTAACAACCTTGTCTTCTTACACAGCAATTATATATACTCAGAAGTGGCATTTCATCCAAACATACATTCTTGCAAATAAATTATTCCTGTAGTTTTAGGATCCTACAGTACACTAAAGAAAATGAATGTTAACTTGATAAATGTTTCTGGTTTTGATCAAAATAATTTTATTCACTCGGTAGTTCAACATAATTGAAAATGAGATATCACTACCAAAAAAGACATTAATTTATTTGGCCAAAGTAAAAAGATAATAGTGCATACATATTGAGCACTTACTGTGTGCCAGGCACTGTTCTAATTGTTTTACACATATTTACTCAATCTTTACTTCAATCCTATGAGATAAGTACTATGATTATCCCTAATTTTAGTTGAGGGAACTGAAAGTTAAATAATTTGCCCAAGGTTATACAGAAAATAAGTGGAAGAGGAAAAATTTGAACCCAGATTCTCTGACTCTAAAAACTATATTCTTAGTTTCAAAATTTGGAAAGCTAATACCTAAAATATTCTCATGACATGAAATATTTGGAATAACTCGCAGGCCTTTAAATTTTTGTTTTAATCACCTCAAGCTGCCTTTACAAAATACAATCGAAATTTATTTTTTCACAGTTCTGGAAGCTGGAAGTCCAAGATCACGAGATCAGGGTGCTAGTATGGTCAGGTTCTGTTGAAGGCCCTCTTCCTGGCTTCTTCTCACTGTGTGCTCACATGGCCTTTCCTAGCTTTGTGTGCAGGGGGAGACAGAGAGAGAGAGCAAGTTCTCTGGTGTCTCTTCTTATCAGGACACTAGTGCCATCATGAGGACCCTGCCCTCATGACTCTAACCCTAACTACCTTCCAGATATCATCACATTAGGGATTGGAGCTTCAACATATTAATTTTGGGGAGGCACAAACATTCGATCTATAAGAATTAAAGTATTTCAGAGAAGTAAGAAGGTACGTGAAATTTTCACAGATGTGTTGTCATTATTGCTGATTGATATTCCCATAGTTTGCATTCCCGGCATATTAGCTTTTCAGGTTTTCATAAAGGAATTCAAGGTATGTGTATAAATACTTAAACTAGAGGAATTAATTGTTTCAGAAATCCCTAATCCTTTTAAATTGAAAATTCCTTAATGATACAATCACTTCCCAAATAATAAATTTATAAAAATTGAAATTCTTTGGACCACCACTAATATAACCTAGGTATGTAAAAGGTATTAAAAGATACAGCAATACTCCTAGTATCTCTACTGTATTAGAAGAGACACAAAGTAAAAGTTATCCAAGTTTTTGCACTTGCTGAAGGTATAACCCTATTTACTACATTTTGTACTAAACATTCATATGGAGGTAAATGGCACTATTTAAGGGGAAAAAAAAATCCTGAAACATGTTTAATGCTGTGACATAAGGGTTAAGAAACCAAAACACATAGGCACATGTATCAGTCATATCATTTCCATTGGGAAAGGCAGAGTAAGGATTGAATTACTCATTATGTACATGATACAGAGTAGCAATTCTCAAACTTCTTGTTCTGAAGACTCCAAACAGTTTTACTTAAGTGAGTTTTGTTTATCAGTATTACTTTATTTGAAATTAAAACTGAAACAACTTTAAATGTTTTTATTAAATCATTTTAAAACAATAGACCCATTACATGTTGACCTAAAATAAATAGTTGTTTTTATGGAAAAATAACTATTTTCCAAAATACAAAATTAGTGAAGAGTAACATTCCTTTGTATTTTTTTCAAATCTCCTTAGTACCTGTCATTAAAAAAAAACAACAACAAGATTCTCATATCTCTTTTTGCATTGTGTATTATTGTTTTGGTTGAAATATTAAAAAAAAAAATTTAACCTTACACAGCTGTATAGTAGAAAAAGAGAATGTTTCATATCCTGTTTAGATAACTGATAGTATACCAAAACTCAACAGTGGCAGTTACTTAAAGGTTAGTTATAATGTGGAATTTGAAACTATATCAGTGAACATTTCCAACTCCATCACATTACCCATTGGTTATTTAGAAGCCTGTTGTTTAATTTCCACACATTTGTGAATTTCTCAAATTTCTTTCTGTTGTTGGTTTCTAATTTAATTCCATTGTAATCAGAAAACATACTTTGTACAATTTCAATACTTTTACATTTATTGGGACTTGTTTTATGGTCTCGTATATGGTTCCCCTTAGAGAATGTTTCATGTTGTGCTTGAGAAGATGTATTCTGCTAAAGTTGGGTACAGTGTTCTATACATGTCTACTAGATCTAGTTGATTTCTAGTGCTGTTCAAGTCTTCTTTTTCATTGTTGATCTTATGCTTCATTGATCTATCCATTAATGACACTGCTGTATTATTAATAATTATAATAGTATCCAACACCCATTATTGTTGAATTACCTGTTTCACCCATCAATTCCTTATGTATTTGGGGCCTCTGTTATTAGGTGTGTTTATGTTTATAATTGTTATGTCTTCTTGATGGATTGATGAAACTGTCCTTTTTTATCTCTACTAACATTTTTATCTTAAAGTCTGTTTGTGTCTGATATTAGTATGGCTACTCTAGCTCTCATTTGCTTACTATTTCCATGGTATATCTTTTCCATGCTCTTACTTTCAACCTATTTGTTGTTTTTGAATTTAAAGTGTGTCTTTTATAGATAGCATATACTTGGATCATGTTCTTCTATCTATTCTGCTAATCTCTGCCTTTTGATAGCAGTGTTTAATCCATTTACATTTAATATAATGACTAATAAGGTAGATTTATCTCTGCCATTTTGCTATTTTGTTCCTTATATGTCTTATGTCTTTCTTCTTCCTCTGTTCCACCATTACTGCTCTCTTTTGTGTTACATATTTTCTAGAATTTGATTTTAATTCCCTTGTTTTTTGTACTCTATATTTGAAGTTATTTTTTTAGTGTTTCCTCTCAGAATTACAGTTTCCATTGTAACTTAGAAAACAATCTACTTCATATTAATACCAACTTAATTTCAATAGCATAAACAGACTTTGCTCCAATATGCCTCAGTTTACTCCCCCCTCCTTTGTGCTTGTATTTTCATACATATTACATCTTCATGCATTGTGAGCCCAACAACATGGTTTTTTCATTATTACTTTATGCAGTAGTGTTTTAAATCAGATAGGAGAAAAGAGCTACAAACAAAAATACATTTATAGCATCTAGTAAATTTACCTATAGTTACCTTTACTGATACTTTTTACTTATTTCTGTGGATTTGAGTTCCTGTCTAGTGTACTTTCAGTTCAGCCAGAAGAACTCCCTTAGTATTTCCTATTAGTTAGGTGTGTTAATGACAAATTTTCTCAGTTTTTATCTCACAATGTGTTAATTTTCCCTTCATTCTTCAAGGATAATTTTGCTACATTTTAGACTTCTTGGTTGACTATCTTTTCCTTTCAACACTTTAAATATTCATCTTACTGTCTTCTGGACTCCTGGGTTTCTGATGAGAAATCAGCTTTAATCTTATTCAGGATCCCTTGTACATAACAAGTTGCTTATCTCGTTGCATTTAAAATTCTCTCTTTGGCTTTCAACAGTTTGACTATGATGTACCTTGGTGTGGATCTCTTCAAGTTTATCCTACTTGGCGTTCATTGAGCTTTTAGATGTGCAGTTTCATGTATTTAATTAAATTTGGGCAGTTTCAGACATTTTTGCATGACATATTCTTTCTGCCTCTCCTCCCCTCCTCTCCTCTGGGACTCTTATTGTTGATATTCTTGATGGTGCCCCACAGGTCTCTGAGGCTCTGTTCATTTTCTTTATGTTTCTCATTTTACTTTCTGTTCCTCACACTGGATAATCTGAATTGACATATCTTCAATTTTATTGATTCCTTCTTCTGCTAATTTAAATCTACTATTGAGCCTCTCTAGTGAATTTTTTATTTCAGTTATTGTACACTAGAATTAGTGTGGGATTTTTTGTGTGTATGACTTATATCTCTTTATTGATATTCCATTTTGGTGAGATACTGTTCTCATAATATCCTTAAATTCTTTACATGATTTCCTTTACTTTCTTTGAACATATTTATAATAGCTGATTTAAAGTCTCTACTTAGTAAGTCAAACATCTATGCTTCCTTGGGGGAAATTTCTATTGACAGCTTTTTTTTTCCCTTTGTATGAAACATACTTTCCTGTTTGTGTGTGTCATAATATTTTGTTGTTGAAAACTGGACATTATAAATAATGTGTTCACCCTGAAAATCACCCCCTTAAGTTTGTTGTTATTGCTGCTGTTTGTCCAGTGACTTTCCTGGATTATTACCGCGAAGTCTTTATTCTTTATTGTATATAACCATGAAGTCCTTATTCAGTAAGTTTTAATTGTCAGCTATGAGTGGACACAGTTTTTCTTAAATAAAAGATTGAGAGATTAGGGCCTTCTCAGTTCTTTTGTCTGAAAACAGGTTACACATATGTGTGGACTTCTAGATTCCCAGGAGTATGTGAGAGCTTTTCAAAGTCCCATTTGAACATCTCATTCACATTTTTCCTTTTAAGATTTGGTCAACCGCTCATTAGCCCAAACTGATATCGCTGTCTCAGGCAGCATCAATAAAAACAATTGCTAATGATTGTTTTTAATAAACTTCCAGTTTGATAGAGCTGTTCACACTGAGCAAGCTCTCAGTCTGGCCAAATAAAGACAAATATTGAGAATGGAGCTTTTCAGGGAACTGCCAGACAGGTCAAATAGTGATATAATTCTCTGAGGATGGGACATTAGGGAGATCCACCCCTCCCTTTGCTGCTAAGCTGTTCATTTTCAAAGCTACCTTAGTAGCGGGCTTCCCTGGTGGCGCAGTGGTTGAGAATCTGCCTGCCAATGCAGGGGACACAGGTTCGAGCCCTGGTCTGGGAAGATCCCACATGCCGCGGAGCAACTGGGCCCGTGAGCCACAACTACTGAGCCTGCGCGTCTGGAGCCTGTGCTCTGCAACAAAAGAGGCCGCGATAGCGAGAGGCCCGCGCACCGCGATGAAGAGTGGCCCCCGCTCGCTGCATCTAGAGAAAGCCCTCGCACAGAAACGAAGACCCAACACAGCCAAAAATAAATAAATAAATTTATTTAAAAAAAAAAAAAAAAAAAAAAAGCTACCTTAGTAGCAAAGCTATTGGTCTTCAGGACTACTTCAGAGCTGGGGAGGGGTTATGGGAATAGGGCAGATTAAAAAACAATAAACACTGTTTTATTGAGATTCAGTCATTTTTCTTAGATACTCCTTGATTCTTGCAAAAAAAAATTTATTTTAACAATTTTTGACAGTGTTCTTATTTCTTTATGAAGGAGATTTTTTTTGGTCCTTACTAGATCTAGAAGTGATTCTCCCCTACTCTTATTACTTCAAAATCCATTGGTCTGTCTTGTACTTTGAATGATCTTTCATGTATGCATGGTTTTGTAACATCATGCATTGGCCATTTGGAAAATATTGGTTTACTGAGGTATGCATATCTTCCCAATTTTAACATGTTTCATTACATACTATTTAAAAATCACATTTGTTAATATCACTACTGATCCCATAAGTAAAGTTTGTAGGTTTTAATGTGTCAGGCTCATGGTGGTGGATACAAGTCTTCCAAAACTCCAGTTTCATTTATAAGCTCAAATTTTATCAGTAGCAACAAATACTATCAATTATTGTCGCAAAAGTGACATTCAATTTGTCATTTTCAAGAGAATGTTGGCTAATACCCAAGTCTGAATAACCATGGTTTAGTGCCACTGCTAATTACCAACCCTTTTACCAATGGGATTTTTGGACTCCAGGGGTCTTTGCAACACATTTTGAGAACACTTTGTAGAGGAATCAAGTCTGGATTTCTGGACCTTGTCTTTCAATATCAGAGTAACTGGTGCATGGTGAGAAGTTAATTTCAGCTATAGGACTCATAACAGAGACTTGCTTACCTGATTTTTTTAATTGACTATAGGACAAAAGGGAAAAGCCTATATAAGTCTGTAAAATAAGATACTATGAATAGTAGTATGAAATTTTCCAAATGTGAATTAGAAAAAAATATTCAAGAATATAATTGGGAAGGTTCACAAAAAGCAATACTTATAGCCCAAGATACCAATCTTCCAGTACATAGACTAGACTATGGGTAATAAAATAAATTTGAGGTTTATAACACTGTGATAAATATAGCCTCATAAGTATTATCTCCAAGCCTCACTGCAATGAGACAGGTTTAAAGTATTAAAAGGCATACCCTATTCCAAAGAAACAAACCTAGGAGAGATGAAATAATTTATGTTAAAAAGTGTATACCACATTAGCAATGTTTGTTGCTAAGCATGTGAAGCAACTTACAGCTGGTGGGAGTATAAACTGGTAATACCACCTCAGTAAGAAAAAGAATAGGTACTACCTGGTACAGTTGAAGATGCTTATATCATATGACTTTACAGTTCTGCCTCTGGGTACATAACCCCTGATAAATGTTTGCACTTGTACATCAGGTGACATACGTAAGAATGCCGTGTTTATCATGGCAAAAAAAAAAAAAATGGGAACAAGCGTTGATCAACAAAAGAATGAAAAATATTTATGCTATAATCATGCAGTGGAATACTTTACAGCCGTGAAAGTGAACTACAGCTACTCATCCTTAATCATGGATGAGTCTCAAATTAATGTATTTTTTAAACAGTCACAGAAGGATACATACAGTATGATTCCATTTACATAAAAACTTAAAATAGGCATAACCAAATATATTTGAACATTTATGTATATGATAAAACTTATAAAAGAAAAAAGGAATAATTGCATGAAGAAGATAGTTGAATAGAAGTTAAACTATGAAGTTAACTGTGATTTGCTTTAAAACTGCATATATATGCAGGAATCAAGATGGCAGAGTAGAACTTGGAGCTCACCTGTCCCCACAAACACATCAAAATTACATCTACCTGTGGAACAATTCTCACAGAAAACTAACTGGAAACTAGCAGAAGAACTCCTAGAAAACCAAAGCTGCAAGAAAGATCTCCGTGTAACCGGGTAGGATGGGGAAAAAAAGGCATTGGGTTGGGACCTGCACCCCTGGGAGGGATCTGTAAGGAAGAGAAGGTCCACACAGGCTGACCCTTGCCCTGAGGAGCAAGCTAGTTGAGCCACAATCTCGGCATTCCAGTCCTGGGGTCCTGCACGGAGGAGACAAACCCCCTTGCCTGCTGGGAAGTCTGCTGAGATGGACAAAAGGGCTGGAGAAGCCTAGACTCTACTCACAAGGAGTGCACATGTGCTGACTTGCCAACTATCAGGGCGGAGAGAGCCTGCACTGGTGGCTGCCACCTTGCTGCCCTTTACAACTGAAAGGGGCAAACACCCCAGCCCCACTCACTCCACACCACAGCTTGGCATGAAATCTGGGAAAAGACTCAGTCTAGCTGTGCAGAGACAGACTGGGGCACAGAAATATTAAAAATCATAGAAGAATACTATGAACAGTTATATGCCAACAAGTTGAACAACCTTCCAAAAAATGGACAAGTTTCCAGAAACATACAGCCTGCCAAAATGAGTCAAGAAGAAACAGATAATTTGAACAGACCGACCAATCACTGGAAGTGGAATAGATTCTGTAATTAAAAGAAAAAACTCCCAACAAACAAAAGTCCAGGACCAGACGGCTTCACTGGGGAATTCTATCAAGTATACAAAGAACTTACACCTATCCTCCTCAAACTATTCCAAAAAATTGAAGAGAAAGGAACACTCTGAAATTCATTCTATGAGGTCACCATCACCCTGATACCTAAACCAGACAAAGGTATTACAAAAAAGAAAATTACAGGCCAGTATCCTTAATGAATATATATGCAAAAATCATCAACAAAATATTAGCAAACCAAATCCAACAATACAGAAAAAGGATCATACACCATTATCAAGTTGGATTCATTCCAGGGTCACAAGGATGATTCAACATACACAAATCAATCAGTGTGGTCCACCACATTAATAAAAAGAAAGACAGAAACCACATATATGATCATCTCAATAGAGACAGAAAAAGCATTGACAAAATTGAAAATCCATTCATGATAAAAACTCTCACCAAAGTGGAAGGGGATGTATTTCAACATAATAAAAGCCATTTATCACAAACCCAGAGCCAACATAATACTCAGTGGTGAAAACTTAAAAGCCTTCCCACTAAATTCGGGAACAAGACATGGATGCCCACTCTCACCACTTCTATTCAACATAGTATTGGAAGTCCAAGCCATAGCAATCAGACAAGAAAAAGAAATAAAAGCTATCCACATCGGAAGGGAAGAGGTAAAACTGTCACTATTTGAGAGGACATTATACTCTATGTAGAGAACCCTAGTGTCTCCACAGAAAAACTGTTAGAACTAATGAATGAATTCAGCAAGTTAGCAGGATACAGGATTAATATATAGAAATCTGTTGCATTTCTTATTCTTATACTAATAATGAAATATCAAAAAGAGAAAGTAAAAAAAAAATCCCATTTAAAATTACATCAAAAAAATAAAATATTTAGGAATAAACTTAACCAAGGTGGTGAAAAACCTATATGCTGAAAACTATAGAACACTGATAAAGAAACTGAAGATGATTCAAACAAATGGAAAGATATCCCATGCTCTTGGACTGGAAGAATTAATATTGTTAAAACAGCCATACTATCCAAAGCAATCTGCAGATTTAATGTGATCCCTATCAAAATACCCATGACATTTTTCACAGAACTAGGACAAATAATCCTAAAATTTATATGGAAGTACAAAAGACCCAGAATTGCCAAAGCATCTTGAGAAAGGACAATAAAGCTGGAGGTATAACCCCCCCAGACTTCAGACCATACTACAAACCTAAAATAATCAAAACAGCCTGGTATTGGCACAAAAACAGACACACAGATTAATGGAATGGAATAGAGAGTCCAGAAATGAACCCACCCACCTATGGTCAGTTAATCTACTACAGAGGAGGCAAGAATATACAATGGAAGTTGGAGGGACCAAAAGCTAGTACAATAGCCTTTGCTTCCCTCCTCAGCTTCTAAACTTATCAGACACAGGTGAAGAGAGGAAGAAAGAAAACCAGAATATTCCTGGACTGCAAGAACCTGACCAATCACTGACAGCCGCAAGCCTGCTGCCTCCAGTGCATCCTGTCTGCGTGTGATGGGTGTGCTCCTGATTAACACCTCTCTCTCTCTCCCCTCCCCCCCTTTTCTTCTTCCTCTTCCCCTTCCTCCTCCTCCTCCTCCTCCTCCCCCGCCCCCTCCCCCTTCCTCCTCCTTTTCCTCTTCTTCTTCCTCTTCTTCTTTGCCTCTCTCTCTCTCTGTCTCTCTCTCTCTCTCTCTGTCTCTCTCTCTCTCTCTGTCTCTCTCTCTCTCATTCTACAGCGTGCTGTGGGTTTGTGCTAATAAATTTGAGAATGTTCAGGTCCTGTCATCTCAGAGTGACAACCGGACAGAGGAGGAATCACAGAGAGGTTTCATATCAATTAAGACCTGTGTTGAGTATCTCTAAAGAACAGTCCAAAGTGAGCAGTTCTTAAAGACTCTTTCCTGGGGACAACAATGGGTTACGGTCCATCCTGTCTCAAGAACTCCTGATTAATAACTGAATCCAGGCTCCCACCCCACCCCCAGAAACTGGGTGGGCTTTTTTTTTGCTTCCTGCAGCTCCCACCAGTCCATTGGCTTCAGGGAGTGCGTGTGCTGTGGGAGGCCTCCATCCCATCTGAAGCAAGGAATGTAACGGCCCAACACAAATTCTTCCAACAGGGCTCTTTACTGAACTTACACACTACCCCAGGAAGAAAGACCAGCATGGAAAACTACTTTACTCTAAATCACAGAAGCCGAAGGAGCTAAAATTTAGCATCACACAGTTTTCTGTGAGATGTATATGCAGGATCAGCAAGCATGGGAAATTCGAACCAACCCCTGCAGGGATTGCCTTGGGCTACAATCCAGTTGCCTTGGATTCTATAAGAAAAATCCCTTTGAGAGAGCATCCCATTCAAAACTTATTCATATGTAGCTTAAAAGCCACCCAGGTTGTCCTATCACCTGCAGTAATTATTCATATGCAAGGGAACCAAGAGAGCATATCCTACTTTGAAGGTCAAAGAATCCCAAAAATACAGGAAAGGTGTGTCTTGGGGGGCAGTGAGAATAGTGTTCAATTTGTGGGATAAGACCAAATTATAAAGTTGTTATTTTAAAGGGCTTTTAAATGCTACACAGGATGAACTGCCAGCATCCTGAAGAATTATAAATAGAGCTTCATGTTTTTGTGAAAATGCCATATATTCATTTCAAAAAGTGCTTGGTTCCAGTTTTATTATCAGTGCCTATCAGTACAGCACGATGTTTAAGAATGTGGACCCTGCAGCCAGACTACCTACGTTTGGTTCCTGACTGCTACTTACTAGGCATGGGGCCCTGTGCAAAGCCCTCATTTTTCTCATCTCGAAAATGGATATGAAAGACTGTTGAGCCAATGCATATAAAGTTATTACTACTGTATCTGGCATATTATAGATGTTCAGTAAACTTTGGCTATTATTATGATTGTTTCTAGGAATCTAAAATTCTCAGCATATTCACTGAGATCAGGGTAATACTAAAGAGAGTTCATTGAGACCTGGTAAATGCTATTTATGCACAGTGAATTCTTCACTTAAAGCTCTACCAATATTCAGTGCCTGAACACAATCCTCACTTCTCTAGCTGGGACACTGCATTTTGATGATATTTGATCATGACATCAGAAGAGACTAAATTCACAGAAAGACTTAGAAATTCCAGTTGCTCATAAAATAGGATAACTGAATAAAAAAATGAAAAGTATAAAATTTGTTTAGACTTCGACACCAACTCTATTTTATCCTCCAAAAGGAGTGTTTTAGGATCAATTTCACTAAAAATTAAATTTATTAAGGGAGATAATTCAAGCAGTTATGCTAATTAGCAAGTGTTAGAGCCATAAGATTAGACAGTTAGCTTAACACTGTCTATGTTGTCCAGATAATTAGATGAAAACTTTCCTTTTATTTATTCCATTAGCCCAGCTAATTTATGGTAATTCCCTATAGCCTTCTTGCCTATAGATTTTATGGATCTAAGAGACCTAGATTCTATATAAAAATTAAACAACTGGGGATTTCAGAAGCAACGTGAAATATATATATATATATACAGTAGAGAAAAGACAGTCTCTTCAACAAGGGGTGTTGAGAAAGCTGAACAGCTGCATACAAATCAGTTACAACACTCCTCAAACCATACACAAAAATAAACTCAAAATGGCTTAAAGACTTAAATATAAGACATGACACCATAAAACTCCTAGAAGAGAACATAGGCAAAACATTCTTTGATATAAATCATAGCAACATTTTCTTAGATCAGTTTCTCAAAGCAAAAGAAATAAAAGGAAAAATAAATGGAAACTAATCAAACTTAAAAGCTTTTGTACAGCAAAGGAAACCATCAACAAAATAAAAAGACAACCTATATAATGGGAGAAAATATTTGCAAATGATGTGACCGACCAGGGCTTAATTTCCAAAATATACAAACAGCTCATACAGCTCAACAGCAAAAAAACAACCCAATTAAAAAATGGGCAGAAGACCTAAGTAGACATTTCTCCAAAGAAGACCTACAGATGGCCAACAGGCATGTGAAAAGATGCTCAACATCACTAATTATTAGAGAAATACAAATCAAAACTACAATGAGGTATCACCTCACACCAGTCAAAATGACCATCATCAAAAAGTCTACAAATAGTATATGCTGGAGAGGGTGTGGAGAAAAGGGAACCCTCCTACACTGTTGGTGAGAATGTAAATTGGTGCAGACACTGTGGAAAACAATATGGAGAGTCCTTAAAAAACTAAAAATAGAACTACCATATGATCCATCAATTCCACTCCTGGTTATATATCTGGAAAAAATGAAAACTTTAATTCAAAAAGATACATGCACCCCAATGTTCTTAGCAGTACAATTTACAATAGCCAAAACATGTACAATAAATAACCCAATCAACAGACAATTGGCTTAAGAAGATGTGGTGTATATACATACAATGGAATATTACTCAGCGATAAGAAAGAGCGAAATATTGCCATTTACGGTAACATGGATGGTCCTAGAGAATATTATACTTAGTGAAGTAAGTCAGACAGAAAGACAAGATATCATTTCTATGTGGAATCTAAAAAATAATACAAATGAATCTATATACAAAACAGAAACAGATTCATAGACGTAGAAAACAAACTTAAGGTTACCAGAGGAGAGAAGAAGCAGGGAATTTTATTCACTATCTTGTTTTTAATAACCTTTAAAGGAATATATGGAAAAAAAATAACTGAATTACTATGCTGTGCTCCTGAAACTAACACAATATACTTCACTTTTTCAACTTTACTTTAATTTTTTTAAAAACATGCATATCTAAAGAAAAATGCTTTCTTTTGTCTATCTACAAACAGCAATATAGATATAGAATTTTGGTAATTCTTTCATGGAAGTAGTATGTTGTACAAAGCATAATATTCTTTCTACATAAAAATACTTCATTAACAAGTTTGTTTTTATTTTTTGTATGATAGTCTATTATGAACCTTATTCAATTAGTAATGTCTTATGAGTAATTCCATTCTTGTAGCAACCTGTTTTCTCATGGTCATTGAAGCAAATGGATTTCTAAAGTTCTTAAAATATCAATCAGGCAATTGTAGCATCAATGAAATTAATAATTTCTTGCCTGTCATCTTGAAGGAAAATCATTTGTAGTGCATAATTAAACTATCTAAACTTCTTTATTAACTTTTCCCTACTTTATTGGGAAGCACAGTAGAATTTTTAATTCTGCGAAGTGTTCAAAGCATTTCTTGATCATTTTCTTATCTCTTCTTAGGATACCCATTGCAGACATTGGTTTCTTTGTACCCCATTTAATTAACTTTGATTTCTAAAGAGAATAAATCATTGTATCAAGGTGTGAGGAATGTTCCAGAAATAGGGAACAATACACAAGTTGGAGATAAACCTCACCATTGTATCTAGGCTCTGCCAGTGATGTTTCCTTGAGTGGAAAATAATGTATTCTCTAAGTCTAGTGCAGGAGATAAAAATGTTTTGGAACTACTCAGCAATATTTTTTATTCTATTATGATTATTATGGATGGATTTTATTTATTTTTGAGAAATTTTATTTATTGAGAAAATGTAAACTATGCCCAGTTTGTTCCAGAAGGGAAAAGCAATGCTATGTTCAACAGAAATGTCATAATAAAACTATTCCAGGTGGGACCAAAAGTAGTAAAGAAAATTTTGCCTAAAATACTCATCCTTATGTAATAAAGAAGAGACATGATTAGATCTTAGAAATATCTAATAAAATTAATGAACTATAAAAAAAAATTAATGAACTATATAAATACAACTATCAAATCATTTAAAGTGTAAAGAATTTTCTACTAATACAGGGTTTTTTTAATAGATAACACTGGTTATTTATGAACATGTTCTCTAAGTAACTGCCATCTATATAAGAATTTTATGGAGGAGTGTTTACTTTTTGTAATAGATTTGCCAGAAACTTCAAATGATGCACTTACTTTCCAAGGCTTAACTATTTCTTTTTTATTGCAGCCCTTTGGAGTGAATCAGCCTGGACCTTATATCATGTATACAACTGTAGATGCAAATGGATATCTGAAAAATGGTTCGGGTAAGACTTGATATGCATAATAGCACCTTTAATCAATATATTAACAAAGTAAACTGGATGACAAAAATTATCATGTTTTCACATTCTTTATAAAATCTTCACTTTTTATATTATACTTTGTCTTTCTGTATACTTACATCAGTAGATTACAAAAGGTCCTCATGACAGATATATTAACATTAAATTCTTCATATATCCCTATTGTAGGGAACCACATAATTATCCTTATTTTTCAGTTGAAGTAACAGAGATTGGGAGCATTTACTTCAGTTATCTTGATCAAAGTATGAAATAGTAAATTAGTTAACAGAGCTCATCTTAGAAGAAGTAAAAATTAGGAATCCAATCTACTCCTAGATTAATCCTAGTTTTTTCATATGTGGACTAGAAACTGGAATATTATACAAATTTATATAATATTATGTAATCATATGTTTTGATATATGATTATAAAGAAAAATCTTGTTTTACATTTGAATAAAGGGAAATGCAATCAATCAAGACAAAAGGGAAATAAGACTAAGCAAAGGATGTCTGATCTTGACAGATGGCTAGCTGACTGAGATACGATCCAAATCACCATAAATACAACTGTGAACATTTCAATTCTCTAAGGAGGAAAAGGAATCCTAACATATTCATATGCTTCTTTGAGAGTGCTAGAGTCCTAACCATGAAGAAGTACGTGTAAACAGAGTTACTGTTACTCCTCCATTTTTAAATGAACTAAAAAAAGGGAAGAACTCATTATATAGCCATTTTCATTTTATATAATGGCATAACATAATATACCAGAGTGCATTTCCTTTTAAGCTAATTGTATACATTTAATACTGTCATCATGCTACTGCATCAACACAGAAACATTCCATGAAACAAAAACTGTCTGAAAAATTCAAGGAGAAATTTACAGACTCAGTTACAGTTTACCCTTGACCAACATGGGAGGTTAGGTGCACCATCCCTCTGTGCAGTTAAAAATCTGCCTATAACTTATAGTTGGCCCTCATTCCTCCGTATCCTCCAATTCAACCAAATGTGAACTGTATAGTACTGTAGTATTTACTATTGAGAAAAATCTGCATATGAGTGGAACTGCGCAGTTCAAACCTGTGTTATGCAAGGGTCAACTGTATAGTCAAATACGTTAATGTACCACTGTCAGTCAAGGAAACTTAAAATAAATCTGGATATAGTTGATTTGAACAAATTACTTATTTACATTTTAATTCATATCTATATTAAACTGTATATAAAAGATTCCAGGACCAGCTGGTTTTATTTTTTATCAGTTAACTCTTTGAGACTTTCAAGATGCACATAATTTTAGTTCTAGATTAGATGTTTCGGAATGCAGGGGGGAAAAAAGTTGAAGTTACTTATTTCATTTTATGAAGCTAGTATAACTTCATAAAGCTAGTATAACTTTATGGCTAGTATACAAAGCCATTATACCCAAAAGCAAAATCTTAGCTGACTGGTGAATTATCAATCAAAAATGCTGTCTAAAATACTAACAATTTAAATTCATCTGTATTTTGAAAGAATTACTTACTTAAGACCATCAAGTAGGTGATTACCTCAGGAATGCACTGATGGTTTAAAATGGGGAAAATTTCTTTATTATCATAACAGTAAATCAATTTTTTAAAGATTTGTCTCCCTCTTTTTTTTTTTTCATATAATGTATATTGTGTAAATCTTTCCATGTCTGTTCATCTAGCTAGTCCTAATTTTTTTTAATTGAAGTATAGTTGACTTATAGTGTTATATTAATTTCAGGTGTACAACATAATGAGTCAATATTTTTATACATTATATTCCATTTAAAGTCATTATACAATATTGGTTACATTTCCTGTGCTGAGCATTATATTCTTGTATCTTATTTATTTTATACCTAGTAGTTTTTAACTCTTAATTCCCATACCCTATCTTGCCCCTCTCCCCACCACCCTTCCCTCTGGTAACCGCTAGTTTGTTCTCTGTCTATGAGTCTGTTTCTATTTTGTTGTATTCATTTATTTGTTTTATTTTTAGATTCCATATATGTAAAAACATACAGTATTTGTCTTTCTCTGTCTGACTTACTTCACTAAGCATAATACCCTCAAAGTCCATCCATGTTGTTGCAAATGGTAAAATTTTATTCTTCTTAGTTCTAGTTTCTTTTGGAATTGTTTTGTATGTGGATACAGTAACTGGATAATTTGCTGGGGTTTTTTTTCAATATAACAATACAACAGTAAAGATCTATGTGATATATTTTTGTGCAGTTAAATGAATAATTCTCACTTCATAGAAAAAAATCTAGAAAAATACTCATCAAACTGTTAACATTTATCTTGGGAGAGCAAGATTTCAAGAGATTCACTTCCTATTTGGTACATTTCTATAACTATTTACTACTTTTAGTCCTTTTTATTTTTAAAAGATAAATTTTACAGCAAATTGAAACCTACCAAAAATTAGATATAGAAGATAATTTTTAATCAGTGATTGTTGTTCACAATATATATTTATTGAACCTCTACTACAAACTAGGCATTTGTACCTAGTAGGATATCTTATTAGACGCTAAAAACCCATTCAATAATATTCACTACACATTGCTGTTTTTATAAGTAAATGGAAAAATATTTCCGTAGCATGATTGCTTTTTAATCTACTCCAAAACAATAATGGAACATTGGGTTTATTCTCACTCAATTATATATTTACTTCTTCCCTGGATTAGGCAGGAATTTGTAAGCATAAACGCAAAGGAGAAAATATCTATAGAAAAGATAAATGCATAAATCAAATGAACGCATACATTTTCATGGCAAAAAAGCATAAACAAAGGTAAAAGACTATAGCAAACTGGGAAAATCTAAATGTCCAACAATTGAGAAATAATAAGTTGTGATATCTTATAATAATTTCCAGCCTACAAAATATTTTAGAATAATTTTTGATAAAATGAACAGATGTTTATGGTATAACACTTGGGAAGGAGGCACATCTGTGTGCATAATCCAAATTGTGTGGGTGTGGAGTTTTTAGTGAACCCATGTATAGGAAAAATATAGAAACAAAATGACATATAGAAACGTTACCAGGAATACCTCTTGGTTGTGGGATTTTGTTCTTTATTTTTTGCATTTTAGTTTATACACTGATCATATATTGCTTTTAATTTGAGAAATATGTTAATGATAAGTAATCATAAATATTTTAAAAATATTTCACACATATGCTATATTTCATGCATAAATATATGTTCTAAACAGGGAAGTGGCACTTAATTTAATTGATTTAGGAAGTACTATTATGAAAACCTGCCCCAAATTTTAAAGGATTAAAATTTCTAGTTTAAATGTTAATTAAGCATGTTGAAGTCTAAAGAAAAATTACTTGGTTAAACTATACCTTCCAACCCATACAGCCCCACTAGTAGAGAACTTTCCACTCTAGAAAGAGAACGACCACATATGAATACTTCAGAAACTGCAACCCTGGTTTTCTTATAGAGCACCTAAGGGTCACTACTCATTAGTGGATCATGAAATAAATTTAATGGGTTCTGTTAAGGGCTTTTTATTTAAAAGAATAAAAGGTAGAAAATATCAAGTGTATCCTACATTTAGTATTGTTTCATGAAAACTTTATTTTAGGGTTTGTGTATCTGTGTTCTTACTGGGTGGTGACATAAAATGTAGTTGTTACTGTGGGCTGTGATCAAAAAAGTTTGAAAGCCACTGCCAGAGACAATAACATGCCTTAGTGTTATTCAAAAAAGGCCTGGCCTAATTATCCTTTCTGCTTGTAGACAGATCTTATTGTTACCAAATACTCTGTGGTCTTACTCCACTTCCTAGCAAAGCGTGAATAGCCAAATGTTATTAGACAATTATATTACAGAGGAGTCATTAATTTTCTAAATAACCATTTACTACTCTTGTAAATTAGCCAGAGACCTGCAATAAGTACCCGAATTTCCTAAATAATATTTAATAAGAACTTAGTAGATAGGAGCATGTAGGCCAAATTGTATGGATTAGGGAGTTGTTGGTCATTTCTAAATAATAACACTATTAGACCAAGAATTGTTTTCTACCTCTTAAATTGCTTATTTGGCCCTGCTGTTATAAAATCATTTCCCTTTAGTCCTCTAACATTACTGTTTGTTAACATACCTGAGAAAAGCATAAGTAACCTTTACCTACTATGCATTCTTCATCATATGCTTCAAATATAAGAGCAGTTAAAATGTATGGTAGACTGATATGAAAGGGCAAAAAAGCATTTGGATTAGGTATAACAAAATTCATATTGATGGTAAACATTAGATTATTGAGAAAAAATGATTTGTTGTAACATATAAGCACATTGTCTTTCTATAATTTTAACCTTTCAGGTTTCTCCATTTTAATCAGTAATTGTCAATTACATCTTCCAGTGTCAAAACACATTTTATTCTTTATGTTCATTTCTCACCTGCGTATTTTCTGAAATTATCTTCAAAGTATAGTCATGTTCCATTTATCCACACATAATTATCCGTAAAAGAATGTTTTAGTCTTGAGTCATTTTATTTTAATTACTCATCACATTTTAAATTCTCATACCCAAAAATTTTAGCTTGAGCAATACTTAATCAGGCATATTTTTGTGTCAAAAATCATAATTCATAACAAGATAATGGAAAGAGTTGTTATGCCCTGCTGGATTATCCATGACATTCTTCTTATCTGAAAGAATGAATTCTTGCAAGAAGAATCATTCCCTTTCCTTACTCTCACATCAAGTAAAGACCTCACAGGAATAGTCAAGTCCACAGAGATAAAGATGAGGGCATGGCGAATAATGATTTTTTTTTTTCCACTGAAATGAAAGAGACAAAGGGAAAGAGGGAAAATATGGAATAGCTCTAAGCAGTACTGATACATCCTCTTCATTTAATTGTAAATTGAATTAATTACAAGAAATACAGAGAGTCTGAGAAACTGTAAGGAAGTTTACAAATTATTCAGCTATTCAGCAATTAGAAATCCCATCTACACAGATGCAAGTGGGTCACAGTCATATTCTGGAAAACCAAAAGAAAGAAAATAAGAAACTGTAGTGCCGGGCTTCCCTGGTGGCACAGTGGTTAAGAATCCGCCTGCCAGTGCAGGGGACATGGGTTCAAGCCCTGGTCCGGGAAGATCCCACCTGCCGTGGAGCAACTAAGTCCGTGCACCACAACTGCTGAGCCTGCACTCTAGAGCCCGTAAGCCACAACTACTGAGCCCACGTGCTACAACCGCTGAAGCCTGCACGCCTAGAGCTGTGCTCTGCAACAAGAGAAGCCACTGCAATGAGAAGCCCGCGCACTGCAACAAAGAGTAGTGCCTGCTCACCGCAACTAGAGAAAGCCCGCACGCAGCAATGAAGACCCAACACAGGCAAAAATATAATTAATTAATTTTTTTAAAAAGAGAGTGAAATATTTGAAGTGTTGAAAGAAAAAGTCACCAACCTAGAATTCTACATACAGCAGAATTTTCTTTTAAACACAAAGGAGAAATAGACTTTATCAGACCAACAAAAACTGAAGGAAGCATCGCCAGCAGATCTGCTCCCCAAAAAAAGTTAAAAGAAGTTCTTTAGGGATAAGGAATATGATAGGTCAGAAACACATACCTATATAAGAAAGGAATAAATAAATGAAGATAAAATAAGACCTTTTATTTCTTAGTTGATCTAAAAAATAACTTTTAGATTGTTTAAAGTAATAATAGTAACAGTGTACTGGATGATGATAGTATATGAATAAGTGACATGAATGACAGCAATGTCATAAGAGATGGGAGGGGGAACCAGGATTATGCTGTTATTTATCTAAATTGGTCCTTTCCTGGAAATGACAATCAGGAATTCCTTACTACCAGCTTTGCATGATAACCTCCTTCAGTGAAACAGTAGTGGGTTATAAAACTTAAATACACTTTATCTTCAAAGATGAGTGACTTTGCAACACTTACCCCTAATTTATAGAGAACTAAAGAAGACATGAGATTAAATAAGGGTAAGGAATAGTAAGAATAAATCAAAAAGAAACTTATAAGGACAAATCGATAAATATGAGCAAGTAAAAAAGACACAAGAGTAAGAGAATAAAAATTACAAGAGAGTGATTGTATTTGACAAGTGAAAACCTCAGGAGCATGAGAGTCATTTGTAATATGTATGTTGTCTGAGAGTGGGGGCTGTGCATATAGACAGTAAATTCCACAGTGTAGTGGTTTGCTCTGTGAAGATTTTTTTAATTATTATTATTCAAAAAATATTTATTGAACATACCAGTATGAGCTATGATCCTAGGTACTTTAAGAAGTGTAAAATAGGGTCTTCACTGGTGGTCCAGTGGTAAAGAATCTGCCTTCCAATGCAGGGAACGCGGGTTCGATCCCTGGTTGTGGAACTGAGTTGCTACATGCTGTGGGGCAGCTAAGCCCACATGCCGCAAACTACAGAGCCCACGTGCCCTGGAGCCTGCACACCAAAACAAGAGAAGAGAAAAAACCTGCACGCCACAACTAGAGAGAGGCCCGCGCGCCTCAATGAAAGATCCCGCATGCCTCAACGAAGATCGCAGTTGCCACAACTGAGACCCGACGCAGCCAAAAACATGGGAAAAAAACCACAAAAAACTACTCATAGCAGCCAAAAAAGATTTTTTTTAAAAAGTATAAAATATATTCATCATCCTCAAAAAGTTTCTGGTTTATTTGGAGAGTAAAAACAAGAAAAAATAAGATGATAAGCCACTAATGAAAGATTTTTAGAAGACTAGTAACTTTCTGGAAGATAACTGACTTCACTATTCACAGGCCCCTTCTATAAGACAGGTGTCTAGAGTGTGGAGTCTTAAGAAAAGACTAGGATTCCATATCATTACCTCTAAGACTTCGTAAAAATTTGATATCCTTCTCCTTATTTGCCTGGATAACTGAACATGACACTTTGCCAGGTGCTATGAATGTGCAAAAATATTAAGACGTTGTTACTTTATATTTCAAATATCAAGAACTTTATATTTCAGGAGCTAGACATAGGTATTTTAAAATGACTTATTAAATTCCTTTGAAGGATTGGTGTATAATATGGATCAGAAATGAACAAGAAGTAATATATATTTAGCATTAGCAAAGTCAAAACATGAAAAATATAACTTTATTAGGAGCAACACAAAAAGGAAATAATTTGACAGTCAATAAAGGAAATCTTGTTCTGTTTTTTAAAAACAACACACAAAAGCTATAATATCTTTGAATATTTTCTTTTTATTTTCATAAGTGCATTGAGGAAAAACTCTAGTATCCTAGACAGATATCCCCATTGGTTTTATTTAGTTGCTTTAGTGTTTTTGTATAGCTTGGCAAATGGCCTGGAATTTAGTATAGATTGGTCTTTACACAAAATATTTCTTATTTTAAAATTTAATTCAGTGAGCAGTTTACTAACCATTATAATACATTTTTACTTAATTGTGTACATTTATAAAAAGTAGCAATTTAAAATATGAATGCTACTTAATTTATTTCAAGATTTTATATTTTTTTAAATCAATAAACAATGTAAAATAGGCCTGGTTGCCCATTTCTTGAAATATATTTTAAAATAAAGAAAAGAAAGAAAAAACGAATGAAAAATCTCTGTTTAACAACTACAGTATTGGGGACTTCTGGTTTCCGGTCCAACATGTAAAGAGCTTGGAAATCATACTCCCATCCTCCCTTCCATTCCCACCCCTGCCCCAGCCAAACGATGACCAAAATGAAAATCAACAACTCTTCTTAGATCCATTAGAGAATTGAAGACACAGGGCAAACCGCTGCCCCCAAAACTGGAAAGACAGACAAATGCATAAAATGGCAGCTTACCAGAGCAGAAGCCACAGCTAGGACCAGCCACTGGCAGGAACACTCAAAGGGTAATTCTGGGGACTCAGTTTGAGACTAGTTTAAGAGATTAAAAACTCCTACCTTTGGCGACCCAAACTTTCATGATTTTTACCTCCGTGAGCCACACAGGTTCTCAGGGTCAAGATCTAAGAAAAATCCTCTTGTGCTTCTGTCAGGAGAAAGGGGGAAAATAAACATTTTCAAATACTCCCAGAGCTACAGTTCTTCTTAACAAAGGCCTGCCCTCAAGGGAAATTATTTTACGAAAACCTAACCAACTTTGTTTTTTACCAGAGCCTAACTGACTTGGTGGTAATGAAATATCCAGCTCTAGCCCCCCTCTAGTCTTCCTGTTTCACCTTCATAGGTGAGAGGGGAAAGGACCTGAGAAACACTTATGAAAGTCACAGCCCAGGGTCATAGGCTCACTAAAAAACTGAGACCTAATCACAGGACTAGAGAACACTTACCCTCCCCCTACATCTTACCACCACATCAATCAGGCTCCTATATAACAACAGGGGAGCAAAGTTCAAACCCTATTTAAAAAGGAAACCCAAAGATAACAGAAGAGACAAAAACAAGGACACTAGAGGAAATTTTAGCCTCCGACACCTACAGCTGCAGCAACCAGTAAATGCAATCTAATTCATAGCCAGATAAACATAAAACCTCACACTAAAGACCTGTTTACCTTAGTTCTTTTTGCTTGATACATCATGTCCAGCTTTCAACAAAAAATTACAAGGCATGCTAAAAGGCAAAAAAACAAAACAAAAAAACCCCACATTTTGAATAGATAAAGCAGGCATCAGAACCAGACTCAGTTATGATAGAGATTTTGGAATTATAAGACTAAGAATTTACGGTAACTATGATTAATATCCTAAGGGCTCAAATGGAAAAAAAAAAAAAAAAAAAAGAAATGCTAGAAAACAAAAACACTGCAACAGAAATGAAGAATGCCTTTGATTGGCTCAGCAGCAGCTTGAACATGGCCGAGGAAAGAATCAGTGAGCTCGAAGATGTCAATGGAAACTTCCCAAACTGAAGAGCAAAGAGAAAAAGGAATAAAAAGTATAGTTTATCTTAATGAATATTGAAGTGCAAACTGCTACACTAGTGGCCCCAATGACTCATAATATAGACTCCTTCCACATTCACTCTGCTTAACCAAGGGGACACCAGCAAACATGACACAAGTATAGCCTTGGTAAGCTCTTAGACTTTGAGACTTACCCTCTTGGGATGCTGCCCTGAGATCTGCCCAGTCTAGTCACCTTAAGAATGAACGATTGTAAGGAGAGGTGCCTACTCAGGCCTCCCAGCTGATCTGCCAGCTGAATGCAGCCATGTGAGTCAGCCCAGCCAGCCCACAGAGTCATGAGAAAGAAAATGGTTATGGTTGTAAGCCACTAAGCTTTGAGTTGGTTTGTTATACAACAATAAATAATCACTAGAAGGAATGTATTCTGTTTGCTTAAGAGCCAAATATGAAAGAATTTACAGAGATGGACCTGTCAACAGTATTAAAAAGGTATGTTTGAGAAGTGCAGACTTGAGTAGACAGTAAAGGGAAGGAAGTGTGGAGAAGGAGAAGTTGAAAGCTTAGGAGTTTAGGAGAATGTGCTTACTGACATTTCACAACTTTAATCACGTCCTCTAGGAAAAAGGTACATGTGAAATAAGTGACTTTAGTAAAGGAAAAATTTAAGGCATATTTGTGTTTTGTGTCTGTTGATAGCCAAGAATTGCATCTAGGTCTCTCCAAGTTGACTAACATGTGACAGATACCTAGTCTAATAAACATTTATTTTTAAGTCACGTTTCATTAAAAATAACCTATCTTGCAATTTGGAACTAAAAACACTGCCTCTCACCTTCGATTTATAAAGTAGCTATGTGTTTTTTATCCCTATTTCAGAACGAAACAGTTTTACTCCCTTGTGGTTTTTGTCACCACCAGAAAACACAGCTTATAGCAAAATGCCATGGCCTATGGGTTTGCCTCTCAAAGAGGTATAGATCCCCAGCTTGAAAAATAAAGTGCACTAAAGCACAAGCCAAGCTTTCCCATTTAGCTAATTTATACCACAGTGTCCACTTTGGAAACCAGAGTTTATCTTTTTAATCCAGAGAATGACAGCTGGAACATAATTGCACATAACCTCAGAAAAGTTTACTTCCTTAATACAACTCTGTACAGGAGCACTGACCATTAAATTAGACCTCCACAGGCAATAGCACCCAATGCAATTTGGCTTTATGAGAGTTGTAGATTTATTTTATTGTTTCCCTTTGCATTATTTTTTCATGCACTGGCAATGGCTTTTATCATTCCTTCATTAGGTGCTATGTGCATTAAGCTCTAGAAAAGCAATTATCAGAATCAAACTGCTCAGTTTCTCAAAAAGTTAAGCGTAGAGTTACCGTATGAACCATTAATTCCACTCCTACGTATATTCCCAAGAGAATCTAAAATATATGTCACACAAAAACTTGTACATCGATGTTCATAGCATAATATTCATATTCATAATAGCCAAAAAGTGTAATAAACAAACCAAATGTCCATCAACTAATAAATGGATAAACCAACTGTGGCATATCAATACAATAGAATATTATCCCATTAAAAACATGAAACATGCTATAACATGGATGAACCTTGTAAAACATTATTCTAAGTGAAAGAAACCAGATACAGAAGGCTGCATATTACATGATTCCATTTATATGAAATGTCTAGAATAAGCAAATCCATAGAAATAGAAAGGAACTTGCAGGTGAGGGTTACCAGGAACTGGGCCAGAGAAGAAATGAGAAGTGACTGCTAATGGGTCCAGGGTTCCTTTTTGCGGTGATAAAAATGCTCTGGAATTAGTGGTGACATTTGTACAACCTTGTGACTATACTAAAAACCACTGAATTGTACACTTTAAATTGGTGGACTTTGTGGCATGTGAATTATATACCAGTTTAACAAAAGGAAAAAAACTACTCACATTCTAAATTTATAACTGGGAAGTAGGTTGACAGGTAAAGCTTGAACCAGGGTTCTAAGCTTCCTGATTTATTCCAAAAGAGAAATCAGAAAAACTTCTATGAAAAAATGATGTTACACTCTTTTTCAGGAACTAATATCAAGTTGAAATTCAACCTAAGAAAAAAGCAGAAAATATGAGGAATGATTATATAATAATATAAATAACAAATAACATTTGTAGTTTTGCAGTTTTAAAAACACTTTTATATACATTAAAAGTTAAGTTCTGTTGTTGTAATTGTCTCATAAAACCCATTCAGTAGGTGGTATTGTAATTTTGATTTTATAGATGAGGAAACATTCAAGTTGTATTTTTCTGTTGTTGTATGTTTAAGCATCCCCAGGTCAAGATTTGTCTTTTTCATCTCTGTGTAAAAGGCATACAGTGTGCATTCAGCAAATGTTAAGGTGAATGAATAAACAAATTAAGGCTTAGGGAGGGCAAGGGACTTTCTAAAGATCAAACAAAGCAGTGTGGAATACTATCTTTGGCATTCAAATCCTGTGTGCTTTCCATAATATCACATCACAGGTCTCCTGTGTTAAGGAACACATTTGTTCAAGTTCCAGCCTTTAAGCTGATATCAAAGTTATTTTAATTCAAAGCCAAAATGGAGGTCTTCAACAGCTGTCATTGATATGGCATATTATTAGACCTCAAAGAAAACTAAAGTTAAACAACTGTACAAACTTTACTTTGTTGTTTACTACCAAACCTTCAGGTTAGTAGAGCAGACATTTACCAAGTGCCTGATATGTGTCAGCCACTATGCTGGGCCCTAGGAATGGGGCATAGAAATGATTAAGTCACTAGATTGGAAGCACCTAAGCACCTCTTCTTATGGAACTATTTTCAGTCTAGTAAGAGGTGATTCCACATATTTCATCACTTTATCCTTGTCAGTTATCTAGAAGCTGAGTTCAGAAATAAGTCAGAATACTCCAAAGGATTAAATCAGACGTCAGTGGATTCCTTTACTCTCCATTATAAGCCACCCATTGACTACCAAGAAAAGAAGCCAACCATTGTTTTAAGAAAATTTCCATAAATTGCTACAATCCTAACTTCTGAAATACAGGAATTTAGCATTTAGGCATGTAGCTTCATGAACTCCCTATATAATGTTCACTTACTATAATACAGGCTCGCTCTTCTGGATCCGCATTCTATAGCACCTGGTAACACCACATATTTTTAAAGGTATTAACTACTTTCTGTACATAGATTATGCCTTTCTATGAAGACAGCCTATTTCTTGTTCTTAAACTGATTACTGAGTAGGACGGTTAAAAACCAAGGTGTATTTATATGGTGACGTTAAATTAACATGTCTTAGACTTATAATTTGATCACAGATTGATTAAGGTGCTTCTCCAGTCAACAGAGTGCCTGATATATAGCATGGTGCTTAATATCTATAGAATAAACAAACTAATTAATCACAGACTTAGTAAGTGATTAGTGAGAATCCACTTACACTGGAAACTAACTTTTCTCAAAGTCCAAAAAAAATGATGTGCCTTAGTCATATAAGCCAGTAGAAGATTTTACCATCAAGCTGAGAACAACTGCTTCATTTCTTTTTTCTATGTGGGTTGCCATCCATTTAATTTAAATCAGTGAATTTTAAGACAAGAATAAGAAGCTATGATTTAGTAAATGTTTTAAATATCAAGTGTCTATAGCCAAATTTTAAAATTAAATTCCAATATTTTTATTATACTCAGTCAAAATTTCTTTTGGCTTCTCCTCACCTTCCAAATCTGTTTTGTCCTCTTTTGTTCCCCACTTCTGAATTCTGGTGTCACATTACAATATGATGTTGAGAAGTGCAGGTAAGTTTAGCCTGTTGACAATAAGGAGCCTTTTTGCAATTACCATGTTCTATATATAGGAATTAGCTGTCTCTCCCTAAAAGTGGCTAAACACTTCAGCAATGAATTTAAATGTTGAAAATCATCACTGTTTTGATACATTTTATCACTTGTTTTCTTTGACTGCTATTCTATCTTAGTTGATAATTTATTGTTTAAAAAGTGGTCACTGGTATATATTACCAGAAATCATCCTACTGTAACACCTACGATATTCTATATTATCCAGAATATTTGGGACAGTGGAGTCTGAGGTCAACTCAATATTTTAGTAAGAAGCCACAAAGGTCACCTTAGATTTTTTAAGTAACTTCCACAGAGTTAGAATACATATATGTAGCATCTGACGTAGAGATTCTTTTTTATAAAGTTCACATGTAAGTTGTTTGAAATTTTTTCAATTATTTTAAAATATCAGAAAAAGGATTATATTATCAGAGTAGATCATAAACACCAATTTCACTGCTAGACTTTTTCTGGCTAAGATATCTGATTTGATAAACATTTACAATGAGCCTTATCACATTAGATAACACAAATTATTACCCCAGGTTCGCATTCAAGAACAAAGAACCATGATAATTGTTATAGCTAGGAAGATTTTATTAGCTATATCAGAAACTTACTCTGTCGGCAATTAAATTAGAATAGCAGCAAATGAAAGTATTTTTAAACTTTTAATTTTATCATTTGTCAATACCTTTTTTATCCATTGATTTTAATAGAATCCTAATCACTCTTGATAACTCAGTAACATAAAATATGAAAACATATTTTTCTCTCAAAGTCTTAGCTTAATTTTTCTTGACTTTAGTCTACCATTTGTTATTATCCAGCTTGCCATTCTCACAATTATAAATTCTCCTCATAGAGAAACATTTTCCCCTACCTAATATTCTAACCGTTTTCTTACAGGAAAATATAATTTAAGACATACACCACAGGGGACAAATACATGACGATGTTTCTTTAACATCCCCCTACAAGCAGTGAGAGTAGTGCTAAATTTTTCACTCTACCAATTATAACTTTTTAAACTATCTGGAATGAGCCAGAGAACCTGAGCTTATTCTAGTGTCGGTTAAGGGCTAGTCCATAGCCAGAGAGGATTGTCATATTCATAATTGTATCCCCTGTGAACATAATCGTATTAAAGTTGGTGTCTGTAATAGAAGATCAACAAGATAAACCAGGCTCATCTCACAGAAGAATTGCTTAAATACCTCGGGCTTTAGGTATAGAATGGGAACATCACAAAGCCTCAGGTATGCTCATTGGGCTCAAATGCCCTACAGTCTGGATTTACAAAATCAACAAATGCCATGTTAACTGGAATGACTATGTAGAAAACGTTACAGGCTACCAGTCATATCCTAGGACCCCACAAATACAGAGATCCAAACAGTAAAAGAAATGAACAACTGACATTGGTGGGGAGGGGAGGGGATGGTATTCTGTCATTAGAAGTCCTTTTTATAGAGCAATAAGACAAATATCACACTTCTTTTTCAACTGAAAAAAGGATCACAGGTAATGATGAAGGATGTGGCATTTGTAATTAAGCTGCCAAAATGAAAATCCCAGCTCCGCCATTTAGTAACTATGTGGTTTTGGTCAAATTGTTTGACCTCTTGATTTCCTCATAATAAAGTGAAGATAATTGATGTCACAAATGCCTTTTATGTATGTATTATAAATTATTCAGAATTCTTATATATAACTGATACTTTACCTTTGGGTAGACTGTCTTTCTGTACTGGTATCTATGTGGTATAAATTGATATAGTATTTTTGAATTGGAATATGTTACATGTCTCAGGTCTGGCACATTAGGAGGATAGAAGTTCTTTCATTTATTCATCCATTCATTGAACAAATATGTACTGAGTGCCTAATATACGACAGGCCTGTTCTAGGCTCTTATAATATAGAGGTGAATAAAACAGACCAATTTCTCAGCCCTCATAGAGATTACATTCTAGTAGGTGAAAAGAGGTAATAAACATAATAAGTGAGTTGTTTAATACTATGTCGTGGTTAGGAGGTGATACCTACTGTGGGGTGGGGAATAAAGCAGGGTAAGAAGGATAGAGAAGGAGTTACCAGTTTTATGTAGGGTGGTCAGAGTGGCCCTGAGAAAATGTCATTTGAACAAAGATTTGAAGGATATAAGGGAGTCATACATATGGTATGAAGAATACTCCAGGTAGAGGAGAAAGCCAGAGCAGAAGCCTTAAGGTATAAGCATTCCTGGAATTTCCAAGGAACAGTGGAGAGACCAGTGTCTTGGAGTAGAATGAAAGAAGGGGGTTAAGGAGTAGAAGATGAAATCTGAGTTAAATGAGGGCATGGAGTGTAAACTGAGTGAAACAGTAGACTGTAGGCAGAGCAAGAGCTAAAGCAGGGAAACTAATTGGAAAGCTAGTAAAATAATTCTGGCTAGAAATGATGGTGGCTTTGACCAAAGTAATAGTCATGCAGGTAGAAATGTTGTGATTCTGGATATTTTGGGATTGTGGATATATATTTCATTTCTTGGCAGACTGGGTAGAGGATATGAGGGGAAAAAAGTACTGTAACTTTAGGGTTACTGGCCAGAGCAAGTAGAAAGATGGAGTTGCCATAACTGAAATGGAGCAGGTATTAGAAGAAAAATCAGGAACTCTGGGTTTTTTTTGTTGTTGTTAATTTTTTTCCTTTTTCTCATTAGTCATCCATTTTATACACATCAGTGTATACATGTCAATCCCAATCTCCCAATTCATCACACCACCACCCCCAACCCCTACCGCTTTCCCCCCTTGGTGTCCAAATGTTTGTTCTCTACTTCTGTATCTCAATTTCTGCTCTGCAAACCAGTTCATCTGTACCATTTCCCAGATTCCACATATATGCATTAATATATGATATTTGTTTTTGTCTTTCTGACTTACTTTACTCTGTATGACAGTCTCTAGATGCATCCACATCTCTACAAATAACCCAATTTAGTTCCTATTTATGGCTGAGTAATATTCGATTGTATATAGGTACCACATCTTCTTTATCCATTCGTCTGTCGATGGGCATTTAGGTTGCTTCCATGACCTGGATATTGTAAATAGTGCTGCAGTGAACATTGGGGTGCATGTGTCTTTCTGAATTATGGTTTTCTCTGGGTATATGACCAGTAGTGGGATTGCTGGGTCATATGGTAATTCTATTTTTAGTTCTTTAAGGAACCTCCATACTGTTCTCCATAGTGGCTGTATCAATTTACATTCCCCCCAACAGTGCAAGAAGGTTCCCTTTTCTCCACATCCTCTCCAGCATTTGTTGTTTGTAGATTTTCTGATGATGTCCATTCTAACTGGTGTGAGGTGATACCTCATTGTAGTTTTGATTTGCATTTCTCTAATAATTCGTGATGTTGAACAGCTTTTCATATGCTTCTTGGCCATCTGTGTGTCTTCTTTGGAGAAATGTCTATTTAGGTCTTCTGCCCATCTTTGGATTGAGTTGTTTCTTTTTTTAATATTGAGCTGCATGAGCTGTTTATATATTTTGGAGATTAATCCTTTGTCCACTGATTCATTTGCAAATATTTTCTCCCATTCTGAGGGTTGTCTTTTCGTCTTGTTTATGGTTTCCTTTGCTGTGCAAAAGCTTTTAAGTTTCATTAAGTCCCATTGGTTTATTTTTGTTTTTGTTTCCATTACTCTAGGAGGGGGATCAAAAAAGATCTTGCTGTGATTTATGTCAAAGAGTGTTCTTCCTATGTTTTCCTCTAAGAGTTTTATAGTGCCCGGTCTTACATTTAGGTCTCTAATCCATTTTGAGTTTATTTGTGTGCATGGTGTTAGGGAGTGTTCTGATTTCATTCTTTTACATGAAGCTGTCCAGTTTTCCCAGCACCACTTATTGAAGACACTGTCTTTTCTCCATTGTATATCCTTGCATCCTTTGTCATAGATTAGTTGACCATAGGTGCGTGGGTTTATCTCTGGGCTTTTTAACCTGTTCCACTGATCTATATTTCTGTTTTTGTGCCAGTACCATATTGTCTTGATTACTGTAGCTTTGTAGTATAGTCTGAAGGCAGGGAGTCTGATTCCTCCAGCTCCATTTTTTTCCCTCAAGACTGCTTTGGCTATTCGGGGTCTTCTGTGTCTCCATACAAATTTTAAGATTTTTTGTTCTAGTTCTGTAAAAAATGCCATTGGTAATTTGATAGGGATTGCATTGAATCTGTAGATTGCTTTGGGTAGTATAGTCATTTTCACAATATTGATTCTTCCAATCCAAGAACATGGTATATTTCTCCATCTGTTAGTATCATCTTTAATTTCTTTCATCAGTGTCTTATAGTTTTCTGCATACAGGTCTTTTGTCTCCCTAGATAGGTTTATTCCTAGGTATTTTATTCTTTTTGTTGCAATGGTAAATGGGAGTATTTCCTTAATTTCTCTTTCAGATTTTCCATCATTAGTGTATAGGAATGCAAGAGATTCCTGTGCATTAATTTTGTATCCTGCAACTTTACCAAATTCATTGATTAGCTCTAGTACTTTTCTGGTGGCATCTTTAGGATTCTCTGTGTATAGTATCATGTCATCTGCAAACAGTGACAGTTTTACTTCTTCTTTTCCAATTTGGATTCCTTTTATTTCTTCTTCTTCTCTGATTGCCGTGTCTAGGACTTCTAAAACTATGTTGAATAATAGTGGTGAGAGTGGACATCCTTGTCTTGTTCCTGAACTTAGAGGAAATGCTTTCAGTTTTTCACCATTGAGAATGATGTTTGCTGTGGGTTTGTCATATATGGCCTTTATTATGTTGAGGTAGGTTCCCTCTATGCCACTTTCTGGAGAGTTTCTGTCATACATGGGTGTTGAATTTTGTCAGAAGCTTTTTCTGCATTTATTGAGATGATCATATGGTTTTTTATTCTTCAATTTGTTAATATGGTGTATCACATTGATTGATTTGCATATATTTAAGAATCCTTGCATCTCTGGGATAAATCCCACTTGATCTTGGTGTATGATCCTTTTAATGTGTTTTTGGATTCTGTTTGCTAGTATTTTATTGAGGATTTTTGCATCTATTTTCATCAGTGATATTGGTCTGTAATTTTCTATTTTTGTAGTATCTCTGTCTGGTTTTGGTATCAGGGTGATGGTGGCCTCATAGAATGAGTTTGGGAGTGTGCCTTCCTCTGCAATTTTTTGGAAGAGTTTGAGAAGGATGGGTGTTAGCTCTTCTCTAAATGTTTGATAGAGTTCACCTGTGAAGCCATTGGGTCCTGGACTTTTGTTTGTTGGAATATTTTTAATCACAGTTTCAATTTCATTATTTGTGATTGGTCTGTTCATATTTTCTATTTCTTCCTGGTTCAATCTTGGAAGGTTATACCTTTCTAAGAATTTGTCCATTTCTTCCAGGTTATCCATTTTATTGGCATAGAGTTGCTTAGAGGATGCTTTGTATTTCTGCCGTGTCTATTGTAACTTTTCCTTTTGCATTTCTAATTTTATTGATTTAAGTCCTCTCCCTCTTTTTCTTGATGAGTCTGGCTAATGGTTTATCCATTTTGTTTATCTTCTCAAAGAACCAGCTTTTAGTTTTCTTGATCTTTGCTATTGTTTTCTTTGTTTCTATTTCATTTATTTCAGCTCTGATCTTTATGATTTCTTTCCTTCTGCTAACTTTGGGTTTTGTTTGTTCTTCTTTCTCTAGTTCCTTTAGGTGTAAGGTTAGATTGTTTACTTGACATGTTTCTTGTTTCTTGAGGTAGGCTTGTATAGCTATAAACTTCCCTCTTAGAACTGCTTTTGCTGCATCCCATAGGTTTGGGATCATCGTGTGTTCATTGTCATTTGTCTCTAGGTATTTTTTGATTTCCTCTTTGATTTCTTCAGTGATCTCTTGGTTATTTAGTAACGTATTGTTTAGCCTCCATGTATTTGTGTATTTTACGTTTTTTTCCCTGTAATTCATTTCTAATCTCATAGCGTTGTGGTCAGAAAAGATGCTTGATATGATTTCAGTTTTCTTAAATTTACTGAGGCTTGATTTGTGACCCAAGATGTGATCTATCCTGGAGAATGTTCCGTGCGCACTTGAGAAGAAAGTGTAATCTGCTGTTTTTGGATGGAATGTCCTATAAATATCAATTAAATCTATCTGGTCTACTGTATCATTTAAAGCTTCTGTTTCCTTATTTATTTTCATTTTGGATGATCTGTCCATTGGTGTAAGTGAGGTGTTAAAGTCCCCCACTCTTATTGTGTTACTGTCAATTTCCTCTTTTATAGCTGTTAGCAGGTGCCTTATGTATTGAGGTGCTCCTATGTTGGGTGCATATATATTTATAATTGTTATATCTTCTTCTTGGATTGATCCCTTGATCATTATGTAGTGTCCTTCCTTGTCTCTTGCAACATTCTTTATTTTAAAGTCTATTTTATCTGATATGAGTATAGCTACTCCAGCTTTCTTTTGATTTCCATTTGCATGGAATATCTTTTTCCATCCCCTCACTTTCAGTCTGTATGTGTCCCTAGGTCTGAAGTGGGTCTCTTGTAGACAGCATATATATGGATCTTGTTTTTGTATCCATTCAGCAAACCTGTGTCTTTTGGTTGGAGCATTTAATCCATTCACGTTTAAGGTAATTATCGATATGTATGTTCCTATGACCATTTTCTTAATTGTTTTGGGTTTGTTTTTGTAGGTCCTTTTCTTCTCTTGTGTTTCCCACTTAGAGAAGTTCCTTAGCATTTGTTGTAGAGCTGGTTTGGTGGTGCTGAATTCTCTTAGCTTTTGCTTGTCTGTAAAGCTTTTGATTTCTCCATTGAATCTGAATGAGATCCTTGCCGGGTAATCTTGGTTGTAGGTTCTTCCCTTTCATCACTTTAAGTATATCATGCCACTCCCTTCTGGCTTGTAGAGTTTCTGCTGAGAAATCAGCTGTTAACCTTATGGGAGTTCCCTTGTATGTTATTTGTTGTTTTTCCCTTGCTGCTTTCAGTAATTTTTCTTTGTCTTTAATTTTTGCCAATTTGATTACTATGTGTCTCGGCGCATTTCTCCTGTATGGGACTCTCTCAGCTTCCTGGACTTGGGTGTCTATTTCCTTTCCCATGTTAGGGAAGTTTTCGACTATAATCTCTTCAAATATTTTTTCAGGTCCTTTCTCTCTCTCTTCCCCTTCTGGGACCCCTATAATGCAAATGCTGTTGCGTTTAATGTTGTCCCAGAGGTCTCTTAGGCTGTCTTCATTTCTTTTCATTCTTTTTTCTTTATTCTGTTCCGCAGCAGTGAATTCCACCATTCTGTCTTCCAGGTCACTTATCCATTCTTCTGCCTCAGTTGTTCTGCTATTGATTCCTTCTAATGTAGTTTTCATTTCAGTTATTGTATTGTTCATCTCTGTTTGTTCTTGAATTCTTTAATTCTTCTAGGTCTTTGTTAAACATTTCTTGCATCTTCTCGATCTTTGCCTCCATTCTTTTTCCGAGGTCCTGGATCATCTTTACTATCGTTATTCTGAATTCTTTTTCTGGAAGGTTGCCTATCTCCACTTCATTTAGTTGTTTTTCTGGGGTTTTATCTTGTTCCTTCATCTGGTACATAGTCCTCTGCCTTTTCATCTTGTCTATCTTTCTGTGAATGTGGTTTTTGTTCCACAGGCTGCAGGATTGTAGTTCTTCTTGCTTCTGCCATATTTAACATTTAGTTTAACAACATTTACTGTATCTTCGGCACTCTTTTATGCATTATCATTCAATCAGCATAACTCTATGAGGCAAACTAATTCTGTAGCCCATGCAGCTTTACAGTTTTACATACATAGTTTAACTTTATTAAGAACGCCTATCCCTAAATTCAGTGTTCCTTTTCATTATACCTTTATCTTACTAACGTAAGAATTGTATAAAAAGTCAGGTATGGGCTTCCCTGGTGGCGCAGTGGTTGAGAATCCGCCTGCCAATGCAGGGGACACGGGTTCGAGCCCTGGTCTGGGAGGATCCCACATGCCGCGGAGCGACTGGGCCCGTGAGCCACAATTGCTGAGCCTGCGCGTCTGGAGCCTGTGCTCCGCAACAAGAGAGGCCGTGATAGTGAGAGGCCCGCGCACCGCGATGAAGAATGGCCCTCACTTGCCGCAACTGGAGAAAGCCCTCACACAGAAACGAAGACCCAACACAGCCATAAATAAATAAATAAATAAATAAATAAAATATTAAAAAAATATATATATAAAAAAAAAAAAAAGTCAGGTATATATACTTTCCAATGATTTCATATATCTGGGTAACATTAGTAGATGTTTAGCAGAGTCCCAGTGAATATTAAAATGTTTAGATATTAACTAACCCTGTCATTTTTTTTTTTTTTTAATTTGGCTGTGCCAGATCTCAGTTGCGGCACGTGGGATCCTTGTCGCCATGGGCAGGACCTTTTAGTTGCGGCATGCGGTATCTTTAGTTGCGGCACGTGAACTCTTAGTTGCAGCATATGGGATCTAGTTCCCTGACCAGAGATTGAACCTGGGCCCCCCACACTGGGAGTGCAGAGTCCCAGCCACTGGACCTCCAGGGAAGTCCCTAACCCTGTTAATATTTAAATATTCTGTTTAATCATGTAGCAAATACATAGCAAATAAATACAGTCTTTTAAAGTGAACCATAATAGAGATTGATTTTTGGAATGCCAGTGTGAGGACTTCATGAACCTGCTGTCCCGTCCCTCCCCATAAAACAAACAGACAAACAAACAAAAAATACTGGCCTAACAACTAACATTAACCATTTCAGAACTCTGGAAATTACCCAAAGCCACAGAATGTTCTGAGCATTGTCTATCCAAGAGGAACTCCTGATACTTAAGACAACAGGGTCTGTGGCATTTTAACTTGGGGCTGTTTACATCCCACCTCCCCTCTCTACTGAATGGTGCAGCAGCCATGAATAGCTAGTAGCCTCACAGTCAGTGGACGGGATGGAACTTTGGAGTCCATTAAAATTCCCATCCCTATAGCACTGTCAGTATGCGTCTAAACTAGCAACTGCTTGGAAAATCCCTTCTCAGGATGTTGGGGCTATTTGATTTGACTCAGAGTTCAACCCAGCAGGAAAAAAAAACCCTATTTCTCCAAGACATTACCCAAAACAACAGTCTGCTGGAAAAATCCCAGGTGTAGTGAACAAGAGCCTGGCCAAAACATAAAAGGAAGCCCTGAGGCACCAGACAACCACAGGCAACGTTGAAAAGCTAGAACATAGTCTTGGGCATCTTAGATGGCTAAGAACATGCCTAGAAAGGAAAATACCTCATTCAAATACTTAGCTTGAGTGTGCTACCTCGAGGCTCTGCTCAAGCAAGAAATGAAAGGTAAGGCTATCTTGTAAAATGCCTGAAGTTTGAAGGCATATCTTCACACACAAATCCCACTGACAAAGGTTGGAAGATATACAGACAAGTTATTTAAGGAAATCTCATGGCCAATCATTAGCTGACCACTGAGCTATACTGAGTCATATATGCCTCCTGGGAAACGAGGCTTAGAACAAGAACTTTAAAAAGAAGAAAATAAAAGAACTTTGTGGCAGGCACTGTAAGGAATACAGAATCTATAGAATCCATCTAGGAAAGTCACTAAATAAATGAGCAACAACAAAGAAAAACCAACAAACCCTTAGAGTGAGATACCATAGCTGTTATATTATCTAAGAAGTCCACTTTCCAACAACAACCAAAAAACACTATAAAACATGCAAAGAAATAGGAAAGTATGCCACACACACATTTTTTTTTAAAAAAGCAAACAACAGAAAATGTGCCCAGTGGTGTTGGACTTAGTTAACAGAACCTATAAATTGGCTATTACAAACATGTTCAAAGACCTAAAGGAAACTAGGATTAAAAAACTAAAGGTAAGTATTACAACTATGTCCCACTAATAGAAGATATAAATAAAGAAGTAAAGATCATTTAAAAAATCAAATAGAAATTCTGGAGTTGAAAGTACAGTAACTGAAATGAAAAATTCTGTAGAGTGCTCAACAACAGATTTGTGCTGGCAAAAGAATCAGCAAACTTGAATATAGGTCAATTGAGAGTATACAGAAAGAAAAATGAACAACCTCAGAACCTGTGGAGCCACCATCAATCATACCATCATATGCATAAAGCGAGTCTTAGAAGAAAAAGAGATAAAGAAAGGGGCAGAATGTATATCTGAAGAAATAATTGCTGATACCATCCAAATATGATGAAAAACACTAATCTGCACATAGAAACTCAACAAACTCAAAGTAACTCAGAGAGTCCATACTGGGACACATAAACTGTCAAAAAAGAAAGACGAAGAGAGACTCTTCAAAACAGCAGGAGGGATGCAACTCATCACATATAAGAGAACCTCGACAAGAGTAACAGCTGACTTCTCATCAGAAACCACAGAGGCCAGAAAGGGATGATACATTCAATGTGCTGAAAGAAAAAAAAACTGTCAATCAAGAATTCTATATTTGGTGATGCTGTCCTTCAAAAATGAAGAATTTTAGATATTCCTAGATAAACAAAAACAGAATTCATCACTAAAAGAACACCCTTCAAGAATACTAAAGGGAGGGGCTTCCCTGGTGGCGCAGTGGTTGAGAATCCGCCTGCCAATGCAGGGGACACGGGTTCGAGCCCTGGTCTGGGAAGATCCCACATGCTGCGGAGCAACTGGGCCCGTGAGCCACAACTACTGAGCCTGAGCGTCTGGAGCCTCTGCTCCACAACAAGAGAGACCACGATAGTGAGAGGCCCGCGCACCGCGATGAAGAGTGGCCCCCACTTGCCGCAACTGGAGAAAGCCCTCACACAGAAACGAAGACCCAACACAGGCAAAAATAAAAATAATAAATAAATAATAAAAAATTAAAAAAAAAAAAAAAAGAATACTAAAGGGAGCCCTTAAGGCTGAACTGAGAGGACAACTAGACAATAACTTGAATCCACACAAACAAGTAAAAAACACCTGTAAAACTATAGATAAGTATAAAATATGGTTTATGTATTTCTGTCAAATAGTACCTCTTATTTCCTAGGTGATTTACAGAACAACTACATAAAGTAATAATTATAAATTAGTGTTAATGGGCTGATAATATATAAAAATATAATTTGTATAATAACAGTATTACAAGGGAGGGAGAATTTTGGAGCAAAGTTGTTGTATGTGCTAGGTATTGTTATTTTGTTAAGTTAATGTGCTAATTGCAATCCCCAGGCAACCACTAAGAAGATAGCTCAGAAAATATATAATAAAAGAAACTATGGAATTAAAGCAGCAATGGAGGAATAGAAGAATTAAAAAGACATATAGAAAACCAATAGCAAATGGCAGGCAAAAGTCCTACCTTATCAGTAATTACATTGAATGTAAATGGAATAAACATTCCTATCAAAAGGCAGAGATTGGCAGAATGGCTAATATAATATGACTCACCTAGGTGCTATCTGCAAGAGAAACACTTTAGATTCAAAGATACAAATAAGTTGAAAATAAAAAAAGGGGGGGGGTGTAAATTATACCATGCAAAGAGTAACCAAAGGAGAGCTGGAGTGACCATTCTAATATCAGATAAAACTAGGGCTTTAAGACAAAAATTGCTACTAGAGACAAAGAAGGACATTTTATAATGATAATAAAAAGGTCAATCCATATGGAAGATGTAACAACTACAAAAAAGTACACACCTAACAACAGAGCCCCCAAGATACATGAAGAGAGAAATCAATAATTCAGCAATAAATAATTAAGAGGCTTTATTACCCCAATTTTAATACTTTCAGTAATGTATTAAACAACTTGGCAAAAAATCAATAAAGAAGAGAAAATGACACTATAAACCAGATAAACCTAACAGACTTGTATAGAACACTCCACCCAACAACAGCAGAATATGCATTCTTCTCAAGCACACATGGAACATTCTCCAGGACAGACCATATGCTAGGTCATAAAACAAGCCTCAATAAATTAAAAATATTGAAATCATCCCAAGTATGTTCCCCAACTGCAACGGGATGATAATTAGAAATCAATAACAATTTGGAAATTCAAAAATATCTGGAAATGAAACAATACAGTCCTAAAAACCCAATGGGTCAAAGAAGAAATCACAAGAGAAACTAGAAAATTCTTTAGGCGAATGAAAACAGAAACACAACCTACCAAAATATATGGAGTTCTTAGAGGGAAAAACAGTTCTTAGAGGAAAATTTATTGTTGTAAATACCTATATTAAGGAATAAGAACAATCTGAAATCAATAACCTAACTTTCTACCTCAAGAAGCTAGAAAAAGAACAGCAAACTAAACCCAAAGCAAGCAGAAGACAGGACATAGTGAGAGGAAATAAGTAAGGAGTAGAAAATCATAGAGAAAAACCAGTTGAACCAAAAGTTGGGTTTTTTAAAGATTAACAAAATTTACAAACCTTTAGCTAGACTGATCAAGAAAAAGAGAAGACTCAAATTACTAAAATCCAGAATGAAAGAAGAGACCACTCACTACCAACCTTAAGACCTAAAAAGGAAGCTACAAAAATGGCCAGTAAGCACATGAAAAGAAAGCTCAACATCATTAGTTATTAGGTAAATGTAAATGAAAGCCACAATGACATACCAGTTCATAACCACTAGAATGGCTATGATCAAAAAGATAGACAAAGTGTTAGAATTTGGAAAAATTGGAACCCTCAACTATTAATGTTGGGAATGTAGAATGATACAGCCATTTCGGAAAACATAAGTTGACACAGGAACTTGTATGTGAATGTTCACAGCAGCATTATTCATAAAAAGAGCACACATTGCTTGATTGCATTTATATGAATCTCCAGGATAGGCAAATCTATAAAGAAAGTAGATTAGTGGTTACCTATCTCTGGAAGTGTAGGGCTTAGAAATAGGAATAACTGCTAATGGGTATGGAGTTTCTTTTTTGGGTGATGAAAATGTTTTAAAATTTGATTGTGCTTACAGCTCAACACCTTTTTGAATATACTCAAAACCACTTAATGTATACTTTAAATAGGTGATGCTTGTGAGACGTGAATTATCTCTTACTGTTTAAAAAGTGAATCAATAATATAATGAACTGGGCATTTCATTTCACATTTTTATCCTTAAAGATAAGTTCTAGCACCTAAACTTGTAACATTTATCATTTTAATGTTTGATGAGAGCAATGTCTCCAAAGATGTATTGTTCTTTTTTCTTTTTTTTAATAAATTTAGCTGGACAACTTAGCCAGTCGGCACATTTAGCTCTCCAACTGCCATACAATGTACTTGGTTTAGGTCGAAGTGCAAATTTTCTTGATCATCTTTATGTTGGTATTCCCCGTCCATCTGGAGAGAAGGTGAGTAAAAAATTTATAATTAATCTACTTTTTAATATTTACTATTCAAATATTTGAATTAAAATATTTTTATTCCCTTTAAAGAATTTTTGAAATTCATTGATAGTGACCAATCAAAGCTTATCTTACATAGAGCACATTATAATTTGAAGATACAAACCTTAAGACTTCCTGCCCCTTCTCTTCCCTGCTTTTTCTCCTTATCATTTTCACCATCTAACATACCAAATATTTTTATTTTGTTTATTGTCAGACTCTACCTCAACTTGAATTTTAGCTCCAAAGCAGCATTTGTTCATAGCACTTTGAACAGTGCCTAATACATAAGTGTGTTCAATAAATACTTGTTGAATTAATGAATCCATGAGACAGAAATATAATCCTTCCCTGAAAAGATGGAGAAATTTTTGCCAATAAGAGCCCTATTTGGGGCCTAATATATGTAAATTCAGGTTAATCCATACCTAGGATTTCAGTTAATCAAAAAGTACTTAAGCTTTTTCTATATAATAGAATAATTATTGTGTTTTTAAAGTGTACTGAATGTTAAATGTTCTTAAATTCTTTTTCCAGTCTATACGAAAACAAGAATGGACCGCAATCATTCCAAATTCTCAGCTAATTGTCATTCCATATCCTCACAATGTTCCTCGAAGGTAATGTCCTTGCTTGAACCGAATTTGGTAAAAATACTGTCAACTCTGAATCATAGTTACATCTTTTAAAAACTTTCTCTATTCCTGCTGTGTTCCCATGAGTGTCATGACTTAATTTGCTTACAGCAAACTTTAAATGCCTAAACATACCTACACAAAAGGTCCCTGACATTTTTCACGGAGAACAAACTAAACCTTATTAGAAAAACAGCAGGTTAACTAACTAAGGATTTATACATATTCTGCTTAAATAAGCTGGTCTTCAGTTTACTGGCCATAAATTCTAAAATTTCAGGCTGCTGAACTTTATAAGCAATGATCTTTTTTAGCAAATGCTTTGAGAAGTGGTATATATCCCACAGTGGTTAGGCACAAATTTTGAAGTTCAGCAGACCCAGGCTAGAAACTCAGATCCACTGCTAGCTGACTGAGATTGGAAGCTAGTCCTTTGTTCTCTCTGAGGGTCAATTTCTGCACTGTAGAAATTGGGAGATAAAATACCTACCTTACAAGAATGAGGACGAAATATGCTTAACACAGTACCCAGCATATAGTAAGTTTTCAGTGAACGGTAGGTATTTTTATCCTTATTAGCAAAACATGTTCCTTTTATAATATAGCATTTAATTCTAAATCTTTATCTCTGTTTTTCTTTAAATTATTAGGTTGATTCCATTATTTCAAAAAGTAGGTGATGAAGGTATTCATTAACATTTAAAATTCATTGGGAAAAATATAACGTGTTCTTAAAGCTACTCTGATGTCAACATGAAAAAATAACCTATTAAAATGTAACTAGTGGCTTATTACATTTCTTCTCAAAATACAGCCTATACTGTTCTTTTTTCTTCTTCCAGTTTTATTGAGATATAATTGACATACAGCACTGTGTAAGTTTAAGGTATACAGCATAATGATTTAACTTACATACATCAAAAAATGACTATCACAATAAGTTTAGTGAACATCCATTTTCTCACATAGATACAAAATTAAAGAAACAGAAAAAAATATGTTTTTCCTTGTGATGAGAACTCTTAGGATTGACTCTCTTAACAAATTTCATATATAACATATGGCAGTGTTAATTCTATTTATCGTGTTGTGCATTACATCCCTAGTACTTATCTTATAACTCGAAGTTTGTACCTTTTGACTGTTTTCATCCAATTCCCCCTCCCACCTCCCACCTCCCACCTCCCACCTCCCACCTCTGGTAACCACAAATCTGATCTCTTTCTCTATGAGTTGTTTTTTTGGAAATATAACTGACCTACAATACTATGTTAGTTCCTGTTACACAACATAGTGATTTGATGTTTCTAAACACTTCAAAATGATCACCACGGTTAAGTCTGGTTACAATCTGTCGCCAAAGATATTACATAATTATTGACTATATTCCCCACAGTGTACATTTCATACCCGTGACTCATTTACTTTGCAGCTGGAAGTTTGTACCTCTCAATCGCCCTCACCCATTTCTCTCCTCCCCTCATCCCTCTCCCCTCTGGCAACCACCTGTTTATTTTCTGTATCTATAACTCTGTTTCTGTTTTGTTATGTTTGTTCATTTGTCCTGTTTTTTTGGATTCCACATATAAGTGAAATCATACAGTATTTGTCTTTCTCTGTCTGACTTTTTTCACTTAGCATGATAACCTCTAGGTCCATCCATGTTGTTGCAAATGGCAAATGGCAGGATTTCATTCTTTTTTATAGCCAAGTAATATTCCATTGTGTGTATGTGTATATGTATAAATATGTATGTGTGTATATATGTATAGAGAGAGAGAGAGGGAGAGCACTCACATCTTCTTTATCCCTTCATCTATTGCTGGGCACTTAGGTTGCTTCCATCACCTTAACTATTGTAAATAATGCCACAATGAACATAGGGGTGCATGTATCTTTTCTAATTGATGTTTTCATTTAATTTGGGCAAATACTCAGGAGTAGAATTGCTGGATCATATGGTAGTTCTATTTTTAATTTTCTGAGGAATCCCCATACTGTATCTATTAAAAAATGGGCAGAGGATCTGAATAGACATTTCTTCCAAAGAAGACATACAGATAGCCAAAAGGCACATGAAAAGATGCTCAACATCACTAATCATCAGGGAAATGCAAATCAAAACCACAATGAGATATCACCTCACACCTGTCAGAATGGCTATCATCAAAAAGACAACAAATAACAAGTGTAGGTTGTATTGTCCTTTATTAAATTTTTAGATGGGATATTAGATGGTTTGCTAGAACCAGCTCACGCCACCTCGTGAGCTGATTGTGTGCTGATTGTGTGAGCTGATTGTGTGCATCTCTTTCCACTTCTGTTCAGTGAGGTCACGTTAAAATCAGCTATGATGGGACTGTTTACACCATGAAAACTGGCAAGTGCCACTCAGGGTTTTTTTCCCCCCAGAGAGCCAGTTTGCCAGCACACCCCTGGAGGTATTTTATGGTGGATTTATGGGCTTTAAAACCAAACTACTTAAGAAAACAACTTTATTACAGCATTATGCTTGAAATAAGATAACATCAATAAAAACAGTTATGGTCTGAGTTCAGACTTTTTTAATGAGTCTATTAAAATTTTGAAATTTATAACAAAATGAATCTGCACAAGAAACTATATGAATTATAGTACTTCTATATCATGCAATATCATGACAATCTTTTAAAATAGAGTGGTAAAGCAACAGATAATAAAAGGAAAATGCACTTATAAATAATAAGCAATGATTTGTGATTTATAAAGAAGATATCTATGCGTATATGTTTATATATGTATAGAATACCTCTGGAAGGATATGTAAGAAACTGAGAAGAATGACGGCTTCTGAGTATTGGCCTTTTCTTTTTTTTTTTTTTTTTTAAAAGAAATTCACGTTCTTTCATTTATTTATTTATTTGTTTGTTTGTTTGTTTGTTTGTTTGTTTATTTATGACTGTGTTGAGTCCTCGCCTCTGTGCGAGGGCTTTCTCCAGCTGCGGCAAGCGGGGACCACTCTTCATCGCGGTGCGCAGGCCTCTCACCATCGCAGCCTCTCTTGTTGCGGAGCACAGGCTCCAGACGCGCAGGCTCAGTAATTGTGGCTCACGGGCCCAGTTGCTCCGCGGCATGTGGGATCCTCCCAGACCAGGGCTCGAACCCGTGTCCCCTGCATTGGCAGGCAGATTCTCAACCACTGCGCCACCAGGGAAGCCCCAGTATTGGCCTTTTGTTCAATGTTTTTCTTACCAAAATTCCTTTATTCATGGGTTTTTTAAATCTGTTTTTAAGTTAGAACCACCAGGACTTCCCTGGCGGCCCAGTGGTTAAGACTTCGTCTTCCAATGCAGGGGGTGTGGGTTTGATCCCTGGTTGGGGAGCTAAGATCCCACATGCCTTGGGGCCAAAAAACCAAAACATAAAACAGAAGCAATATTGTAACAAATTCAGTGAAGACTTTAGATAGATAGATAGATAAATTGGAACTACCCAAAAAATCTCATGAAAGGACCTTTTCTTAAGTATGAGGTAAGGTGCTGAGAATAGCTAACCTCAACCAATTAACAGTATTTGTTTCTTAGGGTTTTCTTCCTCTTGAATTTCTGGGAAATTCTGTTATAGCCTTTCTTCCATAAGCTCAACATTTTTCATGTTTCTCTTGCTCATTCTGAAAAAAAAATGTTCTTTTCAAATTTATGTACATAATAAAAACCAAATTGATTTTAGTTTGAGGTGTATTTTGAGATTTATTGACTAGAGGCTAACTTATGGATCAGTAAATTTTAATTATCCCAAAATAAGTCAGTTGGTGCTTGCCATTTATCAGAATAATCTTACCTTTATTAAACTTTTAAAATGAAAATATATCCATTATCTAATTTCAGAGAGAACAAAAAGTTCTTTATATATAACCACCTACAGTGTTGGTAATATAGACCTCAGTTTTAGGCTTTTCAGGGTTTGCAAGTGCTGTATTATGTGGACTGTTTTAGCAGAAAGAGCTAGTTCTATTTATGCTAAAGTTTGTATATTGCCATTAACACTGAGGAACTAAAAGTGATTTTGTAAGAAGTCTCAGTGTCATTGTAATAATGTAAACCCTCCAACATGACATTTTGTACAAGCATCTATCTACACCTACTTGGACATATGGTTCTTTTACTTAGTCATAGTACATATATGAACAAGGGTCAAAAAATAAGATATAGAAACCTTATCAAAAATCATGTGACTATGTAGCCTTAAAGTTCAAGGTTTCTAATTCAGTAAGTCAAACAAGACATAAAAACAATGTCTAAGATTGCCTAAAGTACCCTTGATAAGTTTACCTAAGAATAATTCTCACAGGAGCAAAGAAAAATAGCAAAGCATCTCATCAAAAATTCTGTTCTATTTCAGTTCTTGGAGTAAAAATCTGAACTCTGCTGGATCGTCAGTATTCTTAACCCTATCTTAATTTTAATTGCTTTTGTTTTATTTATAATGAATGGATAGATAGGTGAATGAATTAATGAATGAATGGACTGATTCATTAATTAATAAGCTATTTTGCTTTTTGGTCTCAATAGTATTTTGTTATTTTTAAGTTAAAATGTGTAATTTTAATTCTTCTCTTTTCATCTACAGCTGGAGTGCCAAACTGTATCTTACACCAAGTAACATTGTTCTACTTACTGCTATAGCTCTCATCGGAGTCTGTGTTTTCATCTTGGCAATAATTGGCATTTTACATTGGCAGGAAAAGGTTTGTTCATTTAAATGGAACATTAACTTTATAATAGTAATATGTTACTCTTTAAAAGCACTATATTTTAAACTTTTTCACATGACTAAGATTTTCTGATTTTTCAAGTTCTGTCCGTAATGTCATCTTATTGATGATAATTTCTTTCATCCCTCTGAGTTACTAATGTCTCTTAGCAATTCCTACAAATCAGACTATGTATTTTAAAACTTTGATACTGTACAAAAGTAATAAAGTGAACACCCCCAAATCAACAGGCATATCGAAAAGCTTAATTAGAAGTAATTTCATAATGGCCTGGAAAATAATAATCATTTCTTAAATGAGCCTGTGTCCATTATTTACTGATAGAGCCATGGACATTTTTTTTCTGGGAATAACAGCTATCTCTTTATAAAAAATTAGAGCAGGGAGAGTTTAGATGGGAAGTAGCAAAGTGATAAACATCTTTTCCATCTATCAAGTATTCTTTGCACTAAACTGATTTCTGTTCTTTAGTATAACACCCTAAATAATAATTAAAAACAAAACTCCAAAAATGTAGTTTTTATATAATGTTTATGAGGAGAGAAAAAGGCTATCACATAAATTTATTCATAGTTTAGATATAAATTTACAAAGCTAATTTCTACTTGTATATGAATATATATTTAGTACATAACTAGTGGGTTCCAATAATGTTCTCCAAAAGGGGCTCTATGTGTCACAAAATTGTTCTCCTTTTTGCACCTATTCTCTTTAGATTGTGATGCTCATGATAATCATTTTTGTTAACTAAAATTACCATCTGTTTTATGTTACCTATTTTAACTTATGAAAAAGAGAACATGTTAATTGTTCTAATAAATGTTCATAGGTTTGTCTCTCAAAAAAACACTCTGTTCATACAAAAAATGATAAGATAAAGTTACATATTCAGTTGATTTTAAAATTGCAACTTAAGAGTTAAGGTCAAAGGTGACCCTATTTACTTTTGTCTAGAAATGTCAGAACATAGTATGAAATATTACACAGCTCTAGACCTATGAAGGAAAGGAAATTAATTTTATTGATTTCACAGGAGATCTAATTACAGTATAAACATTGTAGACTTACAATAATAATGATGCAGTGGCTAAAAACTGAAGTTTTAAATACAAATACGGATTGAAATACATATCTGTATACTTCCTCCATCTGTGATACTGTGGTTTGTCTCCTACCTCTTGGACCACTTCTCTTTCACCTACACTGGCTGCTCTTTCTGCCACGTTGTCTGCCCTAGGCCCTCTTTATACACTTTCCCTGCCAGTTTTATCTAAAATCATGGCTTGAGCTATTACCTCAGAGATGCCCAGCCCTCATCTCTCTCTAAAGGTCTCTCCCCCACTTCCAACTGTCACCGTGACACCTCTACCTAGATCACTTGCAAGCAACTTAAAACCAGTTTCCTAAAGCTGTCTTTCTTACTCACTACAGGATTTAATCAGTTGCCCTCCTCATTGTGCCTCCCTACAATCTCTGCAGCTGACTCCACTTCTGAATTCCTTACACCAGTGCTTTTAGTTTAGTTCAGCTCCTTGTTAATACTCCCTGTCCTCCCAAATTCCATTCTCTCCCTTTCACTCCATTTAGCACTTTGCTGCCGGATTACTCATCATTAAATTTAGTCTTAATCATGTCACTCCTCTGCTCAAAAACCTCTGGTGACCACCCCCTGCCTAAAATGTGTAACTCCCTTAGCCTATAGCCTACATAGTACTTCCATGTGACTCTACCATACACCTTTCCAGTCTTTCTCTTATCAGTTGCTGTCACATATCCCGTGCTCCTGCCAGACTTCTCAGGATTGTTCCTGTTCTTCCCCCATCTTGTAGTGAATGTCCCTCCTCTTCATTTCCATAAATACTATCTTATCAAAGCTTTGCCTTTCGTTATGCCAACCCAAAAGTAATCTCCGAATATTGGTAACGTTTTTCACTTTTTATACTGAAATAGTTATTTAGTATGTTTTGCTTTTTTCTTTTTAGGCTTTAATAAGTTCCTTGAGAACAAGATACAAAACTGAGGGGTTTTCTAATCCCTCAAAATTCCAAGCACATGGGACTTCCCTGGTGGTCCAGTGGTTAAGAATCCATGCTTCCACTGCAGGGGGCGCGGGTTCGATCCCTGGTCGGGGAACTAAGATATCCCACATGCCGCACAGCAGAGCCAAAAAAAAAAAAATTCCAAGCACAATACTTTGCTGGGAACAGAGGATCAATAAATATATGCAAAATCAATAGGTTAACCCCAAAATAATTAATGTACTTTAATATAATTAGATTCAGCAGTGTTAAGAATGGGAAAAATGTAATAGTTGATTCCATTCTTACAAAATCTAATGTTTACTCGTACTTTCAAATAAATAATAAATAACAAACTAAGCTTTTTTTTTTTTTTTTTTTTTTACAAACTAAGCTTTTAAGGAACATTTCTTGTTGGTTTTTTAAATTCAATTTAGAGGATCGTTAATTATAAAATAGCTACTGTAAGCTATAAAAATATTTCATAAGATTATTACATAATAAAATCACACCTTTTACCTACTAATTGCTCAGGGCTTTTATTTTTTTAATTAACCACATTTTTAATTAATCTTTTCTTGACATTTTCCTATCATTTATAAACTAGTCTAAAATTCTTTTTCAGAAAGCAGATGATAGAGAAAAACGACAAGAAGCCCATCGGTTTCATTTTGATGCTATGTGACTTGCCTTTAGTAGTGCATAATGGAACAGCTATTCACTTCATTAACTGAAATACTAAACTTGGCTTATAGAAGAAAACAGGCGATTTTATTATTTATAAATGATACATCCCTTGGTAATTATTGGAAAGTATTCAAATAAATATGGTCTGAATGTGTTACAAGGTCTTTTTTTAAAGCATTTTGTATACAATAATTTGGGTTCTTTTTTCAGTTGTGCTGTACATTTTTGTTCCTTCATGGAATGTGTTGCATGTACTAAGGTGTTTACGTATTTATAATCTTATTAGAATAATGATGATGGAAAAAGACACGTGTAAATAAAAATATTTAAATGAGCAGGGTTTTTTGTTTTCCACTTGAATCGATCTTGTTTCTTATTCTAACGATGCAAATTATACTTCTGTGAATGTATCAGAGATAAAGTTATTAACCATTCACCCTCATTATAGCATGTGAGGGGGTCTTTCACTGATGGTATACAATATAGTGATTGGGTACTCTGGCTTTGGAATTGCAGTCAGACTTGCCTTAAACTCCTGGTTACACGACTTACAAGCTGTTTGAACTTGGCTAATTGCTTAAGCCTTAGTTTTCTTGTTTATAAACAGAGCTAATACACTACTCGCTAGAGTTGTATACATTAAATGGGATGATGTACACAAAGTACACAGCTTGGTGCCTAGCATAGAGTAAATTTTCAATAAGTGGTAGTTGTCATTATTTATTATTATTAAATAATTTTTTATAGACTTCTACAACTAATTATCAAAATATATTTAGACTTGATAGGATTTTATTTTCAGGCATGTAGAAAGCATAGTCTTTGGAAAACCTAAATTCCTGGTGTTGACACCGTATATAAAGATTTATTACTTGTTTATCTTAACTGAAAATTATATCATAATACCCTCCAAGAATTAATGTGCCCTAATAATTTTCATTTGAACACTGATTCTTATCATGTGGTAATGAAAAGCATTTGATTTCTTGAAAGGAAACTGCTGTAGATAGCATCTGGGAATGCAAATCTTCAATCACATTTCTATTCTCAAAAGCTTGTAAGAGTCTATCATTTACATTCAGACTTCAATGCAAATTTTTGTGAACTTCCCCTTGCCAAAAAGTTACATGTAAGATTGGGAAAAAAGTTTATATATCAGTGCTAATAACTTCCTAATATGCAAATTGATATATGATAGCTATAAAACACAAAAACTTATCTGAAGGCAACTAAGTTTGTTCTTCATGTTTTTTTTCCTTACAGTTCACTGAGAATGGCATGTGTATAAGTGGTTTACTTTGTGTATCTAAGCATGTTAATGTGTCTTCTTAATAAATATTCTGTATTGAAACAAAGAATTTTGGTGAGTGTGTAAATAATTACTTTGGACCATGATAAGCCTTAGAGGTTATGAAGTCTAAATCACAGATTTGGACAGAAGTGACTTGCCTATGAGGGCAAGATAGGCATCTCCTGACTACGGTACCCAGTTTAATTCATTTATCAACCTACAACACTGTGCCAGGCACTATTCTACACTGTCCCTAAAGACAGGTAGGTTTAGTATCTATCAACTGATACAGCATGAGTTGTAAAACTTGCTTGTAGTCAGAGTCTACGAGGAATAGCGTTATAGGCAAATAAAATGTTATGAGAACCAAAAATATTGGGTTAGCCAAAAAGTTCGTTCCGGTTTTCCCTTAAGATGTTACAGAAAAACCTGAATGAACTTTTTGGCTAACCCAATACAATCAGTGACTTTATGCTGTGTTTCTGTATCTTGATACTAACCTTCAATGCAACATCAATGTCATTCAATAAGGGGTAGCAGGTGAAAAATGTGTCACAACATTGAGAATCAAATACAGTTGACCCTTGAACAAAATGGGTTTGAACTGCACAAGTCCACTTATAAATGGGTTTTTTCAATAAATATGTACTATAGTAGTACACGGTTGGTTGAATCCACAGATGCGGAATCTCGGATACAGAGGTCCAACAGGAAAGTTATACTCAGATTTTCGACTGCGCAGAGGTCAGCACCCGTGTTATTCAAGGGCCAGCTGTACAAAGATCCTTATATTAATTTTGAATACTGTAGTGGAAAGAGCACAAGACTTCGAGGTCAAACTAATCAGGATTCAGGGCCTAACTCTCCCATTTTGTGACTTTTTAGTCAGTCACTTTGCCTCTTTGAGCTCTGGTTTCTTCATCTGTAAAACAAGGATACTGAGTGATACCCTAAAAAACTATTTTGAGTCTTAAGTAGCAATATGTGCATAGAAGGTACTTGATAAATGCTGGTTCTTTTCTTCCCTCCCGTTTCCCATTGCAGTGACAAACGACTGAACATTTTGACTCTCTTCCACTGATCTTTACTTCTATAATCCTCCTCCTTTTGGTAACAAGGAGGAGTAATTAAGACTTAATAACCATTTTGAAGATAACAATCACATACAGGCAAACCTCGTTTTATTGTGCTTCGCTTTACTGCATTTCACAAATATTGCATTTTTTACAAATTGAATGTTTGTGGCAACCCTGCATCTAGTAACTCTATTGGTGCCATTTTTCCAACAGCATTTGCTCACTTCATGTCTCTGTGTCACATTTTGGTAATTCTTGCAATATTTCAGATTTTTAAATTATTATTATATTTGTTATAGTGACCTGTGATCAGTGATTTTTGATGTTACTGTTGTAATTGGATTTTTGTTTTGTGTTTTCTAATGTATGTACATTGTCTTTAAAAAGACAATGCTATTGCATAATACTGTATTGTATAGACTACAATATAGTGTAAACATAACTTTTATATACAGTGGGAAACCAAAAAAGTTTGTGAGACTCACTTTTTACCATAGTATTTGCTTTATTCTGGTGGTCTGGAACCAAACCCACAATATCTCCGAGATATACCTATACTTGTAAATACAATAAATACATTGTTGGTGTTAACACACCATTTACCTAAACTAGCCCTTTATATTTCTCCATCTACCAGCCAAAAAACTATATATTTTCAGAAACTTAATTCTCAAAATAGTTTCTCCTAGAAGGCCTCAGGTTCAAAGGTAACAACTTATAAACATACTTTTTATACCCTTCCCACTCTTGATAAGGCAAGGTAGGGACCTATTACAAGTAGCTATACCTAGAGATTCACCCTCAGATTAAGTATCACTATAAATTTTTTTTTAAAGATTTATTTATTGATTGATTTGATTGATTGCTATGTTGGGTCTTCATTTCTGTGCGAGGGCTTTCTCTAGTTGCGGCAAGCGGGGGCCACTCCTCATCGCAGTGCGCGGGCCTGTCACTATCGTGGCCTCTCTTGTTGTGGAGCACAGGCTCCAGACGCTCAGGCTCAGTAGTTGTGGCTCATGGGCCCAGTTGCTCCGCGGCATGTGGGATCTTCCCAGACCAGGACTCGAACCCATGTCCCCTGCATCAGCAGGCAGACTCTCAACCACTGCGCCACCAGGGAAGCCCAAGTATCACTATAAATTTGTGAAGTGCTTCTCTACTAAAGGCGGTGGTTACTAAACCATCAAAGGTAAAAACAATCTTGGCATCATAGATACAGCCTTTTCAAGCAGAGAAATCCTATAGCAAAATGTTTCGAGATACAGGAAAAATAAGATCACCAGGATTACTAAGATTAAGTAATCTTATAAAAACTAAAATAAATTTTAGTTATTACTAAAAATAAGATCACCAAGGTAAATTAAGATATCTTAGATTTATACAAGGGTCCAATGAATTCATATGGTAATTGCAAAAAAATGAGCTTTATTCCATGTTTTAAAAAATAATTTTCCTGGACTTCCCTGGTGCCACAGTGGTTAAGAATCCGCCTGCCAATGCAGGGGACACTGGTTCGAGCCCTGGTCCGGGAAGATCACATATGCCACGGAGCAACTAAGCCCGTGTGCCACAACTACTGAGCCTGCGCTCTAGAGCCCACAAGCTGCAACTACTGAGCCTGTGTGCCACAACTACTGAAGCCCACGCACCTAGAGCCCGTGCTCCGCAGCAAGAGAAGCCACCACAATGAGAAGCCCACGCACCATGACGAAGAGTAGCCCCCACTTGCTGCAACTAGGGAAAGCCGGCGCAGCAACAAAGATCCCAATGCAGCCATAAATAAATAAATAATTTTTTTTTAATTTTAAAAAATAAATAATTTTACTTTTGTTTTTTAGAAAATCTCTAGGAAAGGATAAAAGTCAGGAAATATTAATCTTTACAAATAGCTAGAACTAACTACTTAAGAAACTCAAAAATTTGAACGGTGTCCAAGAGACCTTACTGAGGATTAAGCTAGGATACTTAAGGCCAACTCCTCAGTATTAAAGTGAACTAAAGTTAACCAGCCCTTGTGATGACTTGCAGCCTAGCTTTACATCACCTAGCCAGTTATTTTAAAAGACTAATAAAATAGATAATAGATTAGGGGGTACTCTTGATCAACACCTGTACAGAAGAAAGGAAGGAAGCAAGACTGGGCAGAGACAGAAATCAAGTTGTGATGCATTCTTAGTAGAATGCCTCTTACAACCGTACAGTGAGTTTTGAGATAGGATGACCTCTTCTATCTCCTAACCTGTCCTAAGTTAGGGTAAGAAGGCTGGGCCTTTACACCCCCACTTCATCAGTTATTGGCTATAGGCTGCCCCAAGAGCCTCTATCAAGAAAAACAAAACAGGCACAAATAACCAGTATCAGAAGTGAAAAAGGAGATAAAACTACAGATAAAGTATATATTAAAACAAAAATAGGAAGATGTTAAGAACAATTTTATACCAAGGAATTTGAAAGTTTAACAAAATAGACCAATTCCTATGAAGACATCACTAAAACAGAATCAAACAGAAAACCTAATTACTTCTCTGGTAGATGCTATAACGTCCAGATCCTCCTTCAAAATTAAAGGATTTATTATCCTAATTTCTGGGAGTGCCTTCAATAGTTGGCTGTCAGCCCCCTTTGGGGACTGCCTCAGCTAAAGAGAGCAGACTCAACTAAGTTCATTCCACTCCTCTTGACATAAAAATCCTAAATGTGTATAAACTAAATACATAAAGCAAAACAGACATGTAAGGAGAAAGAGACACACCATGATTTAGGTTGGAAATGTCAACACTCTTCTACAGTGATTGATAGAAAAAGTAGAAAATCAGAAAACTTAGAGATGACCTGAAAAGTACTACCAATCAACTTAACCTAATGGATACTTATAAAACACTTCAACCAACAACCGCAAAACACAGAGTCGTCTTAAGTGCACATGGAACATTCACTAAAAGAGACATTTATCTGGGCTATAAAACAAACCTCACCAAATTTAAAAGAATAGAAATTATACAAAGATCCTCAGACTAAAATTGAACTGAACTAGAGAAAATACCCAAATATCTAGAAATTAATGCACTTTAAAATAACCATGGGACTAATGAGGAAGTCTCAAAGGAAATTTTAAAATACTTTTAACCAAATAAAAATAAAAATACAATGTAAGTCTTCAGACTAAGATTGAACTAAACTAGAAACATACCTGGAAAATACCAAAATATTTGGAAATTAATTCACTTTAAAATAACCATGGAGTCAATGAGGTAGTCTCAAAGGAAACTTAAAAAATTTTTAACCAAATACAAATAAAATACAACATAAAATTTGTAGGAGACAGAGAAAGCAGTGCTTAAAGGGAAATGTATAGCATTAAATGCATATATTAACAAAGAAAAAAAATCTAAAATCAGTAACCTAAGTTTCCACCTTAATAAACTAGAAAAAAAAAAGATTAAATCTAAACCAAACAGAAGATAGAAGGAAATGATTAGAGCAGAAATCAATGAAATAAAAAGGTGGTTGTTTGAAAAGATCAATAATATTGCTAGACCTCTGACCAGGAGAAAAAAGGATTAGACATAAATAACCAATATAATGAACGAAAGATAAGACATCACTACTGATCCCACAGACATTAAAGGCATAATAATAATAAAAAAATACTAGGAACTAGCTATGCCCATGAATTCAATAAAGTAGATTAAATGGATCAATTCCTTAAAAGATATAAACTACCAAAACACACCCAAGCAGAAATCAATAAACACCATATCTATTTTTAAAAGTTAAATTTTTATATTAAAAAACAAACCTTCCACAAAAGAAAACTCAGTGGAACACATGGTTTCACTGGCAAATTTTACAAATATCTAAGAAATAATACCTATTCTACACAGTATCTTGAAGAAAAGGAAGAGGAAGGAATATCTCACAACTCCTTTTATAAGGTCAATATTTCCCTAATGCCAAAAACAGTCAAAGACATTGCAAGAAAATAAAACTACAGGCCAATATCCCTCATAACACAGATCCAAAAATCCTCAACAAAACATTAGCAAATTGTATGCAGAAATATATAAAAAGATAATATATCATTACCAAATGTGTTTCATCCTAGAATGCAAAACTAGTTCACTATTTGAGGGGGAAAAAAACCAATATAATTTATCATACTATTAAGTCAGAAAAACCATCTTATCCTTTCAATAGACACAGAAAGATAATCTGATGAAATCTAACATCTGCTCCTAATTTTAAAACAACAACAACAAAAAAGAACTAAGCAAACTATGAATAGAACTTCCTTAACCTAATAAAGGGCATTAATAAAAAAAAAATACAGCTAATATTGATACATACTTAATGATGAGAGACTGAATGCTTTCCCCCACTGATAATTTTCAACATAGTACTGGAAAATATTTTTCAGATCTGTTTTTTAATTAATTAATTGATTGATTAATTTTGGCTGCATTGGGTCTTCGTTGCTGCACGCGGGCTTTCTCTATAGTTGCGGCAAGCAGGGGCTACTCTTCGTTGTGGTGCACGGGCTTCTCATTGCAGTGGCTTCTCTTCTTGTGGAGCATGGGCTCTAGGCACAGGAACTTCAGTAGTTGTGGCTCACGGGCTCTGGAGTGCAGGCTCAGTAGTTGTGGCGCATGGGCTTCGTTGCTCTGTGGCATGTGGGATCTTCCCGGCCCAGGGCTCAAACCCGTGTCCCCTGCATTCAGGACAGGCGGATTCTTAACCACTGCACCACCAGGGAAGCCCCTACATCTGTTTTAATATAGTATCTTTTTGTAATTTTTAAAAATTTTTAAAATTTATTTTGGCTGCATTGGTCTTCATTGCTGCACGCAAGCTTTCTCTAGTTGCAGCAAGCAGGGGCTACTCTTCATTGCAGTGTGCAGGCTTCTCATTGCAGTGGTTTCTCTTGTGGCAGAGCACAGGCTCTAGGCGCATGGGTTTCAGTAGTTGCAGCATGTGGGCTCAGTAGTTGTGGCTCACGGGCTCTAGAGCGCAGGTTCAGTAGCTGTGGTGCACAGGCTTAGTTGCTCTGCAGCATGTGGGATCTTCCTGGACCGGGGATCAAACCCATGTCCCCTGCATTGGCAGGCGGATTCTTAACCACTGCGCCACCAGGAAAATCCCTTTTTATTTTTTATTGAAATACAGTTGATTTACAATGTTGTGCTGGAAATCTTAATTAAAATAATAAGCCAAGAAAAGGAAATAAAAGGCATACAGATTGGAAAGGAAGAAATAAAACTGTCCCTATTAGTACATGACATAATAGTCTAAAAAATCTGTACACACACACAAAACTTCCTAGAACTAAGTGAATTCAGCAAGTTCAGCAGGATACAAGGTGAACACAAAAAAATCAATCATATTCCTATATAAATGCAATGAGCAATTGGAAATTGAAATTTTTTTAAATACCACTTAAAATAGACCCCAAAAATGAAATTCTTATGTATAAATACAACAAAGCATGCATAGGATCTGTATGCCAAAAACTATAAAATAGTGATGAAAGAAATAAAGGAAGACTTAAAGACACTGTGTTCATGGATTGGAAGATCCAACCTAGTAAAGATGTCAACACTCCCCAAAATGACCTATAGATTTAATAACATCCCTATCAAAATCCCAGCAGTATTTTTTGTGGACATAGACAAGATTATTAGAAAATTCATATGAAAGAGTAAAGGAACTAGAATAGCTTAAAATAATTTTGGAAAAGGTGGCAAAGTTGGAGGTCAAACTACCTGATTTTAAGACTTATTATAAAGCTATAATAATCAGGGTAATGTGGTACTGGAAAAAGACAGACACATAGATCAATGGAACAAAATAGAAAGTCCAAAAATAATCCCACACAAATATAGCTATTTGATCTTTGACCAAAGTGTAAAAGTGATTCAGTGGAAGGTGGTCTTTGAAATAAATAGTGTTAAACTATTTGGTCATCCCTATGCAAAGAAAAAAAAGAACCTTGACCTAAACCTCACACCTCATACAATAATTAATTCAAAATGGATCATAACCTTAAATGTAAAACATAAAACTATCAAATTTTTAGAAGGAAACATAAGAGAATATACTCATGAACTGGGGTAAGGCAAAGAGTTCTTAGAAATAATACAAAAAAGTCTAAAAAAGATTTTAGATAAAAGAAAAAAATCTAAATTTAAAGACATGTTCTTTGCCAAAAACACTTTCAAGAGAATGAACAGACAAGCTACATATGTGATGGAAATATTTGCAAATCACATATTCAACAACGGACTTATATCCAGAATGTATAAAGAACTCTCAGAACTAAACAATAACCCAATTTAAAAGCGAGCAAGAACTTGGACACTTCACTAAAGAAGATACATGAATGGCAACTAAGCTCATGAAAAGTACTCAACATCATTTGGCATTAGGGAAATGAATATTAAAACCATGAAAAGATAACACTACACACCTATTACTGTTCCAATAAACTTGCATTTGTTTCGGTTTTAGTAAACAGGTTTAAACATAAACAGATCTTTCAAAATGGGATTTTGGCTTTTAAGAGAAAGATACCATATATGTTAGCAACGTTACTCTAAAATATATAATTAGGACCTTTCTCAGTTTTTCACAAGGAAATGAAAGTAATTGGATGACTAGAAATTTTCCTGATAAAGTTGAAATACTTAAGTACTGATAGTAGGTAATATTTCTTAAAAATTTTCTTGCTTTGGAATTATACAAGGCAGAAATTTGGAAACAAGTTTAGGTGACATTGTTACTGAAAGAACCAGTTTTGACTCCCTGGAGACAAGTCTTCTTCAATATCATTAGCACAGGGATAATTTTGGTTCATGAGTGTATGGATTGAAATGTGCCCCCCCCCCCCGCCAAAATCCATACGTTGAAGCTCTAACCCACAATGTGACTGTATTTGGAGATAGGGCCTTTAAGGATGTAATTAAGTTTAAATGAGGTTATAAGAGTAGGACTTTAATACAATCTGACTGGTGTCCTTATAAGAAGAGGAAGAGACATGAGGAGTTTTTGGTGCACAGAGGAAGGGCCATGTGAAGACACAGCAAGAAGCTTGCCGTCTGCAAGCCAGGAAGAGAGGTCTCACCAGAAACCAATCCTATTGGCACCCTGATTTTGGACTTCTAGACTCCAGAACTGTGAGAAAATAAATTTCTATTGTTTAAGCCATCCAGTCTGTGGTATCTAGTTATGAGAGCCCAGGCCAACTAATTCAATGAACTAATAAAAAATTTTAAAGTTTCCTCTTTTCCTTCCCTAAAAAAATCCCCACAGTTGTATGACACTGAAATCTTCATACACTGAGATCCTGTATGATTTTGCTTTTCACTAAACTTCGCCATCATTGTAGCCATATCTGCACACTGTAAGAAAAGCAGTATGAGACCCCTATTTTTTTACTACAAATAGATTTTCTAATATCAGTTTGGTCATGTGTCAATTCCTATATTTTCCTTAGTTATGTTATGTCTCTGTATTAGTCTGCTCAGGCTGCCATAACAAAATGTCATGGACTGGGTGACTGAAGCAACATTTATTTTCTCACAGTTCTGGAGGCTGGAAGTCCCTGATTAAGGCGCCAGCCAATTTGGTTTCTGGTGAGAGCACTCTTCTTAGCTTGCAGGCAGGTGCCTTCTCATCAGGTCCTCACACGGCGTTTCCTCCATGCTTGTGCTTTCTGCTGTCTCTTCTTATAAGAAACTAATCCTATCAGGTCAGGGTCCCACCCTTATGACTTCATTTAACTTTAGAGGCCTCATCTCCAATACCGGCACACTAGGGGTTAAAATTTCAACACATGAATTTTGAGGGAAACATTCAGTCCGTAACAATCTCTAAACATAACCTGCCTTTCTAGGCTATCATTTAATAAAATGTTAGAGCTCCCAAACTCCAGCAAAAAAGAGAGACAACAAAAATCTGTTTGGTACATAAACACTGAGATAAAATTCAGCATTTTTTAAGTAAGTCAATGCTCCACAACACCATTCAAGTGCTACAGAAGACTTGGTCAGAGAAAACGAAATGTAAACTACAGGAATGATCTGTGAGGAGTTGGAGAGGCTATACCTATGCCTGGAAGATCAGGCAGGGAACAAAGAAAGCAGTCCTCAATCACCTGGGCACTGGCAGGTAATCTGGGAACAGACTGGATACTACTGGGTGGTCTTCCAGGGAAATAATATTTCAAATACAGAACTCCCCAGCTGAGAGAGATGCAAACTGCTTTTCTTTTGATTTAGTCAGCATATGGCCACACAGTAGTCTCAGCTATTATCTGTGCTTTACCACATTCCTTGGAAAATCAGCTACAGACAATTACTCTAGTACATCCAAAAGATAGGTGTCGTAAAAGGGAGCCACAGAATGAACAGTCCCAATCCACTCCTTGGGAATCTACTCCCCAGCCAACATACTAGAGAAAAGACTTCTTAGGTTTCACCAAAATGGTACTACCATAAGAGGTACTAGGCTAAATGAAACAGTGCTGTGTATATACTTTGTGAATACGGTTGTTCTAATCTCTCCCCTTTTATTGTACGAACTCAAGTGCCAGATTAATGTTTCCAGAACTCCATTGCTCCACTATTAAAAACTGCCTCTAGCCTCCTGAGTCAAGCACGAACTCCTTCGCCTAGCAATCAAGCAAGAATCTCCATAGTCAAAACCCACCATATTCAACTTTATCTTCACTACCAGTCACAACACTTGCCCCAAATGTGATGCTCACCCCTGCTCCTTGCCTGATGTGAAAGCTCTTCTGCTCTCTCTCCTCTCCACTTGGCATCCACAGCCTTTTCATTCTTTGCGTGTCACCTCCTTCATGAAGCATTCTCTGATGACCTCATACACACATGGATTCTTCCTTCAGTCAACAATTATGCATTAAGAACCATTATTCCAATACAAATCAATTTTCACTGCAAAGTAAAGGAGCTGTTACAGTGGAGGATTACTGGACTGAATGTCAATATTATGACATAGTATGAGTGTGTTTCATGTTTGGTAATTGCAATCATTGTTGCTTTTGTTGTGGTCATCCATGTACAATGCTTGGTGTCAGTCTATTTATCTCTTGTAAAAATAAAATACAGTGTGTGTGTGTGAAAAAAAAAAAAAAAAAAAAAAGAACCATTATTCCAGAAGCTGAGAGGGCTCCTTCCTCCCAATTCTTTTTGTCCACCATTGTCTGTGACTTAGATTTAATAATAGTAATACTGTCCTGGTCTCCCAATAAGTCACTTTATTATATTTGTGGAAAAGCCTCTTAAATGTTTTATTTACTAGTTGGTTCTTGTGTGCAATCTCAATTTAACTGTAGGTGATTTTCCTCATACACATCTCGTATACCTTCCACAGCACATGGTAAAGGGCTAAATACCTTAATATTATTTGATGTTAAATATGTTTTCACTTGCAAACCTTGTTAATCCTTACTTTTGGAGGGATAGAAGGAAAGAGATATTTTCAGTTGCTGCAAATTGTCCTTAACTTTGTTAGACAAATATTTGTGGAGTTCCTACTATGTGTCAGATACAGGCATAAATATTCTGTTATGATAGGGCCTTAATCACGGATATTTCCCCAGCACCTATCACTGTTTTCTGCACATAATTAATGCTCAATAAGTATGTGTTGAGGGGATATATGAATGTAGCCTCCTTGCCCTCAAGCAACTTATATTTTAATAGAGTGGGGGTAAATGAGATACAGGTGATGAACAAATAAACAAGTAGATAGGCAAGGTAATTTCAGAGCGTGATAATCACTATGGAGAAAATAAAACAGAATACCACATACTAAGCAGTTGTTTGCAAATTTGTTGATTTGCTATCAGCGGAGTCGAGCGACCCCATCAGCATGGCTTGGTGGTAAAGAGGGCAGTCTCTGGAGGCAGATTTCTTGGGTTTACAGCCCTGCCTCCCTCTTTCACTGTGTGGCTCTGGACAAATGACTTAACCTTCCTGGCCTCCTTTTTCCCATCCTCCAACAGTACCTATCCCGCAGGAAGTGAATCGAGGATTACAGAATTGATATGTAAAGTGTTTGGTGCTGTGCCTGGCAATCTGGGAAGCGGTCCGTAAATGTTAGTAATCACTACCGTTGGTCAGGTTAACTCCCTTGGCGCTAAACAGACCCGCTCTGTCCTGAGCCCCGCCCAGATCCGCGCCCCCTGCCGAGGCAGGTAGTAGAGCAGGGCTGAGCAGGGCAGAGTTTTGACCTTGAATTTAGGTCTTAAGAGGCCATGGGGTCGGTGCCCCCCTTCCGTCTGCGAGGGCGGACGGAGGTGGGCAGGCGGACGAGGGCCGCCGAACCGGGTGGGCGGCGGGCCCCAGCCCTCCCTCAGGCGGCAGGCCTAGAGGGCTCGGACCCGCTCACCCCGCGGCCCGGGGCTGCGGGACGTAGGCCGGGCTCTCCCTCTGCGCCGGCCTCTCGGAGAGCGGGCGAGAGGGCGGCGCCCCGAATCTTCTCGCCCCGCCCCCAACACAATGGTCGCCAGCGGGGAGCACCGCCCACCCAGGGTGCGAGGCCGCGGGCGGGCTCGCCAGGCGATTGGCCGGGAGGGTTGCGAGGGGCACGCGGGCGGGGGCGGGGGGCGGGCACATGCGCGAAGGCGGTGCGGCCGGCACGCGGCGCTCGCGCTCCCTGCTTAAATGAGCGTGGGCTCGCCGCGCCCGCCACTTCAGCGGGGTTTGCGCCGCGGCCGAAGGCGGGCTGGCCCGCGCAGGTCCCGTCCCTCGCATCCGCGCTCCCCGGCAGCGAGGCGGTCGATGGGACGGAGCGCCGCGGAGCAGGAGGCGGCGCCCGTCGGGGGGCTGGGGCAGCGCGAGAGCCCGTCAGGAGGCTCGGGCATGGCGGGCTGCAGGACCTGAGTCCTACCCCGCGGGCAGCAACCTGGTGGCGGGCGATGGGGACGGAGCGGGGCTGCCGCCGCGCTGAGCCGTGAGCGCCGCGCTTCCGCCGCCGCTTCTTCGTCGCCTCCTCGGCCCCTCGCGAAGCGCCGGGCAGCTCGGGAACATGGCCCTGGAGCAGCTCTACTCGGTCCTCAAAGGTAAGCGCCCAGAGCTGCGGACGGCGCCCCCTGCGGGCGAAGCCGGCGTCTTCGCGTCCCTGCCCGGCGCCGGGCGTCCGACGCGCCTCTTTGTCTGGCGCGAGCGGATCGCGGAGCCCCCGCTCCCGCCGGGATCGACTCGCTCCCCGAGCGCTTCTCCCCAGCCTTCTGCGTGCCGTGGCAGGGGAACCGGGGAGCGCATCGGGACGCGGCGGCTCGGCCGGCCCTCCGAGCTGTGCCCTCGTGCCTCTTCCTCGGAATTCCGCACATCGCTTTGCAAAGTTGTGGGGTTTGTGTGAGTGGAGCGTAGGCCGCTCTTTTTCAGCATTAGTAACAAAGTCATTCCGAGCAAACAATAAAAACCCCAGCTGAGGCGTCGCGGAGCTGTTCTTGAAAAGCCCCGCGGTGGCGGGCGGCGGAACGGCCTGCCCGCCGGCCGGGTCCCACCTGCTGCGGCCGCGGAGGCTGCGGCACCATTGCGGGCGCCGCTGCTCCGGGCTGCGCTTTGGCGCTTCGCGGGACCTCAGGATACCCTGCCGCCGGTGTCTGGTTCTTTATGATTTGTTGTACCGGGAATTAAAACAGTCAGCTTGCCAAGTACACAAAGCTCCAAAACATACTACAGCTGCTTTGCATTTTCCAGGAGGTGTTATTTTAGATTAAAATTTATATACATAGATAATTAAGATGGTGATACAAAGTTGTTTCTGAAAATCGGACTGAATAAATCCTGTTTTCGGTCCTCGGAGGGAAATCACCACCACCAATAAAGGGCTTCCCTTTTCCGCTACTGACTTAGATTGAAAACTGAATAGCTGTGTATTTGTAATGTTATGAAATATTCCCGTTTTTAAATATTGGGTAAGGAGTTAAGGCATTGATTAGCGCTCTTCATTGTATCTTGATATTTGTACAGTGAAAAATGTTGGGTTTTTTCCCACTCCATGTTAACACTTTTCAAATTTGTTTTACTGGAAAATTCTGTATAATTTTGCTTAAAATTTTAATTGCACAAATTATCTACTGTTCAGATATTCCTAAATTCATAATTGAGATTTCAGCAATTTAACTACCCACTGTATACTTATAGGTACAGTTTGTACTAAGGTAACCTAAGACTTTCTATCTGGTGATTGTTTCGCAGTCACCCCATAAATTATTAATGATTTCCTCATTGTATTAAAATTGTATATCTCTAAAATCAATTTCTGTAGTCTTTCTGTAACTCTCAATTTATATCACCATTCCTTGGAAATGAAGATTTTGTTTTACTTTTTCAGAATAAATTCTATGCATAGTAGGGTTTCTGATAGTGCTCTTTATCTGAATTGCTTCGTTGTCCTCTTTGCCTTAGGGTGTTCAGTAATAATGACATTCCATCTGAGTAGCCCCCTCTGGGGAGAAATCACGTAGATCTATTATACAGCTTTACATGCAGAACTTGAAACTGAGCTGGATAGGACGGAATCTCTGATACTCCTGGAATGGTGAAGGGTTTTGCAGCTTTTCTGCCTTTGCCTTTGTCGTTGGTACACACTGCCCTCTCTGGCCACCGTGGTGAAGCATTTAGTTGTTGCACCTTTCAGGAAAGGATTCTGTGGTTGATGGCAGAGCTACAGTGAAAACAATGTAGTATCAGGCTTTTCTTTTTTTAATTTTACCCAACCTACACTATTTTTACATGCTGGTGTATTTTTAAAGCTCAAGCTAACTTCTTGTTGTTAGGCTTAGTAGAGAGAAAGCCAGCTATTTTTAAGTCTTCTAAAGTTTATGTATATGTGCTTATAAATATGGGGAATTGGTCTGGAAAGATTCAAGAAATTAACAAAAGTTGATTCTGAGAAAGGGATCTGGGAGACTGAGAAACAAGAGTAAAGGGAAGACTTCTGTTTCACTGCACACCCATTTGTATCACTTGATTTTTTTTTTAACCAAATGCATTTGTTACCTATACAAACATTGGTATTTTTAATTTTTAAAAATTACCTTTTAAAAAATATTGGCGTTTCCCAGTGCTACCATTCATTGTGTGCACCAATGCCTGAAAAAGCAGCCCTTAAGTATACTGTAAGGTGTAAATTGTTTCAACATTGAAGAGGTTCTTACCAGAAGCAGTTATTTAACATTTACATAATTATGGATATTACCTACCAAAAGCCTTCTTTGGAATATTATGGTCAGTTTCTACTAAAACAAATCAGCCATAATGACTGTGTGAAATTTTAAGTAGAAGGTAACTTTGAGATGCCATTGATTCTTTGTTTTACTTCCAGCAGTGAGAACAAAAGGATAACTCTGCTGGGCTTTTAAACCTTTCATGTATTGTTAAATCTGAGTAATTCACTTTTAACTGTTTATGGTCACTCCAGGTCTTATAAAATTTGATTTGCCTTCTATCAAAGTTAAGTAAGTATAATAGTCACATGAAAATATTATATTAGTTTTATAAACCAGTTTTTCACTGTTCATATTCATTCCGCACACTTGCTTCAGGAGAATCCTATTAGACGCAGTTAACATTTAAATCTGTATAAACTGTGGTTAAATTTATGGTGTTACAGTGCATAACTATCCCTTGGCACTGTATTTTAAAAATCTTATCTGAGACTGTGACAAATATTAACTCCTGTCCTTCATCCTTAAGCCTCTTACAAGAAATTAAACCATACAGAAATAAGTACCATAATGAAAAGTTATCCCTTTAATAGGGAAGTTTTTAAACATAGCCTTGGGAAAAATTAACTTTTTGACTTTTTCCCCCGAGTTGGAGAAAATATTTTAATACTGACAGTTGAAAAGTTATCTGTGTTTTGAAACCAAACTCACCTTTTAGGAAAAACATGCAGCCCTTTAATACACGTACATGTGCATTACAAAACAAGTTCAAATCAAAGCCATTTTCAGTCCTTTTAGGAATAAGATAGAAAAAAGATAAACTATAAATAAAGTTCATATCTAAAATTCTAAAAAATAATCCAAGTTCTGCTCTTGGTTACTACCCATTCAGCACAATCTCCTGTCATTTTAAAATTTATGATCCTGCAGAGTAATTTATTTATTTATTTATTTATTTATTTGCCTGCAGCATGCAGGATCTTAGTTCCCCAACCAGGGATCGAACCCATGCCCCCTGCATTGGGAGCGTGGAGTCTTAACCACTGTACCTCCAGGGAAGTCCCTGTTGGTTTTGTTTTTTTTTATGTGTCCCTGGGGCCCTTTGAGATCCCAGTTATTGTGGTGTTTGAGTTAGGGGAATCCTAAAAGGTGATCTAATCCAGTGGGTTTCCAAACTTTCCTTAACAGAACTCCCTCAGGGGAACTCTTATGAGTGGGTACTTAAAAACTAAACAAAGAACAGATAAGAACAAGGTTGCTCTGATTGCTGAGGGCCCTCACCCTCTCAGTCGCTCATCAGAGTGGCCCCCGAAGAACTAACGCTTTTTAGCATCTTTGTTCACAAAATTACAGGGTGTACTAATCTGAAAGTTCAATTCATCCTAGTCAAAATGACATTAAAACATGTTGGTTTAAATATGCCTAGTGTATTATATTGGAAATTATAGCCTTAGTGGGTGAGAAGATACCAAATACTCTTCAAAATGTGACCTTGTCGTGTTAAAGTCTGATGGTAGTTGTTGTGGATGTCTGAGGATTCCTGTATAATTAGAGCATACAAAACTGCCATCTCAAGAGCATTTGACAAACAAGAAGGTTGTCACATTCTGCAGGAAAGAGAAAGCACTTCTGCAGTTACTCTTTCTTATAAGTGATTGGCAATGTGATTAGCATGTGGAGGGTGGAGTGATCCCAAAGTTCACCAAAATCCATCTTCTTTCTTAACTACAAAGTAAAATTGAGTTTGATTAAATTAGGGTACTTTTCTGTTCTTTGGAACATAGCTGATGGAAAACAAGTTACTACTACCTCAAGTAGTATATGGACTCTAATTGAACTCCATTTTGCTTTCATTATAGAAAACAGGAGCAGGGAGACCAGTTAGGCGGTTCTTAAATTATGGAGTCTCATGATAGGTTTACCAAACCTTATGTTTACCGCTTAGATGCTAAAAATAGGAAGGCTTAGGAAGAGGTACATTTAATTACTAACAAAGGTAAATTGAGTCAGCTTGAGAAAAGTAAGAGCAGTAGCATATCTGAAAAGGAAAGAAAAATCATTTCTTTTTCTGTCCCCTGATTTATGCTCAGATAAGCTGGGTCATCTCTGTGCCTGCTGTTAACCAAGAAGTGTGCTTGTTAATTTGTTAGTGGGGCTCTGTACTATATATTATAGTTGCAAAGAAAATATAATCAGGATTCTGCTTAGTCACTTGATGTATTCATCTAATTTTTGTTGAGTGCTGTTATGGGCCAGCCAGTCTTCTAGTCGCTAGAGATGCATCAGTGGATCAGAGAGACAAGTCCCTCTTTCTAGTAGGAAGAGACAGATAATAAGCAAGAAAATAGCAGGTAATATAAGTAATAATTAAAATAGTATTTGTATCATAAAACAGGATGAAGAAGAAAATGTAGAGCTTCTTTAGCAGTTGGAGAGGCCTCACAAGACCTGAATAACAGGAAGGAACCAGCCATGCAGAGAGAGTCTAGGCAGAAGGAATAACTAGTCCCTACGGCTAGAATTAGCTTGGTGTGTTTAAGTGGGAAGAAGACCTGTGTAGCCATAGATGGTCAGGTGCCACATCACATAGGACCTCTGAAGTCAGAATAAGGAGTATGGATTTATTCTAGATGTAATGGGACTCTGTTGGAAGATTTTATGAAAGGCTGTGATGTGATCTGATTTATGTTTTGAAAGGATCTCTGGCTGCCGGGGACAGAGTAGGCTATAGGGGACTATGGCAGAAATAGCCAGTTTTCTTCCAGTATCCATTTTACCTTTCAGTGATTCTCTGAATTTTAACCAAGCACACAATCACCCAAAATAAATACTAGATTTTCCAGCTTTCCTTAGGATTAAGTGTGGCCATGTGACTAAATAAGTCTGACCAGTTAGATGTGGGTTCAACTTTGGGGAAGTGGTGGTGTATCTGTTGTTCAGTTAAAATTTTTATTTTGAGATCATTGTAGATTCTGGGCAAAAGTTTTTAAAGGAAGGAGGACTGCCCTGTGTCATTTCTTCATTCTTGCTGACTGTAATGCAGACATGGTAGCTGTAAAGAAGATATGGAACCTGGCACTCTAGCATCTATATTGGACCATAAGGTGACCCTGGAAATGAAAGTCATGCACAACTGAGCAATAAGACAGAAGGAGCTTAGGTCCCTAGTAATGGTATAGCCTTCACTCTAGCCCTTGACTACTTACCTGCACAGTTTGTTTACTTGACAGAGAAATATACTCTTATCTTGTTTAAACTACTAGCTTGGGTTTTTTATTACTCATGCCAGACCTTATGCTAACATAATAGGAGTGTGCAAAATCAGTGAAAGAAACAAAACCAGACAGAGATAGAGAGCTAGTGAATAGCTACAGAAGTGAAAAGTATGAATGCTGTCTAATAAAATTAATCTTGAGAGAGTTCCTAGAAAAAGCAGGTTTTTAACAGTGTGAACGTTATTTTGTAGAAGCAGAGGGAGGTCCGTGGCAAGTGCAGATGTTCAGAAACAAGAGGTATTTGTAGGGACATTATGAGAATACACACACATATACATACATATATGTAGTAGAGCATTCACCAACATTTCCAAAATCAACTCATCAACTCCTTTGTGCCCACCCTCTGCCCCGCCCCATCCATCTTGGCCCACACTTGCTCCTGCTGTCACCAAAGGAGAAAACAAGTGTGCTGCCAGGGCCAACAGCTTCAGCATCACTAGGGAATTTGTTAAAAATGCAAGTTTTCAAGCCCCACCCCAGACCTACTGGATCAAAATCTCTGGAAGTAACCCCCCCTCCAAGTCTGTTTTAATAAGCCCTCCAGATGAATATGATGCACACTAAAGTTTGAGAACTACCGTCCCAATGATTCATTTCTCAAATCTGGAAGAACTGCTGGGTAGAATTTGTACATTTCTAAGCCTTGATATATATTACCAGGTTAACCTCCCAAAAGCTGTGCCAGTTTACAATCCAGTGGCAGAATAAGTCAGTTTCCTATATCCTGACCAACACTAGAATCTACGTTTTTTTTTAATATTAGTAAGGCAGAATTTCTGCATTTTTTGGGCACATTTTCCTGGTGGCATAATCTTCTATCCCATCTGTTTGTAGTTTTTATTTATGTTCCTGTCTTTTGTAAATGAAGGTGTTCTCCCAAAAGTATAAATATAATTCATCTTTTTTTCAGTCTGCTATTTATTTTCCTACTTATTGATAGCTTGAAGTAGGGACCTACTTTTTTTTCCGAATAATTAACAAGTTATCCCAGAACCATTTATTAAAACTGTCTTGTCACCAAGTGTTTCAAATATCACATATATTTTAATAAATTCTGGGATATATATGTCTGTTTCTGAGCTTTTCCTCTTCTTCCATTTTCTTATCTAAAGGCCCCTTGAGAATAAGGACCATGTCTTCTTTTTTTTTTTTGACCATGTCTTCTTTGGTTCATTGTAGTTCTAGGGACTGACTCACTGCCTGTAATACAGTGGATGCTAGTAATGTTTGTTGACAGATCATCTGTTTCTTCCTCTACCGTGGCTACATTTTATAATTACTGTAGCTTTATAGTAAGTATATTATTTTTATGTATTTTAGTCTTTTATTTTTATATTTTCCTTGGCCAATATAAAAAAGTACTTAAGATGACCATCAGAAGCATTTTAAGTACCAAAAAAACACACTGAGATTTTTATTAAAACATCATTAAATATTGTATGACTTACTGGGAAGAAATGTTACTTTCACATTGTTCTATTATCTAAAACATATTACTTCTCCATTGTATTAAATTTATTTACTTGTTTGTTTAATTTATTTTGGTCTTATTCTCTTCCTTTAATAGGTGTAATCATTTTCCAAGTAATTCTCTTGGGACTTCTAGGTTTTAAAATAACATTGTCTATAAATAATAATTTTGTCTCCTTTCCAGTATTTATTGCATTGGCCAGAGTTGCCACTATTAAGTAACAGTGGAAAGAATAAACCTGACCTTGATTTTTAGTTGATTGGAAAGTACAGCCTTAAACTGGAAGGTCTGGGGACAGGATTGCGGTAGAGAACTCTGATAACAGTGATTCAGTGTTAAAAGGAGTAGCTTGGAGGATTTGTATTTAATACCTTGAATGGCACCTGTCTTTATCATTTAAGCCTTCATTTTTAAGTCAGATCTGTACACTGGTTATTAAACTACACTACATTAAACTCCAGAACCAGAGGTGAGGACATAAGTGGTGGACAGTACCTTTTTCAAGCATCAGATCACAAGCAGTTCTCTGCATAACCAAACTCTGTGGTTGTGGAGTTTAGAATTTTTATTTTGGCATGGATTTCTGCCTTAAAGAATTAGTGCCTTCCTGGGTACATTGTCTTTGAATTCAAAGTGTGAGGTATTTCTGGATTTGAGAAATTATTGACCCTTTTGGTAAGAGAAAGAAGGGAACAAGTGGCACATAGATTGGGACTAAGGACAGAACAGAGCACGACAGCACTGCTTCATGTACTAGATAATTCCAATGTTTGGCATCAGTAGAGTTTGTTTTACTGTCTCAGCCTGATTATAGCAAGCAACTTACAAAGATCCTATTATACAACTAAGCGAAAACTGTTTCTTATGATACCGAATTTAGAATGATTAATAGTCAAAACTATATCACCACAGCTATCACTAAATATTTCTGTCCCTAATTGTTGTGCACATTTGCCTTATTTATATATCATTTTTTTAAATTCAGTGGCACAGTTCATTTGGTTGATAAGAGTTGTGAATAGATTTTTTAAACATTTGGCAGGGGGGAATTGTGAGCAACACCCTAAATAAAGTAGAAAAGATTAATAGGGTTATTTGGTCGTGTAATTTTATTTTAATGTGATTTTTCTACCTCAATTGTATATTCTGTGCAAATTCCATAAATCAAGTGTTTTACAAAGCCAAATTTTTATTAGTCATTATGTAGAATAATTTTCCAGGCACAATTCATCTTTTTACCATAGTTTTACTGTTGCTCTCCTGGTTTTAGTTTGTTGATTTCTTACTTTCCCTTTCTGCCTGGTTTTGTATTACTTGCTTAAATACTGTGAATTATAAATTTAAAAACTGGTAAATTGTTACGCCTGTGAATCAGGAGGCAAGGTATAATCACAAAATTTTGACCAGTTGTGTATCATCTGACTGGGATGATATGCCTTGGGAAATAGTGTCCTCTATCAAGGTACGTTGGTACAGATGGTTGTGATATTTGCTGAATTGTCAAATATCTAACGTTACCGCAGTTTGTTTGTTTGGTTGGTTTTTTTTGGCTGTGCCTCGCGGCTTGCAGGATCTTAGTTCCCCAACCAGGGATTGAACCCAGGCCCTCGGCAGTGAAAGCACAGAGTCCTAACCATTGGACTGCCAGGGAATTCCCTAGTTTTTCTTTTTTCTTTTTTTTTTTTTAATGTATTTTATTTATTTTTATTTTTGGCTGTGTTGGGTCTTCATTGCTGCGGGCAGGCTTTCTCTAGTTGCGACGGGCGGAGGCTACTCTTTCTTGCGGTGCGCGGGCTCCTCCTCATTGCCGTGGCTTCTCTTGTTGCAGAGCATGGGCTCTAGGCACGCGGGCTTCAGTAGTTGTGGCTCGCAGGCTCAGTAGTTGTGGCTCGCAGGCTCTAGAGCGCAGGCTCAGTAGTTGTGGCACACGGGCTTAGTTGCTCCACGTCATGTGGGATCTTCCTGGACCAGGGCTTGAACCCGTGTCCCCTGTACTGGCAGGTGGATTCCCAACCACTGTGCCACCAGAGAAGTCCCTAGTTTTTCTTTTTGATCAGAAATCTTCTGGGTTTTTTGTTTTTTAAAAACGGTTCAAAATTCATTCCTCTAACTCTGATCCAGTGCCAGGATGTTAAGAGTTTGAAGGAAGAATTGTGCCTACATAGCATGAGATCTTCAACACTGCTAGCAACCAAAGAAAGGGAGGGGAAATTAAAGTTGTTGAGAGAAGACAGAGGAAACAAAGGTCAACAAGGATACAGGAAACCAAAGATGAAGATGTATGATTAGATTATAAGATGTAAACAGCGTAAGATGACAAGAACTCTTTGTACATTGGTGACTTTGGGTAGTACATGCTGGGTACATGCTACTGAGTGAACAATGGCTTGACCATCTACCACTCACTTAACTAGCAATCTCTTCAGTGCCTCCATCTCCCTCACCCCTAGACATCCTTTAAGTCACCAATTGCAGTTGACTCTATATCTGAATCATGTCATAAATATCTCCTCCTTCCCATTTACACTACCACTGCTCTGCTTCAAGACCATATCATCTTTGCTTCCTAAATGACCTCTCTTTCTAAAAATTTAGACTCCACACAACCATCAAGATTAGTGGTCTGAAACACAGATGTGATAATGTCACTCTCTAGTTTAAAAACTCACAGTGATTTCTCCTTGTAGTCAAAGGTCCAGACTCTTTAGCATGGCATTCAAGGCTTTTTACAGTCGGATCTCATCCTACTATTTCTAACCTGATGTACCACTTTCCCCTCCACATGCTAACTGTACTATCGTACTCAGAATTTCACTAACACCGCCTATAGATAAGTGCTCATGGCTCCATGTTTTTGTCTAAGCTGTTTCTTTCTCCCTCTCCTGGGTAGAAGTTCTCTCCAGTCCCACTAGAATATACCTTTTTTTTCTAAAGCTTTCCTCTATTCCCCTTAACCCCCAGCTGAATGAATGGTTCCCTTTTCTGCTTCAATTGTGCTTTCTGTTATGACCCCTGTTAAACTCCTTTTACCTTGTATTGTAGATTGTCTTTGACAATAGGTTGACTCCTTAAGGACGGCAGTTTGTCCTAAAAATCTATCATTTATTTAGCAGAATGCTTGGCACATATAAAGGGCTTTGTGCAATGTGCGTCACCTCATTTAATCTTTGCAACAACCTTGTGATGTTGGTGTTATTAGCACAACATCCCCATTTTACAAATAAGTAAACTGAGCTGAAAAGGCCTCACAGCTGGTACAGAGCAAAACTTGAACCCCCACCTGGATCCACCTAACTCCTGAAGTCCATTCTCTTTTAACTGTTTTGCTGTATTTCTCCCCTACCTCAATCTGTGTATCCTCAGTGCCTGGTATCCAGTAGGTACTCTGTATGTGCTTGCTGACCGAATGAATAATAAAAACTCCAGTTTACACAGGAGGCTGATAGTGTGGTTTCCATTGAAAGGGAGAATGAAAGATATCAGTGCATCATTCTTAAAAATAACATGTTATCTTCAAAACACAAACATATACAAAACAATATATTGTTCATTGGGTATCAGAAATGTTAAACTTGGGGGCGGGGGGTGGGGAGAAGCTCCATTTTCTAAATAATGCTAGCTTTCGTAATGCAGGACACAGCGTCGTACCGCACAGCTATAGAGTGTCTTAAATTGATTTCTAGGAAACTGCTGCCCCCTTACTTCTGTCTTTATTATGAATGTTCTCACAAGTCAAATAATCTGATTGAACTTTTACTGGCATAATACATTGCAAAGCTAGCCATTATGCATGTAAAGTCTTTGAGGAGATGGAGTAAAATAAATACAGGATAATTGGGGTCAGCTCAGTTTGTTAAAAAAAAAGTATGTGTTTTTTAATCCATCATAAATTGAAAAAGTACTATTAGTGCTTGTATGAATGAGTATAATATCAATTACATTTTTTCTTGGGTTAAGTGTCAAATAGTAACTCAACATTTAACACTTAAAAATCTTGAGAGTGAATGTTAGTAAGAAATAGGGAGTTTTAGTTCATCTTTTTTTTGTCACCTGATTTTTCTTATAAACTTGGTAAAATCTAATGTAGATTCAACTTTTTAACTTCTCTTCTCTTTTATTTCTCTAGTGTTGTTAATAACAATACTTGTAGTGGAAGGGATTGCTGTGGCCCAAAAGACCCAAGGTAAAGAACTTACAGTGCTAATTTACTGCATGTTCAGGACAGTGGGATGGCTTATTTGGAAGGATTTCAACTTTTGAGTACTATTTCCATAATCCCTCTGGGGTGTTCCAGTGACCTAAGGCTTTCCGTCAACCTGTCAGCCTCAGTTCGGCTGGGTTCAGCTACAGTTAACTAGAGTAAATTGTTAACATAAAGTCTTGCACTGATAAATTTTAAAAATTGGCATAACTAGTGACTCCTAGAACACTATGTATTATGTCGAAAAATCAAATGAGATTCATGCTTTATCACTAAGCAAAAATAAAAATCCCTTTTTCCAGTGTAGACAAATGAAACGTTTTCATCAACAGCTTATTCAAAGCCCTGGGGACCTGTTCTAATTGTCCTTGTTTATGAAAGAGGATTAGCTAGTGTGAGTTTTGAGCCAGATATTCATGTCAGAGTTTAGTACATTTCCTAAATAACCTGACTTATTTTTATTTTCATCAAAGTTATACATACACATGACAAAAGTCAAAGCATTCTAAAAAGTTAATTAGGAAAAATCAGTCCCTCAGCCTACCTTACCCCATTTCTCCATGGAGATAGCCGCTCTTAGCTGATTCTTTTGGTATTTTCCTGCATATTTCTAAATAACATACTATACAGCTCTTCTTGGTTATTTCAGTTTCAGGTAGTAGAAAATGATTTTCCCACCGTGCAGGATGAGAATTGAGCTGTTTCATGCACCTCCTCTTCACCACCTACCACGTAAAAGTGTTCTTTTAACTTTGCGCCACAGCACCCACATCAGTATTGTTATAATTCTGGTTACATCTCTTCAGGGTTTACGTCAAGTCACCCGTTGGGCTTTTTCAATATGAAAATTTTGTCTTTGGGTGTAGGAAATTTTTCTTTCCCTTTTTTCTTGTTTAATTTTTAAAGTTCCCTTTTCTCCATTTTTCTCTTTTCTGTCTTCAAGGAACTCTTATTATTAGGTTACTTCTTAAAAAAATCTTTTCTGTTTTCCATTTCTCTTTTAACTGTTTTCTTCTCAGTAGTCTACACTGAGACTTCCTCAACTTTATCTGCTAAACCAAGAATTGGAAAACTTTTTTCTATAAAGGGCCAGATAGTAATCGTTTAAGGCTTTGAAGGCCTTTGTAGTTGAAGGAGCACCTATTCAGATCTGCAGTTGCAGGGTGAAAACAGCCATAGACAGTACAGTACACACATGGATGGGCATGGATATATTCCAGTGAACTTGATTTACAATAACAGGCTGCAGGCCAGATTTGGTCCAGGGCCATAGTTTATGGACCTCTGCTCCAAACTTGCTATTTTTTTCATTTCTTCTATTTTTAGAAACTTTCATTTGTTTTCTAAATATTCTTTTTTTTAAGAGTATGCCTTGTTCTTGTCTTATCGATATACATTTGACCCTGGAACAATGCAGGGGTGAGCAGTGCTGATCCCCACGTAGTCAAAACCTGCCTCTGTATTCGCGGTTCCGCATCCTCACATTCAGCTGACCGCAGACCAAGTAGTGAGCGCACCCACGCGGTTCAATCCCATGTTGTTCAAGGGTCAACTGTACTCTCTTGTTCTCTGAGGAGATTAAATGATCGTTTTGTTTAGTGTTTTTTTTTTTTTAATATTCTATAATGTTTGTATCCTCAGAGTGGCTTTTTTGTTTGTTTTTAATCTGTTTTTCATATTAGAGGCTTTCCTCAAATGTCTGGTGCTCCTTGAATGCCTTTCATAGTTATGAGAGGAGCATGCAGATCTGCTCGTTAGCTGTCTGCAAGTGTAGACAGGGCTTCTTTACTGCCACCCTCCCTGGTGAGTGACCAAGTCCACATCCTTGAGTCTTTTTCTTTGGGCTCATTAGATTCCCCAGAAAAGATTAAGATTCCATTTCCTCCTTAGAGGCTCTACATCTGAGGCCTTTGGGAAGTTGAGTGGGGGAAGAGACGGGAGGTGTGGTTCAGCATGTTAACATTCACCTCATCTCCCTGTTTTCAGGTTGGTATTTTTACCCTCAGCTGTGCCTGGTGTCCCCTGGTCCAGCAACCCTGTTGTACCTTCTCCAAAGAGATAGTCTCATTTTCTGATATGGTGATAGAGCAGCAGCTACCTAGATTTGTGGAGTAGGGGAGGGTATTAGAAATCAAATTGATTCCAAAGAGACTTTTAACCAAGCCTCATGTTTTTAAAAAGCCCAACTTCACCACCTCTTCCCCCACTGCCAGAGATACCTAGTGCTGCCAGTTGTTACTATTGCATCCACCTCTTTGTACTTATGGGTTTACACCCTTAAAAAAATTGTTTACTGTCGTTTAAGTGGACTTTGAAGAAGGAGCAGAGCTAAATGCATGTGTTCAACCTACAACCTTTAACTAAAATAAAATCCCTTTGTAATCTTTGAATCTTATTTGACTTTGTGTTAAACTAAATATAGAGGTACCACACCACAGATAAATTCCTGGGGTCCTTTTATTTTTATGTCAGAAATGAATTTTATAGCGCTTTATTGATTTATCAGATTCTCCCACATGGTTTTGCCCTTGTAAAATCTACGCATTTTATTTCCCCATTCTTATACATGGCAAACTTGTCCTCTAGAGCAAATGCTTCTAGCCAGCACAGCATACCATCTTCACCTTCATTTCACTTCTGCTATATTCAATTTGTTATGCTGAATTTGTCAGTGGTTCTTAAAAATTATATATATGTGTGTGTAACAGAGTGGGCAGTTGTTTGGGGAAGTTGTGGGGGGAACTATAAGTGATGTTTTACATTTTTCCCTAAGATGGACAAAATATTGGAATCAAGCACATTCCTGCAACCCAGTGTGGCATTTGGGTTCGAACGAGCAATGGAGGTCATTTTGCTTCACCAAATTATCCTGACTCATATCCACCAAACAAGGAATGTATCTACATTTTGGAAGGTATTTGACCAATTTCTGTCTTTCAGTGGATGAATTTTTACTTATTGTTAAACTAAATATATTGGTTAAATGCCCTGGTTAAACCAGTTTGAACAAAATTTAAATATGTATTTTAATTAAACTATAGTCATTATAAATATTTCTTAATACTGACATTAAAAAAATAATGGTTGAAATTTTATAGGAATTTTGGATCTCCTAAAATATAATTTAACTAGATGCATCAGTATATATGAGAAACTTCTCTGATAAGAAACCTAACCTTACTGGCATCTCTTATTAGGCTTTCTGCAAATTTATGTCCATAGTTACATTATATGTTTCTTTCATTTCTTCTGTTTTTCTATTCATCATGGTACATTGTATCTCATGAACTAAGCATTAGCTTCTCAACTCTAATTTTAATCAATTAAGTACATTCAATTTAATAAATAACATATGCCAAAGGGAAAGATTACTATAGTTCTACAGAGTAGCATTATTATTATATTATTAATACACAATGTAACATTTATCATGAATTTTATATATAACAGTTCTCATTATGCTCCTCATCTATGAAACAGTAACAGAGCAGTTGTTGTGCTTTTCTCACTTGCGTCAGGCCATTTTTACTTTTTCTTGTTTGCGTTGCCCTGATTTGCTTACTCTTATTTTCTAGCTGCTCCACGTCAAAGAATAGAGTTGACCTTTGATGAACATTATTATATAGAACCATCATTTGAATGTCGGTTTGATCACTTGGAAGTTCGAGATGGGCCGTTTGGTTTCTCTCCACTTGTAGATCGTTACTGTGGTGTGAAAAGCCCTCCATTAATTAGATCAACAGGGAGATTCATGTGGATTAAGTTCAGTTCTGATGAAGAACTTGAAGGACTGGGATTTCGAGCAAAATACTCGTTTATTCCAGGTAAAGAACTTATTGTTTCAGTGGCTAGGTCTCACTCTGGTTTTAGAATCTTAAGGCTAGAAAAGAGATAATTCAGTCAAGGTAATCAAATCAAGGCTTTAAAGAAGTTAGCAAGCTCAAAGGGAAATCAGTCCATGAATAAATAAAAACTTAACAAAGAATTAGAAATAAAACTATATCACTTGAATTTTGAAGCATATCATAGATGGCATCACATTATTTCTTAGATTTCTATATGTTTTATAGCATATATCAAATGCCAAAGACATCACAATAAATACATTTAAAAAATATTTCAACAAATTGCCTTATTTTCATGATCTATACCAAAAATTATTTTGGCAGGTTTTTTCCATTGGAATGATTCAATTACTCATTTGAATAAACAGTCTCTAGAAAATACTGAGCAATAGAAAGGATAGCGCTCTGCACTTGGAGGCAAAAGATCTGGGTGTGAATCCTTTTTCTGCCACCTACTAGCTATAAAATTTACTATTAAGCACAGAGCTGTGCCTAAGAGTTGCTGTTGCTAAGACAGGAATATCTTCCTGAGGCCACCATAACTAATTCCCAGAAACTTGGTAGCTAAAGACAACAGTAGTTTATTTTCTCAGAGTTCTGGAGGCCAGAATCCAGCAGGGTCATGTTCCCTGTGGGAACTCCAGGGGAGAATCCATTCCTAGCCTCTTCCAGCTTCTTGTGGCTGCCCCAGCATTCCTGGACGTGTGGCCTCATCACTCCAATCTCTGCCTCCATCTTCACGTCCCCTGTCTTCTCAGAATCCTTAGCTTAATCACATCCTTTGCCTTAAAATGTAATATTCACTTTTTTTAACCTTATAAGGTAGTATTCATAGGTTATGATGATTAGGATGTGGACATATATTTGGGTGGTGGGAGAGCACACCCACCTATCAGCATACTCTATCTTACCTACCACACGGTTATGTGGGAACACTTTATAGTCCTCAAAGCCTGTCTACTGTAGAAATATGCATATCCCTAATGTGGCAGCACAAAGATACAGTAGTTATTGCTCCTGTCTTCCAAGAGTTTACAAACTTAATAAGATAAAAAAGTAACTTAATGTAACAATTATAATTATAAAATTATATAATCTTTTTGCTTTTATTTATGTAAAGATTATATAATTATAGTTATATAATTTTTTTGCTTTTATTTATGTTTTCGTGCAAGAAATTTGCTAACTTAAAAAAATTAAATCATATCCAAATGAAAATATCCATAACCTTATCACCCTATAAATAAGAAACCAGTATTAACAATATGGTGTGTATCCCTTCAGATGTTTTTCTATATCTGTTTATTTTGTTTATTTTATATAACAGAGATCATGCTATTCTTTCAGCTAGATTACCAGCTTTTTTGCCTGAACAACGTAGTCAACTTTTTTTTCCCTGTTAGTAAATGTGTTAATGGTATTTTTAAGTGTTACTTCAGTATTTATGTTCTCAATGTCAAAATGATAACATTTTCAAAAAGTAAAATTTATTTATTTTTTTTAGAACAGTTTTTAGGCTCACAGCAAAACTGAGCAGAAAGTACAGAGTTACCATATACCTCCTAACCACCCCCCGACACACACAGCTACCTCCAAAACCTAAAATGAACATCCTGCACCAGGGGTACATTTGTTACAACTGATGAACCTGCATTGACACATCATCACCAAAGTACATATTTTACATTAGGGTTCACTCTGTTTTTTGGGTTTTTTTTTTAATTGGAATATAGTTGCCTTACAATGTTGTGCTAGTTTCTAGTGTACAGTAAAGTGAATCAGCCATCCGTATACATATATCCCCTCCTTTTTGGATTTCCTTCCCATTTGGGTCACCACAGAGCACTGAGTAGAGTTCCCTGTACTATACAGCAGGCTCTCATTATTTATGTTTTACACATAGTATCAATAATATATATATGTCAATCCCATCTCCCAATTCATCCCACCACCCTCCCCACTTGGTATCCATACCTCTGTTCTCTAGGGTTCACTCTTAGTGTCGTACATTGTATGGGTTTGGACAGATGTATAGTGACATATGTCTGCCATTACAGTATCATACAGAGTGTTCCCACTGCCCTAAAAATCCTGTGGGCTCCACCTATTCATCCCTCCCACCCCAACCCCTGACAACCACTGATCTTTTTACTGTCTCCATAGTTTTGCCCTTTCCAGAACGTCATACGGTTGGAATCATACAGTATGTAAGCTTTTCAGATTAGCTTCTTTCACTTAGTAATATTTATTTAAGGTTCCTCCATGTTTTTTTATGGCTTGGTAGCTTGTTTCTTTTTAGTGCAGAATAATATTTCATTGTTTGGATGTACCACAGTTTGTTTATCCATTCTGTTGAAGGATATCTTGGCTGCTTCCAGGTTTTAGCAACCACAGATAAACCTGCTGTAGACATCCATATGCAGGTATTTGTGTGGACAAGTTTTTAACTCATTTGGCTAAGTACCATGGAGTGCAATTGCTGTATCATATTAAAATTTGTCTTTAGTTTTTGCTTAAATGGATTGTGGTGGTGGTAGCACAAAATTGTGAATGTACTTAATGCCAATGAATTGTACATTTAAAAATAAGTAAAAGGATACATATTATGTTATATATTTTACTACAATAAAAATAAATTAAAAAAATTACAAACAGGTGTCTAAAAAAGCTTAATTTGAAAATTCAGATAGAAGACATATATATCAACACACCAGAATGAAAAAATTGTTAGTCTAAAAGATCTCAGAATTTTTAATTAGCCTGTTTAAACCTATTTTAATTCACAGTTTATTGTATGTAACTGGTTGCTCAATTCTTGTTAAAATTGTTTTTTTTGTTGTTGTTGTTTTGGCCACACCATGTGGCATGCGGGATCTTCCCAACCAGGGATCGAACCTGTGTCCCCTGCAGTGGAAGCGTGGAATCTTAACCACTGACTTTCGGCATGGTTATCAAAGTACATGTTGAAAAAAAGTAAGAGGAAAATTTTTAGCTTAATCTAGCATACATCACAGAGACTGTTCTTTTTTAACTTAATAATCTAAACCCAACCTCCCTAAATAAAAGGGAGTGACGACACTTCAGCAATTTTGCAGAGAAATGTCAAAGAGAAATCTAAATTTAAACAGCATTAGAGTAGAAAGTCATAGCAACTATCTGGCAAGTGAATCAGAATTTCTTCACATGGAGGAAAGAATTCTAGGACATTGTCACTATTGCACTAAAATTTCCAGAATTATCCCAGTTACTTCCAGGAAGTAGCAATCCATTAAGAGCCTCTGCCTCAACAAATATCACCAGTAGCTCAGAGAATTTCATTTATTTAAAAGATACTAATTTCTCGGGCTTCCCTGGTGGCGCAGTGGTTGAGAATCTGCCTGCTAATGCTGGGGACATGGGTTTGAGCCCTGGTCTGGGAAGATCCCACATGCTGCGGAGCAACTAGGCCCATGAGCCACAACTACTGAGCCTGCGCGTCTGGAACCTGTGCTCCGCAACAAGAGAGGCCACGATAGTGAGAGGCTCGCGCACCGCGATGAAGAGTGGCCCCCGCTTGCCGCAACTAGAGAAAGCCCTCACACAGAAATGAAGACCCAACATAGCCAAAAATAAATAAATTAATTAATTATTTTTTTTAAAAAGATACTAATTTCTCATCATCGTTAGTAAGTTTCATCCATATTTACATCCCTAGACAAAATTTACTTTATATGACTTTAAATAACTAGACAGCCATGATTTAGCTATTTATGAATTGTCTATTTATTTTGACATTGTTTTTTTTTTCTTTTAGTGGTAAAATTGTGGTATCATCACCCACACTATAACGGCAAGAAAGAGTAAGAAAGAAAAATGTTACAGTAAGAAAAACTGTCTAGAGAATTAGAATCTAGTCCTGACATTGCCATTATATGGTCTTAAAAAGCCATAATCTCTCTGATTCAGTTTCCTCATCTATAAAACAGAATAGTACATGATCTTCTTGATATTGTCATTAGCATAATATTAAACATAAGGTCTGTAGAAACTCTGAAGTACTATAAAATACAAATGTAAAGTAATATAGTCTAGAAATCCTAAGCATTTTATTATAATTTATAATTTATCTATATTTTAACCATAAGCCATATGAAGTTGCTCTCATGATACATAAAACTAATAGAAGAAAAAGAACTGCCTTTCTTCAAAGAATCTTTACATATAAAGCTGCCTGACTTTGTTTTTTAATATTTTTAAAAGCATTATTCAAATGATTAAGATGTTTGTTTTTTCTTTCAGGCAGTCTAAACTTATTTGCAAAAATCTGACTCTATATAAGACTTTGTAATGTCTTTTGATACTAAAGTGTCAATTCAGTTAATTGATTTAGTTCATAAAAATCAAATACCTGGACAATTTAATTAAATCAGTTATTTTGATATAAACTATTGGTTGTCAATTTTCTATGAACTATTTCATAGGGCAGAATATCCTATATATCATCTAGTCATCTCTCTTTTTCCTGCCATTGTGAAAAAAACAACTTACTAGCTGCTACTGTGGTGGGATAAATTATATGTAACATAAAATTCACTATCTTAAACCTTTTAACTGTACAAGTCAGTGGCATTAAGTACACTTACAATGTTGTGCAACCATCACACCGTGCATATCCAGAACTTTTTTGTCATCCCAAGCTGAAACTTTGTCCCCATTAAACACTTAACTCCCTATCCCTCCCTCCCTACAGCCCTGTGAAAACAGTCTCTAAATTCGACGAATCTAGGGACCTCAATAAAGGGAATCATATAGTGTCCTTAACTGTCTGGCTTATTTTACTTAGCATATTGTTTCCAGACTCATCCATGTTGTAGCATGTGTCAGAATTTCATTCCTTTTTAAGGTTGAATAATATTCCATTGTATTATTTATACTACATTTTGTTTACTCATTCATCCATCAATGGACTAGCTACTGCAGTTGACATAGAGTTGTGAGTTTTCAGGTAGCATAAATAAGTTTTTAGTTCATAGTTGGATCAAAAGTATAAACGTTATCATTTAAAAAATATTGATCCTATAAGTGAGCACCTCAATATGCTCATAAATAACCAGTGGTCTGTAGTTTACACAAATGAAAGCTTTCTCTTGCTTTGTTATTAAGTGTAGCATTAGACATAATGTAAGACATTAAGCCTTAAAGTAACTCTAAAATACCTCAATGCCAATGACTTTCTTCTTTTCTCTGTTACAGATCCAGACTTTACTTACCTAGGAGGTATTTTAAATCCCATCCCAGGTTTAGTATATTACCTCTTTTTCCTCATGGCATCTAGGATCAGTCTTATTTTCCTTTGAACATCATTCATCTGTTCTTTCTAGATTGCCAGTTTGAGCTGTCAGGAGCTGATGGAATAATACGTTCTAGTCAGGTAGAACAAGAGGAAAAAACAAAACCCGGCCAAGCAGTTGATTGCATCTGGACGATTAAAGCTACTCCAAAAGCTAAGGTAGTATTAAGTATGCAGTCACTTCTGAGAAGAACATAATAAGATGTGATTTGTATAACGTATTATTTTGGTTCATGCAGATACTTATTATTTAAACTGACGTTACAACTTTTTAAAAATTTTATTTCAGTCATGTTATTGAACACCTAGCATCTCAGCATTGTTGTAGTTAAATAAACTACAATGTAAACTTCAGGAATGTCACACATACATTAATATTCTTGTTTTAAGATTCTTAAAATCTGTGTGTTCCTAATTGGAGAGTATAGGTATTGATCAGTGTGATCATAGATTCATAAACACCTTTATGAGGAGGTAAAATATGCCATAAGATGTTAAAGTATCTTGTCAAAGGTCTCAGAGTTGGTTATAACAGTGTCAAAACCAAAACACAAATGTATCATCTTAGTTCTGTGTTCTTACCATGCTGTCCTCTGCTAATGTAGAGTTTTTATTGGAAAGTACTACAGGGAAGGATGTTTTTAAATAACTCTTGACAGATTGAGACTGGTTGCTAACTACTTCTGCTTTTTGCTTTTAATTTGTACTTCTAGAAATAGTAACAGTTAAAATTATATTTATTGTTTATATATGTAAACAGAAAAGAAAGAGTGAGGGTAGGAGAATTTAAAGAATTACGAAAATCAAATTTAAAGTTGCTGGTAATATGATGGATGAGATAACCTGAAAACCTACCTATTACAAAACACTTAGAAACATTGGATAAAATATAACAGACGTCCTTTTAAAACCATAGAAAAGCTCCAAAAAAGAAGATAATTCTTATGAACTAGAAATGAAAGTGCTATAAATCAGAGCAGTAAACTGAAAACTGAAATTGATGGTACAAATGCCTCTTGCTGTTTTTAGTAACCTATGACTACTCAAGGGTAGATATGCCAGGAGCTTGGCATCACCCACACTGAGACAAATAAAAGGCCTAGGGTTCGTGTGGACTTTGAGACGACTGCCACATGAAGCTGAAACCCTCAAAGGGAGATGATTGCCATGAAATGGTAGTTTAGAAAAACTCTTCCACTAGTGCAAATTGGTAACAAAGAAGCTTATCCTGAGCTCAGTCTTAAGATGCAGGTGAGGCTGAGGTCTCCCCTAACCGTTTATACCTAGAAACCTATCTTTATTACAGTTTGGGATGTGAATTTACATTCCATGCTCAGCCCAGGGACCACTTAGCCCCCAAATGAACAAAATGGTCCTGGGCTTATTAAACCTTTTGAGGCACCTGAAAAAGATAAATACAAAATAACCATATAGGCTACAGGATTGCCATAGCTAAAACACTGCTGAAGTAAGCTTACAGCCCAAAATTAGAAAACATAGGTGAACAACCCACCATGAGTGAGTTAACAGACATACCCAAGAACTGAAGTGTCTTAAATATCCTACAAGTAGTAATCAAAAAAATGAGAAAGAAAGTACCAAGTATGCTTTAAAAATAACCAAATAGAACTTGCTCAAGTAAAAAGTATAGTATTGAAAGACAGATTTGAGAAAATTACCCAGAAAGTAGCTTGAGGATGGGAGACAGTGGCATTTTATTAAGAAACTTGGAAGAAATGACAATAGAATAATGTTTTCAAAGTGCTAAGGAAAAAAAATTAACTGGCAATCTAAAATTTGAAAATTCCATGTCCAACTAATCTGTCATTCAAGAATGAGGACAAGGGTTCAAGATGACGGAGTAGAAGGATGTGCTCTCACTCCCTCTTGTGAGAGCACCAGAATCACAACTAACTGCTGAACAATCATTGACAGGAAGACACTGGACCTCACCAAAAAAGATGCCCCACATCCAAAGACAAAGGAGAAGCTGCACTGAGACAGTAGGAGGAGCGCAATCACAATAAAATCAAATCCCATAACTGCTGGGTGGGGGACTCAGAAACTGGAGAACACTTATACCACAGAAGTCCACCCACTGGAGTGAAGGTTCTGAGCCCCATGTCAGGCTTCCCAACCTGGGGGTCCGGCAATGGGAGGAGGAATTCCTAGAGAATCAGACTTTGAAGGCTAGCAGGATTTGATTGCAGGACTTCGACAGGACTGGGGGAAACAGAGACTCCATTCTTGGAGGGCACACACAAAGTAGTGTGCACGTCGAACCCCGGGGAAGGATCAGTGACCCCACAGGAGACTGAACCACACCTACCTGCTAGTGTTGGGGGGTCTCCTGCAGAGGTGGGGGGTAGCTGTGTCTCACCATGAGGACAGGGACACGTGGCAGCAGAAGTTCCGGGAAGTATTCCATAGCGTAAGCCCTCCCAGAGTCCACCATTAGCCCCACCAAAGAGCCTGGGTAGGCTCCAGTGTTGGGTTGCCTCAGGCCAAACAACCAACAGGGAAAGAACCCAGACCCAACCATCAGCAGACAAGTGGGTTAAAGTTTTACTGAGCTGTGCCCACCAGAGCAACAGCCAGCTCTACCCACCACTAGTCCCTCCCATCAGGAAACTTGCACAAGCCTCTTAGATAGTCTCATCTACCAGATGGCAGATAGCAGAAGCAAGAACTACAATGCCGCAGTCTGTGGAACAAAAACCACATTCACAGAAAGACAGACAAGATGAAAAGGCAGAGGGCTATGTACCAGATGAAGGAACAGAGTAAAACCCCAGAAAAACAACTAAATTAAGTGGAGATAGGCAACCTTCCAGAAAAAGAATTCAGAATAATGATAGTGAAGATGATCCAGGACCTCGGAAAAACAATGGAGGCAAAGATCGAGAAGATGCAAGAAATGTATAACAAAGACCTAGGAGAATTAAAGAACAAACCAACAGAGATGAACAATACAATAACTGAAATGAAAACTACACTAGAAGGAATCAATAGCAGAATAACTGAGGCAGAAGAACGGATAAGTGACCTGGAAGACAGAATGGTGGAATTCACTGCTGCAGAACAAAATAAAGAAAAAAGAATGAAAAAAAAATGAAGACAGCCTAAGAGACCTTTGGGACAACATTAAATGCAACAACATTCGCATCATAGGGGTCCCAGAAGGAGAAGACAGAGGGGAAGGACCTGATAAAGTATTTGAAGAGATTATAGTTGAAAACTTCCCTAACATGGGAAAGGAAATAGCCACCCAAGTTCACAAAACGCAGAGAGTCCCAGGCAGGATAAACCCAAGGAAAAACACGCTGAGACAAATAGTAATCAAATTGGCAAAAATTAAAGACAAAGAAAAATTATTGAAAGCAGCAAGGGAAAAACGACAAATAACATACAAGGGAACTCCCATAAGGTTAACAGCTGATTTCTCAGCAGAAACTCTACAAGCTAGAAGGGAGTAGCATGACATATTTAAAGCAATGAAAGGGAAGAACCTACAACCAAGATTACCCGGCAAGGATCTCATTCAGATTCGATGGAGGAATCAGAAGCTTTACAGACAAGCAAAAGCTAAGAGAATTCAGCACCACCAACCCAGCTCTACAACAAATGCTAAAGGAACTTCTCTAAGTGGGAAACACAAGAGAAGAAAATGACCTACAAAAACAAACCCATAACAAGAAAATGGTCATAGGAACATATATATCGATAATTACCTTAAACGTGAATGGATTAAATGATCCAATGTAAAGACACAGACTCGCTGAATGGATACAAAAACAAGACCCATATATATGCTATCTACAAGAGACCCACTTCAGACCTAGGGACACATACAGACTGAAAGTGAGGGGATGGAAAAAGATATTCCATGCAAATGGAAATCAAAAGAAAGCTGGAGTAGCTATACTCATATCAGATAAAATAGACTTTAAAATACAGAATGTTACAAGAGACAAGGAAGGACACTACATAATGATCAAGGGATCAATCCAAGAAGAAGATATAACAATTATAAATATATATGCACCCAACATAGGAGCACCTCAATACATAAGGCAACTGCTAACAGCTATAAAAGAGGAAATCAACAGTAACACAATAATAGTGGGGGACTTTAACTCCTCACTTACACCAATGGACAGATCATCCAAAATGAAAATTAATAAGGAAACACAAGCTTTAAATGACACAATAGACCAGATAGATTTAGTTGATATTTATAGGACATTCCATCCAAAAACAACAGATTACACTTTCTTCTCAAGTGCGCACGGAACATTAACCAAGATAGATCACATCTTGGGTCACAAATCAAGCCTCAGTAAATTTAAGAAAATCGAAATCATATCAAGCATCTTTTCTGACCACAACGGTATGAGATTAGAGATCAATTACAGGGAAAAAAAGTATAAAATACAAACACATGGAGGCTAAACAATACGTTACTAAATAACCAAGAGATCACTGAAAAAATCAGAGGAAATCAAAAAATACCTAGAGACAAATGACAATGAACACATGACGATACAAAACCTATGGGATGCAGCAAAAGCAGTTCTAAGAGGGAAGTTTATAGCTATACAAGCCTACCTCAAGAAACAAGAAAAATCTCAAGTAAACAATCTAACCTTACACCTAAAGGAACTAGAGAAAGAAGAACAAACAAAACCCAAAGTTAGCAGAAGGAAAGAAATCATAAAGGTCAGAGCTGAAATAAATGAAATAGAAACAAAGAAAACAATAGCAAAGATCAATAAAACTAAAAGCTGGTTCTTTGAGAAGATAAACAAAATTGATAAGCCATTAGCCAGACTCATCAAGAAAAAGAGGGAGAGGACTCAAATCAATAAAATTAGAAATGAAAAAGGAGAAGTTACAACAGACACCGCAGAAATACAAAACATCCTAAGAGACTACTACAAGCAACTCTATGCCAATAAAACGGACAACCTGGAAGAAATGGACAAATTCTTAGAAAGGTATAACCTTCCAAGACTGAACCAGGAAGAAACAGAATATATGAACAGACCAATCACAAGTAATGAAATTGAAACTGTGATTAAAAATCTTGCAACAAACAAAAGTCCAGAACCCAATGGCTTCACAGGTGAACTCTATCAAACATTTAGAGAAGAGCTAACACCCATCCTTCTCAAACTCTTCCAAAAAATTGCAGAGGAAGGAACACTCCCAAACTCATTCTATGAGGCCACCATCACCCTGATACCAAAACCAGACAAAGACACTACAAAAAAAGAAAATTACAGACCAATATCACTGATGAATATAGATGCAAAAATCCTCAACAAAATACTGGCAATCAGAATCCAACAACACATTAAAAGGATCATACACCACGGTCAAGTGGGATTTATCCCAGGGATGCAAGGATTCTTCAATATACGCGTATCAATCATTGTGATACACCACATCAACAAATTGAAGAATAAAAACCATATGATCATCTCAATAGATGCAGAAAAAGCTTTTCACAAAATTCAACACCCATTTATGACAAAAACTCTCCAGAAAGTGGGCATAGAGGGAACCTACCTCAACATAATAAAGGCCATATATGACAAACCCACAGCAAACATCATTCTCAATGGTGAAAAACTGAAAGCATTTCCTCTAAGATCAGGAACAAGACAAGGATGTCCACTCTCGCCACTATTATTCAACATAGTTTTGGAAGTCTTAGCTGTGGCAATCAGAGAAGAAAAACAAATAAAAGGAATACAAATTGGAGAAGAAGTAAAGCTGTCACTGTTTGCAGATGACATGATACTATACATAGAGAATCCTAAAGATGCCACCAGAAAACTACTAGAGCTAATCAATGAATTTGGTAAAGTTGCAAGGTACAAAATTAATGCACAGAAATCTCTTGCATTCCTATACACTAATGATGAAAAATCTGAAAGAGAAATTAAGGAAACACTCCCATTTACTATTGCAACAAAAAGAATAAAGTACCTAGGAATAAACCTACCTAGGGAGACAAAAGACCTGTATGCAGAAAACTATAAGACACTGATGAAAGAAATTAAAGATGATACAAACAGATGGAGCAATGTACCATGTTCTTGGCTTGGAAGAATCAGTATTGTGAAAATGACTGTACTACCCAAAACAATTTACAGATTCAGTGCAATCCCTATCAAATTACCAACGGCATTTTTTACAGAACTAGAACAAAAAATCTTAAAATTTGTGTGGAGAGACAAAAGACCCCGAATAGCCAAAGCAGTCTTGAGGGAAAAAAATGGAGCTGGAGGAATCAGATTCCCTGACTTCAGACTACACTACAAAGCTACAGTAATCAAGCCAAATGGTACTGGCACAAAAACAGAAATATAGATCAATGGAACAGGATAGAAAGCCCAGAGATAAACCCATGCACCTGTGGTCATCTAATCTATGACAAAGGACACAAGGATATACAATGGAGAAAAGACAGTCTCTTCAGTAAGTGGTGCTGGGAAAACTGGAAAGCTACATGTAAAAGAATGAAATTAGAACACTCCCTAACACCACACACAAAAATAAACTCAAATTGATTAGTGACCTAAATGTAAGACTGGACACTATAAAACTCTTAGAAGAAAACATAGGAAGAACACTCTTTGACATAAATCACAGCAAGATCTTTTTTGACCGACCTCTTAGACTAATGGAAATAAAAACAAAAAAATAAAGAAATGGGACCTAATGAAACTTGAAAGCTTTTGCACAGCAAAGGAAACTACAAGCAAGACGAAAAGACAACCCTCAGAATGGGAGAAAATATTTGCAAGTGAATCAATGGACAAATGATTAATCTCCAAAATATATAAACAGCTCATGCAGCTCAATATTACAAAAACAAACAAGCCAATCAAAAAATGGGCAGAAGGCCTAAACAGACATTTCTCCAAAGAAGACATACAGATGGCCAAGAAGCACATGAAAAGATGCTCAACATCACTAATTATTAGAGAAATGCAAATCAAAACTACAATGAGGTATCACCTCACACCAGTTAGAATGGGCATCATCAGAAAATCTACAAACAACAAATGCTGGAGAGGGTGTGGAGAAAAGGGAACCCTCTTTCACTGTTGGTGGGAATGTAAGCTGATACAGCCACTATGGAGAACAGTTTGGAGGTTCCTTAAAAAACTAAAAAGAGAAGTACCATACGACCCAGCAATCCCACTACTGGGCATATACCCTGAGAAAACCATAATTCAAAAAGACACATATACCCCAATGTTCATTGCAGCACTATTTACAACAGCCAGGACATGGAAGCAACCTAAATGTCCATCAACAGAGGAATGGATAGAGAAGTTGTGGTACATATATACGATGGAATATTCCTCAGGCAGAAAAAGGAACGAAATTGGGTCATTTGTAGAGACGTGGATGTATCTAGAGACTGTCATACAGAGTGAAGTAAGGCAGAAAGAGAAAAACAAATATTGTATATTAACGCATATATGTGGAACCTAGAAAAATGACACAGATGAACCAGTTTGCAGGACAGAAATTGAGACACAGATGTAGAGAACAAACGTATGGACACCAAGGGGGGAAAGTGGGGTGGAGGGGGGTGGTGTGATGAATTGGGAGATTGGGATTGACATATGTACACCAATATGTATAAAATGGATGACTAAGAAGAACCTGCTGTAAAAAAAAATAAAATTCAAACACAATGAATAAAATAAAATTCAAAAATTCAAAAAAAAACTAAACTAAAATGCTTCAACAATGGCAGTGTAACATTCAAAAGGTCATTTACATAAATCCAAATATGTATCACAAAATTATGTTAAAATTCGAGGAATTATGATTGCCTCACAGAAAAGCATTAATATAACCATAGAACATAATTTATTCCAAAATGTTTCAAATGGTAAAATTGAAATAAAAACTGGAAACAGTGTGTGAATAAAAAAAAAAACAGTGAGTGCAAAATTAAGGTATTTTGGGGCAAAAATAATAATTGGACCAAGTGCTATATTTAAAATCCAAGTATAAGGCTTCCCTGGTGGCGCGGTGGTTGGCAATCTGCCTGCCAATGCAGGGGTCACGGGTTCGATCCCTGGTCTGGGAGGATCCCACATGCCGCGGAGCGGCTAGGCCCATGCGCCACAACTACTGAGCCTGCGCTCTGGAGCCCATGAGCCACAACTGCTGGGCCTGCATGCCACAACTACTGAAGCCCGCGCACCTAGAGCCTGTGCTCCGCAACGGGAGAGGCCACCTCAATGAGAGGACTGCGCACCGTGACGAGGGGTGGCCCCTGCTCACTGCAACTGGAGAAGAGCCCGCGTGCAGCAATGAAGACCCAATGCAGCCAAAAATAAAATAAAATAAAATAAATTTATTAAAAAAAAAAATCCAAGTATATCCTGTTTTAGGTTAACTAAAGGAAATTTTGAAAATACACAAACAGGAATGAAATAGATACTAAAAGAGCTGATACAGCTATTAAAATTGAAATGAAGATGGTCACGAATTCATAAGGAAGATATATTTTAAATTTTATGTATTAATATAACCTCAAAATATACAAAACATGAATTGATAGTTTCTGAGGAAAACTGACAAATCCACAATTACAGCATGTAATTTTTTTTGCCTCTCAGTAATTAAGCATGCAAAAAAAAAGTCAAGGCTTAGAAGATTTAAACAACACAGTTTGCCTGATGGAACATGATATCTTGACTTGCAGCATCCAGAGAATTTTCATTCTCTACAAGCATGCCTGAAACATTTATGGAAACTGATCCATACACTGGATGGAAAAGGAAGTCTGCCGTACATACCAGTGCTTGGTATCATGCAGAGCATCCTCTGACAAAAATGCAATTAAATTAGGAACCAGCAACCAAACAATAACTTTAAAACCCCATATGGTGCTAGGAAAGTCGGACAGCTGCTTGTAAATCAGTGAAGTTAGAACACACCCTCACACCATACATACACACAAAAAAACTCAAAATGGCCTAAAGACTTAAACATAAGACATGACACTATGAAACTGCTAGAAGAGATCATAGACAAAACGTTGTCTGACATAAATCATATCAATGTGTTCTTAGGTCAGTCTCCCAAGGCAATAGAAATAAAAACAAATGGGACCTAATCAAGCTTACGAGCTTTTGCATAGCAAAGGAAACCATAAACAAAATGAAAAGACAACCTACAGAATGGGAGAAAATATGTGCAAACGAAGCAACTGACAAGGGCTTAATTTCCAAAATATACAAACAGCTCTTACAACTCAACAAAAAAACAACCCAATTGAAAAATGGGCAGAACACCTAAATAGACATTTCTCCAAAGAAAAAATACAGATGGCCAATAGGCATATGAAAAGATGCTCAACATTGCTAATTATTGGAGAAATGTCAATCAAAACTACAATGAGGTACCACTTCACACTGGTCAGAATGGCCAACAAAAAGTCTACAAATAACAAATGCTGAATAGGGTGTGGAGGAAATGGAACCCTCCTACACTGTTGGTGGGAATGTAAGTTGGTGCAGCCACTATGGAGAACAGTATGGAGATTCCTCAAAAAACTAAGAATTACCATATGATCCAGCAGCCCCACTCCTGGGCATATATTGAGGCAAAGCTGTAGTCCAAAAAGATACATGCACTCCTATGTTCATAGCAGCACTACTTACAATAGCCAAGACATGGAAATAACCTAAATGTCAATCGACAGATGAATGGTTAAAGAATATGTGGTACATATATACAATGGACTACTACTCAGCCATAAAAAAGAACAGGATAATGCCATTTGCAGCAACATGAATGGAACTAGAGATTATCATACTAAGGGAAGTAAGTCAGAAAAAGACAAGTGCCATATGATATCACTTTTATGTGGAATCTAAAATATGACACAATAAACCTATCTATGAAACAAACAGACTCACAGACATAGAGAAAGACTTGTGGTTGCCAAGGGGGATGTAGGGTGGGGGAGGGATGGATTGGGAGTTTGGGATTAGCAGATGCAAACTATTACATATAGAATGGATAAACAACAAGGTCCTACTCTATAGCACAGGGAACTATATTCAATGTCCTGAGATAAACCATAATGGAAAAGAATATATTTTTCTTTATTTAATATTTTAGGTTTTTTTAGATTTTCAGTCTCTTTGAGTTTAAAGTTATTTTTCTAGAATATTGCTCATGCTTTCTGGTTCCACATTTATTGGTATAATACTTTACATGGTATTCTTTTACAATTTTTAAAACCTCAATTCTATTTGCCATTTTAAATTTGTGCCTTTGCTCTTTTCTTTTTCTTTATCAGTTTGCCAAAGGTTTGTTTTCAAGAACTGTTTTTTTAAAAAATCAACTGTAGTTTCTTTGCTTCCCATTTTCTCAGTTTGTGCTTTTATTTCTTTGCTTTCTTCGGATTTACCTTGTGATTCTTTTTGCAGCTTCTTGTGTTGAATTCTTTGGTAATTAATTTTCAAATGTTCTTCTTTCTCGTAACAGTTATTTAGGGCTATCAGTATGCTACTAAGTATTTCCTTAGATGTTTCATGAGTTTTGATATGTAGTGTCTTCATTGTTGTTGATATCTAAATATTTTACAATTTAAAACCGTTTTAAACATTTTATTTTTTATTTTAAAAAGATTTTTTAACATCTTTATTGGAGTATAACTGCTTTACAATGGTGTGTTAGTTTCTGCTGTATAACAAAGTGAATCAGCTACACATATATATATATCCCCATATCTCCTCCCTCTTGCATCTCCCTCCCACCCTCCTTATCCCACCCCTCTAGGTGGACACAAAGCACCAAGGTGATCTCCCTGTGTTATGCAGCTGCTTCCCGCTAGCTAGCTACTTTACATTCGGTAGTGTATATATGTCCATGCCACTTTCTCACTTCGTCCCAGCTTACCCTCCCCTATCCCATGTCCTCACGTCCATTCTCTACTTCTGCGTCTTTATTCCTGTCCTGCCCCTAGGTTCTTCAGAACCACTGGAAAAGAATATTTTTAAATGTGTGTGTGTGTATGTGTATACACACACACATATAACTGAATCACTTTGCTCTACAGCAGAAATTAACATTATAAATCAACTAAACTTCAACTTTAAAAAACCCATATGTTTAGAAATTTAATAATATACCACCTTGTAATTTATAGGTCACAGAAAAAAATCAGGATGGAAATTTGTACACATTTATAAAAAACTTAGCAATAGTGAGAATACTACATATCAAAACTTGTGGGATACTCCTAAAAGTACTTTAGGGAATTTATGATCATAAATGCTTCTTTTAGGAGAAGAAGAAGATTTAAACTTAATGAGCTAAAATTCAACTCAAGAAGCTAAAAGAATGACCAAAAAATCCAAAGAACGGGTAATAATAAAAGAGCAGAAATAAGGGAAATTAAAAATTCACAAAAAGTGTCAACAAAAGCAAAAACTGGCCCTTTGTTTAAAAAAAATAATAACAATAGACATACCTCTGGCAAGATCGACCTAGAAAAAAAAGACATAAATTATGTTAGAAGTGGAAAAGGTCATAAATCAACTACAGCTGAGATTAGAAACCATTATAAGACAAACTATGAAGAAGACCTACTGAACAAAAGAAAAAAAAATGAGCATTTCCTCAAAAAATAAATTACAAAGGGAAAAAGAAAACCAGCAGGGGAACCTACAGATTAAAAAATGTTAAGTCAAATGAGTGAGTTTGGACTCAAACTACAAACGGGTGGGAACATTAAGAGACAATTAGAAGTGTGAACACTGGTATTTTATGTTAGGAAATTATTCATTTGTTTGGTGTGATAATAGGTTATTTTTTAAAGTCGTCTTTAATAATACATATGGAACTATTTACATGTGAAATGATATCTCTGGAATTTGTCTCAAAATAATACATGAGAGGCAGAAGTGGGGAGAGGTATAGATAAAGCTAAAGTTAGGGGATGGGAAGTGGGTTTATGATACTCTTTTGTCTGCTTATGCATGTTTGAAATTTTCCATAATCAAAGTGCTTCAGACTGTTCTTTGTTAATATATTTGTAAACAGTCTAAGTGGACAATTTCCTGAAATATATAATGTATGTGTATATATATATACATATATACAATTTATCAAAATTAAATCAAAGAAATAGAAAACCTAAATAAACTCTTACCAAATTGATGAAATTGATTTTGTACTTGAAGTATGTTAACAGAAAAACTGGCCAAATTAGATTTTACCAAATACTCAAGGAACATGTTGTAGAAACTGTTTTAGAAAACTGAAGAAGAAAGAACTTTCCCCAGCCTGTTTTATCAAAACTAAATAAATAGCATGAGAGAATTTTAAGGCAGAGAATTATTTGTAAAATGAAGGAGGGAAAAAATAAGACCCCAAAGACTAAACAGTAACAAACTAAACCTAACATTTTTTTTTAGAAATCATAACCAAAGATGGGCTTATCTTAGAAATTTTTGGACAGTTTAATATGAGAAAATCAAATGATGTAGTTTACCACATATGTAATTCCAACATAGGATGTATCTTCAGCATGTTGAAGAATATCTACTAAAATCCTTAAAGCAAACATCATAATTGATGGTGAAACCTTAAAATCATTTTCTTTAAACTTATGTCTCTTGCTAGTATTTTATTGGTGGTGATCAATGCAACAAGATGAGAGAAAGAAAAAATGTTCATGAATTATAAAAATAAATTGGTTTTCTGTACTACAGCCAAAAGCAGTTTGAAAGTAAAACTTTAAAAAAAAAACTTTGAAAAGAACAAATCATAAGGTACCAGGAAGTAAATTTTTAAATTATATTGAAATACACAGAAGAAGGCCTACAGAAATGGGGGAAGAGAGAGACATGCACCATTTTCATGGATGGGAAGATGGAAATGTTTATTGTTCCCTAATTAATCTATCAGTTTAAAATTCCAATCCAGATCCCAGCACGGCTTTCTGGGGAACTTGGCAAGCTAATTCTAAAATTCACATAGAAGAGGAAAGGGTCCAGAAGAACCATGACAATTTTGAATAAAAACAAAGTGGAGTACTTACCCTTTGAGATAAAGTTGGGGTAGTTGGACAGAATGCATTTATCACTGGGGTATGCAAACTGATAAAACCGAGTAAAGTTTCTAAAAGTAGGACTACACATGTATGGAAGCTTGGTATATAATGTATAGCACGCCAGATCAAAAGGAGACACTTGATAATTGATGTTACAACAGTTGACTATTGATGTGAGATCCCTGTCTTGTACTTGACATAAAATTCATTCCTAAATGTTAAAACCAAAACTTTTAGAAGAAAATACAGGAGTATAGTTCTAAATATAACCTTTGGTTAGGAAGCATTTTATTAAAAACAAAGAAGACACAAAGTACAAACCATAAAGATAAAATTTATCAATTATACTACATTAAAATAAATGACTTCCAGAACCAGCTAAGATAGAGTAAGCCCACTGCAGCTTATTGCTCTTAACTTATTATATCTGAGATCTCTGGATAGAATACAAAAAGCAACTGCATAAGGATTCTGAAAAGTAACCATTAGAAGGTGGGTTTGGGAAGGAAGTGAAAACTTGAATAATGACCCCAGAAGGGTAAGAATCACAGGTTTTTTTCTTTCTCCTTTGTCTTTTGGGCTGGTTTGTGGAACTGAAAGCAGGTACAGACAGAAGAAAGTGCTCTAGCCAGAAGACTGAGAAAGGGGCCCTTACAAACTGAAGGTGGAGGGGCGTCCCTGGTTTGTTTTTTCCCCTTTACTAGCTCTGCCCAAGGTCAGCACCAGTCACAGCAGCTACAGCAGCAACTGAAACCTGATCTCCTTAACCAGTGGAACTTGGAAAAGGATATGGTGATGTCTGCAGAGTTATGGAGGGAATCCCCATTGTTTTTTTTTTCTCTTTGTTCTTAGTCACTCAGAACTCATAACAGGTTAGGAGACTAAAAACTGTGAGGAAAACTTATCTTTCTGGCCACCAGAGGAACTGAGAAGAGGAAATCGTATTACCCAGAGAATGAGAATTCTTGGAGAACAGGGAGCTAGAGAGACAGGCGCTAATTCTGGCTTACTCCTGAGCTGCATATGCATGGAACAGGCCCACAGAAACATGGCAAAGGTGTTGAGGACCAAATTACATTATAAACACTGTCCAAGTGCCTGAGTAGGGCATGCCCTGGGCAAGTCTACATAGCACAGCAAAGGCCTTGAAAACAGAACCAACACCCACAAAAAGAGGCAGTACATGCAATCTGAATGTTTCTGGGTAGGTTGCCTGATAAAACAAGCAACAGAACTCAACATTTTCCACAGATTTTTAAGAGGACCCAGAGTTTCAGTGTTACATCCAAAATGTGCAGGATATAATTTAAAAATTACTCACAATGTAAAGAACCAGGGAAATGTGATTAATTCTGAAAGGAGAAAGCAGCAGATCCCAACCCTAACAGGACTCAGATGAATTGTAGATTTTAAAGCAACAATATAACCATGTTCCATGAGGTAAAGGTAAACATTCCTGAAATGAGTGAAAAGATAGATCTTAGCAGAGAAATAGAAACTATAAAAAAGAACCAAGTGAAAATTTAAGAATGGAAAAAGTATATCTTAAACTTCTAAAAAATATTCACTGTATTGGCCAATAGGAGAGTGGAGATTATAGAGGAAAGTCAGTAAACTTGAAGGTGACTCAGTAGAAACTACCTAATCTGAAGTACTGAGAAAAAAAGATTGCAAACAAATTATACTAAAGCCTCAGGGACCTGTGGAACAGTTTCAAAAGGCCTAAAATTTATGTCACTTAAGTACCAGAAAGAGAAAAGATTGTTGTAGAAAAAATATTTGAAGAAATAACTGCAAAAAAATTGGTGAAAGACAAATTTACAGATTCAAGAAGCATAGCAAACACCAAACAGGATAAAAACAAACGTAAAACAAAGCTTACTCATATCAAATCAAGCTACTTGAAACCTAAGATTGAAAGCTTTGAAATGTGATGCAGAAAAATGATGTATTTTGTATAAAGGAACGACAATTTGAATGACTGGATTTCTCTTCAGAAATCATCAAAGCCAAGCGTCAAAACCTTTAAGTGCTGAAAAAAGGAACTGTGAACTTAAGAATTTTATATCCAGCAAAAATATCCTTTCAGGAATGAGCACAAAGTAAGTACATACCCTAATGAAGACAAACTTAAAGAATTCATTGCCTGCAGACCTGCTATAAAAGAAGTGCTAAAGGAAGTTCTTTAGATAAAAGAGAAATGGCACTAGAAAGAATCTTGGAATTTCATGAAAGGGTACAGAAATGGTAAATATCTGGATGAATATAAACCATTTTACAACATCAGGAACAAAAGAGAGGACTTCGCTATAGATCCTCCAATAAAACAATGGACCTTTCTGTGCCCCCAAATCAGATGACTTAAACGAAATGGACAGGTTCCTTAAAAACCACAAGCTGCCCAAACACATCTAAGAAGAAATATGTAACCTGAATGGCCATATATTTATGAAATAAATTGAATTCATAGTTAAAAACCTTACAAAGAAAGCTCCTAAATGGATACACTGACAAATTATAAACATTTAAAGGGGAAATAATGCCAGTTCTTTGCAATCTCTTCCAGGAAGTACAAAGGGAGGAACACTTCTAAACTCAAGACAAGCATCACCCTGATACCACCAAAGACATTATAAGGAAACTACTGATCAATATTCCCCCTGTGAGGTTTTGCTCCGTAATAAGGAATATATGTATTTGGTCTTCATGCACATTTCTGGCTCAGAGCTCACAAAACCCTTGGAATTTCCCGAGTGATAAGAGCGATGAGAGCATCTATTGTTACAATATTTGGTCTCTTGTCCCCAGTTCCTGAAAATGTTTCAGAGCCATAAAGTTGAAATGGATGTCTTGTTATTCATAACAAGCCCTTTCAACCACAAGTGAGTTTATGTTAATGAGGTGACTTCTGGAAATCCCCAAAAGATGGAGGCTTATTACCAGGGTAACAAATAATCTAGTAAGTAAACTGGTTTTCTGAGTCCTGTAAGCCACCCTAGCAAATTAAAGGAACCCAAGAATGAGATCTTAGGAACCTCAGATTTATATCCAGTCAGTCAGAATCATGTGACAACCTGGACTCGTGTTTGGCGTCTGAAGTGGAGGCCAGTCCCCTGGGAGTAAGCCCTCAACCTTCAGAATCGGATGCTGTCTCTGGGTAGATGGTGTCATAATTGAGTTGAATTGTAGGACACCCAGGTGATGTTTGAGAATTGCTGGTGGTGTGGGGGGAAAAAAAGACCCACATGTTGGAATTGGTATCATAATTGTTATTCCAGAAAATAGATGCAGGGAACTTCCCTGGTGGTCCAGTGGTTAAGACTTTGCCTTCCAATGCAGGGGGTGTGGGTTTGATCCCTGGTCAGAGAGCTAAGATCCCGTGTGCCTTGCAGCCAAAAAAACAAATCTTAAAGCAGAAGCAGTATTGTAACAAATCCAATAAAGACTTTTAAAATGGTCCACGTCAAAAAAAATTTTTGATTAAAAAAAGAAAATAGATGCAAAAATCCTTAAAGTATTAGCCAATCTAATCCAGCAATATATAAAAAGTATAATACACTTAAGTAATCACAGCCAAGTGTGGTTTATCCCAGGAATGCAAGGCCAATTCAACATTTGAAAAATCAATGTAATTCATTATATAAATTAAGAAGGAAAGCTACACGATTATCTCAATCTGTTAAAAAATCAACACTCATTCATGATAAAAAAAAATCAGAAATAAAAATAGAGTGGAACTTCTGTAACCTGATAAAGGGTGTCTACCAAAATCTACAGATGACACCATACTTAATGGTGAAAAGCTGAATGCTTTCTCCCTCAAAATCAGCAACAAGGTAACTCTCATTTAACACCATATTGGAAGTTGTAGACAGTGCATAATGGCATACAGATTGAAAACTATTTTTGCAGATGACATGATTATGTAAAGAAATTAACAGGAAATATACTCTCAAAAAACTCCTGGAACAAATCGGTTTAGCAAGGTTGTAGGATAAAAGACCAACAGACAAATATCAATTATATTTTTTATATATACAGTTGATCCTTGAACAACACGAGTTTGAAGTGCACAGATCCACTGATACATGGATTTTTTTTTTTAGGGTAAATACCTACTACTACACCATCCATGGTTGGTTGAATCCACAGGTGCAAAACCAAGGATATGGTGGGCTGACTATAAAGTTATGCATGGATTTTTGACTGCAAGGAGGGTCAGTGCCCCTAACTCCCATGTTGTTCAAGGGTCAACTATACTATCTAGTTCAACATTTGAAGAATGAACAATTGGAGTTCAAAATTAAGAAAGCAGCAGTACCATTTAAAGTAGCACTTCCCCTCCCCCAAAAATAGGCACAGCATCTGTAAACTGAAAACCTGCAGAACCCTGATGAAAGAATTCAAAGAAGACCTAAATAAATGGAGATATATACTATGTATACCTGTTGATGGACTCAGTACTGTTAACATCAGTTCTTCTAAAATAGATCTATGTAAATGAACACAGTTGAAATTAAAACCCCCACTATATTTTTGCAAATGTCGACAGACTGTTTCTAGAGTATAATGAAAAGGCAAGGAATTACAAGAGCCAGAACAATTTTGAAAAAGTACAAAGATGGAAGACTCACTACCTGATTTCGGGACTTTAAATCTTCAGTAATCAAGACAGTGTGGTACTAACAAAAGGACAGACACATAGATCAGTGGAACAGAATAGAGCCCAGAAAAGGATTCATTCAAATACAGTTAATTGATGTTTTTTACAGAGATACAAAGTCAGTTCAATGGAGAAAGCATAGTCTAGTCTTTAACAAATGGTGCTAGAACAATTGGATTACCCATATTTCAAAAAGAAAAAAAATTTGACCTATACCTATATCTTAATATCTTATATAAAAACAACTATATTGCAAAACTTTTAGAAGAAAACATAGGCAAAATCTCTGACTTTGGGTTAGAGAAAGAGTTCTTCGATATGACATCAAAGGAGAATCCATAAAAGAAAATCTTATAAATTGGACTTCATTAAAATTAAAGCTTTTTCTCTGTGAAAGACATTGTTGAGTGAAAAGAAAAGGCACTAAGAGGAAATATTTGTAAATCGTTTGTCAAAAGACTTCTTTAACCCAGAACTCAAAACGCAACAATAAGAAAAGTACCCAATTTAAAAATGGGCAGAAGATTGGAACAGACACCTCATCAAAGAAGATTTAGACATTTCAAAACTGCAAATTAAAACAACAATGGGATAGCTCTATACCTCTATTAAAATAACTAATTTTTAAAAACGACAATACCAGGTGCTGGGAACTATGTAGAGCAACTGAGAATCTAATAACACTCCTGGTAGGAATGCAAAATAATATAGCCATTTTGGAAAACAGCTTGATGGTTTCTTATAAAGTTACCATGTGATTCAGCAGTCTCCTGGCTGGGTACCCAGGAGAAAGAAAAATATGTTTACACACAAAGAACATGGATGTGAATGTTCATGGTAGCTTTATCCATAATGAACAAAAACTGGGAACAGTTTAAGTGTTCCTCAGTTGTTAATAAAGTTTGGTACATCTATGTAGTGAAAAGTATTCAGGAATAAAAAGAGACGAACTATTGGTGATGCAGTAGCATGGAAGAATCTCAAATGCATTGTGCTAATCAAAGAATCCAGACTCAGAATACTGTGATTTTATTTGTATAAAATTTTTACTTAGGACTTCCCTGGTGGTCCAGTGGTTAAGAATCCGCCTGCCAATGCAGGGGACATGGGTTCAATCCCTGGTCCAGGAAGATCCCACATGCCGCAGGGCAACTAAGCCCGTGTGCCACAACTACTGAGCCTGTGCTCTAGAGCCCATGAGCCGCAACTACTGAGCCCACGCGCCACAACTACTGAAGCCTGTGCACTCTGGGGTCCGCAACAAGAGAAGCCATCGCAATGAGAAGCCCATGCATCGCAACGAAGAGTAGCCCCTGCTCACCGCAACTAGAGAAAAGCCCATGTGCAGCAATGAAGACCCAGCACAGCCCCCCAAAAATTTTATTTATATGGGAAAGGTGGAACGACAGCAAAAGGCCATTGGTCACCAGGAAACAAGATTGGAGATGGATTTCGACTGCTGAGGAGCAGCAGGAGAGAATTTGGGGGGTGATGGAACTTCTTGATTATGGTGGCTGTCGCTTGACTTGCATTTGTCAGAGGATTTTATTATATATTACTTGAGACGTGACTGAATGTCTTGTTGTGACCAAGTGTCAGCAAGGATTGAGGAACTGAAATTCTCTTAACTTACTTTGGAAGAATAAATTGCTACAGCCACTTTGGAAAGTCATTTGGCATGCTCTGGTAAAGCTGAAAATTGTTATGTCCTACAATACAGCAACCCTGCTTCTAGATAAATACCCAGATACTCATCGTATGAGAGCATAACAAGAGTACAAGAATGTTTACAGCAGTATTTAATATTTTAAAAAGTGGAAGCAAGCTAAATGTCCAAAAGGAAAATGGATAGTGACTCATTTCTACAGTTGATCCAAGATTTTAAAATATACAAAAAAAGTAAATAAAGTATACAAAAAATACTATATATTTTTAGATACATAAATTAAAAAATCTAAAAATGTACATAGGAATTATAAAAATTATACTTAGGATGGGATGTGTAGGAAAGATAATGGGAACATAGAAGGCTTTAGCTGTACAGTTGACACTTGAACAACACGGGATAGGGCTACCAACCTGCTTGCAGTTGAAATTCTGAGTATAACTTTATAGTCAGCCCTCTGTATCTGAGGTTCCGCATCCTCAGATTTAACCAACTACAGACTGTGTAGTACTGTAGTATATATTTATTGAATAAAACCCATATAAGTGGACTTGCACAATTCAAACCCACATTGTTCAAGGGTCAATTGTACACAGAATTGAACGGCACAGGTTCACTTATATAGAGATTTTTTCAATAAATATTACAGTACTACACAATCTGCAGTAGGTTGGATCTATAGATGCAGAAGCACAAATACAGAGGGCTGAATATGGGACTTGAGCATCTGCAGATTTTGGTATCCAGATCTGGTCCTTTCTAGGACCAGTTCCCCATGGATACTGAGGGATGAATGTACAGAGGTGGGGTTTTTTGACCATATATAATAGTTAAGTATTTAAATGCTTAAGTGAAATTAATACTTTAGATCTTGCTCTTTCTTGAAATACTTCGTGAAGAAATGATTCTATATTCATAAATTTTTTAGGAGTGTGACCTAGGATGTTGAATAGTGAAGAATGTTACTTTTTATTAATAAAAGTAAGTCGATTTTTTAAAGTTAACATAAAAAATACTGTTCACAGTTGACATGGAAAGTGGATCAAGGTACTTCCCCGGTGGCGCAGTGGTTAAGAATCTGCCTGCCAGTGCAGCGGACACAGGTTCAAGCCCTGGTCTGGGAAGATCCCACATGCCATGGAGCAACTAAGCCCGTGTGCCACAACTACTGAGCCTGCGCTCTAGAGCCCACAAGCCACAACTACTGAGGCCGCATGCTCTAGGGCCCGTGAGCCACAACTGCTGAGGCTGCGTGCCATAACTACTGAAGTCCACACGCCTAGAGCCTGTGCTCTGCAACAAGAGAAGCCACTGCAGTGAGAAGCCCTCGCACCACAACGAAGAGTAGCCCCCGTTCACTGCAACTAGAGAATGCCCATGTGCCGCAACGAAGACCCAATGCAGCCAAAAATAAATTTATTTTGTAAAAAGTGGGTCAAATTTTTTAAATTGTGTTAAATAAGAAAGTAAGCAGATGATTTTAAGTACTTTAAAAGAAAAAATATGAAAGACCACCATAACCCTTGAGTACTCAAAATGGGGTAAACTAGTTAATGGGTGATGTTGAAGAAATATTCACTTATATATACCAATGAAGTCATTGGTGTTTGAGTATGTAAGCAGTGTTTTAGTCTATTTTTATCAGTGGCCTTTCCATAAAAACAGCTTTCTGAGGATTTCTTTTGGGGCCTTTGGAGGCTCTAATAAAAAGCATTTTTTTCCCCACTGGAGTTATGAACCAGTTGAGAACATGGAGATTCAGACTAGCCCCTTTATTACACTAAATGCTAGGGGAAACAGCTTAGTGAGAGAATCAAACTAGACTTGCTAATTCCCTACCCACTAGGTCCACCTCCTACCTCAGTCTAGACTGGACCGTCCCATCCAGGGAAAGTGCATCTGCAGAAGAGACCCACTTACCCAGGTCACTGTTTCTCGTACTCGCTGGTCCAGGGAAAGAGGGAAGGAAAAAGGGACCAAATTCCCCCCCATCCAAGTGACTCTCTCCACTTCCCTGGGGAGGGTATAGGAGTGGGTAAGAGGCCAGGAGTATTTATGTTTAGTAAAAGATCTCGTCTTCTGCAATCTAGGTGAGAAGAGTGGTTTGTGTCCCCCTCCACCCATTGCAATTTGTCAGCCTCATATTGTTAGAAATATTTTCTGAAGATTAGTTGAATTAAACTATTAACTTCAGTATTTAACTGTATTCACAATAGAAAAGAATGTCATTCTTGTCATATGACTTGCCTTAAAACCTTGACTTTTAAAAGTTATATATTTAAAGAGCATTTAGTATGGCCTTATACAAGTACCATGTTTCTTCAGTCTAAAAAAAAAAAAGTAAATACTTCAGACTTCTTGATTATTTTCCTGGTATTTAGCTCTACCAAACTAGGTTTTATAGTCACTAGTCACTTTTTCATTAATTGCTCTCATCAAGAATTGTACTGGATAGAATTAGCATGTGATACGCTCATTAGAAGACGGTACAATCTAATGGAGAAGACAAATAATTACAGTAGTAGTGATACTGCCAGAGAACCATGGGCAGTATGTTTTGGTTATATGAATGATGAAGAAAGTATTGAAAACAAATGATATATTTTAAGCAAACATATTGCTTCTGTGTTAAAATATATTTTTGGAGGTTTTATGAAATTTTGAAATGGAAATCCATTACCGGTGATTTTCCACCAGTCTCTTGAAAGTGGCTAATTGGTCATTTCAAATAAGCCAAAGTTACTAGTCAAAACTTAACTCTGAGCTGTATTTTTGAGTTTTTGTTCTTAGTTTTATGTCATCAAGGTATTTTAGGGGGGAAAATATCTGACATTTTTGTTTTATGAAGCCCTTTACAATAAAGAATGGGTGTGGCATCATACTGCTACCTCCGAGATAGCAACCAGCAGGTGAATACCCACTAGATGTCTCCAATGGCAATCAAAGAAGTCTTTATTCTTCATTCACTAAAATATTATTTTAATTGTAGAGTCACCTGTGAACAACTAGAGCCAAAAGGTGAACTGTGTATGAGAGAGTATGTGTGTGTGTGTGTGTGCACACATAGAAGGCATCCCAGGGAATGGGAAGAACATACACTTTAAGAGTCAGAGCAACCTAGGTTCAAATCCTCGCCCTAAGTAACCTTGGGCAAGTTCCGTAATCCCTGTGAGCCTTAATTTCCTCCCAGCCCATAAAGAATAATACCTATTTCATTCTGTTCTTTTGGAGATTATACTCAAGGTCTTTCTAAGCCTACAATCTAATGGAACTCTTCAAATGAGAATGGGTCAGGCACATTTTAAGAATAACTTAGTGCCAGGCAGCAAGCTGCCTATAAAATTTGAGGCAGGGGGATACTAAGCAAAATAGAAAACTATAATAGTGCTTATTTTGGAACTCCAGTTTAAATCATTCTGACTGAAAATGTAGAAATTGTTAATTTATGGAGTAAAATCTTAAAACCACTTAAATGTGCAACAGTGAGATAGTGGGTAAATAAATGACAAGACATCATGGGAATGATTACAGTTATGAAGAGTACAGATAAGTTTTGATGTGTTACAGCAAAAGCAGGATGTGTGTATCTTACAATTATACTTAGGTTTTGAAAATGTGAAGAGCGACTTCCCTGGTGGTGCAGTGGTTAAGAATCCACCTGCCAATGCAGGGGACATGGGTTCGATCCCTGATCTGGGAAGATCCCACATGCTGTGGAGCAACTAAGCCCGTGCATCACAACTACTGAAGCCCGCACGCCTAGAGCCCATGCTCCGCAACAAGAGAAGCCACCACAATGAGAAGCACGGGCCCTGCAACGAGAGTAGCCTGTGCACGCAGCAACGAAGACCCAACACAGCCAAAAATAAATAAATAAATAAAATAAATTTTTTTTAAAATGTGAAGAAAAACTGAAAAAAGTTTATCATGATAATTGTTAGAGTAATAGAATTATGGTTCTTTTATTTTCCCAGTTTGTCAGTACCACGAGTTTGCTTTTATAACAAAGAAAATATGTAAGATAGTCATGCTTTTGTGGAGCAAAAAATTTCTTCTCTTTACAGACAAAACACAAACTTTAGGTTCCTTAATGCTTGGTTTCATTATTAAGACAACCAAAGAAACAGACCATTAGTCTTAGTTCTTTTACCTACTTAGGCATCATCCTTTTAGCTACTGTTTTTCTGTCAGGTGTTATAACTCAATGCAGTCTTAACTTACATATTAATTGGATAATAGAACTAGAAAATTTAATGTATCTTTTTAAAAACACTGTTTTTCTTTGTTTTAATGTTACAGATTTATTTGAGGTTCCTAGATTATCAAATGGAGCACTCAAATGAATGCAAGAGAAACTTCGTTGCAGTCTACGATGGGAGCAGTTCTATTGAAAATCTGAAGGCCAAGTTTTGCAGCACTGTGGCCAATGATGTAATGCTTAAAACAGGAGTTGGGGTGATACGGATGTGGGCTGATGAAGGTAGTCGGCTTAGCAGGTTCAGAATGCTCTTTACTTCCTTTGTGGAGCGTAAGTAAATAATTCCTATAGCCTTGAGATCTTTTACTTAATCATTTATTCAGAATACAATTATGGAGCATTTCCTTTAGACAAAGACTGCTAGTCATAGAATGTAGAAGTAACTAGGTCTTAGTATGTATTCTTAAGGAACTGACTGTCATGTGTGAAAAAAGACATGGTAATGCATAAGTTGAAACACTACCTATTATAAAGATATAAACATATGATAGGGAGTGCAAAAAATAGAGACTTCTCTCAAGATTTTCAAAATTAAAAATAATTATCAGTAGTATGAATTCAGCTTGGTGAATAATTGTGAATCCACCAAACCATGTTCCCCAAAGATTTAGATTGACTGTTTTTTTTAAAACTTTTAAAGTAATTTTAAGCTTATAGAAAGTTGTAAAAATAGTAGAGTTCTCCTGTGCCCTTCACTCAGATTCCCTTAATGTTAACATCTTACAAAACCGTAGTAAAACTGAATATTAACACTGATGGAATATTATTAACCGATATAGAGACCTTACTGAGAAATCAGTAGTTTTCCATTAATGTCCTTTTCTGATCCAGGATCCCACATTGCCTTTAATTGTCATGTCTCCTTTAGTCTCTTCCATTTGTGACACTTCCTCAGTCTTCAATGACCTGGATGCATTTGAAGAGCACTGGCCAGCTACTTAGTAGAATGCCCATTGATTTAGATTTGTCCGATGTTCTCTCATGGATTCAATTGAGGTTATGTATTTCTGTCAAGAATACCATAGAAATCACATTCCACCTGTCTCAGTACATCATACCAGTGAGGTAGGGTACGTAATATGGTTTGCCTTACACTAACTTGGATCACTTCCTTAAGATACTGTCTGCCACATTTCTCTGCTATAAACAATAATTTTTCCTTTCTAATTAATAAGTTTCTTTGAGACTATGCAAATATCCTTTTGCTCACTAATTTTAGCATCTGTTAATGGTTTCTGCCTGTAATAGTTATTGCTGCAGTATTTACCTAATGGTGGTTTTCTGTTTCCATCATTCCTTCTACACTTAATTATAATTCTGTGAAGAAGAGCTGTTCTTTTTCCTTCATTGATTTATTCAGTTATTTGTGTCAGTATGAGCTCATGAACATTTATTTTACTCTATTATTTTATATATAATATATATATATGTTACTCTATAATAAAAGTTACTTTATTGCTCAGTCCCAGCTTTGGCCATTGGGAGCTCCTTCAGGTTGCCTCCTGTACTCGTTGGATAAGCCCATTATTTTTTTAAATCACTTCCTTACTTTCTGTTCCGCAGGCTGAACCAGGCTCAACTTGTGTTTTCCTTGCCCGAGCCTTAGAACCAACCATGTTTCCAAAAAGCCCTTTCCTTCTCTTCTAGTGAGAAATCTGGCTCTAATTATCCATGGTGTATTTATTTGTTCAATCCTAGGATACACATAAAGTAATTTTAGGATTGCTAACCCATATCCCTGTTAGAAATTTCCTAACAGAGTTCACTATTTATGTGCAGTTCTTTTTATCTTGAGCCATGCTGTCAAAATATGGTGTTTCATTTACTTACGTTGGTTGTCTTCCTCTCTCCTTTCCGTGTGGTTCATCTGTAGTACACTTAGGTTCATTTGTGACTGTTGTGACTGTTTATATTTTGTTTTGTGTCCCCCCGCCCTCATCATGGTTACTTTAAATTGTTTTTATTTTCAGAGTACCTAGAATATTGCCATTATTCAAAGAGAGCTCTACAAAAAGATACACTCAAATATTGTTCCTTTCTCACCTCTCCTGTGCCAGTCCCACCCCCCAATTCTCTGCACTCCATTCCTACCAACTCTCTGCTGGTAACTAATCACATTAGTCCCTGGTGTATCCATCATGCATTTCTTTTTACACAAAAGAGCTGATACATGTGTATTTTCTCATAGCTTCTTTTTTCTTACATGAGGAGAAGCATATTATACTCTTTGCACTTTGCTTCTTTCACTTAACAGTATATCCTGGAAATCACTCCATATCAGTTCATAGAGATCATCTTTATTATTTACAACTCCATAGTTATTGGGTTGGCCAAAAAGTGCCTTTGCTTTTTAAGTAAAAATAAAAGACACATTTTTCATTTTCACCAAGAGCTTTATTGAACAACATATTCATCCTTTTGTTCCACTACCTTCTGCCATTTTTCAGGCAACTTCATAATTCCATCTTCCCAAAACTTTTTATCTTTTTGAGCAAAGAACTGTTCCTGGTGCCTTTTACAGTCTTCCAGGGAATTGAAAGTTTTTCTATTCGGAGAATTTTGTAAAGACCTAAATAAATGGAAATCCGAAGGTGCAATGTCTGATGAATGCGGTGGATGAATCAGAACTTCCCAGCCAGGCTGTAACAGTTTTTGCCTGGTCATCAAAGAAACACGCGGTCTTGGCGTTATCCTGATGGAAGATTATGCATTTTCTGTTGACTAATTCTGGATGCTTTTCGTCGAGTGCCACTTTCATTTGGTCTAATTGGGAGCAGTACTTGTTGGAATTAATCGTTTGGTTTTCTGGAAGGAGCTCATAATAGAGGACTCCCTTCCAATCCTACCGTATACACAACACCACCTTCTTTGGATGAAGACCAGCCTTTGCTGTGGTTGGTAGTGGTTCATTTCGCTTGCCCCACGATCTCTTCTCTTCCACATTATTGTACAGTATCCACTTTTCATCGCCCATCACAATTTGTTTTAAAAACGGAACGTTTTCATTACGTTCAAGTACAGAATCACATGTGGAAATACAGTCAAGAAGGTTTTTTTCGCTTAGCTTATGTGGAACCCAAATGTCAAAGTGATTAACATAACCAGGCTGGTGCAAATGATTTTCAGTGCTTGATTTGGATATTTTGAGTATGTTGGCTATCTCCCGCGTTGTATAACATTGATTGTTCTCAATTAATCTCTCAATTTGATCACTGCAACTGGTCTACCGACTGTGGAGCATTGTCCAGCGAGAAAGCTCCAGCACAAAACTTCACAAACTGCTTTTGACATGTTCGATCAGTCACAGCACCTTCTCCATACACTGGCACAAATCTTTTTTTGCATTTCAGTTGCGTTTTTACCTTTCTTGAAATAATAAAGCATAATATGCCGAAAATGTTGCTTTTTTTCTTTCATCTTCAATATTAAAATGGCTACACAAAAATTCACCAATTTTGTTAAGTCTTTTTTTAAATGCACACTGATATGACAGCTGTCACAGTCTAACAAAATTGTTTCAAATGAAGTTAAAGACAACTAAGTGCTACTAGAGCCATCTTACAGAAAAAAATGAACCTTTTTGCCAACCCAGTAGTACACTGTGTGTACATACTTTATTCAGTCATTCAGTTTATGGGCATATGGGTTATTTACAGTATTTTGCAATTACAAGCATACTGTTAACAATGAATAATGTTATGCACATGTATTTTCATATTCTTGGAGGTATATCCTCTGGATAGATTCCTAGAAGTGGGATTACTGATGTAAAAGGATGTAAATCTTTCATAGTTTGCCAAATACCCTTCCAGAATGGTTGTATATTTTTTTAAATTATGATAAAATGCACCCTCAGCCATTTTTAAGTGTACAATTCAGTGGCACTAAGTACATTCACAACATTGTACAACCATCACCACTATCCATTTCTGGAACTTATGTAATATCCCAAATTGAAACTCCATACCCATTAAATAATAATTCCCATGCCCCTATTCCCCCAACCCCAGGTAACCTCTATTCTGCTTTCTATCTCCATGAATTTCCCTGTTCTAGGTACCTCATATAAATGGAATATTTGTCCTTTTGTATCTGAGTTATTTTACTTAGCATAACGTTTCTAAGAATTTCAATCCTTTTTAAGGCTGAATAATATTCCATATGCATATAATACCACATTTTTATTTATCCTTTCATCTGTTGATGAACAATTGAGTTGTTTCTACTTTTAGGCTATTATGAATAAAGCTGCTATGAACGTTAGTATACAGTTATCTCTTTGAGTCTCTGCTTTCAGTTCTTTGCAGTATATACTATGCCTAGAAGTAGAATTGCTAGATCATATGGATATTCTATGTTTAAATTTTTAAGGACCACCAACTGTTTTCACAGCTGTGCCATTTTACATTCCCTCCAGCAATGCAGCAGGGTTGGTCCCCATCCTCACCAAAACTTCTTATTTTTTGTTTTTTTGTTAATAGCCATCCTAATGGCTATAAAGTGTGATTTTTTTTTCATTGTGATTCCGATTTGTATTTCCCTAATGATGAGTGATGTTGAGCATCTTTTCATGCTTCTTGGCCATTTGTATACCTTCTTTGGTGAAATGTCTAAAGGCATACCTCATTTTGCACTTCACTTAATTGCACTTCACAGATACTGCGTTTTCTACACGTTGAAGGTTTGTGGCTACCCTGCGTTGAGCAAGTCTATCAACGCCATTTTTTCAACAGCATTTTCTCACTTCATGTTTCTGTGTTAACATTTTAGTAATTCTCATAACATTACAAACTTTTTCATTATTATGTTTATTATGGTGATCTGTGATCAGTGATCTTTGATGTTACTGTTGCAAAAAGGTTATGACTTGCTAAAGGCTCAGATGGTGGTTAGCATTTTTTAGCAATAAAATATTTCTCATTAAGGTATGTACATTGTTTTCTTAGACATAATGCTATTACATACTTAATATAATACAGCATAGTGTAAAAATAACTTTTATATGCAGTGGGAAACCAAAAACTTTATATAACTTGCTTTATTGCAATATTTGCTTTATTGTGGTGGTCTGGAAGTGTGGTATGCCTGTATTTAGTGCTTTACTCAGTTTTTGACTTGGTTGTTGGTTTTTTGTTAAGTTGTAGAAGTTCTTTATGTATTCTGAATATTAATCTCTCATCAGATACATGATTAGCAAGTATTTTTTCACATTCTTTGCATTATCTTTTCACTGTCTTGATTGTGTACTTTGAGATACAAAAGTTTGATGTAGTTCAATTTGTCTATTTTTTCTTTTTTTTGTCTGTGCTTTGGGTGTCATAATCCAGAAATCATTGCCAAAGACAACGTTACGAAGCTTTTCCTCTATGTTTTTTAATTTGGTAACAAGTTTTTTTATTGATTTATAACATATGTTTCATGTGTACAGTGTTATATTTTGATTTCTGTATACCCTACAACATGCTCACCACCAAAGTTTAGTTTCCATCTGTCACCATACAGTTGACCCCCTTTACCCATTTGCCCTCCCCACCCCCCATAACTACTAACCTGTTCTCTGTATCTGTGGTTTTGGTATGGTTTGGTTTGATCTGTTCTTTGTTTGTTTGTTTGTTTCTTTGTTTATAATCCACATATGAGTGAAATCATATTTGTATTTGTCTTTCTTCATCTGACTTATTTCACTTAGCGTAATACCCTCAAGATCTATCCATGTTGTTGCAAATGGTAAGATTTCATCTTTTCTTATGGTTGAGTAGTATTCAATTGAATATATACATATATATATATATATATATATATGCCACATCTTCTTTATCCATTCATCCATCAGTAGGGCTTTGGTTCTTTCCATATCTTGGCTATTGTAAATAATGACTTGATGAACACAGGTGCATAAATCTTTTCAAATTAGTCTTATTCTTTGGATAAATACCCAGAAGTGGGATAGCTGGATCATATGGTAGTTCTGGTTCTTAATTTTTTGACAAATCTCCGTACTATTTTCCATAATGGCTGCAACAATTTACATTTCTTTCAACACTGTATGAGGGTTCCCTTTTCTTCACATCCTCTCTAACATTTATTATCTCTTGTCTTTTTGATAATAGCCATTCTGATTGGTGTGAGGTGATATCTCATTGTTTTGATTTGCATTTCCCTAATAATTAGTAATGCTGAGCATTTTTTCATGTGCCTGTTGGCCATTTGTATATCTTCTTTGGGAAAATGTCTGTTTAATACCTCTGCCCATTTTTTTAATCCAGTTGTTTGTTTTTTGTTGTTGAGTTGTATGAGTTATTTCTATTATTTTGGATATTAACCCCTTCTTGGATATATGATTTGCAAATATCTTCTATTCAGTAGGTTGTATTTTCATGTTGTTAATGGTTTTCTCTCCTGTACAAAAGCTTTTTAGTTTGATTTAGTCTCACTTTATATTTTTGCTTTTATTTCCCTTGCCTGAGGAGACATATCCAGAAAAATGTTGCTAAGACCAAGATCAAAGAGTGTACTGCTTATTTTTGTCAAGGAGTTTTATGGTTTCAGGTCTTACATTCAAGTATTTAATCCAGTTGAAGTTGATTTGTGTGTGTGGTGTGAGTTAGTGGTCTAGTTTCATTCTTTTGCATGTAGCAGTCCAGTTTTCCTGGTGCCATTTATTGAAGAGACTATTCTTTCTCCATTGTGTGTTCTTTGCTTCTTTGTTATAAATTACTTGTTCATATATGTGTGGGTTTATTTCTGTGCTCTCAGTTCTGTTCCATTAATCTCTGTGTCTGTTTTCTACAAATAACATGCTATTTTGAATACTGTAGCTTTGTAATATAATTTGAAATCAGGGAGTGTGATACCTCCAGCTTTGTTCTTATTTCTCAGCATAGCTTTGACTATTTGGGGTCTTCTATGTTTCCATATAAATTTTAGAATTTTTTGTTCTGTTTCTGTGAAAATGTCCTTGGGACATTTGATAGGGATTGCATTGAATCTGTAGTTCACTTTATGTAATATGGGCATTTTAACAATATTAATTCTTCCAGTCCATGAACACAGAATATATTTCCATTAATTTGTGTCTTCAGTTTCTTTCAACAAGTCTCATGGTTTTCAGTGTAGAGGTCTTACACCTCCTGAGTTAAGTTTACGCTTAAGTATTATATTCTTTTTGTTGTGATTGTAAATGGGATTCTTTTCTTAACTGCTCTTTCTGTTAGTTTGTTATTAGTGTATAGAAATGCACCAGATTGTTGAATATTAATTTTATACCCTGCAACTTTACTATATTCATTTATTATTTCAAAAAGTTTTTTGGTGAATTTTTTAAAAAATACTTATTTATTTATTTGGCTGCACTGGGTCTTAGTTGTGGCTTGCCGGCTCCTTAGTTGCAGCATGCATGTGGGATCTAGTTCCCTGACCAGGGATTGAACCCAGGCCCCATGCTTGGGAGTGCAGAGTCTTAACCCCTGTGCCACCAGGGAAGTCCCTGAATTTTATTTATTTTTATTTATTTATTTATTTGGCTGCATTGGGTCTTCATTGCTGTATGCGGGCTTTCTCTAGTTGTGGTGAGCGGGGGCTACTCTTCGTTGAGGTATGTGGACTTATTGCGGTGGCTTCCCTTGTTGCGGAGCATGGACTCTAGGCATGCAGGCTTCAGTAGTTGCAGCACGTGGGCTCAGTAGTTGTGGCACATGGGCCCTAGAGTGTGTGGGCTTCAGTAGTTGTGGTGTGCGGGCTCTAGGGCATGCGGCCTTCAGTAGTTGTGGCACACAGGCTCAGTAGTTGTGACTTATGGGCTCTAGAGTGCATGGGCCTCAGTTGTTGCAGTGCGTGGGCTCTAGGGCACACGGGTTTCAGTAGTTGTGGTGCGTGGGCTCAGTAGTTGTGGCTTGTGGGCTCTAGAGTGCAGGCTCAGTAGTTGTGGTGCACGGGCTTAGTTGCTCCACGGCATGTGGGATCTTCCCAGACCAGGGCTCGAACCCATGTCCCCTGCATTGGCAGGTGGATTCTTAACCACTGTGCCACCAGGGAAGTCCCTGGTGAATTTTTTAGAGTATTCTATATATAAAATCATGTCATCCACAAATAGTTACAGTTTTACCTCTTCTTTTCCAATATGGATACCTTTTATTTTTTTCTTGACTAATTGCTCTGGCTAGGACTTCCAATACTATGTTGAATAAGAGTAGCGAGATTGGGCATCCTTGCCTTGTTCCTGATATTAGAGGAATAGCTTTAAGTTTTCATCGTTGAGTATGATGTTAGATGTGCGTTTGTCATATATGGCCTTTATTATGTTTTCAGTACATTCCTTCTATACCTATTTTATTGAGAGTTTTTTGTCATAAATGGGTATTAAATCTTGTCAGGTGCTTCTTCACCTATTGAGATAATCATATGGTTTTTATCCTTCATTTTGTTCATGAGGTGTATCACATTTATTAATTTATGGATGTTGAACCACCCTTGCATCCCTAGGGTAAATCCCACTTGATCATGGTATATATATATCATGGTATATGATCCTTTTAATGTATGGCTTGCTAATATTTTATTGAGTATTTTTTCATCAGAGATGAACCTATAATTTTTTTGTGGTGTCCTTGCCTGGTTTTGATATCAGGGTAATGCTGACCTAGTAGAATGAGTAGGAAGTATTCCCTCTTCTTTAATTTGTTAGAAGAAATTGAGAGATAGGTATTAAATCTTTGAATGACTGGTAGAATTCACATTGTAAAGCTGTCTGGTCCTGGACTTCTGATTTGGGGGGAATTTTTGTTTACTGTTTCAACCACTTCACTAGAGATGAGTCTCTTAAAATTTTCTATTTCTTTATGGTTCAGTCTTGGAAGGTTGGATAGTCTAAGAATTTGTCCATTTCTTCTAGGTTGTCCAACTTGTTGTCATACAGCTATTCATAATATTCTCTTATAATCCTTTATATTTCTGTGGTATCCTTGTTATTTCTCCTTTTATCAGAGCCTTCTCTCTTTTTTTCGTAGTCTAGCAAACAGTTTGTCAATTTTATCTTTTCAAGGGAAAAGCTCTTAGTTTCATTGATCTTTTCTATTGTCTTTTTGGTCTCTTTCACTTATTTCTGCTTTGATCTTCATTAGTTCTTTCCTTCTACTGACTTTGGGCTTCGGTCATTCTTCTTTTTCTAATTCCTTTAGATGTAAGTTTAGATTTATTTGAGATTTTTCATGTTTCTCAGGGTAGGCCTGTATCACTATAACCTTCCCTCTTAGTATTGCTTTTGCTGCATCCCCATAGATTTGGTATGTCATATTTTCATTTTCATTTATTTTCAGGTATTTTTAAATTTTTCCTTTGATTTTTTTTGCTGATCTAATTCTTGTTCAGTAGCATTTGTTTAGTCTTCACAAATTTGTGATTTTTCCAGCTTTCTTCTTGTAGTTGATATCTAATTTCATAGTGTTGTGCTCAGAAAAGATACTTGATATGATTTCATTCTTAAACTTGCTGAGATTTGTTTGTGTCCCAACATATGGTCTATCCTTGAGAGTATTTCATGTGCACTTGAGAAGAATGCATTTGGATAGAATGTTTTTTACAAATCTATCAAGTCCTTCTGGTCTAACTTTTCATTTAAGTGTACTTTTCCTTGTTGACTTTTTGTCTGGATGATCTATCCTTTGATGTATGTGGGGTGTTAAAATCCCCTATTTTGGTGTTGCTGTCAATTTCTCCCTTTAGGTCTGTTAATAATTGCTTTATATAATTTGGTGCTCCTATGTTAGCATATATATGAATAACTTACATCTTCTTGATGAATTGTCCCCTTTATCATTATATAATGTCCATTTTTGTCTCTTGTTACCTTTTTTGGTTTGAAGTCTGTTTTATCTGATATGAGTATGGCTACACCTGATTTCCATGGCTGTCATTTGCTTGGAGTATCATCTTCTATCCCTTCACCTTGAGCCTATGTTTGTCTTTAATGCTGAGTGAGTCTTCTGGAGGCAGCATATAGATGGGTCTTGCTTTTTAATTCGTCCAGCCACTCTGTGCCTTTTGATTGGTGAATTCAGTCCATTTACATTTAGGGTGATTATTGATAAATGAGGACATAGTACTGCCATTTTATGTTGTGTTTTCTGGTTGGTCTATATCTCCATTGTGGTTTTTTCCTTGTGTTTCTGTCTGCCATTTTAGTTTGGTGATTTTGTAGTATGTTTTCTCAGTTTCCTCTGTTTTTATGTTTTGTTGTTCCCATAAGGTTTGTATAAAACATCTCATAGTTAAAATACTCTTTTTTTCTGTTGATAACATCTTGTTTTCATTTGTCTATATGAGTCCTGACCTTTTCCTTCTCCCCTTTTGTGTTTTAGATGTCCCAATTATTCCTTTTTATGTTGTGAGTTTGTTACCAAATTGAAGTAGCTATAGTTTTTTTTACATTTTTTTTCCTTTAAGCCTTATGCTATGATCAAGTGTTTAACAACCTATTCTGATATAGAGTTGCAATTTTCTGATTCTGTCTATCTATCACCTTACTCAAAGTTTTGTATACTTTTGCCTTTTCATTTCAGGTAGAAGAGCTCCTTCCAACATTTTTGTAAAGCAGGTCTAGTGTTGATCAACTCCCTTAGGTTTTGTTTGTCTGGGGAAAAGCCTATATTTCTCCTTCATATCTGAATGATAATTTTGTTGGAAAGAGTATTCTTTTTTTTTAAATTAATTAATTTATTTATTTATTTATTTATTTATGGCTGTGTCGGGTCTTCGTTTCTGTGCAAGGGCTTTCTCTAGTTGTGGCAAGCGGGGGCCACTCTTCATCGCAGTGCATGGGCCTCTCACTATCACGGCCTCTCCTGTTGCGGAGCACAGGCTCCAGACGCACAGGCTCAGTAATTGTGACTCACGGGCCCAGCTGCTCCGTGGCATGTGGGATCTTCCCAGACCAGGGCTCGAACCCGTGTCCCCTGCATCGGCAGGCAGATTCTCAACCACTGTGCCACCAGGGAAGCCCTGGAAAGAGTATTCTTGACTGACAGTTTTTGTCTTTCAATATTTTGAGTGGGTCATAACACCCTCCTGGCCTGTAGAGTTTCTACTGAGAAATCTGCTGATAGCTTGCTTAATGGGGGTTCCTTTGTAGGTTACCATCTTTTTTTCTCCTTGGATGCCTTTAAAATTCTTTCTTTGTCACTGAGTTTCAACAGTTTTAATATAATGTGTCTTGGAGAAGATCTTTCTGTATTGAGGTAATAAGATGTTCTTCTAGCTTCATGGACTTGTATGTACAGTTCCTTCCCCAGGTTTGGGAAGTTCTCAGCTATTATTTCTTTAAATAAACTCTCTGACCCCTTCTCCCTCTCTTCTCCTTCTGGGATACCCATTATCTTAACGTTGCCCTTCCTAATAGAGTTAGATAGTTCTCATAGAATTTCCTCATTTTTTGGTCTTAATTCTCTCCTTTTCTACCTGTTTCATTTCTAGATTTCTATCTTTGAGCTTCCATATGGTCTGCTCTCTTTCCAGTGCTTTCTTCATCTGATTTATTAAGTTCTTCAGCTCCAGAATTTCTGTTTGGTTTTTTTTAGAGTTTCAGTCACTTTGATACAGTATTACCTCTGTTCATTAAGTTTATTCCTGAGTACATTGAGCTGCCTTTCTGAGTTTTCTTGTAGCTGGTTGAGTTTCTTTGTGACGGCTAATTTGGATCCTCTGTCAGATCACATTATTTTGATACTTTAAGTTTGGTTTCTGGAGGACTTTCATTTTCTTTTTGTGATACGGTGTTACCGTGGTTCCTCATTGTGCTTGATGAGTTGTTCCTCTGATCACACATTTGAAGTAGCAAAGCTTTTTTCCCCCCAACTTGATTCTTTTTTTTAAAAAATTATTTATTTATTATTTATTTTGGCTGTGTTGGGTCTTTGTTTCTGTGCGAGGGCTTTCTCTAGTTGCGGCAAGCGGGGGCCACTCTTCATCGCGGTGCACGGGCCTTTCACTGTCACGGCCTCTCGTTGTGGGGCACAGGCTCCAGACGCACAGGCTCAGTAGTTGTGGTGCACGGGCTTAGTTGCTCCGCGGCATGTGGGATCTTCCCAGACCAGGGCTCGAACCCGTGTCCCCTGCATAATATTTATTTATTTAGGCTGCACCGGGTCTTAGTTGCAGCATGCAGGACCCTCGTTGCTGCGTGCGGGATCTTTTAGTTGCGGCATGCAGGCTTTCTTGTGGGCTTCTTAGTTGAGGCATGCGGACTCCAAGTTGCAGCGTGCATGCAGGATCCAGCTCCCTGACCAGGGATCAAACCCGGGCCTCCTACATTGAGAGCACGGAGCCTTACCCACTGGACCCCGCCCCCCACCACCACTTGATTCTAAGGATTCAACAGGTTAGTAATTTGAGGCCTTTCTTTAGTTTTCCAGTAGGTGGCACTATAGCACGAGTTTTTGGTTTCTCTTATTGGAGCTGCCTCTGGTTATATAACATTTGAGGATCGGCACTTTGTTCATTGTCATCTTCTTTATTGTCATCGCTTGTGCCTCCAGGGTTGTTGGTGCCTTGCTGCTGTTGGCATTGCCACCTGGGGCACTGGGATTGCAGGCACCTCCACCATGTCCAGGGTCTACTGAGTTGCAGGCTCTGCTACCATGGGAGTAGGGGGAGGGGAAGAGGGTAGCTGGGGTTGCAGGTTCCAGTAACGTTGGTTCCCTGTGGCTGCAGGTGCCACTGCAGCCAGGAAGCTGGTGTTGTATGGCCACCTCCCCTGCTGCTACCAGGTTCTCTGGGGTTGCAGGCTCAGCCATAGAAGCAAAGTGGCAGAGAGCACAGGCAGTGACTCTGCTGTTCCCTGAGTGCTGCCTTCTATTTGTGTTCCAGTCCACCCACCTTTAGATATACAGATGTCTGCAATTCTCCAGCATCCTGGTCTGTTGGGCAGAGTTGAGTTATGGATGTTTTACTGGTTGTAGACTGAAAGGGAGAGACAAAGGTAGCACTTGGCACCATCATCTTGCTGACATCACTCCTTTTCTCTGTTTTCTTTTAAAAGCTTTATAGTTTTCACTCTTACATTTAGGACTTTGATCCATTTCATGTTAATTTTTTAATATGGTATAAGATAAGGGCCCAGCTTCATTCTTTTGCATGTGAATATACAGTTTTCCCAGGACCATTTCTTGAAAAGACTGTTCTTTCCTCTTTAATAGTCTTGTTATCCTTGTCAAAAATCAATTGACTGTATATATGTGAGGGTTTATTTGAGGGGCTCTTTACTCTATTCCATTGGTCTATTTGTCTATTCTAATGCCAATACCACCTCTTTTGATTACTGTAGCTTTGTAGTAAGTTTTGAAATTAGGAAGAGTCTTCCAACTTTGTTCTTCTTTTTCAAGATTGTTTTGACTATTCAGGGTCCCTTGAGATTCCATGAATCTTAGAATAAGTTTTTCTATTCTGCAAAAAATACTTTTGGAATTTTGATGGGAATCACAATAAATCTGTGGATTGCTTTGAGTAGTACTGTCATCTTAACAATGTTAAGTCTTCAATCCATGAACCCAGGATGTCTTCCCATTTATTTGTCTTCTTTAATTTCTTTTAGCAACATTTTGTACTTTTCATTGTACATCTTATATCTCCCTGGTTAGATTTATTCCTAAGAATTTTCTTCTTTTCAATGTGTTGTAAATGTTCCATTTGTTCCTTGTTAGTGTGTAGAGATGTAACTAATTTTTATTGATTTTGTATCCTACAACTTTGCTAAATTAGTTTATGTGCTCTGAATCTGTGTGTGTGTATGTGTGTGTGTGTGTGTGTGTGTGGTCTTTTAGGGTTTTCTACTTGTAAGATCATATCATCTGCAAATGGAGATAACTTCATCATTTCCCTTCCAATTTGGATGCTTTTTATTTCCTTTTCTTGCCTAATTGTTCTGGCTAGCACTTCTAGTACACTATATTGAATAGAAGTGAAAGTGGACATTTTTGTCTTGTTCCTAATCTTAGGGAGAAAGCTTTCAACCTTTCACCATTGAGTATGATACTAGCTGTAGGGTTTTCATATATAGCCTTTATCATGTTGAAGAAGTGTTCTTCTACTCCTACTTTATTGAGTGTTTTTATCATGAAATGGTGTTCAGTTTTGTCAAATGCTTTTTCTGTTTCACTTGAGATGATCATGTGGATTTTTCCCCTTCATTCTGTTATTGCGGTGTATTACATTGATTGATTTTTGTATGTTGAACCATCTTTATGTCCCAGTTGGTTATCATATTAAAATGTTGCTGAATTCAGTGCCAGTATTTTGTTGAGTATTTCTGCATTGGTATTCATAAGGGATATTGGTCTATAGTTTTATTTTCTTCTAGTATCTTTGTCTGGCTTTGATATCAGAGTAATGCTGGCCAATAAATGAGTAAGAAGTGATCTCTCCTCTTCAACTTTTTGGAAGAGTTTGAGGATTGGTGTTAATTTTTCTTATGTGTTTGTTAGAATTCACCAGAGAAGCCATCTGGTCCAGGGCTTTTCTTTGTTGAAAGGTTTTTGATTACTGATTCAGTCTCCTTGCTAGTTAGAGATCTATTGAGATTTTTTTCTTTTTGTTCAGTTTTGGTAGTTTTTGTGTTTCTAGGAATTTGTCTGTTTCATCTAGGTTAGCCTTTTTTTTGGTATACAAATTGTTCTTAGTATTCTTTTCTAATCCTTTGTATATGTGTAAAATGTACACTAATGTCCCAACTTACATTTCTGATTTTAGTAATTTGAGTCTTTTTAATCTCTTTTTCTCTTTTTCTTAGTCATTGTATCTGCCTATTTTGTTGATCTTTTCAAAGAACCAAGTTTGGTGGTTTTTATTTTCTGTAGTTTCTTTTTTCCTCTGTTTTATTTATCTCTGCTCTAATCTTTATTATTTTAATGCTTCTGACAAAGGCATGGAACTTTTAGTTTAGTTTGCTCTTCTTTTTCTAGTTCTTTAAGTTATTGATTTGAGATCTTTCTCCCTTTTTTGTCTTCTTTTTTTAACGTAGGCATTTATAGCTATAAATTTCCTTCTTAGCACTGCTTTCACTGCTTCCCGTAAGTTTTGGTATGTTGTGTTTTCATTTTCATTTGTCTCAAGGTGTTTTCTAATTTCCCTTGTGATATATTCTTTGACCTATTGGTTGGTTAAGAGGGTGTAGTTTATTTTCCACATATTTGTGAATTTTCCAGTTTTCCTTCTGTTATTGATTTCTAGTTTCATTTCATTGTGATTGGAAAAGATATTTTGTATTATGTCCATCTTTTAAAATTAAGATTTTTTTTTGGCCTAACATATGGTCTGTCCTGGAGAATGTTCGATGCACACTTGAGAAAAATATATTCTGTTGTTGTTGGGTGGGGTTTTCTATACATGTCTGTTAGGTCCAATTGGTTTATAGTATTGTTCAAGTCCTTTATTTCCTTACTGGTCTTTTTTTTTTGCCATCCTGCTCGGCTTGTGTGATCTTAGTTCCCCGACCAGGGATTGAACCCAGGCCCTTGGCAGTGAGAGTGTGGAGTCCTAACCACTGGACCACCAGGGAATTCCCTCCTTATTGATCTCCTATGTGGTTTTATTCATTATTGAAAGTGGAGTATTGATGTCTCCAACTGTTATCATAGAACTGTCTAATTTTCCCTTAAATTCTAACAATGTTTGCTTCTTATATTTTGGGGCTCTGATTTTTGGTCCATATACATTTATAATTATTATATCTTGGTGAATTGACCCTTTTATCAATGTACAGTGTCCTCTGTCACTTGTAACAGTTTTGACTTAAAGTCTGTTTTTGTCTGATATAGGCATACCTTGTTTTATTGCACTGCACTTTATTGTGCTTTATAGGTACTGCATTTTTCACAAATCAAAGGTTTGTGGCAACCCTGAGTTAAACAAGTCTATTGGCACCATTTTTCTAACATTTGCTCACTTTGTTTCTCTCTGTCACGTTTTGATACTTCTCACAATATTTCAAACATTTTCATTATTATTACATTTGTTATGGTCATCAGTGATCTTTGATGTTACTATTGCAAAAAGACTTGCTCAGATGGTGGTTAGCATTTTTTAGCAATAAAGTGTTTTTTAATTAAGGTATGTACATTGTGTTTTTTAGATATAATGCTACTTGTGCACTTAACAGACTACAGTAAAATGTAAATGTAACTTTTATATGCACTGGGAAACCAAAAAATTCATGTGAGTACTTCAATACCTGCTTCATTGTAGTAGCCTGTAACCAAACCAGCAATATCTCCAACATGTGCCTGTATTTGTATCACCAGGCCAGCTCTCTTTTGGTAACTATATGTATGGAATATCTTTCTCCATCCCTTTACTTTCAACTTAATTATGTCTCTGGATCTAAAGTGAATCTCTTATAGAATATCATATAGTTGGATCTTGGTTTTTTTTTTTTTTTTTTTTTTTTTAATGTCTGAAACATTTATATTAACATATTTCCATACATATTTCCATACAAATACAAATATAAGATTTTTAGAAATTTCATGTAATGTCTGAAACATTTATATTAACATATTTCCATACATATTTCCATACAAATACAAATATAAGATTTTTAGAAATTTCATGTAATGTCTGAAACATTTATATTAACATATTTCCATACATATTTCCATACAAATACAAATATAAGATTTTTAGAAATTTCATGTAATGTCTGAAACATTTATATTAACATATTTCCATACAAATAACCCAATGAAAGTTTAGTATTAGTTGTTTTGTTTGTTTTTTTATACTGCAGGTTCTTATTAGGCATCAGTTTTATACACATCAGTGTATACATGTCAATCCCAATTGCCCAATTCAGCACACCACCATCCCCACCTCACCGCAGTTTTCCCCCCTTGGTGTCCATATGACCATTCTCTACATTTGTATCTCAACTTCTGCCCTGCAAACTGGCTCATCTGTACCATTTTTCTAGGTTCCGCATACATGCATTAATATACGATATTTGTTTTTCTCTTTCTGACTTACTTCACTCTGTATGACAGTCTCTAGATCCATCCATGTCTCAACAAATGACTCAATTTCGTTCCTTTTTATGGCTGAGTAATATTCCATTGTATATATGTACCACATCTTCTTTATCCATTCGTCTGTTGATGGGCATTTAGGTTGCTTCCATGACCTGGCTATTGTAAATAGTGCTGCAATGAACATTCGGGTGCATGTGTCTTTTTGAGTTACGGTTTTCTCTGGGTATATGCCCAGTAGTGGGATTGCTGGGTCATATGGTAATTCTATTTTTAGTTTTTTAAGGAACCTCCATATTGTTCTCCATAGTGGCTGTATCAATTTACATTCCCACCAACAGTGCAAGAGGGTTCCCTTTTCTCCACACCCTCTCCAGCATTTGTTGTTTGTAGATTTTCTGATGATGCCCATTCTAACAGGAGTGAGGTGATACCTCATTGTAGTTTTGATTTGCATTTCTCTAATAATTAGTGATGTTGAGCATCTTTTCATGTGCTTCGTGGCCGTCTGTATGTCTTCTTTGGAGAAATGTCTATTTAGGTCTTCTGCCCATTTTTGGATTGGGGTGTTTGTTTCTTTGATATTGAGCTGAATGAGCTGTTTATATATTTTGGAGATTAATCCTTTGTCCGTTGATTCATTTGCAAATATTTTCTCCCATTCTGAGGGTTGTCTTTTCGTCTTGTTTATGGTTTCCTTTGCTGTGCAAAAGCTTTGAAGTTTCATTAGGTCCCACTTGTTTATTTTTGTTTTTATTTCCATTACTCTAGGAGGTGGATCAAAAAAGATCTTGCTGTGATTTATGTCAAAGAGTGTTCTTCCTATGTTTTCCTCTAAGAGTTTTATAGTGTCCAGTCTTATATTTAGGTCTCTAATCCATTTTGAGTTTATTTTTGTGTATGGTGTTAGGGAGTATTCTAATTTCATTCTTTTACGTGTAGCTGTCCAGTTTTCCCAGCACCACTTATTGAAGAGACTGTCTTTTCTCCATTGTATATCTTTGCCTCCTTTGTCATAGATTAGTTGACCATAGGTGCGTGGGTTAATCTCTGGGCTTTCTATCTTGTTCCATTGATCTATGTTTCTGTTTTTGTGCCAGTACCATACTGTCTTGATTACTGTAGCTTTGTAGTATAGTCTGAAGTCAGGGAGTCTGATTCCTCCAGCTCCATTTTTTTCCCTCAAGACTGCTTTGGCTATTCGGGGTCTTTTGTGTCTCCATACAAATTTTAAGATGATTTGTTCTAGCTCCGTAAAAAATGCCATTGGTAATTTGATAGGGATTGCATTGAATCTGTAGATTGCTTTGGGTAGTATACTCATTTTCACAATGTTGATTCTTCCAATCCAAGAACATGGTATATCTCTCCATCTGTTGGTATCATCTTTAATTTCTTTCATCAGTGTCTCATAGTTTTCTGCATACAGGTCTTTCGTCTCCCTAGGTAGGTTTATTCCTAGGTATTTTATTCTTTTTGTTGCAATGGTAAATGGGAGTGTTTCCATAATTTCTCTTTCAGATTTTTCATCATTAGTGTATAGGAATGCAAGAGATTTCTGTGCATTAATTTTGTATCCTGCAACTTTACCATATTCATTAATTAGCTCTAGCAGTTTTCTGGTGGCAGTTTTAGGATTCTCTATGTATAGTATCATGTCATCCGCAAACAGTGACAGTTTTACTTCTTCTTTTCCAATTTGTATTCCTTTTATTTCTTTTTCTTCTCTGATTGCCGTGGCTAGGACTTCCAGAACTATGTTGAATAATAGTGGTGAGAGTGGACATCCTTGTCTCGTTCCTGATCTTAGAGGAAATGCTTTCAGTTTTTCACCATTGAGAATGATGTTTGCTGTGGGTTTGTCATATATGGCCTTTATTATGTTGAGGTAGGTTCCCTCTATGCCCACTTTCTGGAGAGTTTTTATCAGAAATGGGTGTTGAATTTTGTCAAAAGCTTTTTCTGCATCTATTGAGATGATCATATGGTTTTTATTCTTCGATTTGTTAATATGGTGTATCACATTGATTGATTTGCGTATATTGAAGAATCCTTGCATCCCTGGGATAAATCCCACTTGATCGTGGTGTATGATCCTTTTAATGTGTTGCTGGATTCTGTTTGCTAGTATTTTGTTGAGGATTTTTGCATCTATATTCATCAGTGATATTGGTCTGTAATTTTCTTTTTTTGTAGTGTCTTTGTCTGGTTTTGGTATCAGGGTGATGGTGGCCTCATAGAATGAGTTTGGGAGTGTTCCTTCCTCTGCAATTTTTTGGAAGAGTTTGAGAAGGATGGGTGTTAGCTCTTCTCTAAATGTTTGATAGAATTCACCTGTGAAGCCATCTGGTCCTGGACTTTTGTTTGTTGGAAGATTTTTAATCACAGTTTCAATTTCATTACTTGTGATTGGTCTGTTCATATTTTCTGTTTCTTCCTGATTCAGTCTGGGAAGGTTATACCTTTCTAAGAATTTGTCCATTTCTTCCAGGTTGTCCATTTTATTGGCATAAAGTTGCTTGTAGTAGTCTCTTAGGATGCTTTGTATTTCTGCGGTGTCTGTTATAACTTCTCCTTTTTCATTTCTGATTTTATTGATTTGAGTCCTCTCCCTCTTTTTCTTGATGAGTCTGGCTAATGGCTTATCAATTTTGTTTATCTTCTCAAAGAACCAACTTTTAGTTTTATTGATCTTTGCTATTGTTTTCTTTGTTTCTATTTCATTTATTTCTGCTCTGATCTTTATGATTTCTTTCCTTCTGCTAACTTTGGGTTTTGTTTGTTCTTCTTTCTCTAGTTTCTTTAGGTGTAAGGTTAGATTGTTTACTTGAGATTTTTCTTGTTTCTTTAGGTAGGCTTGTATAGCTATAAACTTCCCTCTTAGAACCGCTTTTGCTGCATCCCATAGGTTTTGGATCGTGGTGTTTTCATTGTCATTTGTCTCTAGGTATTTTTTGATTTCCTCTTTGATTTCTTCAGTGATCTCTTGGTTATTTAGTAACGTATTGTTTAGCCTCCATGTGTTTGTCCTTTTTACGTTTTTTTCCCTGTAATTCATTTCTAATCTCATAGCGTTGTGGTCAGAAAAGATGCTTGATATGATTTCAATTTTCTTAAATTTACTGAGGCTTGATTTGTGACCCAAGATGTGATCTATCCTGGAGAATGTTCCGTGCGCACTTGAGAAGAACGTGTAATCTGCTGTTTTTGGATGGAATGTCCTATATATATCAATTAAATCTATCTGGTCTATTGTGTCATTTAAAGCTTCTGTTTCCTTATTTATTTTCATTTTGGATGATCTGTCCATTGGTGTAAGTGAGGTGTTAAAGTCCCCCACTATTATTGTGTTACTGTCGATTTCCTCTTTTATAGCTGTTAGCAGTTGCCTTATGTATTGAGGTGCTCCTATGTTGGGTGCATATATATTTATAATTGTTATATCTTCTTCTTGGATTGATCCCTGGATCATTATGTAGTGTCCTTCCTTGTCTCTTGTAACCTTCTTTATTTTAAAGTCTATTTTATCTGATATGAGTATAGCTACTCCAGCTTTCTTTTGATTTCCATTTGCATGGAATATCTTTTTCCATCCCCTCACTTTCAGTCTGTATGTGTCCCTAGGTCTAAAGTGGGTCTCTTGTAGACAGCATATATATGGGTCTTGTTTTTGTATCCATTCAGCCAGTCTATGTCTTTTGGTTGGGGCATTTAATCCATTCACGTTTAAGGTAATTATCGATATGTATGTTCCTATGACCATTTTCTTAATTGTTTTGGGTTTGTTTTTGTAGGTCCTTTTCTTCTCTTGTGTTTCCCACTTAGAGAAGTTCCTTTAGCATTTGTTGTAGAGCTGGTTTGGTGGTGCTGAATTCTCTTAGCTTTTGCTTGTCTGCAAAGCTTTTGATTTCTCCATCAAATCTAAATGAGATCCTTGCTGGGTAGAGTAATCTTGGTTGTAGGTTCTTCCCTTTCATCACTTTAAGTATATCATGCCACTCCCTTCTGGCTTGCAGAGTTTCTGCTGAGAAATCAGCTGTTAACCTTATGGGAGTTCCCTTGTATGTTATTTGTCGTTTTTCCCTTGCTGCTTTCAATAATTTTTCTTTGTCTTTAATTTTTGCCACTTTGATTACTATGTGTCTCGGCGTGTTTCTCCTTGGGTTTATTCTGTATGGGACTCTCTGCGCTTCCTGGACTTGGGTGGCTATTTCCTTTCCCATGTTAGGGAAGTTTTCAACTATAATCTCTTCAAATATTTTCTCTGGTCCTGTCTCTCTCTCTTCTCCTTCTGGGACCCCTATAATGCGAATGTTGTTGCGTTTAATGTTGTCCCAGAGGTCTCTTAGGCTGTCTTCATTTCTTTTCATTCTTTTTTCTTTAGTCTGTTCTGCAGCAGTGAATTCCACCATTCTGTCTTCCAGGTCACTTATCCGTTCTTCTGCCTCAGTTATTCTGCTATTGATTCCTTCTAGTGTAGTTTTCATTTCAGTTATTGTATTGGTGATCTCTGTTTGTTTGTTCTTTAATTCTTCTAGGTCTTTGTTAATCATTTCTTGCATCTTCTCAATCTTTGCCTCCATTCTTATTCCGAGGTCCTGGATCATCTTCACTATCATTATTCTGAATTCTTTTTCTGGAAGGTTGCCTATCTCCACTTCATTTAGTTGTTTTTCTGGGGTTTTTTCTTGTTCCTTCATCTGGTACATAGCCCTCTGCCTTTTCATCTTCTCTATCTTTCTGTAACTGTGGTTTTTGGTCCACAGGCTGCAGGATCGTAGTTTTTCTTGCTTCTGTTGTCTGCCCTCTGGTGGTTGAGGCTATCTAAGAGGCTTGATGGGAGGCTCTGGTGGTGGGTAGAGCTGACTGTTGCTGTGGCGGTCAGAGCTCAGTAAAACCTTAATCCACTTGACTGTTGATGGGTGGGGCTGGGTTCCCTCCCTGTTGCTGTGGCGGTCAGAGCTCAGTAAAACCTTAATCCACTTGACTGTTGATGGGTGGGGCTGGGTTCCCTCCCTGTTGGTTGTTTTGCCTGAGGCAACCCAACACTGGAGCCTACCGGTGCTCTTTGGTGGGGTTAATGGCAGACTCTGGGAGGGCTCACGCCAAGGAGAACTTCCCAGAACCTCTGCTGCCAGTGTCCTTATCCCCACGGTGAAACAGAGCCACTACTCGCCTCTGCAGGAGACCCCCAAACACCAGCAGGTAGGTCTGGTTCAGTCTCCCCCAGGGTCACTGCTCCTTCCCCTGGGTCCCGATGCCCACATTACTTTGTGTGTGCCCTCCAAGAGTGGGGTCTCTGTTTCCCCCAGTCCTGTCAAAGTCCTGCAATCAATTCCCACTAGGCTTCAAAGTCTGATTCTCTAGGAATTCCTCCTCCCGTTGCCGGACCCCCAGGTTGGGAAGCCTGACGTGGGGCTCAGAACCTTCACTCCAGTGGGTGGAATTCTGTGGTATAAGTGTTCGCCAGTCTGTGAGTCACCCACCCAGCAGTTATGGGATTTGATTTTACTCTGATTGCGCCCCTCCTACCGTCTCACTGTGGCTTCTCCTCTGTCCTTGGATGTGGGGTATCCTCCTTGGTGAAGTCCAGGGTCTTCCTGTCAATGATTGTCCAGCAGCCAGTGGTGATTCTGGTGCTCTTGCAAGAGGGAGTGAGAGCACGTCCTTCTACTCCGCCATCTTGGTTAATCCTCTCAGTGTTATAGTCTTGAGGTAGAATTCCTTCTCCAGGAAACCTGTCTTTGCTCTTAAAGCCTCGGATCTTGGTTTTTTTAATCTTTTCTGCTAATCTCTGCCTTTTGAATGGAGAGTTTAATCCATTTACATTTAAAGTAATTACGAATAAGGAAGGACTTCTGCGATTTTGCTGTTTGATTTCTGTATGTCTTAACAGCTTTGTTATCCCTTATTTCCTTCATCACAGCCTTCTTTTGTGCTTGGTTGATTTTTGTAGTGACACATTTAGATTTCCTTCTGTGCATATCCTTTAGACATCTTCCTTGTGGTTACAATGGGGATTTTGTCTTTTTCTGATTGCCTAAGTCTTTAAAGGTATCTTTACTGTTTTATGAGCATGTGGGAACTTTTTCATATTAAAGGATGTTGTAGCTCATGTGTAGATACACTGACCCAGCTTACAAGTGGAGAAACTTTGAGAACAGATTTTAGAATTCTTCCCTTAAACTCTTGGTAATTCAAGTGAACAAATCCTCACAAGGCAAAATGGTTTGCTGCTTTTGTATCTCCTATAAAAGTACAAGTGACTTATCAGTATTTCCTAATAATTATTTTGTTGATTTTGCTTATTGTAAGTGCAGATCATATTGCATTAGCTTGACAAAAAACTGCTTTTACACCATCATGTTTTTGACTTGGTTTTGAATGGCCCTTAACTTTAATCTACATTTGGGCAGAGCTGATTAGCCTGTTTAATGGGTTCCTTTCCTCACAGTCATCTCCTATATGAAGAAAACTACCATTTAAAGACTCACCCAGACTTCCTGGATACACTTGCATGTGTATGTTCCCATCACATATATTTTAAAAAATAAGTGGTATATATTATCTATTGTCCTCATGAGACAAATGTTTTAGCTTTTATGTCCTGACTGATGAGTATGGTATAATGGTAAGCTATATGATTTTTGCAAATCCAAAGTTAGTAAATATTTCAGTATAACAGTAAGATATTATCAGATATTTTTCTTGAGAAATTTGGGAATTACTAATTTTACCCTTTACTTATAATTTCAAAGTATTATAGTATTATTCCTTGGATTCTATATTAAAATCATGATTGTGTGTGACCATATACAGTCTTTATTGTAGCTGAACTCTTCTATTTTTAATTTTAAAGATCTTTTTGAATTGCCAGATGGTCAGTTGGGTTATGAAGTTAATTTTAGCCAACCAGTCTTCCTACCTGCCTTCCATTCATTTATTTAACTTTTACAATATGAAGTGTTTGCTATGAAGATACAAAAATGGATGATACAGTCCCTGTCCTAAAGGATCTTACAGTCACTTAAGTGAAGTGACATATATGCAAATGAAGTAAATACAGGATTGACGATGACAAAGACCATTTAAGACAGAAAACAAAGTGCTTTCTTATTAAATATCAAAGTTACTTCTAGTGGGCAGCATTGTTTATGAAGCAAGTAGTCCTTGAAGGAAGGTCCTTTGGGTTTATCCTGGAGGGTACGTAGATTTTAGAAGGTAGAAATGTTAATTGAGGTTATTATTCCAACAGAGGTACTATAATGAAAAAGGTATAGAATCAGAGCTAATTTGGCCCACAAGAAGTAGTGGAAAGGAGAACAGAGAGAAATGAACCAGGAAAGGTAGATTAAAGCTAGAACTTGAAGACCTTTAAACTAAAGGCTTTATTTAGACAGGCATTGGGGAGTTTTGAATCATGTTATATATACTACAAAAGGATATAATCAGAGCTGTACTTTTATTGGGGCATGGAGACTACTTAGGAGGTTAATTCCATGATTGAGGTGGGAAACCAGGAAGGTCTGAACCAAAGAAGTGACAGTGAGGAGAAAGAAGAGTTGTGGAGACAGACTCCACAAGGATGCAAAGTGACAGAGTCACTCTTTGGGGCCTGACTGACTTGGAAAATGAAAACTGAATGGATAAAAGGAGAAAGTGTTGAGTTATTTGGGGTGTAGTGAATTCCTCAAGCATTGGGAAATGTCAAGAGTTCAGCAGTGGTATTTGCCACAAGTAGACTATGCTGTTGCTTTTTATCTATCTATAGATATAACCTCAGTTTGTTTCTAAAAACTGTTTTATTTTGAAAACTTTTCAAACTTGAAAAATAAAAAACAACCGTACAAAGGCTGTTTCACTCTTTTAAATAATTCAAATCAACGCTTGATACAAAGATGCAGTTAGCAAGAAAGCCTTTTAGCCTTCTTACTTTTTCCTCAGTACATTTACTCCCAACATCTGTACCCATGCTGTCCAGTACAGGGTCCATCAGCCACGTGTAGCTGGTGAGCACTTACAATGCAGCCAGTCTACATTAAAATGTGCTATAATTACAAAAATAGATCCCAGATTTCAAAGACTTGGTATGAAATAAAGAATGTAAAATATCTCATTAATAATGTTTTATATTGATTACATGTTAAAATGATAACATTTTGGATATTGTTTCAGGGCTCCCCAACACCACCCACATGTTAGGTGATTTGCTAGGACCAACATACATTCATCCTAACAGCTAAGATTATTACAGTGAAAGGATCAGTAAGGGAAAAAGATTGTCTGAATCTGGAGAAGTCCTTTCACAGGCTTCATTATGCTCTCCTTCCCAAGTGGGGCACACTGAGTATGTTCATTTCTCCAGCAACCAGAAAATGCAGTAATATGTACAATGTTTCTGCCCAGAAAAGCCCGTTTAGAGATTCAGCACCCAAGGTTTTATATTGGGAGCTGTTCACATAGGCACTGTCTGCCTTGCGTATACTGAAATTCTAGATTCACAGAAGGAAAGCAAGTATTTGGCATAGATGACATTGTTAACAAACTCTAGGCACCGTAAACCACCTTATCAGTCAGGGAATGGAGGAAAGCCAAGTTCCCAGATGCCAGCTAAGGGCCAACCTTGCACACAGACCCTTCTAAAGGTAGCAGCCTTGGTCCTGCTGCATTAACTTTTTGCACAGATATATTAGGTTAAATAAACTATCAGTAGAATTAATTCCACCAGTTTATTTTTAAAGACTTTTAAATATGGCTACTTGTTCACATTCTTGACTCACATTATATTTATTTTGGCAGTGGTCTAAACTTATATGTAAAATTCTTCTCTAACGTGTTTTAGCTGTTTTCTCTATAAACACTAATGATTTCTCTTTAATACAAATCTGATAAGTAAACAGGTGACAAGCCTCCTTCAAGTGATATCTTTACACTAATCACTAAAGGTCAGACTAATTGAAGGCTGCAGTAGACTTAGCTCCATATCCTAAATGTAGCTTTATTACCCAAGAAGAAAAAGAAAACCTCCCCTCCAAAAAAAGTGTGTGATCAAAATAAAGGATGTTATGAATTTTTATAAAACAGAAGTCCCAGTTTAAGAATGTCCATTTGTAAGCACATTTGAGAGCTCCAAACAGTACATTTTTACATGCTTATCATTAATTCAAATTGTTAAACTCTTTTGTTCTTCTCTAAAATGTTAATGATTTGTAATTATTATTAATCCATCCATGAAAATATTTCTGAGGAGGTTTGTATAAATGGACTAATTCTGCGTGAGAGATTCACTTCATTTCTACTCATTGTAGATTGCAGATGTGACTAAAATAGTATAACTTGGCTAAAATGAGTGATATAGAATAGCAACCAGGATATGTTTGACTTCTTCCCAAGCACTGAATACTAATATGTACCTCACTCTTTAAGAAAGGGAATGGTTTTAGGAAAGTAATTTCCAGGACTAGAACTGTGAAAGCAGCAGAAGATATTTTTGTTAGAATAAATCCATAGTGTGATTTTCAGTGACATACTGCCCTACGGGTCCCCTGCAGGCTTAACTGAAGGAGAGAACCATCTTTCACCATCATTGCCACATCTCATCAGAAGTAGAGGGAAGCTAAAATCCTAACCCCCTCTTCTCTCCCACACCATGACCCATAGTGAGTAAAGGGGAAAGGAGAAAGTTCTCAGGCTGTAAGTAGAGAGTAGTTCATAACTGGCAGTATTTTTGCTGTTATCTTTGTCCCTTATTTATAAAGACTTATAATTCAGCCATTTTATATAGTTCTGAACTGAAGCATGTCATTAGCAACCCATGTCAATAACTGATACTTTGATTCTCATTATAAACAGCTATGCTTGTCCTTTGAAAATCCATAAAGCTTAATACATTTGTAATTTTAAATATACTTCACATTTCTACAAAATGAAATCTGACAATATCAGTGCTGCTTTCTAATTGCTTTAAATAATGTTGAGAACAGTTATAAAGAACTCTATGATAAAAAACTAAGGGTATTTTCCATTCACTGTTCAATCAATAAGAAACACTGCAGAAAACCTGTCTTTTTTGACACTTTTGGAACTATGAAGAGCCATCAAAGTACTGTCACATAATGTTCTGTTGATAAACTTTAAAAGCTGATGATAGTTTGACTCAGAAAATCAGAATACCTAGAAGCCACAGTGCTGTTTATAACTTCACTCACCCTGTCTTGAAAATAGCTTCTCGTCCCTGTATCCGCATTTGTGAACTGGATAAAATAGGTAAAATAAGAATTCAACATGTAATATGATATAGTATATAATAGAATTATGGTATGATATATAAACAAAAAACAGAAAACTCCAGTTTTTAGAAATGAGGAATTCAAAAACGCTATATGTTCTCTAGGACACTTGTTATATTTTAAAGTACACACATTTGTGTAATATGATTTTATGATAAATATGACACAACAGAAGTGGGTACACTAGCTAATTTTGTGCTTGAATAAAACACCACCATACATCTTCATTGGCTTTTCTATCCTTAATCTAACAGCTTATGTATGTAACTAATACTTACTGTCCTTATGATGAGCTTTGAGACCATTAAGGTTTTTTAAAGAATTATATCAAATATGAAATTCAATGGCATATATTCCATATATCTTTACTGTTTAAAACATTTTTTTTGAAATTCCAAAGAGTGCTTTTTTTCCCTTTTTGCCTGTGGTAATCCATTCATCCATCAACAGACATTTGGGTTGCTTTCACCTTTTGGCTCATGTGCATAATGCTGCTATGAACAGCAAGTATCTGTTCGAGTCTCTGCCTTCAATTCTTAAGAGTATATACCTAAAAGGAGAATTGCTAGAGCTTATGGTAACCTATATGAATTTTTTGAGGAACTGCCATAGTATTTACCACAGCAGCTGCACCATTTTACATTTCTACCAGCAATGCACAAGGGTTCAGTGTCTCCACGTCTTTGCTAACATTTTCTTTTGACATTTTGAAAAAATGTACCAGGCTATGGCCCAGTGGTTGAGAATCCACCTGCCAGTACAGGGGACATGGGTTCGAGCCCTGGTCCGGGAAGATCCCACATGCCATGGAGCAACTAAGCCCGTGCGCCACAACTACTGAGCCTGCGCTCTAGAGCCCGCAAGCCACAACTACTGAGCCCACGTGCCGCAACTACTGAAGCCTGAGTGCCTAGAGCCCGTGCTATGCAACAAGAGAAGCCACCGCAATGAGAAGCCCGCACACCGCAAAGAAGAGTAGCCCCCGCTCGCCGCAACTAGAGAAAGCCCGTGCACAGCAACAAAGACCCAACACAGCCACAAAAATATATATATATACCAGGCTATATACTAGTTTCATAAGAACCATGGGAAATACAGTTGACCCCTGAGTAACAGAGGTTAGAACTGTGCAGGTCCACTTATACATGGATTTTTTTCAGTAGCAAATACTACAGTATTACATGATCCGTGGTTGGTTGAATCCACAGATGAGGAACTGGCTATGGAGAGGCCTACTATGGGACACGAGCATCTGCACGTTTTGGTGTCTGCAGCGGGTCCTGGAACCAATCCCCCTCAGATACCAAGGGATGACCATATATTCATATCGTCATTACACTAAAAACAGTCTTTTAGGGCCCAACCTAAGTGCAAGTTTACATGAGTCAGCAACAGAGAATATTGGCCTTTGTCTTATTGTTTGTGTAGTACAGAGTGTGTTCACAAAAAAGCCTTTGAGGTAAGATACTGACTTTATAAGAGTAAATGTAAAATAAATCAGGATGAGTTGTAATCTGTATGCTTTCAGTTCTTAGCAACAAAGTCTCCTTTTTTCCCACAGCTCCCTGCACAGGCAGCACTTTCTTTTGCCATAGCAACATGTGCATCAATAATTCTTTAGTCTGTAATGGGGTTCAAAACTGTGCATACCCTTGGGACGAAAATCACTGTAAAGGTGAGTCTACTGGCAGAGGCCAGCCTTTTTGAGAGAGGAGTGTCCATTGCCGTTCATTAAGAAAAAATTAAAATGTCCTTTTCTACAACTGTGCTTGGCATAACTGCTTCGGCTGGAATAAACACATATAAAATAAATGTTCTCCTGAATGGATCATAGACCTCTGGGATGTGGTAAAAGTGAAGAAAAATATTTATTCTCAACAAAAGCATTTTTTTTATAGACTATGTTTTTTTACCTTAAAGTTGTTCAAAAGTCAATCATGGTATTTCCTCCCCTTATTTTCTTGGTCATTTCTATTGTAAAGATACCTTATTCTCATAATAATTTAGATTGTAACCTAGAGTATTCTTACTTTTTAAATTAAATGGAAATACTATTTAATAAAAATCAACTGATGGATTCAGTCTTACAATGTAAAAACAGACTCATTATAAGGACTGCTTTTTTTATTCCATGAATTTCCTATGCTATATTTCCAGTATATACTCCCTGGAAGATAAATATGGCTTGTGGTAATACTAGTTGAATGTCTACAAACTGGTTATCAAATCACTGTTTCAGTACTAAAGTTTATCTCCCTTTTATTCTCCCAAGAGTTCAATAAATATCTTACTATAGAAAGTTAATGTAATCTGATATGGCTATCTTAAGTACTTGAGAGAAAGTATTTTCAGGTAATCATTCAAAAACAGTACACCATGATAACATACCTGAGTGGGTTAGTCAGATCATTTTCATTCTCTCTTGCTTATGACCATCAGTAGAAATACTATGGGTATACTCAAACCTACCATAGAGCAGAAAGCTAAACTTGATAGAACAAGGGTATTTTGTTTTGGCGTTTTCTGTATTCATGTATTACTTTGATTTGCAAGCTATGTATTCACGTACCTTCTGAGTAAACAAGTCCTTTTCCTTTTTCATAGTCTGTCTAGCTGCGTTATGATTGGTTAGTTTAACCAGAAGTCGTAATGGGATTATTTTGTTTAAAAACCTAATTTTAAATTGCATTTTCTGTGTTGTATTTGAAAAAAAATACAGAAGTGTTCTGCTTTACTTAAAAATACTTTACCAATTTGTGACAGGACTCGTGAACGAATTTTAAAAGCCTCATCGTTTTTCTTTCTCTTTTCTGCAGAAAAGAAAAAAGCAGGACTATTTGAACAAATCACTAAAACTCACGGAACAATTATTGGCATTACGTCAGGGATTGTCTTGGTCCTTCTCATTATTTCTATTTTAGTACAAGTGAAACAGCCTCGAAAAAAGGTCATGGCTTGCAAAACTGCTTTTAATAAAACTGGATTCCAAGAAGTGTTTGATCCTCCTCATTACGAACTGTTTTCACTGAGAGACAAGGAGATGTCTGCGGACCTGGCCGACCTGTCGGAGGAACTGGACAGCTACCAGAAGGCGCGGTGCTCGTCCACGGCGTCGCGGTGCATCCACGACCATCACTGTGGATCGCAGGCGCCCAGCATCAAACAAAGCAGGACCAACCTCAGTTCCATGGAACTTCCCTTCCGAAATGATTTTGCACAACCGCAGCCAATGAAAACATTTAACAGCACCTTCAAAAAGAGTAGCTACACTTTCAAGCAGGCACATGAGTGCCCTGAACAGGCCCTAGAAGACAGAGTAATGGAAGAGATTCCCTGTGAAATTTATGTCAGAGGGCGGGAAGATTCTGCACAAGCATCCATATCCATCGATTTTTAATCTTCTACTGAAGGTGACGTTAATTATTAAGTATGTACGTATGTAGCCTACAGAACACCCATCCTGTTTTCAGCAGCCAACCCTTTTCTCCTGTCAGAGCCAGGAAGGTCTTCATTTCCCGTCAACCCAATGTAATGGTGAAGTTTTTATTATCTCAGGCAGTCTATGTATGTTAACCCAACCTAGGAACTTATTCCATTCAGTAAAAAACAAAAAAATAAGCCTCTATTGCTCAGTGTCCTACAAACAAAGCACCAGTTACATAGTAGCGTTTGGAGAGATGAAGGTGTTGCACCAGGCTCAGCGGGCCTGCCGGTCTTAGCAGCAGGAAGACTGCTCCGGATTGATACAGCTCTGTCAATGTTTTGATCCCACAATAAGTTTAAAAGTGAGATTTTTCTTCACATTCCTTTTATTTTTTTCTTTTCTCTAAATTTAATTTGTTTTATAAGCCAGTAATTTTACCGTTCCTTATATAAATGGTTCATGTATCACACGTATTTCAATATAGGCATTTGTTCTAGAATTTGTCAAAATATAACTAGTTACTGTGATAAGTGCCAATTAAGACACAGAGTTGTGTTTCGTCCATCTGTTTCTTCTTGACTAGTTTCTATACTGCTGCCTTTTAATTACTGGATCCTTAGTCTTTATTTTCTGTGATATGATTTAGCACCTTTAAGTCATATTTTGCCTTAGTTATATTATATGAAAAAGTTTCATAATCCTGGGATGTATGCACCATTGCCAGTTATACCTAAAAACTTGACAAAGATTAAAATTTTTAGAAATGCTTTGAAATTTCCCAAGTTTTATCACATTCAGTGATAGCCCATTCATTCCTGTGAGCAAAAAGTCATTTAATGCATTTTGGGGGAGGCCTATCATTATATTTATTTCCACTGTTTCTCATTACTAGATCTGTGTTTTTTATTATTTTTATAAAAAGATTATTTCACTCCCTTTGTATTGGTTTATCTTGTAGGATATGGTAACCAAGGTTGTATGAGAGTTAAAGGAAAATGCCTAAGAAACTGTATAAGCCTTTAGATTGCTTCTTAACTTGGGACAATACGTTTTTCTAGTTCTTACCAAGAATAACAATTTCCACTTTTTTTTAAACTGCACTTTTGACCTTATTTTTTTTAATGGTGTATAAACAATAATTTATAAACATGATATAAAAACTCATTGTGTTTTTTTAGACTTTTGATATTATTTGATACTGTACAAACTTTATTAAATCAAGATTAAAGAGCTACATGACAGATTTCTTTCAGTGTTTGCATTAGCGACTTTGTATACAAATATGCTGTGATGGAACTGTACACTATAATTTATTGTAAAGACCTTGGTAATGTGTACATAAGCGTTTGTTTCCTCTTGTTATTGCATTTAGTTTATGATAAATTTTTCACTGTGTGATATTTATTGTTCTAAATCACTACACAAATCTGATATTAAAATATACATTGTTACATGATTCTTCAATCATGTTATTTATGGCACTGAGATTTTCGATCTTAAGATATATATGGAAAGGAATCCATTTATTGAATTATAACTAAAAGATAAATTCTCATTTTTGATATTTTTTGTAGTTAAATTCTCAATGAAATGAGAAATTAAAGTTTCACTGGATTTCATTGATTTTTTAAAAATATCACATCTGTATGTTTTCTCAGATTAATGAAAACTGTGACCTTAAACATGATACATGTATAATACTCCTTCAAAATGCTTATTATATCACATTTTTTATTTTTTAAAAAGTATATACTATCCAGAAGATAGGAAAGCCTACAAATAGTATTGTCTTGATTTAAGTTTTTTTAAAGTCAGCATAATTTCCTGTTTTAAAAATATAACTTGGGAAGGTAAAAAGACTTAACGAATGTAGTATTCAATGAACTAATGAACCAGAGCCAGATTAGGTAGCTAAATTCTTTCAGTAGCTGTTTGAATAGGCATTTTAGTAGGTAACACACCACACAGTATTTAGTAAATCCTTAATAAAATAATAACTGTGATCTCATTCTTAATGATAATGAAAGGAAAATTATCATATTTTCTATGTAAAATTATATCCATTTAAAAAAATATTAAATCGTCTTTAACATCTATAGTAGAAAATAATACAATATGCTTAACTAGTCACTTGTAACTGTATTTTTATTTTTGAAATTTGTACCTTGCTGTCTCTTAAAAGGGTATGAAGAGGCCTACAAAATACAAAGCCTTTAAAGAAGACATTTAACGTTAAAAAAGCACAGAAGTACATGATTTCAGGCAACTCAGCAAAGCTTGGACAACAAATTTGATTCTAAATTTTCTTGCTGCTAAAACAAATGATATCTTTGTTTTTCATAGTAGAAAACTCAAACTTATCTGCAAGAGGCTAGTTTTCTCTTAAACTAAAGAAAGGAGGGTCTTCATATTGAACGACATTTCCTCATAATTTAAAGAAAATGCAAAAAACAGAGAGAGGCCATAATGGTAAATCTTAACCCAGTGAAGGCACATCTCAGTGTGGTCTAGGAACTAAAGAACCAGACGATCAATAGCTAAGCTAGCCTGAGACTGGCTTATTATTTTATTTTATTTTATTTTGAATTTTATTTTATTTTTTTATACAGCAGGTTCTTATCAGTTATCTGTTTTATGCACATCAGTGTATACATGTCAATCCCAATCTCCTGATTCATCACGCCACCACCACCACGCCCGCCACTTTCCCCGTTGGTGTCCATACGTTACTTCTCTACATCTGTGAGACTGGCTTATTATTATTCATTGAACTATGGGTGGGTATTAGATCTCATTTATTTCTTAGTCAAACATTTGGCAGTATATGATATGAAGAGAAGAGAATGAAACTAATAAATTTTAGGCGTTATTACCAGAATAATGCTAATTGCTGTATATAGAGTCTTTCATCTTTGAGGTCAATGAGAAAACTTTGCAAATTGTTTACTAATGTGAAAGCCATAAATTTTAGTAATTTAAGAAGAAATTTAGCCATCTTGTGGAAGTTATTAACACCCTTCAGAGAGAATATAATACCCAGTGTTAAACATAGAACAAAAAAGGCAAATCTGGAGGAGAGAATATCTTCAATTCAGAAGCAGCATTAGGTGCACTTGTACAGCACTGTCATTTGTGACACCGTTGATCCCAAATTTAACACAAGGTATCCAATCCCCAAGTGCCCTCAAATTTCAGGAAACCTACTAATCCCAACATCTGAAGTATGTAGGAATAAAGTATGATGTACCTTTTGTGAGGGGAAATGTTCACCCCAAAGGTTTAACAAAAAGCAGAGGATTTTCCACATTTCAAAGCACAAAAGAGATAAGAAACACTCCTTTTATTTTGACTTGTTAACAGCTTGTGTCAGTGTCTGTCATGTTTCATATGATTATTAAGCATTAAAAGAACTTCCTAAATGCCTGAACAATTTTATAGTTCTGCTGTTGTCTGGTGAGGATGCTTCCTTGTTTCAGAGGTGTGTCAACTGATGAACAGGATAGGGAAAGCCTAGTTGTGACTACAGGAATAATTCTCAATCAGAGAATAGTAAGCTGTCTTACAAAATGGTGTCTGCTGTATCGTTCATGATCAGAAAGAACCTTGAGATTTTGGTTTTTTTAAGATCCAAGAAAGATTATCTGCTCCAACTTTATTAATGAGAAGACTGAAGCCCAGAGAATAGAAGGCAGTGCCCACATCTCAGAGCTAGTCCAGCGCCCTTTCCTTGCTTTCTGCCCTCTCCCTGCTTTAGCTGACTATATGTTTTAAAAGCCACTCTAAAAAGCAGCCCAGATGTTTCATGTAAGGTTGTCAATTACTCTGATTTAAAATGTAATTTATTCTACAACAATTTCTTTCAAAGCATTATATTTTACTTTTTTTTTTCCTTATGTAACACTTTGTTATTCTACAATTTTGTTGCCATGATTTCTTGGCACCTGCAAACTCTACAAGACAATTACTGTGAATTCTTAATAAACAATGTTTGTTAACAATTTATATCCTTGACATTGGACAGAAAGAGCTTTCAGTGTTTTGCTTTTGTGATCTTTTTTAAATCTAAAGGAAAAAACGTATACTCTAGAAATTAAAACACTTGTGTGTGCTGTATCTCTTGAGTTTGGAGAATGATTTGAGTTCTGAGCTAAATAATATGACAAGTTGACCTCGGATATCTTTTTTTAGCTTTCTGCAAAATCAGTTGTCCATGTTTTATATACCTCTACTAATAACAAACTCATAATTCTGAATTTGCTTTTTTTAAAGCAACTTTTCCATATATTTCTGTGATTGGTTTAATGACTACAAAAGCCCAGGAAGCTAATGACTGGGGTGCATGTTTAGTATGTACTGTCTTGAGTATATCCTTTTGAAGCAATGATTTTTCTTTTAGAGGTGAACTTCCAGACCATATAAGACTTCTCATATGCTTAATACTCGATTTGATACATCACAGTAAAGAATTTGACCTTTGAACTGGGAATAAAACTTGTGTTTTGATTTCCTTGCTTGCCTCAATTTCCAAAGTCTCTAGAAGTCGCAAAGAATCCTAAATTCCTTCCCAGGCAAAGTTGGCATTTCCTGTCCGGTCACTTCCAAACTAAAATAATCATAGTTACGATAAAAAATAAAAGCATCCTCAGGCTATTTCACCATTTTAAGTTTGCAAATAAATCTTCAAGTGAGGAACTTAAAAAAAAAAAAAAAGAACAAGATGGTCTTAAGTTGCCTGCAGTATCCAGGCCGCTGCCTCTGGTCACTGAAGTGGCCCTGAGATCTTCCACAGAGTGGGCTGTCAGAACATGTCCTTTTGAGGTACACAGCCAAGCTTAGTAAGGGTGGGTGAGTAGACCTCATGAAAGGTGTACCCTGAGGAGAAAGCAAAGGAAGCCAAAAACTCTTGAGTCTTTCAGTCACACAGATCAAGGAGCAAAAGGAGAAGAAAGGTAGCTACCACTGGTCTGTCTCCGCAAATAGTTACAGAGCAATTTTACTTTTTGTGTTATTTAGGATCAAGAAACAGCTTTTATCTAAAAGTGGTCTCACCCTCCAAGCTTTGTCATACTCTGTAACATCTGGTGCTAGCAGGCCACTTGAGCCGGTACCTTCTTTACTGAAACATTTTGAGTACCTGCTGATTGCTAGAAGGAATTTGGAATTTCCACCAAAAATCTAGGTTTTGAACATGCTTTTCAAATCTTGTTCTATTCTTCCATTGATGACATTGTCTAGGATTTGTATTAAGCTTTGTATTAAGCTTGCTTCAGGCACATTAGTATTCGACAGTGGTACTTAATAATGCTTCAGAGAAGCATTCACAAATTTTGAACCCAAAAATAGTCATGTGAATCGTAGGGGAGTTTTCTCTACCTTTGAGTAACTCTATCAGTCTGTTACGTGTAACGCCTCAGAAGACAATTTAGCTCTGAAAATGTGCACAAGTAACTTGCTGAAACTGACTCAAATATGTGGCCTCTGCCTTTCACATTCATAGTCTGAAGGTAACCTTACTTTCTCAGTCATTAGTTTTTAATATAAAAAAAATAATAAAGCTTTAAATAAGTGGTAGGAGGCTTCCAAGATAGCTCCCAGCAATTCCTACCTCCCGGTATTCACAATCCTCTATCATCCCCTGTCCTTGAATGTGAGCTGGACCTAGTGACCTGCTTCTAATGAACAGAATATGGCAAAAAGGACACGTCTCTCCTGAGATTAGGTGACAGAAAGACTCTGTCTTCTATCTTGCTCACTATTACTCTTGTGCTTTCCTGCTCTGATGGAAGCCAGTTGCCATGTTCTGAGATGCCCTATGGAGAGGCCTATGTGACAGGAAACCAGGGTTTCCAGGCAACAGCACAGAGGGCCCCAGTCCAACCACCTGCAAAGAAGTGAATCCTGCCAGCAGCACATGATTGGCTCTGGAAGAGGTTCCTCCCCCAACTGGAGCCTTGAGATGACCACAGACAACACCTTGATTATAGCTTGTGAGGGACCTTGAGCCACACCCAGATTACTGACTCAGAAACCCAAGATAGTATATGTTGTATTAAGCTGCTAAACTTAGGGGTAATTTGTTACGCAGCCATAGATAATACGGAGCTAGAAAAGACAATGGCATGTCCCAATTTCACTCCTGGGGTAAAAGTATTGACGGAATCTAACATGATGTTTTATGTTTGCAGAACTATCAGTGCAGTGGGCACATCTTGAACCTGGCAGCATGGAATGAGGAGAGCTGGTCGTCCCCTTACATGAGTACCTGTCAGCTATTTTAGCCTCCCCAGCCACAAATAAAAACACTTAACTAAATCCATTCTCTCTCAAGTATGGCAAAAGATACTGAAATTTGATTCTGCATTTGAAATGTAAATAAGATTACAATTAAATCCTAACTCTCGAATAGTGCCCCTTTTAAATCACTCGTCAAGTCTCCTTTGAGTAAGATGAAATTATCTTAAAATGAATAAAGGATAAAATTCTATTCAAATTCTATATAGTATTCCCATAATTCAGTCAAAATCTTTCATATTTCCAATCACATTAACACTCAGTTTCCTAGACTGCAGAGCTAGTTATAGCTCTTTCATTACTCCACTTGAAAAGGTGATTCTTGGGAAAACTGATTAAGAAAGCAATGGAGCACCCCCCCCACCCGCAAAAGGTTGAGGGAACTGCACTGAGAAATACAAATCTTTCATGTCCAGAACCACTCTACCCCCAAAATGAGAAATGTAGCCAAAACATTTCAATACAGAGATTTTTCTGTTGTGATGAAAAATAAATAGATTTCCTGGAAGAGAATGCTCTTTTTTCCTTTTTGTTTTGTTTTGTTTTGTTTTGTTTTGCTTTGCTTTGCTTTGCCTTGCCTTGCTTTGCTTTGCTTTGCTTTGGTCAAAATGATCAAAAGACCAACTCTGCAAAGTTTTTATTTTCTGAAATTGTTTTCAACAGCTGGCTGACAGCCACAGCTACCTGCTACAAGGATAAACTGTATCTTTCATTGTATCTGTGTATAAATATTTCCTTTGAATCTGAAGCTGCTATTGCTGACATTGTTTTGCCCTGTGGGTAGAATTGTGTCCTAAATGCCTTTCTAATATGAATGCATCAAACCTTAGCCTCTAGAAGTAGGATAGTACCTGTTGCTTTGGCAGCTCCACCTTATACCCTGATCTCTGCAAGAGAGGCGCCGAATGAATCTCTAGTCTTCCCATCCTGCCATTTTTTTTTTTTTTTTTTTTTTAAATAATTTTTATTTATGGCTGTGTTGGGTCTTCGTTTCTGTGCGAGGGCTTTCTCTAGTTGTGGCAAGCGGGGGCCACTCTTCATCGCGGTGCGCGGGCCTCTCACTATCGCGGCCTCTCTTGTTGCGGAGCACAGGCTCCAGACGCGCAGGCTCAGCAGTTGCGGCTCACGGGCCCAGTCGCTCCGCGGCATGTGGGATCCTCCCAGACCAGGGCACGAACCCGTGTCTCCTGCATTGGCAGGCAGATTCTCAACCACTGCGCCACCAGGGAAGCCCCATCCTGCCATTTTTAATTGCTAGATGGCAGGCAGTGACTGTACTGCTTGAAGCTTTACGTTGTTTTTCTGCGGGATTGGGAGAAGTACCTGCCTTTCCACTAGGAGCCTTGTGGATATCCTCTCTGTCATTTAAAATAAGCATACCCACACATGCACTGTCCAAAAACTGTCCTCTCGTGCTATTGCTACCTTCTTTCATGAGGATCCAGTGTTTTGTTTTGTTTTCCCATTACCCACAAATGCTCACACATTTTTAAAGGAAATTCTACAACACCAAACCAGGTTCTCTGAAGAAACTCCCAAAGTTTGTCCGTGAAAATGAGGGACCTTCCCTGACCGGTGCGGTCAGTGCTAGGCTGAGAGGTGTACAGAGAAACTGTCTTTATCAAAAGCCATGTCTTAAAGGATGTGCCAGGGAATGCTTCTGTTTTAAGCTGACACTTTCACCTCTCCACCCTAGAAAAACAGCTTGCTTCTCTTCCCCTCATCAGATAGGCAAAGAAAGTGATTGCCCACTTTTTAATTGTAGGTTTACATAAACGCACAATTCTAGAGCATTGATTTTTTGGGCCGTAATCTACACTTTAACACACTGAGCTGCATTTGGCGGCATGCCAGATGTGTAAAGTTGGAATTTAATGACATTTCAGTAGCAGCCCCAGAATTTAGTACAGTACCACTGTCGAATACTAATGTGCCAGTAGCAAGAAAACAAGAACAGAAACAGCTTCTTTCTCAGGTACCTTTTTTGTCTTTCTTGGAGATGGGGAAGCTGATAGCAATTAACAATTTGGTGGAAACTTCAATCTCATAAAGAAACTCCAGTCAAAAGCAACCCATGGTAGTCGCTATGTTCGGGGAACTTTATCAATGAACCAAAGGTAAGTTCATTTTTAATACTTTACAATGTTAATTATACTGCCTATTTATGAAGTTTGTGTTTTTCCTGAAAATGTTATCAAGCACTTTTACTTTCTGAAAATAATTATGGACATCAGAAGTATTGTGAATGGCATCACCATGTGATAACATCATTTCTGCTTCTCATGACTTACAAAATGGAGTTCCATTTCCTTTTAATTAGAGGGGAGAGTGAGAAAATCTAATTTTGAAAAAATGAATTTTCTTATCCTAAAGAATGGGATTTCTCAAACTCAGCACTGTTAACATTTTGGGCTGCATGATACTTCGTTACAGGGAGACAACTTTGTGTATTGTAGGATGTTTAGCAGTGTCCCTGACCTAGACTCCAGCAGCACCACCCCCATTTATGACAACCAACAGTGTCTCCAGATATGGCCAAATGTCCCCTGGAGGGAGGGGCCAGAATCAGCCCAGGTGAGAACCACTGCTATAACGAGATTAAAGGGTTTCAAAAAAAAAAAACAACCAAAAGCTGTTGAAGTCTATTTTAAAGAAATACTTCAGCTACTCAGCCATAAAAAATATTAAATTTTGCCATTTGCAATAACACAGATGGACCTGGAAGGTATTATGATTAGTGAAATAAGTCATACAGAGAAAGACAAATACTCTGTTATCACTTATATGTGGAATCTAAAAAATAAAACTACTGAATAGGGACTTCCCTAGTGGCACAGTGGTTAGGAATCCGCCTGCCAATGCAGGGGACACGGGTTTGATCCCTGGTCTGGGAAGATCCCACATGCCGTGGAACAACTAAGCCCATGCGCCACAACTACTGAGCCCATGTGCCACAACTACTGAAGCCTGCACACCTAGAGCCCAGGCTCTGCAACAAGAGAAGCCACCACAATGAGAAGCTTGTGCACCCCAACGAAGAGTAACCCCAGCTCGCCACAATTAGAGAAAGCCCATGCACAGCAACGAAGACCCAACGCAGCCAAAAATAGATAAATAAATAAAAACTACTGAATATAACAAAACAGAAACAGAACCACAGATATAGAGAGCAAACTAGTGGTTACCTGTGGGGAGAGGGATGAGGGAGGGGCATAACAGGGGTAGGGGATTAAGAGGTACAAACTACTATGTATAAAATAAATAAGCTACAAGAATATATTGTATAGTATAGGGAATATAGCCAATATTTTATAATAACTTTAAATGGAGTATAATCTATAAAAATTTTGAATCACTATGTACACATGAAACTAATATAATATTGTAAATCCACTGTGCTTCAATTTAAAATAAAGAGGGACTTCCCTGGTGGCACAGTGGTTAAGACTCCACACTCCCAATGCAGGGGGCCCAGGTTCGATCCCTGGTCAGGGAACTAGATCCCACATACATGCTGCAACTAAGGAGCCCTCCTGCCGCAACTAAAGAGCCAGCGAGCCACAACTAAGGAGACTGGCTGCCGCAACTAAGTAAATGCAGTTGATTTTTGTGTATTAACTTTATACACAAGCTTGCTAAACTCACTTATTCTAGTGGCATTTTATAGATTCCTCTAGATTTTTTATATATGCAAACATAACATCTGTGAATAAAAGCAGTTTTACATTATGTATGCATTTTATTTCTTTTTCTTGCCTTGTTACACTGGCTAGGACCGTCAGTATGATGTTAAATAGAAATGGTGAGAGTGGATATCCTTTTATTGTTTATTGTTTTTTTATTGTTATTTTATTGTTTTTTATCTCAGGGGAGAACACACTTAGTCTTTCACCATTTAGTATTATTTAGGTACACATTTTTCATAGATGCTTTTTATCAAGTTGAGGAAATTCCCTGTTATACCTAGTTTGCTAAGAGATTTTTTTTTGTATAGGTGTTGAATTTTATCAAGTACTCTCTCAGCATCTATTGACGTAATCATATGGTTTTCCTCTTTTTTATATGATAAATGACATTGATTGATTTTTCAAATGTTAAATCAACCTTGCATCCCTGGATAAATTTACTTGGTTGCAATGTATTACACTTTGTATATACTGCTAGATTTAATTTCTAATACTCACTAAGAGTTTTTTGCATCTACATTTATGAGGAATATTTGTTTGTAAGCCTCATGATATGAGTTAGGAGGTAATTTACTTTCTCCTGAATTTCCTAATTTTGCATAGAATTGGTATTTCATCCTTAAATGTTTGATAGAATTCACCAGTGGAGCCATCTAAGCCTGATATCTTATTTGTCTGAAGATTTTTAATGGGAAATTTATTTTTTAAAATTGAGATAAGGCTGTTTAGTTTTCTGTTTCTTCTTGAGTCCATTCTGGAATGCAAGGAATTTGGGCACTTCATTTAGGTTGTTGATTTTTTTAAAATTTAATTAATTAATTAATTATTTAATTTTTGGCTGCATTGGGTCTTCGTTGCTGTGCATGGGCTTTCTCTAGTTGCGGCGAGTGGGGGCTACTCTTCATTGTGGCGCACAGGCTTCTCATTTTGGTGGCTTCTCTCGTTGCAGAGCACGGGCTCTAGGCACATGGGCTCAGTAGTTGTGGCACATGGGCTTAGTGGCTCTGCGGCATGTGGGACCTTCCTGGACCAGGGATTGAAGCCATGTCCCCTGCTTTGGCAGGTGGATTCTTAACCACTGCTCCACCAGGGAAGCCCTAGGTTGTTGATTTTATTGGCATAATATTTTCTTATTATTCTTTAAATATCTGTAGAATCTGCTGTGATGTCTCCACCTTCATTCTTGATAATAGTAATCTGCATCTTTTCTCCTTTTTTTAAAATCAGTCCAGCTAAAATTTACAACTTTACTGATCTTTACCAAGGTCCAGCCTTTGGTTTATTTGATTTTCTCTATTATTTGTCCATTTTAAAAATTTTATTGATTTCTACTTCTGTCGTTTTGTTTTCTTCTTTCTACTTAATTTGGGTTTATTGTTATCTTTCTAGCTTCTTAAGGTGGAAGTTTTATCAT